>NC_084480.1:247749980-248413730 GCF_030035675.1 Rhineura floridana
TGTCAGATAAAAGTAGCTAACAAGAAAGCCCTGTGAATCCACCTCAACTCTAGAGTTGGTGTTCTCTTTAGCAATGTTTTAAAGTATTCAGATATTTATATTTTTGGCACTACAAATTATGGTTTCAGCCAGATTTCCAAAGAACTAAGAAATATTCAATACTAGCCGAAGTAAATCTTCAATTTAAAATGTCAGCTGCATGGCATAAAGCCCTCTGAGAGGTTTCAAATCATTGTGAGAATGTTGCAATCCTGATGCCCAAACCACTGACGGGAGGGGGGGGAGTAAGTAACCACTGCACTCCCTACAGGTTAGTACAACTCCAGCTATTTTTTCCCCTTTAATCTCCTCTCCTGTCTTTTATGAATTTTGCCTGCGTATATTGTGCCACCACAATTCATTAGAATCATGTTGCTATGTCTCCATGGACGGCAGGAGTGCAAAGTTTACTTATCACAAAATTCACTGAGATTTTCTTCAACACAGTGTGGTTTTAAAACCCCTGAAGTCATGTGAAATAGGAGACCTGACCTCAAGACACTATAAACTTGGCTGGTCTGGTTGTAGGTTGAAAGGTCAGGCTTGCTGGGGTAGCTCTTGAGGCTGTTTCAAACTAATAGTTACTTTTGATTTGAGCAAGAATTTGTTAAAATGCCCAAGTTTCATATTTAAACTGTATTATTGCCTTGTCTGAAACTTTACAGAGAAGCCGACAGTCTAAATAAGGCAGAAAGCACAGTAAATCAAAGCAGCACTTGAAGAAGGTGGAGCTGGTGAATAGATAAATGTATAGACTTGGGAAATAGGCAGTTATAGTTTGCCATCCAGCTTCAGTTTCTTATCCTTATTTGTTTGCTCCTGTTACTCTCACTCTAGACTGTTTTTTGAATTCTCCCTTCACCCTCCTTTTTTAATCTATGAAAATGTGTGAGTTTTTCTTTTCACCAACCACATAACACATCATTTCATATATAAAAATGTTGCTTATGCTTGTGTGATGTTCCGGTTGAACTCCCGTTGTTAGTCATATGAGGAATAGCATTAGGTACATTTAATGGAAGGCACCCATGAATCTCAAAATACCACTTCAGCCCATCTCAAAAATAGATTTCACAGCCACTTTTATCAGTTTTTTTAAAAATGAATTGTTCAAAAAATTTAAAAGCCGGAAGGACACAAAGGTTTGGAGAGGTTGCGTTCTTTATTCTGGTTTTACTGAGTTAGTGGGTTAAAAAGCTTTTAAGGGAAGTTAAACCATTTCAGTGCTACTCTTTAAAATGAGCTATATGCTAAAATTGTGTCTAGGTGTTGAAAGCCAGGCACTCACAAAAACATAAATATATAAAAATATGATAAGCAGCTAAAGAAATTAAATTGCAATCAATCAACTAGGACCAGATGGTATTCATCAGAGAGTTCTAAAGGAACCAACAACCAATGTAACTGAGCTGCTAACAAAAATATGTAATTTATCATTAAAAACAGCTACTCTACCAGCAAACTGGAGATTGGCCAAGGTTCTACCCAATCTTTTTAAAAGGTGTTAATGATGATACTGGGAATTAAACACTGGTGATATTTTGGTATCAAATAATTTTGGGAGAAGAAAGAAAATTAAAATCCTAGAAAACATGCAAATCCTGTACATTTTCTTTCTGAATACATCATGTCTGGCTATCCAGAAGAAGATCTATTATAAATTTTTAAAAACCTGTGATGAAATTCCATTTTCCTCTATTGTTGCACATCATCCTGCCACCCTGGCTAATAAAAACTTGCAAGAAATGTCAGTTTCTCAACTCCCAAGTGCCTGCCCTTATATTCTTGTATATGTAACTATGTTATGATTTTACATGGTACAGAAGAATAACGTTGGAGGAATCACATTGATGTACTTGCAATATCATGTCTGTTTCAATGACAGATTCCCTTTAAATGTTAGGATAATGTCTTTACCCCTGTGCAGATGTTCAGTGTAAGTGGGGTGGCATTGTACCTGCTGGTCCTGCCCCCTCACTTCCCCCAACTTTCATGATTTCACAAGAGCCTCTGACTGTATAACACTCTGTATAATGATCTGTACTCTGCAAAAACAAAGGTGGCTTTATAAGCATCGTAGTGAACAGACAGACAGGATTTTAAATGTGCAAAGCTTGGGTAAAATAAATGGGTTGGGCCATTGGGTGTGATCCTGATACATACACACACATAGCACATACGCCTTTGTTTCCCAACTCTGGATTCCCAGATGTTGCTGGATTAGAATTCCCATCAGCCCCAGCCAGCATGGCCAACAGTCAGGAATTATGGGAACTGCAATCCAGGAACATCTAGGGACCCAGAGGAGGGAAAGAATGATATACACCATACAGACATCCTTACACAGATAAAACATCTGCATAGGCTTTTGTCTTGTTCAGCCTGCAGGGTTGATCCTTGCCCTGCTACGTGATCCTCAGTATCTTCTGGCTGCATGGTCAGAAAAAACAGTGAGGGAAAGATGGAGCCATGTAGGTCTTTCTATTTTCAGTATAATGCATTTGAACTGTGTAACATCTTCCAGCACATTCCAGAGACTGAAAATAGTTCTTGCTAACTTGCAGTTGATTACATGTCTGGTGTATCTGGATGAAACAATTGCTTCTGACCAATATTGCCAAAACATGTAGCCCAACAATGTAAATTGTTTGAATTCTAACGTCAGTTTTTCATTATTTCTCTAGTTATCTGAAGAGTTAACGCCTCAGCCAAAAAGTGGCTTGCATAAGCTCAGTATCAAACAAGATACTCCCTGCCCTTGTGTACAAAAGACACAAAAAGAAAAGAGGAAGAAGGTGGAAGATGAAAGCTGACATACTTAGGCACAGCAATACTTAAAGCCTCTCTCCTGCTGCTGCAGGCTGATGGAATGGTTTATGTCAGGTGACAATTAAGGGAGGAAGTAGCCAAGGGAGCTCCTCTCTCAGCAGCGCCGAGTTGGCCCTGCTTCCCTCCTCTCCCTCTGCTGCAGCCTGGTGGATTTCTCTCATTGGATATTGACATGCCCAGAGAAAGTACAAGCTTGGCCAATTCAACTTTTCTAGAGTTGGCATCATACTACAAGCAATTTACATTTGCAGAGACCAGAGCTTGGAAACGTTACTTTTTTGAACTACAACTCCCATCAGCCCCAGCTAGCATGGCCACTGGATTGGACTGATGGGAATTGTTCAAAAAAGTAACTTTTTCAAGCTCTGGCAGAGACAGCCGAACCATCGTTTAGGGGACAGCGGAGCACAATTTATCTGGGCTGGGGCCTGACACAAGTGTTTCCAGGAATTGAAATCACAACTGATTGCTACCTTTTCTGATACTCAGAAAGTATTTTATTTATTTAAATATTTATTCCCCACCTTTCTGTCCAAGATCCTCAAAGCAAGTAACAATACAAAAAAATTTAAAGCATCATTTTAAAAAAATTGTCCAAATGTAGAAAGATTGGTTCAAAATTACCAAATAGCCATCAAAACATTCAAGAATGCTAACAAAAGATCATTCAGCCAAAGGCCTTTTCCAAAACCCAGGTCTTCATTAGCCACCTGCAGCAATATAATGATAGGGTTTCATGTACTTCTCATGGCGACAAATTCCACAAAGTCTAGATGTACATGATAGTGTGATGGGAACTAGAGCTGCACTTTACCAGTGTGATGGAAACTATTATTATTTATTTATTTATTTATTTATTTCATTTATATACAGCCCCATAGCCGAAGCTCTTGCGGTTTACAGCAATTAAAAACAATAAAAACAAATATACAAATTTTAAAACACAAAAAACAATTTAAAACACAATTTTAAAAAAATTAAAAACAATTTAAAAACACGTGCTAAAACTGTTGTGTTTTTCAACTTGTCTGAAAATCTCATAAATTGAGTAGCTTTATAACTTTCAGAAGTACCAAAAGTCCCTTTCTCTTTGGGTGTAGGTCAGGAGTTATAGAACAAAACTCACAGCAGAATCTTGTTAAGCAATTGTTTACTGTAAAAAAATTCAGTTATGAGTATAATAAAAGTATATATGCAGAGTTTTTAATTACTTGCAAAATACATTTTATCTTTTAAATAATTTTGAAAAGAAATGTAAAAGTGTACATGCAGCTTATGATGCTATTACAATGTGCTGCGCTTTTCTAATTATGAGGAGTCAAACAAGTTTAAAATTTCCTGTACTGGTGAAGAATTTATTTATCAAATTCATAGCCTGTTTTGAAAACCTTCCCAATATAAAGCTTGAATCCTATACTCACTTTTCTGGGAGTAAAGCTGCAGTGATAATCCCACATATCAGAAGTAAGCCCCATTGAATTCAATAGGACTTACTTTTGAGTAGACATGGTTAGGACTGTGCTATAAATCAATGAGACTTTTGAGTGAACATAGCAAAGGATTGTGTTTGTGTTGTAAATCTTTCCCCCTCCAATCCTATTTTTAAAGCAATTAGGCAGGGCTTACCTAGGTATCATTGCTTTTATTTCGTAGGAAACTAATGCTGATCTGTTTTTTAAAAAATTATTCTGCAATGCCCAACTGGTTTTGACAATAAACTATTATATGGGGTGTATGTATTTTTATATCTCCAGTGTGTGTGTATATGGAATCTTTCCAACAACCCTGTGAGGTAGGGTTGGAAACGAAGACAGCTCACAACAAGAAATAAATTCCTTTAAAATCCAATAACAATAAAACAAGTATGAAACAGTTGCAAAACAGCTTAAAGTGGCATGATTCTGAATTTTTAGTTGGGTGAGTAAAGTTCCTTATCATTTGAGATTGCAGTCCTGTGCATGGTTCCGTTTGAGTAAGCCCCATTGAATACATTGGGACTTGCTTCTGAGTAAACAAACATACGAATGCACTATAAATATCTTTACAGGTTGTGTAAACAATAAACATATTTGACAGTCATGCTTATATAAGTATTTCTTCATACTAAGTCTCAATATGTATCTGATTTTACACTACAGTTGTACATTATTATTTCCTATACATTTTAAGTGTGCCCTTCTTACTTGGAGTGGTCATGGTCCCCCTCTATTGTTTTCACTCTGAGGGGCAGATTAGGCTGAGAGATGGTGAGTAGCCCATGGTCACCTAGTAAACTTTGTAGCTGATTTGCATTTTAAAAGATTAATTAAAATGATTTACTGGCAGGCAAAGTTTATTAAGTAGATCCACACAATCCATTTAAAGCACAACCAACTTGCATTTAAAGTGCATGACTTCTTCCAGGGAAGTGTAGTTTTCCCCTCACAGTTATAATTCCCACCACCCTTGACAAACTACAATTCCCAGGATTCTGTGGTGGGATTCATGTGCTTCAAATGTATGTTGAATGTGCTTTAAGTGAATGTGGATCTCCCCTAGGTATTATAAGCATTCATTGATTAATTGAAAAGAACAATTTTAAAAGACACTTTAAATGGGAAGGGCTGTAGCTGAGTGGTAGGGCACATGATTTGCATGCAAAAGTTCAAAATCCAATCTAGAAAAGACTATTGCCTGGAATCCTGGAGAGCCAATGCTGGTCCATGTCATCAGTACTGAGCTAGATGGTACCAAATGGCCTGACTCGGTATAAGGCAGATTCCTTTGTGCCTAAAAGAGAAAGAGACCTAAGGGCCACAGTGACTCTGAAATTTATTTATATACTTTATTTACAACATTTATATACTACTTTATTGTAAAAAAAAACTCAGCACGGTTTACAGAAGGAATTAAAACACTGACATTATTGGCAAAAACAGTTAAAGATAGTTATTTAAAAACATTCAAAATAATAAAACCAACAATGAGTTAAAAACAGATAAAAAAACATAACTGCTTCTACATGCCTGGGTAGGCTTGCCTAAACAAAAATGTTTTAGCAGGTGTTGAAAAGAGTACAATGAAGGCACCTGCTAATGCCAATAGGCAGGGAGTTCCAAAGCATAGGTGCTGGCAAACTAAAGGATTGGTTTCTTACAACAGCAGGACAAGTACTATGTGGCACCCAGAACATGGAAAGCACACCTTGACCTTAGCCTGGTAGCAAATTGGCAACCAGTACAGATTTCAGAGCAGAGGTATTATGTGCTGATAGGGTCTCACTATGTCAGCAATTGTGCCACAGCATTCTGCACTAACTGCAGCCTCCAAGTCAGGTTGTGCTACACGGGGATTTCGATGACCTTGGCTGACTGGCTGCCAGGATTTTTTTAGTTTTGGTTAGGAATCCTGACTGGTTGTGGGATGCTGAATTTTCTGCCTTACTCGTAGGAATCTTGTGGTTGGTATGGTATTGCATTTAGGAAATCATCACTGTCTTTTTCTTTTTGCATTTCATTTTCCTCTGACCTCACTTCCTTACATCCATTGAAGAAATAACAGGTTCCTTGCACTCAGCTCAACCCCCTTAAACTCTCTAATAAT
This sequence comes from Rhineura floridana, assembly GCF_030035675.1. Taxonomy (NCBI): domain Eukaryota; kingdom Metazoa; phylum Chordata; class Lepidosauria; order Squamata; family Rhineuridae; genus Rhineura; species Rhineura floridana. Next base: position 247,756,431 of record NC_084480.1, read on the forward strand.
GCACCCTGTTGTTTGCATGATGGTTTGTTTCTTGCCTAATGGTGGTAAAAGATAATTCACATACTGGGAAGTGTGGCTTCAAATGCTATTGTTCCCAAGCTACTGCCTGTGAAGGTAGGCCAAACCATATGTGTTTTATCTCTGTCAATTTTTACTCACTGGAATTGGGTTGGCTTTCAAAGTGAGTTTATAATAGCCCACAGAGTAGGCAGGAAAGAGTGGAGAATCTTCTTAACTCTCACTCATTTGTCAAACATCTCTCTGCAGTGAAGGGTTATGTCTGTAAAGAAGTTTGGAGCAGCCATGTTAAAAGGCAGGCAGAGTATTCCATGCAGAGGGTTACCAACCCTGCTTTGATAAGTTAAGACTTACCAACAGCACAATCCTAACAATATCTATTCAGAAGTAAGTCCTGCTGAGTTCTATTGGGCTTAGTCCCTTAGTAACTGTGTTTAGAATTGCAGCCTTCGGGGTATCCATCTATAATCCCCACCAACCCAGGCTCCCTTTTTCCTACAGTGGCCTTCTCGTGATTGGCCTTGCCTGAAGGCACTTAAACCTTTCTTGCTAGAAGCAAGCAGGCTAGATTAAATGTTTCCTAAGCACATGAGAAGGAATGATTCCATCACTTCAGCTGGACCTGGGAACATTCTCATTTTGCTAAGATTTCTATCTTATTTTCCAATCAGAGAAATTTTTTTGTTTGAGTGGTATGCTCCAAGCAGCTGTAGATGATGCTTAACATATCATGCTTAATTACATCACTAGGGCCCACCCCTGTGACATCACTAGGGCCCACCCCTGAAATCTCAGTGTTTGGGATGCTTCTGACCTGGCAACCTTAATGTGGCCCCCTGATTAGCCAAGCCAAACAGCTGTTAGTCTGGCTTTTAGAACACTGACAGTTGATTCTTACTGAGCATGCCTGTGCTGTCATAGACTCCAGTGTTAATTTTCTTAAACACTTTTAAACTGCAGAAGATGAAAGTCAGAGTATGCCAAGGTCAGTAATAGGATTACAGGTACTCTGTGAGGATGGCTGATTTTAAATGAATTTCAACAAATTATGAGAACACTTACAGAAAAAAGTCCAACAGGAGTCTGGAGTTTTTTACTCATGTTTCAGACTTTAAAGTCTTGATTCTCTCTGAGTGTTTTGTATATTGCCATAAAAACTTAGAGGGTTGTTAATCAAGCATTTCTGAGTTCAGGACAATAGGTTTTGTAAGGTTTTATTTGAAATTAGCTTATGGAAGCAGCAGACAGGCATGGAGGTGTTTTCAATTTAACATAGCGGAAGATGAAAAATTCATGCTGGCTATAGTATACAGCCACTCTTGTGGCTGTATAATTGAAGATAAAGTAACAGAGAAAGGATCTGTCCTGCAGGCTGGACAAGATAAAGAAGTTACTGTAATGCAGATCAAAAAGATGACTAAGAATGGGGAAACAACTGTCCAACCTCAATTTGTCATGAACACCAATGTATATCTCAAAATCTAAGAACAGTTGGAATTAGCAAGAATGCTGTTGGTCATGGTAGCAGCAGACCTGGCCTCAGTTATTCAATCAAAGTATCATGGGGCACTTTTCAAAAATCAAGATATATTACATCCACAGCATTCCCAGAGGGAGGTTACCCAATCAAAAAATGAGACAAGGTTAGTCTGGCAGGGTTTGTTCTTGATAAATCCATGTTGGCTTCGACTTTTTACTGCATTGTTTTCAAGGTGATTACAGAATGAATACTTTATAATCTGCTCAAGAATTTTCCTAGTTACTGATTTCAGACTAACTGGTCTGTAGTTCCTAGGTTTCTCCTTTTTGTCCTTTGTGAATATAGGGACAACATTTGCCCTCCTCAAGTCATCCAACACTTCACCCATCATCCACGATTTTGCAAATATAATAGGCAGTGGTTCCGAGAGTTCCTCAGCCAGTTTCTTTAATACTCCAGAATGCAGTTCATCAGGCCCTGGAGATTTGAACTTGTTCAAAGTAATTCAGTATTCCTTGACCATTTGTCTGTCAATCTCAAGCTGCAATCCTGCCCTAACAACATCATATTTGCCAGGAGGGTCATGGACCCTCTTTTGGGAGAGGACTGAGCCAAAGTAGAAATCGAGCTCTCCTGTCTTTTCTTTGTCATCATTTTGCCATCCTGATTGAGTAGCTGTACCACCGTTTCTTTTCTCTGTGTTTTACTATGGATGTACCTGAAGAAAGCTTTTTTGTTGCTTTTACCATTTCTCAGTAACCTCAGCTCATTCTCAGCTTTAGCCTTCCTGACACCATCTCTGCAATTCCGTACTACTGTCTGTATTCTTCCTTTGTGGCCTAACCTTCCTTCCACTTCCTGTATGTGTCCTTTTTGTTTTCAGGTAATTTCTAAGCTTTTTGAGAAGGCACACTGACTTCTTCTGCTGCCCCCTTTTTTCCTTGATGGAATTGTTTGCCATTGCGCATTTAGAATTTTATTTTTTAGAAACTCCAACCCATCTTGGACTCCTTTTCTCATTAGGGTCACTTGCCATGGAACCTTACTTACCATTGTTCTGGATTTATTAAAACTGGCTTTCCTGAAGTCCAGCGTAGGCGTATGGCTACTCTAAGCTTTTGCTTCCTTTAAAATCATCAAGTATAACGTGGTCACTCCTCCCCACCACCATATTTCCAATAACTGCCACTTCATTCACCAAGTCATCTCCACGGGTCAAGTCAAGGATAGCTGATCCTCTAGTCCCTTCCTTCATTTTTTGTAGGAGAAAGGTATCTCCAACACAAGTCAGGAATTTCTTGGAGGGGCTGTGTTTGGCAGAATTTGTCTCCCAGCAGATATTGGGGTAAATGAAGTCACCCATTACTACTACATCATGCCTCCTTGGAGAATTGGCAATTTGCTTTTCAAAAGTTTCATCCTCATCTTCTCCTTGATTGGGTGGTCAGTAGTAGAATCAAACCACCACGGTCCTTTTATTCCTTGCCCCATTGATTTTAATCCAGATGCTCTCAATGGGGTTACCAAGCTCATCCTCCTGTATGTCTGTGCAAGGATATATATTTTTAACATACAGCGCAACTGTGCCTCTCTTTCTGTTCCTTCTGTTCTTTTTGAACAAGTTATATCCTTCAGTTGCTGTATTCCAGCCATGGGAGTCATCCCACCAAATTTCAGTTATACCTATCAAGTACTAAATTAAGAATCAAGTTTGTCCTGTTTCCCATACTCTGGGCATTAGGATACAGACATTGAAGTTCATGTGATTTATGGCCTGACTTCCTTCCTACATTTTTATGAAGCCTATTACTGGGCCCCATTACAGCCGTTCTCTCAGTTCCTGTTACGGTACACAAGCCTTCATCAGTCATTACTGCTAAGTTTACATCTCCCTTCCCCTTAGGATTTACTCCCAGCTAAGTCCGCATAGGATCCTGAAGAATGAAGATTTTAATTTTCCATACTATACTACTGACAGAAAAATAAAGCATTTTACCCCAGTCTTCAGCCTAAAAACATTTCCTTATTATTATTATTATTATTATTATTATTATTATTATTATTATTATTATTATTATTATTATTTCCATTTGTAGACCACTTTCTATCTAAAAGATCTCAAAGTGGTTTACAATAGAATACACAATTTCCATAGTTGCTTACTACAATCAGTAATACAACTAAACAGTCATAATCAGTAATAAAACGTAAGTTTCAAAATCAAGCATCTCTTTTCCACGCTTCTCACCATTGCATGTTATGATTTGACTTCTGTGTAAAGCACTAGTCTAACTCTGTTCAAAACCACTTCCTATACCCAAAATATTTAGGATAATTAAGGCTATACTATATTAATTACTATGAGAGCCAGTGTGGTGTAGTGGTTAAGGTGTTGGACTACGACCTGGGAGATCAGGGTTCGAATCCCCACATAGCCATGAAGCTCACTGGGTGACCTTGGGCCAATTACTGCCTCTGAGCCTCATGAAAACCCTATTCATAGGGTCGCCATAAGTCGGAATCGACTTGAAGGTAGTACACATATTAATTACAAACATTAACCATTTTCTCCCTCAAATGTCTTGACAGGACCAGAAACCTCTTGAGGGTGGGGATCCAAAATGAAACATAAACACACAACTGAAGCCTGAAGAAAACCTCTTCCTGAATAAAGAGGAGGACCCACCATCATGAAATGGTGGAAGCATCTCTTCCATATGGTTTAGGATTGGCATTGGGGAAACAGGGTTCTTGTACCTTTTAACAGCTGTATTTCCACAATCATTGTTGGAGTTTTTGGTATATATATTGCAGCGGAGTGGAGAAATAAGTGGTCTGTTAAGACTGGTAGTTGAAAAAATGAAGAAACGTAAGGTTTATTACTACAAAGACATAAAGTCACATGCTAAAGCAGCCGTGTGGCCGGGGAGCCATTGCTAACTTACAACAAAGGCAGGAAGAGAAAGGAGGAAGGGATGGATCAATGTCTGCAAAAACAACAAACATTTTAGAGGAGGAATCAGCAGAGGGAAGACTAGATTGCCTTTCTGTCTATTGCTCCTCACTGGTTCAGGTCACTTGCAATAAGTGTTGGCTCTTTACTTCCAACAATCAGGACTAGCAAGACATAGCTCACTTCCCATGAGTATCAAGAAGCAGTAATGACTGCAACTGTGACCACAGGGACCCCTTCTGAACCAAGGTAAGACACTTTTAGGAGCGAAGTAATTGTAGAACTGTACTGCTTAAGTGTCCACTGTTTTTTTGCAAGAAAGGAGGGTGGGGACCTCATAGGTTCCACCGGCCTCCACTGGGCTTGTAATTGTTAAAGCCCTAAGTAATGTGGAGCCAGAATATCTCAAAAACAGACTCCTTCCAAATAAGTCTTCATTGGAGATATGGCTGATGGACACTAGATTGGTGGAGTAGGCTTGGGGGTTCCAAGGTCCCAAATCCAAAGCAGCTTCTCTAGCCCCCTAACCCCATCACCTTTAGACTGGTAGTAACTACAATCTTACTCGAGGGGGCTGTTCCCAGACACTGCTTTTTATACGGTTCTGATGGCTACTCTTGTAATTCACGTTTTGTCTTGGTTTGGTTGTTACATAAAGTCAGGAAAAACAGAAATTAATGAAAGATATCAGATACAGTGGTAAGAGTTGTGATCCTCCAAAATTAGTTTCCCAAATATTGCAAACGTTGACCTGGTTCAGTCCTCATAAGATGGGGATTCTAAGGTTATTTTCAAATATTTGTATCTCTCTGTGTCTGGTGAGGGTGGCAAGTAAACAGCTCTGGGAGCCAGTGGTACAGCTAGAGCTGGAGTATAGGGCCAAAATTCCACACAACACCCCCCCCCAAAAAAATTACTACCCAGAGAGTAGCACAGTGTAGGCTGGGCCAGTAGGGTGAATGGGGCACTAACCCCACCAACCGCAGTCTGCTCTCAGCCACACTCAACCTGCCTACCTTCTGCCTACCAGTCCAAGGGGTCCTGGCTGTTAACATCCTCCTCCTAAATCTCAGTTTTGTCCTTGTAGAATAAGCAGGGAGGAAGATGGGAACAAAACTAGAATTAGTTGGTTCTACATGTCATTGGCTGTGGCCCGACCTGTCATTGGCCTCCTTGCCTTGTGCCTTCTGACTTGCCAGGCCTAATGGGCACATCCCTGGAGTAGCAGATGATGGGGCAGTGGCAAACAGGCCCCACATCAACACATGGGTGAGCATGGGCATACTAGAGCCTAGTTGGGCTGATACTGGATGATACAGAATCCTTTCTTCTTTTTAAAACTTTTTTTTGGGGGGGAGCATCTGGTTACATATGCTCATTTTGTTATTTTTCCTTTAAAAATATCTTTGTATACAACAAAATGGTGTTTATTCCCAAGTGTTTACCATGAAGGCAGCAGAAGCAAAAATGAATTTTATTCCTAATGTTCATGATGGCGCTATGATATAAGTGAGATTAAAATGCAAAACTACGCATGCTCAGAATATTGCATTCTTTCTTCATCAGGACTTTTTTCTTCTTCTTTTTTGCTTGAATATATCAGAAATGTAGAAGCAGTTGTAACACATGGAAAGATGGACGGGAGTAGAGAAATATTGATGGTATACTTCACATCTGAAGTGATATAGTTGGTTTTCTAAAGAGGGGACCCTTCGTAAGACCATTAAGTTTACAATCTAGCTGCACTGTAGACTGCTGGTAGCCTTTTTTGGCTGAAGAACAGGATAAAAGATGAGATTTACAACACCAGGGGTAAAATGTATGCAAATATGAGCTCCGTCTAAAAAAAGAAAAATGGAAGAGAACATCCATTTGAACCTGTTGAAACCCTTAACCTGTGCCTGTGTTCCCTCAGGGAAAATGCAAACTTATCTACTTTGAGGGAACAAAAAAACAAAAAAAACCTCCAAGGATTTCTAGTTCTGAGAGCATCATAAGCAATTACTCTTCATCCCTCCTCTGAGAGTTTCAGAGGAATGGGAGTAGTCAATTTTGCCTGAGTTTTAAGAAAACTTGAAGCAGGGATGGGGAACTTGTGACCTTCCAGATGTTGTTGGACACCAATTTTCATCAGACCCAGCCAGCTGATTACAAACTAAGGTTGAAGAGAAGTTTCCTTCAGTGGCAGAATACTGCAGTTAGCTTGCATTATATGGCATTTATGCCAGTCATTCATTCACTGCATTTATATCATACCTTTCATCCAAGAAACTCAAGTTGATGTACAGGGCTCTCCCCCTCTCTATAGTATCATCACAAAACCCCTGTGAGATAGGTTAGGCTAAGAGTTGATGACTGGCCCAAGGCCACCCTGTGAGCTTCATGGCCTATTGGGGATTTGAACTGTAGTGTCCCAGGATCATCTGACCCTCTAACTACTATAACCACACTGGTGTGCCCACCACACAGTCTCCATAGGCATTAGACACACTCTGAAACAATGATATAAAACAAGATGGGACGCTGATTTGCTCCACTAGGGCTCAATTTAGTTTCTACTTCTGTAGATTTCTATTATGGAGTTGCTGTAGTTTGGCCAAATTTTGCACTCTAGACTTAATTATTCTGAGCATTCAAGTTATAGTTTTCATGATTATGCAGAGTAGCATGATATGTTGAAGTGCTGAAAGAAGTTGACAGGAAGCTGAGCACAAGACAACTTCTGTTTCCACTTACCTATTGAATTCTTTGCAATGAAGGATCTAACCCCTGAGAATATTAAGTAGCTACAATTTTGTTTTACTCTATTCTGATGGTAAATTTGATCTTATCAAAATCTACAATCTGAAAAAACATTACAGCATTAACAGTTTTAAATGTTATTGCATTCTTTGTAAAAGAATTAACAAACAAAAACAATAGCTGGTTGCTGTTTTTAAATCTTCCATTGCTCCCCCTACTCTCCCCCCACCCCCCACAAAATCTCTATAGCAGCACTGCAAAACTACACTAAGGCTTGGATTTTGGTGAAGTAATCAGTTGTGTCAAAGACATTTTGGAGGTTGACATTCCCATTATTCTGTTAATACGGAGATCTGAATGCTGGGCTCACTAGTGATTCTTTATGCTAGGCGAGGAATAGGTTTAGAAATCTATCCAGTTCAAGGATTAAATGGAAGCAAAAGCAATCACTTTATCCACATTTTTGAAGAAAATAAAACAGCTTGATGTAAGCTAAATGAAGGAGGGGAGAGCTGTGACTTAAAAGGAATGGACAGAGAGAGAGAAAAAGGTCAGATGACTAAATTTTCCCTAAGGGAAAAGTCATTCTTTGGAATCATTAACCTCCTTCTAGGTCACTACTGAAAACAACAGCAGGAAATCCTCCTGCTCCAAGAAATATGGGTGCATCTTACACCACCCACTGACCTGGCAATGGTATGGCAGGCATAATTGTGTTCACAAAATTTCCCTTCAGGCAAGCTTGATTTTAGGTCCTTCTTTTTAAAAACATTATTATCAAGTTACCCTGAAAAATATCATTTATAGTGCCTGTATTCTGAAAACTGCAATATAATTAAAATACTGTTTAAAATCTGGAATCATCATCATCCTTCAGAGGACAACAAATGTGCATCTGGCAAAATCCTAATTTATTTAACACAAATAAATAATTTTAATTTCTATTTTGAATGTGTGGAGGCTGTACTATATATTAACAAGTGTTTGTGTCACAAATATGGTTTAACATGGTGTTTTATTAAATTGATACAGCTGAGATCCCAAACAGAGTGTTTGCATTGAAATGAGCTTGACTAAAGAGCTACTGTGTGTGGAACAGCCAAAACATGAAGACTCCCCATGGTGACTGCCTTCATTGTGGCAAGATAGTACAAATTTTTTCTTGGGGAGGTTTGTGATGTTATGGCAAAAAATGTCCCATTCCTGTTGTCTGGAGGCAACTACCAGAAGATGTGATTTTAACTAGCCTCCATGTTGTGGCTATTTCATATAGGCTGTCGCTTCCTTCCAAGTACATGAGTTTAAGATTAGGTATTAGATACCCACAGTGTAACTGATGACAGATATAACATTAATAGAGCAGTGGAGTTGACTGGGAAACATATATCATAATTACAACCATGTTTACTACTACTACTAAATTCAGTGGGACTTACTCCCAGGTATGTTAACACTGCAGACTAATTCTCATCTTGTTTAATTCAGAGGTACTCCTTTCCAATGATGAGCTCTGAAGAAACAAGGCACAAACCTTCTACCCCAGATTCCCAGAGCAGTTTTGCACAAAGGATCATAGATACAGTGAACTATAGAGATATTTCTTGTTCCCAACAGAATGTGTGTGTATATGAGCCAAGAGCATTATGAACAGCAGCGTATCCTGGCACTGAAAGTGTGGACTATTATTCTTTGGTTGACCAGTGTTTTATTTTCTTATGTATATTGTGAAACTAAACTCAGTGTGTGTGATGAACCTGTTGTGGTTCAACTTCTATGGCCGCATCCACATATAACACTAAGCCAAGCCATGGCTTAGCATGAATGCGCAAAAAGATTGCACCCGCTTTGATCCTTCCCAGGATATAGTTAAGGTCTCTCCTCCTTAATCATGACCTGTAACCAAGATTTGTTCTTGACTATGGATTGTGGTTAAAGAGAAGAGACCTTAACCACAATCCTGGATTATTTGGACAATATGATAAGCCAAACTTTGACTTTAGCTGCCATCCCACACTAAGCTAAAAAGCCTGAGGAGCAAAGTGGATGTGAACTCCTCTCTGGGAACAAGTACTTTTGTGTGGTCCTGATAAGCAATGTACAGATCAGACCTCTGTCTGACTCCCGTCTGAACCATAAGCACATAGGTCTGGAAAAGCCATGAAAGGTCATCCAGCTCACTTATCTCCCATGTAATGGAGAACAATCAATCTTGCTCATAACAATCTAGCAGATTTCATCATATCTAATACAGCAGAATAGAATTACAGGCAAGTACAAAAAAAAAAAGGAACAGCTTACAAAATATTTTAGCAGTTGACCTTCTTAGTTTCCGCACAGCATGTCTTCCTGGTCCTGGTTCTGAAACTCCAGCTGGTGCAAAATGTGGCAGCCAGATTGCTGATGGGAGCACATGGCTGACATGTGACACCACTTTTAAAACATCTGCACTGGCTGCCCATCCACCACCAAGCCAGGTTCAAGGTCCTTGTATTAATTTACAAAGCCCTGAACAACTTAGGTCCAGAGTATCTTAGGGACCTCTAGAACCCTTATATCCCAACTCCATCACTGAAATAATGTGCGGGAATGGCTTTGGTCGTTCTGAGTTGGCGAGGCTCATTTAATATTGACATGAAATTAAGCCTTCAGTGTCATCAATCCAGTTTTCTGGAATGCTCTGCCAACAAAGATTCAGCAGGCACCTTCTGTTCTAACTTTTAAGCAATGCTGAAAACCTTTCTGTTCCACCAGGCTTATGCAGGCAGTTAAGAAGATGCTTTTTTCACAACAGTTGACCCCTGTTTTTATTATATTTTTAATATTTTTATTCTATGATGGTGGTGGTGTTTCTAACGTGCTGTAAACCACTTTGATGTTTTTTAAATATAGTGGTATACAAATATTTTTATAAATAAATAAATAAAATAAAACAGCAACAACAAATCCTTGAATGACCTAGGTAGCTAGGATTAGATATTAATTCAGGGACTAACTGGAACTGAGTTCAGTCATACATATCCATAACTCCATTTGATCCCCTAAAGGCAACTACTCTCTCATACTAAGGTTGGGGCCAGAGAGGCACCACAGCAAGGGTGAGGGACCTGTGGTCCTCACATTAGAGTCCAACCCACATCAGCCTCAGTGGCTCAGCCAGCATAGTCAAAGGTCGGGGATCACTGGAGTTGTTATCTAGCAACCTCTGGAGGGCTGCTGGTTCCCCACCACTGCATTACAGGCAGTTGCCATCATTAGGGAACAGCTTTTGCTTCCCAAAAAACATTCTAGTTTATTAAATGAGCTTCCTTAGAAGTTGTAATCATCCAGGCTACTCAATCCCCCAAGCTGTACAAAAGCTGCATGTCTATTAAATGCTAGTAAGTCTTAAGTGGACTGAGAACTTATCTCCAGTCATGTATATTCTCTTCATACATTCATGTTGAACAATTCAGCACTACACTATACATTTTTAAAACTATCCTATTGTCCTTCCACATACACCAAGAACAAGACTTATTCCAGTTGTTGTTTTAGCCTCTTGTCTTACACTCATGTTGAAGAGACACATAGAGATATGCATAAAACTTCACTGGTCATCCTGAGGGTAAAATCAAGTGGACGCTGTTGGACTGGGGACTCTCTAGAGCACATTTGGAGGGGCACAGAGATGGCAAGGTGAAGAAGAGGAAGTGGAAGTCCCATTGCATGAAAAGAAGTCCATTCATGCAACATCGGATGCTGCCCTGAGTCTCTAGAGTTTTTCAAAATCCTTATAATTTTGCAATATCAGAAAAATCTCACACATTCCTATTACTGAGAAGCATTCTCATATTTGTACAGCACTGGCAGCTCTGTAACAACCACAACCACAATCTGATGACCACTGAGAATCAAGGCTAAACTTGAAAAGAAAAACGTTACCAGGTGAAAAATAAAAAATAAAATAAACAATTTGGATAAAGCTGATCTTAAGCCAATGAAATAGCAACACTAGTCCCAAACTGGTACCTGTTTTGGCATTGCCAAGTGACACAAATCTGAAACCTTTTTTAAAATTCAAAGGTACTCTGCATACCATACAACATAAGAAATTTGAGATATTGAACTCTTTCTTTCTTTCTCTCTTTCTCTCTTTCTTTCTACACAACTAGAACTGAATTTATATACATTAAATGCCACTAAATTAAATCAAAATGGAATACATGGGAAGAGTTATAACAGATAACAGTTCCAGGATTCAGTTCTATTTCTAATTCTGTACATTCAACTCAAGTACAAGCAAAAACTTTTTTTTTCAGTAGACAGTGGAGCAATTTCATGAACCCCAGAGACGAACTAAAGTAACTAAGAGAGAAGAAAAGTGAAAATTACTTGATGAAACTTGATGACGACTGGATTGCTTCTGAACTTATGTTTCTCAGAAGTAATTACATTTTTACCTGTGTTCACACACTGGGTGACTAACAAGAACCACCAGCTCACTGTAACTGCCAGCAATATTAACTCAAATTGGGTTGCTTTTGTGAGGAAAGTGACTAATAAATAATAATAAATAAATTGTGTGCACAAGTGACAATTTTCTCATTTTTTAAAAGCGCATAAAGGAATTAATTGTATGCCTCACTTGTTTTTGAGCCAACTTGCATTTCTGAAGCAGAACATTAAAAAGTGTGTTTACACATGAGCGCATGCACACACACACACACACACACACAACTCAATATTTGGCTAAATAAATCAAAATCTGTTGATAATTACTGTCAAGAGGCTTTTCAAAGTCATAGAACAAGAGCTACTGACAGCTATCCCCATACTGCAAAATGTGCATTTCGTATAACTTTGTTTTAAACAAGTGAACAAATACTCCATGGTTGCAGCTGTTGCACTCTTCAATAGTTCCTTTTATAGTATGCAATTTTGCTTCAGTGAAAATACAAAGCTGGAGTTCTTCTAAAGTCAAGACGACAGCTCTCACTAAAGCTAAATACAAGATGTTAGAAGACACAATGCAGTAGAAGACATGATTGTGGCATCTCATATGCATCACCAACATTTTCTCTTACTTAAGCTATACCATTGTGTTATTTAAAATAGAGCTAATTATCATATGAAGTCATAATCTTCATATGAAGTAAAATGCTTTAAAATACAGCAATCCCTATTTTAAATAGATGGCAGACGTGTATATACACACACACAAACACATACAACTCTCTTCAGGAAGAGGGTAAGTTGGAATGTTAAGAATATGACTTGGTGACGTGATGAGTTCATGCATGTGCTTATGTTTTATGTGTAGTATGTGAATAGTTAGTTCTCAACAGTATGTGATCTACTACTTCATGCAACTGCCAATAGTGCTTAGGCCAGGATACAAGCTTTTATAGGGATCAAGGAGCAGGGGTGTAGTCGTCCAAGGGACTCAGGGGGTCTTAGACCCCTCACTTTTCTGGGAGTAGGGTCCCAATGTCTCTAGCATCCTACACAGTCAGCATGAAAGGGACGTGTGTTAGCCACTGAGAAGAGTCTTCTAACATGCTTCCTTGTCCTTTCCTGCTGATTGGAGACAATCAGAGGGAAAGGAGGTAAGTCAGCCACTGAGAAGGCTCTTTTCAGTAACTAACACTGTCCACTTTCACGCTTATTGGCCTCTAGGGACATTTGTTGTTGTGGGGGAAGACCTTAACAAGGATGGATTTATTTATTTATTTATTAGATTTATATCCTGCCCTTCCTCCCAGTAGGATCTCATTCTCAACCCAGCAGCATGGGTGTGTGTGTGGCTGTAACTATCATGGAGGGACCCTGCACGTCTGAATTTGCCACTTCACTGCTGTCAAGGAGTGTCCTCTTACCTGCTGTGGTCTATTAGCACGAAGAGGCTTCTTTGGTTGTTTTAGCAGCTGGTCGCCGTGCAGTTCTGCCCTGCAGTTCAGCCAGAGCCAGGTAGTAGCAACCAGGCTGTACAGGAGTAGACTTTCTAAATGATTGGGAACCCTGCACAATTCGGGTTGTGGGGAAGTACAGTTGTACACATAGAGAATCCCCTTTCACACCATGTCCTGCATCTGCAGAGTTCGGGGACAGGGACAGTGGACGGAATCCCTCTCCCTTCAGGGAACATATATGGAAGGGTCATATGAGGATGGCTATTGTAGCAAAGCTCTGATTCACATTAAAGATTAGCCAAAAGGATTGCGGCTATCCAAATTCATTCCGAATTCCTGAACACATCCAGCTGGAAACTTACTTTCCTTCTGCTTTCCATTCTTTCTTTAAGGAAGTCCACCAAGCTGTGTTATCCCAGCTTAAGGAAGTTCTAGGCCAAATTTTGATATGTCTTTCTTTTCTTGACTCAGAAAATACCACAGCCCAAATAATGTGATGTTATTAGGTGGGACACAAGCTGATAACGTGAACAAATAAAATAATTAAATATGCTTCTGCAGTCTAAATTAGGTTTATGTGAGCAATACTACCCCACAAAACCAAGTCGAGCAACAATTATGATTTTTTGTCGCAAAGATAAGCTGGCACGTTTATAAAGCTCTTTTCAGGATTTGTGAGGTTTATATCCAATCCAAAGCTCTGTACTGGTACCCTTGATATCCATATTCTTTTTTCCCCTTTCACCTGCCAAATAATTTTTGATCACTTTTTATGTCTCTGGCTATGAAAAAGCACCATAAACTTGGGACAACTGTTAAAACATTTCTACACATTTTCTTAAGTTTATTACTGCTGCTGTAATCATCCACATTTCTAAAAACGCATCCAGTGACCTTTAATCAGTGAATTTAATCAGTAACTTAAAACTGAAGGATGCAAAAGTTTACATCACAAAAAGTTAAGTTGGGTCCACTGTAATGGGGAATTTTGCAAATTTATACAGCTGCCTGTTTGGTTTTTTTCTGTCAACACCTAATTCTTTTATATATATATGTATATATATACACATCTGTCAGGTCATTCAAGGAAATTATGGAAAAATCTTTCTCCTTTTGATTCATTTTCTTCTTTAGGCTGGTCTTTTTCTTTTAAATCACCTTAATTACCATCACTGGTTGCTTTCAACCCCCAAGGTTCTCATTTTTGCAAGACAATGAAGTAGTCTGGGTCACTTAAACCGCTTTGCTAAAAGAATGCAAAGGTGCCATATCTTCAGGTTGGCATTTATTTTATCAAAACCTATGGGCACAATCCAGCTAAATGTGGGCACTTTTAGGCTGCATTCCTGTACATGCTTCCCTGGAAGTAAGTCTAATTCAACTCAGTGGAAATTACTTCTGAGTAGACATACATAGGATCACACTTGTCACTTAATTTTAATGAGACAGATTCAGGTATGTGTCAGAAATGCAAGCACATGCATTTCTGACACATAGAAACACAAGAAGCTGCCTTATAATGAGTCAGACCATTTATTATTATTATTATTATTATTATTATTAGATTTATATTCCACCCTTCCTCCCAGCAGGAGCCCATCTAAGCTAGTATTGCATTATCCATCTCATTCATTCATTCATTGGCGTTCACTCATGGCCAAGTAAGATTGTCTTCCAAGATAAGGTCTTTAACGGTGGGTCTGTAAGTGATTGTGGAGGCCAATTCTGGATCCACACAGCCTCCCACAGTGAGGACACAGGTTTCCACATGGAAGATGGTCACGATGAGGATTTGCTTGATGTGCCTTCCGCTTAGGTCGTTTGTCCCTTTTGCCCTGTACTCATGCTTCTTCAAAGTCCATAGCATCTTTGATAATGACCGACCTCCAATTGGGACGCTTATGGGCCAAGGCTTCCCAGTTCTCAATGCTTATGTTGGAGGATCATTGTTTCAACACTGGCAGTCTTTGCTTCTTCCAGTATGCTAACATTAGTCCACCTATCTTCCCAAGTAATTTGCAGAATTTTCCGGAGGCAGCGTTGGTGGAATCTTTCAAGAAGTTGGGAGTGGCGTTTATAGATGGTCCATGTTTCACAGGCGTACAGTAAGGTTGGTAGTACAATGGCTTTGTAAATAAGCATTTTTCTCCCTGCGAATATCCTGATCCTTGAACACTCTACACTTCATTCAGGAGAATGCGGCACTCACAGAGCTCAGACAATGCTGAATTTCAGCATCGATGTCAGCTTTTACAGAGAGATGGCTGCCAAGATTAGAAAAGTGATCGACATTCTCCAGCGTTGCACCATTAAGCTAGATTGATGGTGCTACAGAGGGATTGGTTCGCACTTGCTGATGAAGCACTTTGGTTTTTTTGATGTTAAGCGAGAGGCCAAGCTTTTCATATGCTTCTGCAAAGACATTTAGGATAGTTTGAAGATCTTCCACTGAATGTGCGGAGACTACAGTATCATCGGCATGTTGAAGTTCTATGACACAGGTTGTAATTACTTTACTTTTTGCTTTCAGCCTACTGAGATTAAAAAGCTTTCCATCTGTTCGATATGTGATTTCCACGCGAGTGGGGGAAGTTTCCCCTCAACAAGATGTAGAATCATGGCGATGAAAGTAGCAAATAAGGTCGGAGCAATGACACATCCCTGTTTGATGCCTGATCCCACTTTGAATGGATCACTTTGAGAGCCATTGTTATCCAAAATTGTTGCCATCATGTTGTCATGGAGGAATCGCAAAACATTCCCAAATTTATCAGGGCATCCAATTTTCAGAAGGATGGTCCAGAGAGCCATTCGATTTACAGTATCAAAGGCCTTAGTCAGATCAATAAACGCCATATACAGAGGTTGGTTTTGCTCCCTGCATTTTTCTTGAAGCTGTTGTGCAGTGAAGATCATGTCCACTGTCCCCCTGGAAGGGCGGAAACCATTTTGGGATTCATGGAGGATGTCTTCTGAGATAGGTAGCAGGCGATTTGCGAGGATCCTTGCAAGGATTTTACCTGCGGTAGCAAGAAGAGAGATGCCTCGGTAGTTCCCACAATCTGTTCTATCACCCTGCTTGAAAAGAGTGATAATTATGGCATCCCTAAAGTCTTCCGGGATCTCCTCCCTCATCCAGATTTTTTCGATGAGCTTATGAAGTTGTTGTGTAAATTCAGGCTCACCTTCTTCAAAGACTTTAGCAGGAATCCCATCAGGTCCACTCGATTTGTTATTCTTCATAAGAACATAAGAACATACAAAGAGCCTGCTGGATCAAGCCAGTGGCCCATCTAGTCCAGCACCTGTTCTCACAGTGGCCAACCAGGTGCCTGGGGATTCATTGGATTAATGGCTTTACTGACTTCATCCAAATTAGGGGATACTGCTAGCTCATCTCTAATTTGTTGTTGCGGGATTTGCGAGAAGACCTCATCAGCCACAATAGAGTTACGATTAAGGAGGTCATGGTAATGCTCTTTCCAGCGCAGTGCAATAGACTCTTTGTCCTTTAGAAGTTTGGTACCATCTATTGAAGGTAAAGGATTTGTACCGTAATTTGTTGGTCCGTAGATGGCCTTTGTGGCATTAAAAAAGCCCCGTGCATCATGAGCATCTGCAAAATGCTGGATTTCTTGAGCTTTCTTTATCCACCAAGTGTTCTCTAGTTCTTCTTTGGACCTCAGCCTTTGCACTGGCATAGATTTTTTTCTTAGCAGCACAGTTAATGTCTTTTTGCCATATTTGGAAGGCTTTCCTTTTCTTGTCAATGACATGCTCAATCTCACTATCATTCTCATCAAACTAGTCCTGATGTTTCTTCGTTTGGTATCCAATAGTTCATATGCTGCAATAATGGATGTATTCAGTTTAATCCAGTGTTCCTCAACGTTTTCAGGAAGTTCCATAGGTAGATGTTTCTTGAGAGTTGTTTGAAAGCAAGCTCGCTTAATAGGATCTTGAAGGGTGTGGATGTTCATTTTATGCCTTTGTTTTCTTCCTTGGAGCCTACGTTGAGGAACAATATTAATGGCCATAGTGGGTTGAATTAATCGGTGATCTGTCCAGCAGTCATTGGCACTCATCATGGCCCTGGTGAGGGGTACATCACGACGATCTCTGGCATGGACAATTACGTAATCAAGGAGATGCCAGTGCTTCCACCAAGGGTGCTTCCATGATGTTTTAAATTTATCTTCTTGGCGAAAGAGTGTGTTTGTGATAACAAGATTATGCTCTGCACATTTAGTCAGAAGTAGAATGCCATTCAGGTTGCTATTGCCAACTCCTTCTTTCCCAATGGTTTCTGGCCATAAATCAAAATCACGCCCAACTCTTGCATTGAGATTGCCCAGGTATCTCTGATAAGATGGTGTCCAGCTGGGTATAAAAATTTTCTTTGATGTCTTCATCAGCATCTAATGTTGGTGCATAAGCACTTAGAATAGGTGCCTGCTGGTTTTTGGCGAGTTTTAATCGGAGAGTTGAGAGTCTTTCATTAATGCCAGTAGGAACTTCTGACAAGAGCTTCACAAGATCATCTTTAACAGCAAAGCCTACTCCATGTATTCGTTGTTCTTGTTCAGGCAGGCCTTTCCAGAAGAAGGTGTAATCTCCTTTTTCTTCCTTCAGTTGTCTCTCTCCTGCTCTTTAAGTTTTTTGGAGTGCTGCTATGTCAATATCAAAACGTCTCAACTCCCTCGCAATGATGGCAGTCCTGCGTTCAGGACATTCACTATCGGTATTGTCCAGCAATGTCTGTATATTCCACATTCCAAAGTTCATTTGTCTTTTGCGACCGCTAAGTGGTGACCCCACTGGACGTGGTGATCCAGTCAGGGAGAGAGATGAGGCAGACTATGTTTAGGGCACCTTTTCTAGCCCCTTCCCCATACGGGGTGAGCAGAGTGGATCCTGAACAGGACTGCTCAGTCGTGGATACAGCTGCCGAACAACTCAACTGCCTCGGTCCTTGAGCCAGGACGACTGAGTCTGTATCCACCGCCCATGTGCCGGTCCATGACTAGGGGCTTCCAGATTTCACAGTCCTGCCCCCATTGCCATTCGCCAATCGCCATGGGACTTTTGGTTTGGTTTGGTTTGGTTGGAGGACGCCTGTGCATTAATTTGTTTTATGTGGGGAGATCGGTGCATGATGATCAACACACAATCTTGACAGAAAAAGGCTTTGATCCAATGGCATGGATACCATGACGATTGGAAGTCTTTTATCTGCTGCAGCCTTCATCCGCCTTCACAGCTGTTGTAACATACACATTGTTATCCTCCGCCTGTTCTGCTGTTGAGGACTTTCTTGGATCGTTCTTTGTCTGGTTCCTCTCCCTTGACCTTACCGCCATGTGTGACCCTGCTGGGAGTACAATACTCCCGACGGCATCGCTCACAGGGTTCACTGGAACATGCAAGCCCACTCACCACTGCAAGGTGACGATCCAGCGAGGGGTTTATCCATCTAAGCTAGTATTGTCTGCAATGACTGGCAGGGGCACTCCAGGGTTAGGAGATGCCAGAGATTAAATGTGGGGTCTTCTGTGCACAAAGCAGATGCTCTACCACTGAGCTGTGGCCCTTCCCCCAAACGGAAATCAGTCAATTATAATAATGCTTATATTTGAGTGGATTGTGTCCTGAATTTACAAACAACATTCCCCCCATAATATTTATGTATTTATCTTCGTAATTATAGCCTATTTTTCTATGCTAAAGAACTCAAGTTCAAGTTATATATAGTCCATAAAACTTCACATTCTGGGGAAAAAATGAACAAAAATGCAAATGTTTTGTTCATTTTGATGTACGGAAAGGCCCACACAGCACAATTTTTTAAAACTGAGTATATTTTTCATTGCTAAAAAATTAAAACAAGATTTTGTCTTTGGACTATGCCAAAGACAAACTCAAGGCATCAGACAACGTGAAGATATATTAACAAAGATAAACCAAAATACAAGTTGAAGAATAACGGAAATAAATAAAACAGCAAGAATAAAACACAGCAAGTAAAAATAAATAATCTAGGAGCTCCATTTTTTTAAAAAAATGCCAGCCAAATAAAACAGTCTTAATAGCCCACTTCAAAGAAGGAACCAGTTACTCATCTCTTAGAAGGCTATTGCATTATTTAGGATCTGCAACTAAAAAGCCCCCCTCCCCAACAGCTGCAGTTCAGCTGGTAGGAGGACAATGAGAAGGGCCTCAGAGAATGAGAGAAGAGCTAGATCATATGAATGGAGGTGATTCCTGAGATACTCTTATCTGGGGTGGCCGGGTTCTTGGCCTGAGACTGATCCTGTATCTTTAGGAGAAGAGAAAGTCAGCCAAGTGCTGGTGTTCTTGCAATACTGTAATGGGAAAAACCACAAAGTGGAATTCTCCCTTCCCCCTGAACAACTTTTAAAGATACAGAAGACCTCTTGGAGGCCAGGCCTGGTAACAAAGATATCTTCTGCATCTTTAAAAGATACAGGATCAGTCTCAGGCCCTGAGCCTGGCAACCCTACTCTCATCCCAGGCCATTTAAGACTTTAATGCCGAATGTGCAACATTAACCCCTTTAATGAAGCCAAAAAACAAATTAGTAGCCAAGGCAAGTGAGACGAAATCAGCCAAATAAGGTCCACCTTACTGATCTCAGACAAAAGTCTGGCCACAGCGTTCTTACACAAAGGAAGTTTCCAGATTTTTCTGGGAAGCCTCATGTAAAGAGCATTACACTAATCCAACCTGGAAGTTACTAGAACATAAGAGGCTAGTTATTTTCTCAGGAAAAGAGCACACAGGTGGCTAGCTGGAAGGAGTTTAAAAAGCATTCCTATCCACTTGCTGCTGTGAACCAGGGACAATGCAACCCCGTTTAAGATAGGCAACACACTTTTTCCTGGATTATCAGTTCCACCACTCAACACAACCTCAATCTTGCCTAGAGTAAGCTTCCAATTGTTTGCCATCATGCGCTTCACAAGTTTGCTCCCAAACAGTTGTCTAGAACTTCATGGTCTCCCCAGAGTTAAGCAATGGAAGATGAACGATAAAGGTAGATATCATCTGGTGACATTGCAGCCCAAACGTCTGGATAATCTGTTCTAGCAGGTTTACTTTGATGTTAAAAATCATGCGGGACAAGATGACACCAACCGCTATAGGGAGGAGCAGCAGTCTTGCAGCACCACCTTCTAGGGCGTTCTCTCCATGAAAATCCAGAGCCACTGCAGAACAGTGCCCTCCAGGCCCATCCCACCAAAGTGGCCCAAAAAGATACCATGTCCAAGTTTATCCAACCCCACTGAGAAATCCAGGAGAATCAACACGATCACACTCCCCCTGTCAATTTTCTGGGGCAGATCAATCAATAAGGGTTCAGTCAATGCCCTTCCTAAAATCATTTGAATTATTGTTCTAACACTTCATGATAACAACAACAACTCTCTTTCTTCCTGGGTGCTCCAACTATCCTCTTTCTCATCTTCTGAATTTTTTAATTATTCCTTTAAAAAATGAAATTGCTTGGGATTTTGAGATAAATACATATATATATTAAAAATCTACAATTATCTGTAGACTAAAAAATACAAAACACAGTTCTCTCTTTTTCTATCTCATATATACAAGCCCTCTCCAGACCCATCATAATAGTTTAGCCATTGGAACCATGCTTCAGGCACACACATACGGCTGGCCCAAGATGTTTTGCTGCCAGATGTGAAGGACAAGATGATGTCCCCTCCCTGCTCTACACAGAGAAGCCAGCTGGATGGGCATCTCAATCTTACTTCAGCATTGGCGACAGGATAGCACCCTTGGGTACACCACACCTAAGCTAGCAATCTAGTTTAGGGGGCCACCACAGGTAATGTAGCACACAGCTTTGTTCTCCAACATAGGGGAATGGCCAAGGAGCTCAGGAGGAACAAGAAACTACTATGGATGTCCATCAGTATCTGCTAGCAGAGGCACTCACCTCACTTTGCCTAACTGCAGGGCCAGCCTTGTACACACTCGTGTCTCCCTCATGTGCTCTGATTCGTCCCTTTACTTCCTAGTTTTGCAGTAACCATCATTTCCCTAGATGACTAAACTGGGCAAACTATGATTAGCAGTGCACATTCTCTGGTTTTTCTTCAAACTAGAATGGGAAAATGTGGTTCAAGAACACCTTTTCTCCCTGCCTTCTCCATACAAAAACACTCCATCCCGATTTTTCTCTGTTTTGTGCTCCCACCTCATGTTTTAAAGTCGACCAAGCCGGTGCCCATTTCCTAAAATGAAAGATGCCTCAGAGTCACTCCCTCTGCCTTGGAACCCCTTATTTCAAACTCTAGATGTGTGGGAGTAGGACTACTTAGGTCCACTTCACACATATCTGTTTAAACATCAGCTACAAGTGTAACGTAAAAAGTGGCTCCATGCCCCTTTTTAACTACATGTATTTCATACAGGTTTTCTAAAAAACAAAGGGGGGGGCTCCAACAATTGGCACTGAAAATTATAATTAAAAAAATATTCAGCTGCAGAGAGAGAAAGGCAAAAGCAACAAAAAAACCCTCTTAGAGTACAGTGTGTATTTTTTTCCATTTTTTTCCCAGTACTTTGCAGATGTGTGGGGCAAGTAGGAGGCTAATATATCTCACTTTAGCAGTACTAATTGTTTGCATTATCACAATAATCAAATGCAACCATATTAATCTCTGTGGTTATTAACTTGATTTTTACACATTAAGATTTAGATTTAATCCCCCAGGACCATCTATTAATGCTTTTAAAGTTGACGGGTTTCAACAGTTTTAAGGGTTTTTTTCCTCCTCCTTCTTTAGCTGCAGGCAGTAAAATCTGAACGTGTGTGGAGTTTTGTATTTTGCATTCCTGTGGGATTCTCGGAGACACTGCTGTCAAGGACCATGAATCATGTTAATACATAGCAACCTCTACAGCTATTAAAATGTCTGCAATAATGTGATTATTTTAAAACGGAAAACTAATATCACATGCATTTCTTAAAGATCAAACCCTCCTTTTAAAATCATGGAGAAAGACTACAGCTGGAATAAAAAACTCTGGGAACAGCTGAAAAGTGAAATGTCTAATCTGCTGAGAAAGAAGCTGAATCTCCTTTTATAGAATCTACCCTTGCTGGTCTTACGGTAAATGAAGCAACAACATTAGGATGAATAGTTATAAACATTTGTGCTTCTTTTGTTTAGGAAAGTACGATGGACATTGAGCTGCTGGAGCAGTATCTAGTTTGATACTTTAATGACAATGGAATGATTTCATCTAAGGAGAGAACTGGGCATAAGGACACCATACATTTAAAGCACATTCAATGCACACACACACAAAGAATCCTGGGAACTGTAGTTTGTTAAGGGTGCTAGGAATTGTAGTTCTCTGAGGGGTAAACTGCAGTTCCCAGGATTCTTTGGGGTAGATGTGCTTTGAATGTGCTTTAAAGGTATGAGGCGCGCACAGAGAAATGGAATCCATGGTTGCATCTTGTGCCAATATTAGGTTTTTAAAAATTGGCTTTCATGACAAACCTCCTGAATATGTCACTTACAAATTGCACAACATGCAAAGTGGTTAAGGCTACAATCCTATGCACACTTACCTGAGAGTAAGCTTAATTTAATTCCATGGGGCTTTCTTCTGAGTAGATATGTATATAATTGCACTGTCAATTACTTTTTCTATTTTATAGGAATAAATAATTCAGCATAGAGACACAGGAACAGTTACATAGGAAGGTGCCTTATACCAGATCAGAGTTCTTGTCCATGTTGTCCAGCACTATCTGCTCTATGATCTTTCTCATTTCCTGCCCCTTGATTCTTTTCACTGAAGATGTCAAGGAGTGAATCTGGGGCCTTCTAAATCCAAAGCGTGTGTCCCTTCCCCTGAACATGTATTTCATGAGAACTGCTCAGACCAAAGGTACAACTAGTCCAGAATTCTGTTTCCCATAATAGTGAGCCTGATGACTCTGGGACTGACCAAGCATCTTCCATTTCACTATAAGGGCTAATTTATATTACATGTAGCAGCTCGCATAAGAGGAAATAGCATAGAGGATGTAAACAGTCCCCAAACACAAAGTTTGCACCTTTTGCTGTATAAATTCTCCTTTGTACATACCCGGTTTATTACTCTGAGAATACAAGAAGTCCTTGAAAGATTATCACCCTAACCCAAAATTTAGCCGTTCTTTATTTTACCATGTTTATTGTCTTCAGACAGATTTGAACCGGAAGTGGCTGATCCCGTTCCTCTCCTTACCATTTGTCCTGCCATCTCCCTCTCATTCCTGCTGTATGGTGTCTGTGAGCCAGCAGGATCTAAGCAAACTGCTGGCCAAAGAGGTGCCACACTGGCCTCTGGCATCTGAAGTAGTCATTGCAAGAAAATCTCTTTAAGGCCTCCATGCAACTCAGCTGGATGTTAGAAAAACCCAGTGAGCTGCAGGTGCATGTAACACTTGTCAACCCTTTATCCTGGCTATTGGTCATCTGGGAATATGGCACTTCCTCAATTGTAAATAAGTAGCAGAGAGGACCTAGGATGACTGACAAGGGGTTATTTATGCATTAAGTAACTGAGAATGGCAGAAAAGCCCAAGGATTTTTCTTTTCTTTTTTTCCTGCTCAACTGTGAACAAATAATGAGAGGTTTTAAGGAAGTACTTCACAAAGACTTCCTAGCAGAAACCAGGGCTATAGCCACTCTATACATTGAAAGCAGTATGATACCACTAACAGTCGTGGCTTCCCCCAAAGAGTCCTGGGAACTATAGTTTGTTAAAGCTGCTGAGAGTTGTTAGGAGACCTGGTAAGCGGCGGTAACGCAGCCGAAGCTCTGTTCACGGCCGGAGTTCAATTCCAACAGAAGGAGGAAGTCGAATCTCTGGCAAAAAGGGTCGAGGTCCACTCAGCCTTCCATCAATCCGTGGTCGGTAAAATGAGTACCCGGCATATGCTGGGGGGTAAAGAAAGGCTCGGGACGGAACTGGCAATCCCACCCCATATATACAGTCTGCCTAGTAAACGTCGCAAGACGTCACCCTAAGAGTTGGAAACGACTCGCACTACAAGTGTGGGGACGCCTTTACCTTTTATTCCCCTCACAGAGCTACAATTGTCAGACTGGTTTAACAATCATTCCCCCTTCCCAGGGAACTATTTATTTATTAGATTTATATCCTGTCCTTCCTCGCAGTAGGAGCCCAGGGCAGCAGAACTATGGGAATTGTAACTCTACAAGGGGAATAGGAGACTCCTAACAACTCTCAGCACATTTCACAAACTACAATCCCTAAGATTCTTTGGGGAAAGCCATAGCTGTTAAAAGTGTTGTCATACTGCTGTCAGTGTATAGTGCGGATCTGACCAGGTTTCAGTTTGGTTTCTTTCCTGAGCTTGAAAGTGTTAACATTCCTTGTATATTTCTCCAGCTTTGTCTATTACTCTGGCTTTGTCACAGCCATTTCCCCCCCTTGTCACTTTTGTTCCTCATTGTCCGCTTGATACAAATCTTCATGCATTCCCTGGCTCATATGTTCTTCTCCCTCTCTGAATTGCAGGCTTGGGTGCATGTGCATAAATGTATATTTTTAAAATGTCAGTCATCTACTTAAGTTAAAAAAGTAAAGTCAAACATACCACACTGAATAGGCATTCATCAGATCAGAAACATTCTCTCCTGGAAAGTTAGTAAAGAAAAGCAAGATTGCTCACTCCTAGAGGAATCAGTTCCCAGACTGACAGAAACATGCTCTTAACCCAAGATTTCCAATACATTGGGTAAGAATAGGGAAGGAGACATCCAATCAGCTCTCCACCAGACCAATCCACTATTGAGGTGCAATCCTAACCCCAGGCTGTGCCTGGTAGGGCTTAACAGAGCAGCAGGGCCACCATCACATCCGCAGCCCTGCTGCAGATACTGGTGCTGGGACAAAAGGTGGGGAACAGACAGATCACTGTGCCAGTCTCAAGCCGGTGCAGTGATAAGGCCTATATTGGGCCCAGTGCTATCACGTGACCGCAGTGGGGCTGGCTCAGAATCTAGCAGATCCCAGCTCAGCTCAGCCCCACCCCCCAGAATGCCCCATTAAGGGACTCTGATGGTTGCTGCTAGCAGGGATCCCATCAGAGGCACTTACACCTGCCCATTCAGTAACCAGGGGCTGGCAGAGGAACATTTCTGATAAATTCACCACCCCCTGCCATTTGGTGCAAAAGGGGTTTTTGATTGAGTCCTTATATACTTATATGCCAGAATTAATAATTCAAGTTCCTTGTAGAAAAACCTGCAAAGAGTTCTGTAACACATTGAAGACAAACAAATTGCTTAATACAACAATATTATATAATTGCTTAATAAAAATATATTAACAAAAAATGCTTAATATAGCAAAAATCAATTGCTGCATTATATAAAAGCAATGCAATTTCCTAAAAGCTAGATGAGAAACAAGATAAAAACAAAACAAAGCTATATATCACAAATTTAAAAAATATTGTGGTATAAGTTTTTGTGGATCAGTGTTCACTGTCTCATAAAGTGTATGCCATCATAATATGGTAACACCAGGGCTCTGGGTTCTTTCTTTAGATTCCTAATGTATTTTTTGAGTTTTATTTCGTGACGGCAAGAATAATTTAAAAAATAACAACACAGCTTGGTATGCGGACCCATATTTCTAGCTTTGGCACAAATTAAGTGCAATATCCCACATTTGGCAATGTTAGACAAAATTGCTGTAGCTTCTTCAAGAGTGTGAGTCAATAGTTTAATTATGGGATTCCCCATGCGGATATGAAGATTGCTTTTTTGTATCACTGACAGTTCAAATATGGAATAATGTTTTTCCTTGCTAAAATAATCGAAGTATAGTAGGAAGAAAGCCCAGATTTATATGTATATTTAATTAAAATATTTTGCTACTTTTAAAAAATCATTTCACTGTAAATTGGTACATAGCAGAATAAGCCTTGCTTATAAGCAAATGGATTTTCAATTTTGTGTGTGCGTCCTGTGCAATCATTTGTGGTGAATTTAAAGATATGTCATATAAGACCCTTTTGAAGATATGACATATCACTGCTATCTGAGGCATGGCTTTCACTTCATTGGCATGCTGCAGGCAATAAAATGTTGCAGACCTTGCTACATCTGTGTTTTAACCTAACTTCTTGATGACTATAAATATGCCTGAGTGGAGAGTTCAGAGGATGACCTTCCCTCTAGTATGACAAGTAGCATTTGGTGGGGTGTATTGCAGATTGTCTTTGAACCCTTTAGCATTTTTACAGTGTGACTAAAGTAGGTTTGCTGGCATTCGAGTTCCTGGGATGCATTTCATGTGTTTTTGTTTCAATATTATTTGTTCCTTATCTCATCTTTGCTCCTCTGCACACACACACAGAGGCCAGCACAGAAATAATAGACAAGATATGCCAAATAGGCATATGGGGTAAGATGGCATTGTATCCTACTTTATAGAGGGCCGTCCTTTTTTTGAAGGAGTCTGGTGCAAGTTCAGTTTAAAAATAAAAGACCATAAGAAGGGGAAACAGGGCCCTTGAAGTTGCCAACAGTTAGTACCTAGAAAGCAGACAGAGGGTTGTATCCAACTAAGTCTTACTCAGAGTTGGGCCTGGCAACCAAGAGGCCTTCTGTATCTTTAAAAGTTGTGCAGGGGGAAGGGAGAATTTCACCTTGTGGTTTTTCCCATTATAGTGTTGCAAGAAAACCTGCACTTGGCTGCATTTTCTCTTCTCTTAAAGATAAAGAATCATTCTCAGGCCCTGAGCCTGGCAACACTACTGAATAGTCATCTGGTCATGGTCTTCCCCATTGTGATGTGATATATCATATATCTCTTTCAATTAGAGTATTTCTTAATTTGCATTTGTACATCTAAATCATCATATGCAAATTTTATGCAAAACTGCGCCCTCTTTCATCCTTTTGTTTTAAGGATGCCATTTCTATTTTTTGGAGATGTGTAAATAGCCACTCTAAGGTTGGGTCATCTTCTCAGAAGTAAATTAATTCAAAGGCAGGCATCCTATCTTGCTGTTTCAAGATGCAAGCGTGAAGGTGAGAATGTTTTTTATTCTTTTTTCTGTCCAGAGATCACTATTACCATTGTTTGAAAATGATTACCTCTTTAAGGTCCTTTGGGGAGCACTTCAAGAGCCTGGTCTTGACCTCTAGAGTCCTAAACAGCAGGAGATCTGCATACCTTAGGGCAACTCTCTTCCCTTATATGGATTCCTGTACACTGAGTTCAGCTCGAGGTTCCATTTGTTCTGTCCATTAAAACAGTTAAAGCATGAATCTGTGTGGTCCTGTGTTTAAGGAATTCTCTTCCTGTAGAGGTCTACTGGACACTTTTGTTACTTATGTTTAGACAGAAGATAAAACACCAAACCTTTGGGGAACGGACCTTTGGGGAATGTTGAATGCAGATATTTGGGGAGTATTGAATAATAATGACTGACATTTTTGAGATTAATATCGTGACACATTGTTTGAATTAATTGTTTTGGAGTTTGAAATTAACCAGACCAGTTTGCAAGCAGTTTCTGGTCTATTCAGTTTCACAAGAAAACTGGGGGTTTGCCCAGTTTTATAGAGCTCATGGGCAGATATGGGTATGTGCATAAATGCTAATATTTTCATGTACTTTAAAGATAATTTACACAAAAAGAACAGATAATTTAAACAAAAATAACAGTTCCAAAATTGCTATGAGCATGAGGGTGAAAGGTGGAAGGCTATGTTCTTTTTTCTACCAGCAACTATCTGAAAAATATGTAGGCTCAAAAGAACAATGCTAATAGTTGGTCAAGATAATCAGCTGCTAAAAAAAACTATTCATATAGTGTCCACACTCTTTTGCTAGCTATTTACACAGTCATTTGTGGGTGTTGTGGAATTTTCTCCTTAATGGAGTCCTTGTCCAGGAAACGACACTGAGGCAGGTTGAAGCTTACAGCTGTTTATTATACTTACAATTGCAAGGAGCCCCGGCCAGCATGTGCTATGGCGGGAGACTGCTTTCTTCCCCAAATTGAGGGTCTTTTAAAGGTTTTTACAATGTACAGTCATGTGTCCCAAGGTACCCAATAAGGGGCTTTACCTGTTTCCCGCTTCCACCTGGCTCTGTGATTCTCCAGGTAATTCTCCATTACAGGGAAGTAAGAATGCACATACTCATCTTTTGTCTGCCCAGTCCTGTTGCAACCTCTGTCCCCTTCGATCTTAGCTACATACCAATAACGACCCTCAGAGGTGGAATTTTCCACTTCATGGGGAAATGGCTAAACTCTCACTTTACAGTTTGTATTTAGGTATAAATATTAGCAAACTCTCTTAAATAATGCAGATGGAGTCCAGAGAGAAAAATCCTGATCACACTTTACTGAGCAAACTAAACAAAAACAATGTATAGGAGAAAGAAACAGAGAGATTTGTATCTTTCAGTTCAGGCCTTGCACATTGCAGGAGACATACAACCAAATATACAGAGGAAAACTCCCTCAGAACTACACAGTTAATCTGAGTATGTGCTACCTCACTGAAGATCATACAACTCTGCCTGGTTGCTAAGTAACACCCCCACCTGTGCCCCTCTCAGTGTTCACATTAACAGAATTAACCCTGAGGTTATGAACTTAATGATCCTGCTGTTGTACTTCCAATAGATATGTGAGTACAAAATCAAGAAGGGCACCCATGTGCAAAATTTGGTACATAAATTATGACATACAGAGTTCAGGTGAGGATCAAATCATCTGCTTCCAAATGATGCACTGAAGTTTACATGTGCATGGCCTTCAAATTTGAAGGTATGCTCTGATGTTTCATACTTAGGCATTCATACTTGAGTACAAAAATGTGAAGTTAGAACTGGCCTTCAGTTATCATTGTACAGTGTAATTGGGGGGTGGGACTACCATGAACATTTTTATGTTCTTTCTGTCTTTTTACTGATATTCATCAATGTCAGCATCCCGATCTGAGTGTTGTAATCCCTCATGTGATGAGGGAGAAGGAGGGGTGAGTGTACTCACTTCCCCCTCCCCTCCCCCTTCAAAGCTAGAAGAATAACTTCTGAAGAGGAGAACCTTTCCTACTTGTGTAGAATACCTATGTGATTTTTCTGTAGGCAAGCCTTCCCAGACATGTAATTTTATGATGTGCATTTGCTTTTTTAAAACTGTTTATTTTTATCTATATTTTGATCATTGCTGATACTATAGCCAGCGTGGATTTTTCACATTCCGCAATGTTAAATTGAAAATATCGCCCATGCCATTCTGATGCTTCCCATAAGCTCATTTCAAAACAAAACCTTACAAAATTTATAGTCCTGAACTTAGAAACGCTTGCTTAACAACCCTGTCAATTTTCATGGCGATACACAAAACAGTCAGAGAGAATAGTCTATAGTTCAAAGTCTAAAAAGAGAGGGAAAAACCCTAGAGTCCGTTTGGACTTTTTTCTCTGAGAGTTCTCATAAGCTGTTGAAATTAATTAAAAATCAGCAATGTTCACAGAGTACCCGTAATCCTAATACTGACCTTGCCCCATACTCTGAACTTCATCTTCTGCAGTTTAAAAGTTTTAAAAATGCCTGGCTGATTTTTAATTAATTAATCTCCTAGCAAGTCTCAGCACCCTTCACTAACTACACTTCCCAGGATTCTTTGAGAGAAGCCATGACACCCCAAAGTAAAATAAAGGCCTGGTGTGGATGTGGCCAGGGATAGCTTTGGTTTAAATTTGGGTGGGAGGCTATATGTGCCTAAGGTAGAATAAAAAGGTGGGGGAAACGCTGAAAAGCAATGATACTGTTCACAAAGTTTTCCTTTTGGAAAGGAAAGGGTTTTCCCCTCTGCCCAGTGCCCACCCACCAAATCTCCTCCCTGTTCCTTCCCTGGGTCAGTGTTGGACTAGGACCTAGGAGACCAGGGTTCGAATCCCCACACAGCCATGAAGCTGACTGGGTGACCTTGGGCCAGTCATTGCCTCTCAGCCTCAGAGGAAGGCAATGGGAAAACCACCTCTGAATACCATTTACCATGAAAACCCTATTCAAAGGATCGCCATAAGTTCGGTCGACTTGAAGGCAGTCCATTTCCATTTTCAAACATGATTGCACAGAAATAAATCCCATTGAACTTAAAAAGTATGCAAATGATCAAACTAGGGTTGCCAGGCCCAGCCTCCAAGAGGTCTTCTATATCTTTAAAAATTGTGCAGGGAGAAGGGAGAATTTCACCTTGTGGTTTTTCCCATTACAGTGTTGCAAGAAAACCTGTACTTCGCTGAATTTTCTCTTCTCTTAAAGATACAGAATCAGGCCCTGAGCCTGGCAACCCTAGATCAAACCCACCCTCCCTTCTCCCTCCTATCCCCTCCCTCTTGCCCCTTCCCTCCCCCTTCCTTTGCCCCTCCCTCCCCATCCCCTTCCAATCCCCCTTCCCCTTCCTCCCTCTCCCCTTCCTCCTCCCCATGGTCAGTTTTACCTATCTTAAGCATGATTGCATGGAAGTAAATACCATTGAACTCTATAACCATGCAAATGATCAAACCTGCCCTCCCCTCCCCTTCCTTTGCCCCCCTCCAATACACTCCTTCCCCTTCCCTCTTCTCCCCCCCCATGGCCAGTTTTTCTTATCCTAACCATTATTGCATAGGAGTAAATCCCATTGAACTCAATAAGCATGCAAATGATCAGACCTGCTTTTCTCCTCCTTCCTCTCTCCTCTCCCTTCCTTCTCCCCCCTTCCTTCTTCCTCCTCCCCTGCCCACTCCAGCCCTCCCCTCCCTCCCCCCAGTCAATTTTACCTATCCTAAGCATGATTGCATGAGAGTAAATCCCACTCAATAAACATGCAAATGATCAAACCAGTTCTTCTCCTCCCCTCCCCCTCTTGCCTGCTCCCATCCCAGTCCTCCCCTCTGCCTTTCCTCCCCTCCCTCCTCATCCCCTTTGGTCAGTTTCACCTATCCCAAGCATGATTGCAGGGGAGTAAATCCCTCTGAACTCAATAAGAATTCATATGATCAATCCATTCTCAGCAGACTTGCACAGGATCCCATTTCTTACCTCCCGGATTAAAAAGCAGGGAAATTCACTAACAGGCAAAAAACCTTGTGGTTTAAGAATGTACCTATAGCCCACAGATATTTCTATCAAACTTTAAAAAGCAGGGAAATTGGGCAGCAATAGTGAATGCACCAGGGGAGCAGGAGACCTGCCCTCCTCTCTGAGATATTGTACTGCCCTACAAATTTGCCAAAATGCAAACACCATTTGGGTTGGTCTTTCACAGTCCAATCCACTTGCTGTGTAGCTTGGAAGAATTTGGTAACATGTGCCTCTGTGCATATGGTGAGTGGTGGCAACACCTGCAATCAGCCCAAATAATAGAAAGAAGACATGTGCTGTGCTGATCTTGTTTTAGCAGGGAGGAAGCAACTTTATTAAGACAGTTGATATAGTT
Organism: Rhineura floridana; assembly: GCF_030035675.1. NCBI lineage: Eukaryota > Metazoa > Chordata > Lepidosauria > Squamata > Rhineuridae > Rhineura > Rhineura floridana. The sequence continues at coordinate 247,788,045 of NC_084480.1, forward strand.
CAGATGGTCACTTTAAATATGTCTGATTTACTTTGCAATTTTAGTGGTTTCCTATAGGAAACCATTTTCTTTTGTTTCTATTTCTGTTAAACAGCAAGGTTTTTTGCCTATTAGTGAACTTTATTATGTTTACTCTTTTTATAGTTGGCTGTATTGCTATTTTTAATAAATGTTTTATATCATTTTATTTAAATCACTTCATTTTTTTATTAAGCAGTATATAAATTTTGCTAAATAACATACATAAATAAAACTGGTGGAGGGCAACAAGGATGGCAACAGATAAGAGAACTCTGGATTAATGAAACACTGTATTTTGTAGGTTATCTCATAACTCCAATCCCCCCCCCCCAGGCAGAAGTTGTATTGCCTTCTTCATTTTACTTCTGTAACCCCATGAAGGTTTAATTGGCAGTTAGCTTACACTATGATCTCCTAGCTTTTCATTATTTCTTTTCTTTTCTGAGCACAGTTTTTTAAGGGGAGAAAAATGAGCATTTTCTCAAAGGAATTAATTATTACCTTGACTTGTCTAGTCATATATTTCATAAGAAGTTTTATAAATTACTAAACTTATGACAGACATACTGTGTAACTTTATAAATCACACCAAGCAGTTGCATTCTGAAGCTATTCCTAACCTCATTCAATCAGGTTTGGGGAGAAGGTAGCAAGCTCCATGTCGCTACCTCTCCCATGGTTTAATGACAACATTCAAGCTTTTGTGCAGTTGACACTGTGTGCATGCGCATCCATGTACGTGCTGTGGCACCATTCTGGATTCATGGCAATTAACCTATGAGAAAGGGGTCCATGTCATGGGGTGAGAGTATATCAAAATGAACAGAGGGGCTCATCACTACATGAATATCACTTCTGCAGATAAAATGCTTATTACAATCCTGTCTGTTTTACCTTGTTTACAGTTTATGGAAAGCTTTTAGAAATTCCAGTGACTGAACTGCTCCACTTTGTTTGGAACAAGAGCAACATAATATGTCACCATATTATCAGGGGGTCAAAATCAGATAACTCTAGTTGACAGAAATGCTGAGGATTGCCTGGAGCTGCTTCCCATGTTAGGGTTTATCTTACTCATGTCAGACAGATTTATGTGCATTGTACTCATAGTAATGTGCAGTGCATGGAGGCGGAGCCTCTCTGGGATTTCTGGCATGCCTATGACTAAGTAGAGGGGGGTATTAGTCCTTCCCCTCCAAATCCTTTTTCCCGCTATGGCAGAAAACAAAATGAGCAAGGATTGAAAGATAATCTGCCTGACACCCCCCCAAACCTTCAAAACATTTAGCTATTTCATAGAATCATAGAACAGTAGAGTTAGAAGGGGCCTATAAGCCCATCAAGTCTAACCTCCTGCTCAATGCAGGAATCCATATCAAAGCATTCCCGACAGATCGCTGTCCAGCTGCCTCTTCAACGCCACCAGTGTCAGAGAGCCCACTACCTCTCTAGGTAATTGGTTCCATTGTCATATGGCTCTAACAGTTAGAAGGTTTTTCCTGATGTCCAGTCGAAATCTGGCTTCCTAAAACTTGACCCCATTGTTCTGTGGCCTGCACTCTGGGACGATCGAGAAGAGATTCCGGCCCTCCTCTGTGTGACAACCTTTCATGTACTTGAAGAGTGCTATCATATCTCCCCTCAGTCTTCTCTCCTCCAGGCTAAACATGTCCAGTTCTTTCAGTCTCTCCTCACAGAACTTTGTTTCCAGTCCCCTGATCATCCTTGTTGCCCTCCTTTCAATCTGCTCCAGTTTGTCTGCATCCTTCTTGAAGTGTGGAGACCAGAACTGGATGCAGTACTCAAGATGAGGCCTAAGCAGTGATGAACAGAGGGGAACTAATACTTCACGTGATTTGGAAACTATACGTCTGTTAATGCAGTCTAATATAATTTGCCTTTTTTGCAGGCACATTGCACTGTTGGCTCATATTCAGCTTGTGATCAACGACAATTCCAAGATCCTTCTCACATGTCATATTGCTGAGCCAAGTATCCCCCATCTTATAACTGTGCATTTGGTTTCTTTTTCCTAAGTGTAGAACTTTGCATTTATCCCTGTTGAATTTCATTCTGTTGTTTTCAGCCCAAGGTTCCTTTGAATTTTCTTTCTATCTTCCACGGTATTAGCTGTGCCCCCCAATTTTGTATCATCTGCAAATTTGATAAGCATGCTCTGTATTTCCTTATCCAAGTCATTAATAAAAATGTTGAAGAGCACTGGGCCCAGGAACGAGCCCTGTAGTACCCCACTTGTTACTTCCGCCCAGTTTGAGAAGGAACCATTGATAAACACTCTTTGAGTAGGATTCTGGAACCAACTGTGGATACACCTGATAGTTGTTCCATCCAGCCCACATCAGCTAGCTTGCTAATCAGAATATCATGGGGCACTTTGTCAAAAGCTTTGCTGAAGTCGAGATATATTATGTCCACGCATTCCCACAGTCTACAAGGGAGATTACCCGATCAAAAAATGAGATAAGATTAGTTTGGCAAGATTTGTTCTTCATAAATCCATGTTGGCTCCTAGTAATCACTGCATTATTTTCAAGGTGCTTACAGATTGACTGCTTTATAATCTACTCCAGAGTTTTTCCAAGAATGGATGGTAGGCTGAATGGTTTGTAGTTCCCTGGTTCCTCCTTTTTGCCCTTTTTGAAGATAGGGATAACTTTAGCTCTTCTCCAGTTATCTGGCACTTCACCAGTTCTCTATGATTTTGCAAAGATAATAGACAGCGGTTCTAAGAGTTCTTCAGCCAGTTCCTTCAATACTCTAGGATGCAGTTTATTGGCCTCTGCCGATTTGAACTTGTTCAAAGTGAATAGGTGTTCCTTGACCATTTGTCTATCAGTCTCAAGCTCCAGTCGTGCCCCTTCTACTTCAAGTTTCCCGGGATGGTCACAGACATTTTTTTGGGAGAAGACTGAGCCAAAGTAGGAATTGAGCACTTCTGCCTTTTCTTTGTCATCTGTTATTTTGTCATCCTCATTGAGTAGCTGTGCCACCATTTCTTTTCTCTGTCTTTTACTATAGACATACCTGAAGAAAGCTTTTTTGTTGCTTTTAGCATGCCTCGCTAACCTCAGCTCATTCTCAGCTTTAGCCTTCTTGACGCCATCCCTGCAATTCCATTATACTTGCCCATACTCTTCCTTTGTGGCCTGGCCTTCTTTCCACTTTCTCTATGTGTCCTTTTTTGTTTTCAGGTCCTCTCTAAGCTTTTTGTGAAGCCACATTGGCTTCTTCTGCTGTTTACCCCCTTTTTTCCTTGTTGGAATTGCTTGTCATTGTGCTTTTAAAATTTCCTTTTTTTAAAACTCCCACCCATCTTGGACTCCTTTTCTCATTAGGGTCGCTTGCCATGGAATTGTACTTATAATTGTTCTGAGTTTATTAAAATCAGCTTTCCTGAAGTCCAGGGTGCATGTATGGCTACTCTCAGCTTTTGCTTCTGTTAAAATCAAGAATTCAAGTATGGTGTGGTCACTTTCCCCCAGAGTTCCCGTAACTGCCACTTCATCCACCAAATCATCTCTGTTGGTTAGAATCAAGTCCAGGATAGCTGATCCTACTTTCTGTAGAAGAAAGTTATGTCCAACACAAGTCAGAAAATTCTTGGAGGGGCCATGTTTGGCAGAATTTGTCTCCCAACAGATAAGGGGATAATAGAAGTCCCCCATTACTACTACATCATGCCTCCTCGAAACATTGGCAATTTGCTTTTCAAAAGTTATTCTCGTCTTCTCCTTGATTGGGTGGTCGGTAGTAGACTCCAAGCACCACATTCCTTTTATTACTTGCCCCATTAATTTTAATCCAGACACTCTCGGTGGAACTACAAAGCTCATCTTCCTGTATTTCTGTGCAGGGATATATATTTTTAATATATAGTGCGACTCCACCTCCCTTTTTATTCCTTCTGTTCTTTTTGAACAAGTTATATCCTTCAATTGCTGTATTCCAGTCATGGGAGTCATCCCACCAAGTTTCAGTTATACCTATCAAGTCATAACTATCCTCCTGTATTAAGAGTTCAAGTTCGTCCTGCTTGTTTCCCATGCTCTGCGCATTAGTTTACAGACATCAAAGACCATGTGATTTATGGCTTGGCTTCCTCATTACATTTTTCTGAGGACTGTTATTGGGTCCTATTAGAGCTGATCTCTCTGTTCCCATTACTGTGCACAAGCCGTCACCAGTCGTTACCACCAAGTTTATGCCTGGCCGCGATAATGGACTGGATGAGAGCAAACAAACTGAAGCTCAATCCTGACAAGACTGAGATGCTGCTAGTTGGGGGGCCCTCTGCTCAGATGGTTGGTGTCAGACCTGTCCTAGATGGGATTACACTCCCCCTAAAGGAACAGGTCCATAGTTTGGGGATCTTATTAGATCCGCTTCTGTCACTTGAGGCCCAGGTAGCCTCGGTGGCACGAAATGCGTTCTACCAGCTTCGGCTGGTAGCCCAACTACGACCCTATCTGGACAGGGAGAACCTAGCCTCAGTTATTCACGCTCTGGTAACCTCTAGATTGGATTACTGTAATGCTCTCTACGTAGGGTTACCTTTGAAAACGATTCGGAAACTTCAGCTAGTGCAGAATGCTGCGGCCAGAGTTCTTACTGGGACGAAGAAATTCGACCACATAACACCTATTCTGGCCCAACTGCACTGGCTTCCAATATGTTTCCGGGCCAGATTCAAAGTGTTGGTCCTTACCTATAAAGCCCTTAATGGCACTGGACCGCAATATCTGATGGAACGCCTCTCCCGCTATGTTCCTACCCGTTCACTCCGCTCGACGTCTAAGGCCCTTCTCCGGGTCCCAACCCATACAGAGGCCCAGAGAACAGTAACAAGATCTAGGGCCTTTTCGGTGGTGGCCCCCGAATTATGGAATGCCCTCCCAGATGAGATACGCCTGGCGCCTTCTCTGTCATCTTTTCGGCGCCAGGTAAAAACCCACCTCTACACCCAGGCATTTTAAAGTATTTAAGCTTTTAATCTTATTTTTTTTAGTTTTCTTTCACTTTGTTTATATAATGTTTATATTGTCTGCGCAATACACACTTGCTGTATTTTAAATATTGTGGTTTTATCATGTTGTACACCGCCCTGGGAGCTGCTAGCTATAGGGCGGTTTAGAAATGCAACTAAATAAATAAAATAAAAATATGTCTCCCTCCCTCTTAGGATTCAGTTTAAAGCCCTCCTGATGAACTTTTCCTTGCTGTGGCCAAACACATTCTTCCCAGTCCTTGTGAGATGCAACCCATCACTTGCCAGCAGTCCATCTTCCAGGAAGCATAGCCCGTGGTCCCAGAATCCAAATCTCTCACGTCAGCACCACCTTCGTAGTCATTCATTCACACAGAGTATTTTTCTTTCCCTTTCCACTCCTCTTCTAAGTTCTGGAAGGATGGATGAAAAAACTATCTGGGCCACAAAGTCCTTGAGTTTCCTTCCCAGAGCTTCAAAGTCTGATGTGATTTCTTCATAGCTCCGTTTGGCAGTATCGTTTGTTCACACATGGATGAGAAGAAAGGGATACTTGTCGGTGGGCTTGATGAGTGATGGCAATCCTTCCGTCACATCTCTAATCCTTCCTCCTGGTAGACAGCATACCTGGTGAGTCCATGGATCTTCTTGGCATACTTGGGTTTCGATCCCACACAGTAGGGAGTCTCCCACTACTAGTACTCTTCTCTTCTTGTTGTGGGGTGTGGTTTCATTGGCTCTGCTTGATTGAGCTTCAGCCTCTTGCTCGTTGTTGCACAGGGTCTCCTGTAGTTCTTCCACCACAGGCTGTCCTCCAGTCTCATCCTTGAGTGGTTGAAAGCGGTTCCATAGTTCCACTGGTGAAGGGTGACTTCTAGCTCTTCTGCTCCTGTCACCCTTTCTCATGGTGTTTCCTCCACTTTGTTGTCCCTCTCCAAAGCAGTGTCCTCTTCTGCTACCACATGCTGTTGTTCTTCCACCTCCACTTCTCTTTGCTGATGTTGTTCCAGCGTTCTGTCTAAGAATTCTTCATCTTCTCTTATAGTCCTCGGTGTGGCCACCCGCCATTCCAGACCTCTCACTTTTTCTTCCAACAGTGCCACGAGCTTGCACTTGTTGCATGTGTACGCCATGTTGTTCTCAGGCAAGAAAACAAACATGGCACACACCTTGCATTTCACAGCCACTGGAGTATCCTTCCCATTCATACTCTCTTCTACTTTTTGTTTCTTTCTAACTACTTGTTTTGGAGTGGCCTGTGCTTTGTCCTGTCCTACTTCACGGTAAACTTGAGAGTCCCACTGGTATGCGGTGCACTGTACAAGGAGAATTAGTAATTAAAAAAAAATTTTTTTAGGGACCTCCCCTGTTGAACTCCTTTGTCAAACTCCTGTTTGCTCTCCCTGTTCGCTCACTCTGTTTGCTCGTTCTCCGAAAGCTTGATTGCTTGTACCTCCTCTCCTGTGGACCAGCTGAGACAGCTTCCTCTGCTCTGCTCAGTTAGGAGTCAGGAAACAGAATGAAAGTCCCAGCACACACAGCTGCTTCTCGTTGCCCTCAGCAGTTCTCAGGCTACGCCCTTAAGCCAATAGCTATCAGGCCACACCCCCTCCAATCAAGCTGCTATGGAGCCCTTCAGTTTAGAGCACACAGCTTCACAGCCTTCTTGGCCTTTTTCTTTTCCTCACTACAGCTCCTTTGTCAAACTCCTGTTTGCTCTCTCTGTTTGCTTGCTCTCTGAAAGCTGACTTGCTTGTATGTCCTCTCCTGTGGACCAGCTGAGACAGCTCCCTCTGCTCTACTCAGTTAGGAGTCAGGAAACAGAATCTGTTTAAATGAATTTGTTTAAATGAATACCCTGCTGCCTAACCCGAAAAGTTTCAGTAGCATATCAACAAGCAACAAAAACCATTAAAATATCCATATGGAATAAGGACAGTGTCATACCAACTAAAACCCATTAAAATGTCAACAATACATAAGTAGTAAAATGATAATGCGTCAATGAAAAATGAAACAGAGACACAGCCAGTGTGGTGTAGCGATTAGAATGTTGGAGCAGGATCTAGGAGACTGGGGTTCAAATACCTACTCAGCCATGAAGCTCACTGGGTGACCATGGGCTAGGCACTGTTGCTCAGCTCAACCTACCTCACAGGGTTGTTGAAAGGTTCAAATGGGGATGGGGAGAACCATGTATGACATCTGGAGCTCCTTGGAGGAAAGGTGGCATATATAAATATAATAAATAAAATAACTAACAACAAAAAACACATCTCATCTCTGAAAGCCTACTGAAATAATTCTGGAAGATGAAAATGGAATTAGCAGATGGAGAAGGAATTTAGCCACTTCCTCTCCACCTGTACCTCCAATGTTGGTAGAAAATAGCACAAGGAGCAGAAGCTAAGCTCTAATATTTCCAGGTTGTGAGAAAGAGGCTTCAAAGCAGATTATTCCCTGGTTGGAGGGGACACAGCGCTGGACATGTGAGAAGTAGCTTCTTTTTGACAATCTCCTGGTGCTCCCATGGACTTGGAGCAGCCTGTGATGGTTCTAAAGCAGTATATGAGGCTTTGTTTTTCATTCAGTCAGCCATTTGAAAAAGGGAGATGATCCCCCCCCCCCCAGAAGACTCTGCAACATCACAGGCCTGGCCAAGCCAAAAGTAATGGACTAAGTGCCAACTTTCACCTAGCAGGTGCTTCCTCTCAAACAGGAAATGATGTCATCTCATTTCCTGTGCAGAAGCATGTCTTCCAGGTGAAAAATTAGCACCTTGCACATCCAACCTACTACAGAGTGCAGGTGAAACCAGTAGAAAAAAAGAAAATGGCAGCAGGTGCCAGATGGTACCCACAGATCTGTAAATTTATCTCTGATTTAAGTGGTAAGCCCAATTCTGAATACCAAGCAATAGAAGGAGCATCCAGACTCACTCTGGTTTTGTCCAATATATAACTGCATATTGCCCGAGCTATAGGTGGCAAGGAATCCTATTTAAATATTTTAACATGTTAAGAATGATATAAATTTCTGAGTCACTCCCTGGGGGTGGGTTCTGTTCCAATTCCAAATTCTAAACAAATCAAGCAAATCCAACTACTCCAGTAAAGCAAGCAACCAAGCAAATACCAAAATCCTTCAGCTACTTCACATTATTGAATTTTACAGTCACATGGCCTTGCCACCACTTGTGCAACTGTGATTCTGATTCACTGAAGCCACCACAATCATGTGGCTGTATGAACTGGGTCTAACTAAATGAGGCACAGTCTTTCTCAAAAGCTCATCAGCAACATCAGCAATCAAAGTGTATTCAAAAATGGCAGCATATGAGAGAATGGCTCTGCTCTCTCTTCTGGCTGACTTTGTGGCGTGCTCATCATATACTTGCAAGTGCATCTGTGTGCAATAATGTGCCTAGTTAATTCTGATTGTATAGCTACACTCAGGATTCGAAGAGATCAACAGCAGATCACAAAATAATTATTGCTAGCATTTACTAAGATTCTGCACCATAACTGTGCATGCATACCTTCTTCTCTCATTTGAAACAGGCAAGAAAATAAGGGGAATGGGGTTGGTGACAGGATAAAGATGTGTGTCACAGTGTGTTCTGCTCTGCTTGAAGTATTCCTTGATTCAATGAGGTGGCCACTTAATCTATTTGAATTGCTCCCATTAATCACCAGGTTCCACCCTGTATAGCTGAAGGCAAGGTGGTGCCCTGAGACTATTCAAGGTGGGTGTAGCCTACCCTCACCTAGGAGGAATTTAAAATAAATCCAGGTAGCGAGCACACTTCCTGATAATTCAGCCCTATGACTATATCATTCAGCTAGAGCCTTCACTGATTACAATGGCACTTCTGCTTTTGTGGGCCAGAGGCCAATAAGTCAGATGCATTAAGTGTTTCTTTAGACAGGAAAAAGAAGGGTGGGTGGAAAATGTAATTAGGTCCAACAATGCAAGAGATAGGTGGGATAATATTGCCCCCTCCCCTTTTCTGTCTGTAGTTAACCTATGAAATCAGCCACCATGATCATGTGGTGATGGCCTCTAATTCAGACTATAATATTCCCAGGGGGCCCGACAAGGCCCTGTCCCTTGGAGGTCACCTGGTCAATCACTCAGCTATTCTGTTAAGTTCAGAGCAGACTTCCTTTAAAATATGTGCTACCACAATCTACTGCGTTACAAAGAATGGTATAAATCTCCCTCTATATGCTTACTTGAGTACAACCACACAAGACATATGGGATGAGATATGCTGACCCTAGATCCATTCAAATCAGAACACTGATAGTTTATTTATTTATTATATTATATTGTATTGTATTGTACTGTATTATATATAATATATATATTATTTATTATAACACATCTATTTATTTCGATAACATAAAAACTATAACAAAGTTATTTTATACAGAATACTCAGAGTTCTAAAATCCTGCCCTAACATAACTAAGACTCTGTACACACCATACCTTTAAGGCACATGTTAAACGCATACACTAGGTTGCATTGTCTCCAGATTCCTTTACTCTGTCCTGTGCTAAGGTTAACAAATGTAAGGGAATATGCCAGAGCCTTATTCCTCTCTCCTCTGCTGGACACACACATTACAGGGAGCATCTGTTTCTTAAGTAAGGACATCAGGGGTTGGTCCATAAAAGGGGGCATTGTTGTGGGAGCGTTGCTATGATAAAAGCTGCAAAACCCAGTTCGGCTGCCAATGTATCCTGCTCTTACACTATTCAGCCTAATTGCTGCATACAATATATAAGATCATGCTGTGCTGGGAGATATAGGCAATAACTGAACACAATGGTATGATTTAAAGACAGGTTAGCTTTTCAATTTACTTGCGTGAGCATTTGGCTTTCCCACCCTGACACAAATGAACTCTGTTCATATTGTATAATGTCAAACTTAGTTATCACTTTCCTGGGGATTATTAATCCAAATAATGACACAATAAACTTCAGTCTAAGCTTTCCACCTAAGATGGATAGTGCCTTAGGTCTTCTGAAATACCCTGCTCTGCCCTTTGTTCTTAGCAGCCAGATCACACCCAGTTTTACTGTATTCTGTATCTGCCAACGTTAACAGCTGTCTCTTTTTGGCTCTGAATTTCACAACGTGGCTTATTTCATGCTGGATTTTGAAATTTGAGAAGGTTTGTGTTTGGGATTCAGAGCTTTGTGGGCAAAGATATCCAGAGAAGCCATGTTGGGTTCAAATCTAAGAAAATGTAAGATAATACTTTATTCGGAGGGTGGGGCAAAATACCAGACGCTGCCAAACCATTCTGGAAGAAACTTGTATCTTTCACTTCTCTCCAAACTAGAAACCCTCACGAGGACTATGTGGTTAGCCCCATGCCAATAGTTTGAATATACTTTAAGGATGCCAGGTTTTTTAAAACAGGGTTTTACTCTAGCTGTATGCTTTACAAGCCAAGCAGTGCAAGATCAAAGAATATACAATCTCTTTTAGTCACGCTACAATTTCTTAGGCAGTTTAATAGTCTATTTTTTTCCTATTCTACATTCAAAACATTAAAAATAGAGACATGGGGGTATATTTTTCTTTTTCTTCTCAATATATATATGCAAATATCTGCATAACTTAAAATGGGCGGTTGATATGGAGACAACTTCCAAAAATTAAAAGGTGCAAAACATATTGCTATGCAAGGATTACCACTAGCAGAAAGGGACTTCCCCCCCCTCCTTCGCACCCCCTAAATCTGTTCTAGGGATTCCTCCAATCCCTGGAGCAGACTGGGAAGGGCACGGAGCATGCGTGGGGGAAGGAGAGGGGAAGTCCCATCTCTCTAGCAGCAATCTTTGTGCTGCCCAGGATGAGTTTATTGAATATGGCCCAAAGGTAATAGTCATGAATAATGCTTCACAGACCTGCTATATGGAATATACATGTGTACTAGACAACATTTCCTATATATTCTGCTTTTAATTCCATCTTGCTACTTTTTTCTTTGAAGATAACTTATTGTTAATAAAGGCACAACTTTCTTCCAGAAATAAGTCAGTTGCTAGACACGAGTGTCTGCTCTTCACAGTTTAGGTTTAGGATTTTAGTCTGCTGATAAAAAAATAATGGACTAACAATTATTGTCAAGAGTTGGATATTGTAAATGTTGGTTTAAAACCTTTCAGGGAAATAAACCTTTCAGGGATGCTTCCAGATGGATATTAATTGTGGGATGAGTGCTGCTCATGAATGCAAGTTTTCTGCAGCTTTCACACAACATTGTCATCATCAAAATGTAAGCCTATATCATCCTCTCATTTAATCTGGATTTATATTGTTTGAGGTAATTCTGATAAATTAAAGACTGAGCTGTTGCCAATGTCCTGTTTGTGATATCTATGAGATCTGTATCTGCATGATCAAACCTCCATCTGGAGGCACCCTTAGTTGCAATCTTATGCACATTTACCTGGGAATGTGAGTCCCATTGAACTCAATGGAGCTCACCTCTGAGAAACATGTATAGGATTACACTGTTAAATGTTTAAAACAACAGTGGCATTTTTCTGAATGTGTTCACTCATTTTTGTTACTTGCAGGAGTTATTTAGCCTGGCGTGTTTGTGATGATGTGTGGAAGGAATATCCCACACGCTAGCAATGAGGGATAGCGAGAGGAAGCTTTGAAAATAAAATTCAAGGTCTCTTCCCTTGTGTGCCTCCTCCTGTACGACTTTGCCTTGCTCAGTCCAGAGGTGCACTGTAGGGGAAGGGTTTGAAGTTTCCTGAATTTGCATGCCTTTGGTAGTCAAAGATAATATTCTCTGTTTTCTCCATATTATGGATGCTCATAAGGAAGGGGGGGGGAACCACACACGCATAAGCCTAGGGCACTTAATATTTTATTCTCATATACCAGCTCTAAAAATGATTCTGTGATGTGAACCCATTACTTTGCCAGTTTGAGTTGAAGCACTTGTGCAAGTAAGGCAAATTGGTTTCCAGCACTTCCGAAAGAAACCTCAGGAGATGACTGGCTCTACACAAGCAAGCTCAGCTGTGCTTTAAAGTTATGGCATTAAAGCCCAAACCTCACATCAATAAATGAGTATCTGAGAAAAACTAATCGGAATGCCAGGTAAAGAACCTTAATTCTCTTCTTTACGGACTCTGGCCTGGACTTCCCTCTGAAGATTTATTAAAACTTGAATGTCCACATGTACCATAGACTAAGACTCATTATACAGTGGTGCAGGTAATCAGCTGAGAGTCTTGGTGAATTGTTCCAGGCAGAAGAAGGCAGGTATAATATACAGCGAGGCACTTTTGGGCTTATTTTCCCCATTTTGCTGTGTGCTGAATGAATGCAAGCTGGAAGTTCTTTTAACTCTTGCTTGGTTACAAACAGCTCTCTCAGGCTGCAAAGACATGGCCTTCAGTGCCCTTCATCTCACCCAAACAACATGCCTACAAGGAGCTGTCAACAACCTAGTATTTCTGCCATTTCCTTTCGTTATGCCTCAGCGGGCAATTTTGCTAGATCAAGAGGAAAGTAGGATGAAGCAGAATGTTGTTATATTGTTTGGTTTGCATGTGGGGGGGGGACAGATTCAGATCACTGCCCTGCCACAAAGCTCACTGTGCAGCTTTAGGAAACTCATTGTCTCAGCCCAACCTACCTCATTGGGTTGTTGTGAGAAATAAAACAAAACCAATAAAAATGGAAAAGCACTTACGACTATCAGCTAATTAATTCTGACAATCATATTTAGGTGTCTGTCACCATTAATTGGTACATCTTTGAATTTCAGATATCTGATGTAGCATATCTAATTGCAAAATGGTTAGTTGATTTATCCCCTACAAGTAAGGACACTTCCGCCTGTATCATGGGAATACAGTATTTTGTTACAAGCACGAGATTGGGGCCACTGCTAGTATATTGCGAAGGGGGAAAACGGGTTTTAGGGTGTGTGTTTTTTTCATTTGAGAAGGTTCTTAATGCAAATGATTTTTTTTTTTAAAAAAATTACATATGCAATTTATTTTTATTTTCCTTCTCTTACTTTTATTCTATCATGGAATCAAAGGTGGCATGCTCATGGTACCCAGGAGATCACTCATCCAGGTACTGACCAGGCTTAGACCTGTTTAGCTTCAGCAAGGTGTTGAGCTCGAGTGTCTTCAGACCACCCTGGGATGAAAAGGACATCTATTAAGGTACATAAGGGGTTAATTTTGTTGATGTAACTATTATCCATTGCTTGCTTTTGAATTTTGTTTGCCAAAAAGGTACATTTTTATACAACTCAGTTGTACCCACCAAGTACAAGTCAAAGGAGAAAGACACAAAGGAAACACATAGCCATAGCCGAAAGAACTCACTGGAATTGGCAGTGCTGCGGGAAAAGTGCATACAATATTACTGGGAAAATAAGAAGATCCACATAGCCAGGAGTAATTCACAGCTTTCTCACTAGCATGTTTAACCTGCAGACTAGAGATATTCTGCATCTAACGGGAAAAGGAGCGCTTAAGGCTTGTCCATATGAGACAGACCTCAGAGTCATCTTTACTACTCTCCTGCTTCTCCCCTTCTGCCCATATTTTCTTTTAAACTTTGCTTACTGAACAAGAGGAGGTGGGCAGGGGGAGGAATTTTCAGACTTACTTGAAGGTAAACCACACTTAGCTTAGAATTGATTCACATAAACCTGAGTCTGTAATGTCAGAAAACTAAACTTATTTTCTCCAAGTTTCTGCATCCGTTGAAGGAATCACAGGATGTCCAGATCCTAGTTTTTTCTTCAAACGTGTGCTAAATATTAACGTGCAATCATAAAGATTTCCAATAGTCAGCCAGCAACTATAAAGCCTGGCTGGGTCCAGGGAGTAGTCAAGGCCTCACTGCGGTAGAGAGTTATGCCCACTGCCTTAAAAGAGGCAGTGGTGTGACCCCTCTTAAAGAGGTCATCTCTGGATCCAGAAGTTTTAGAAAATGACTGTCCAGTCTCTAGTATTTATTTCCTGGGCAAGGTGATTGAGAGGGTGGTGGCCAGCCAGCTGCAGGTATGCCTGAAGGAAGCAGATCATCTAGATACATTCCAGTCTGACTTCCGATCCGGTTTTGACACAGAAACAGCCTTGGTGGTCCTGATAGATGACCTTTATCAGGAAAGAGAGAGTGAGCAATGTGACCCTGTTGGTTCTCCTCGATCTCTCAGTGGCATTTGACACCACTGAACATGGTGTCCTTCTAAAACGACTGAAAGAGGTGGGAGTTGGAGGTACTGTATTGCAGTGGTTCCACTTCTACCTGCAGGGCCACTAACAGAAAATAGTACTAGGAGACTGTTGCTCAGCTCCATAGCTTTTGGGCTGTGGCCTCCCTCAAGGGTCCATTTTGTCTCCTATGCTATTTAACATTTATATCAAACCATTGGGATCTGTCATCCAGGGATCTGGAGCATGGTGTCATCAGTATGCTGATGATACACAGCTATCTCTCTATTCCATCTGAATCAGGAGAAGCTATGAAGGTATTGGATAGGTGTCTGGAGGCAGTGATGGGCTGGATGGGGGCTGACAAACAGACTGAATCCTGATAAGACAAAAGTGCTGTGGGTGGGTGGTTCCCATGTTTGGGAATTAGGTGTATGGCCTGTTCTGGGAGTGTCCCGTCCAGAGCTGGAACCACGAGACAGACACGGGTGCAATTAAATCTTGCTTTATTAGAGTAATGGATACATCTAGGACATTGTGCTTCATATAGAAACCTGCCTTACTCACTAGAAACCCCTAACTACACTCTAGACATGTTCTGCGGCGCGTGAAGGAAGTTGACTCAGCGACTCCCCTCTCTGAGAGGCCAGCTTATGTAGGGAACATTTTCGATCATAATCTCTGACCCCTTTGTAAGTCCTGTCTCTGCCCTGTCCGTTTATCATGGCAGCGGGCACAAGGCAAGGGGGGGCGTGTTTCCAACGGCTCATCGGAAGACACCTGCTCTTGGGCTGCAGGCTCGAGGTCAGGAGGTGGCGTCACTCTGGAAGCGTCCTGGGAAATGCTTGGCAAGGGAGGAGTTGGTACAACCTCTGGGGCGTCCCCTGACGGGCCCTCGGGAATAACTGGGGTGGCACACTCTCCTCTACAGAGCTCATGCCACCTGTGGGAATTGGCTGGAGTTCAAGTTCACTGCCCCCCCAAGGCCCCGAGCAGACTCAACAACTACTGGGTCTTCCGCGCCTTCTGGCAGCTGAGGCACCTGAAACTCATGCCTCTCCCCTCCCTGCTCCTTCAGGGAGAGCTGAGGCTCAACAGGGAGAGGCTGTACTTCCCCGAAGGAACAGGTTCATAGTCTAGGACAGCTAGTGGGCCACCAGATATTTTTGGACCACAACTCCCATCAGCCTCAGCCAGCATTGCCAATGGTCAGGAAAGATGGGAATTGTGGTCCAACAACATCTGGTGGCCCACTAGTTGGGAAAGGCTGGTCTAGGAGTACTCCTGGATTCCAGCTTGTCACTAGAGTCCCAAATGGCTTCTCTGGCTAGGAGTGCTTATGCCCAGCTGAGGCTGATTCACCAGCTACAGCGGTTCTTGGACCAGGATAGCCTGCCCTCAGTTGTTCATGTTCTGGTGACTTCCTGTCTGGACTACTATAATGCACTGTATGTGGGGCTTCCCTTAAAAATGGTCCAGAGGTTACAGCTAGTGTTGAATGCGGCTGCTAGGCTGGTACGTAGGGCAGCCCAATGGGACCATGCGTCACTGGTCCTGAAAATGCTGCACTGGCTGCCAGTGAGCTAAGAGGCCCAACTCAAGGTGGTAGTACTAGCTTATAAAGCCCTAAATAGCATGGGATGCAAGTATCTAAAAGAGGGCCTTCCCCAATATTAACCCTGTGATCGGCAGGCAAGGCCTTGTTGGTGGTGCTGTCACCAAGCACTGCCCAGTTTGTGATGACCCGTGATGGAGCCTTTTCTGTAGTGCCTTCCTGTTTGTGAAATGCCCTCCCTAGTGAGTTATGTCTGTCTCCATCACTATTAACTTTCAGGAGGAATTTGAAAATATTCCCGTTTGCCCAGGTATTTGATGGCTAAAGAAGACTGTTTCTGGCAACCTGAACATCACTGATAAAAGAATGTTTTTAGCTGTTCTTTAGAATATTTTAAACTGTTTTATTTAACTGTGTTTTAGAAAGTTTTTAACTGTTTTAATACATTTTCCTTATTTTTATTAAATGGTTTTGTCTATGCTTGCCACCCTGGGTTCCTTTGGGAACAAGGGCGGAATATAAATTCAATAATAATAATAATAATAAATACATGAACAACACAATGAAAAATGAAGATGCACACATTCAAGCAGTCATAGAAATGTATATTTAGGGAAGCAAATTCAACCTCAGTCAGATCAAGAAAAGCAGACTACAGTTTTGAAAATAAACACATTAATTAAAAATAAATATTGGATTGTGTAATTTGACCTACAGCAGCCAATTCTGTTTGGAACCCTCATTGTCTTTAATTGTCCTCCCATTTCTCTGACTGTAACTGTTGTGGAGCAGGGGTGAGTTGTTGTTGTTTTTTGTATCCTGTTAGTTCTTATACATTGCCAGTGATGTGCCTCACAATGTGAACACAATGATGTGTTCAGTATAAAGGGCTGATGCCTCAATGACAAAAGTAACACTAATTATGTAAACTACTCCCGTCAGATCACCCCAGGTTTTTCAAATACAGGGGAATAAAAAGAACATAGATCTGATTGTACTGCACATACAGAAAAAACACGCGCCCCTGCGGCCTCCGTTGTCCTGCCGTGCTGGCCTTGCTCGTTTCGCCTTGTGTCGGCCGTGTTTTGCCTCTCATCGCCTTTGCTTTTGGCTTCTCGGGGAGAACTTTCCTGTTGGTCGCGTCTTCGTGGGGCCTGTTTGTGCCGCCTCTCGCTGTTTGCTACGCTGGATGCTGAGAGTGAGAGGAGATGCCGCTTTTGGTTTTGCAAATGACGCACCTTGTGGACTATACGGGCCAGAAGCTTTATTGAACTTTACTGTAGTAACCTTTACCTGTTGTTTTAGTTTTATTGCTGTTTTGATGTTGTGATACTTATATATTATGACTTTGTACATCGCTCAGAGTGGCTCGGTTTCCAGCCAGATGGGCGATAAATAAATCGCAGAAATAAATAATTACTCTGTGATAGACAGACAGACAGACAGACACAGACAGACAGATAGATAGATCTCTTTTGAGTTATATTTGAGTCAGAGCTCAACCTTATATTTGTTTTGAATTCTAGGGATCAGTCCTAGAACATGTGAAGTTCTAATAAATAATTATCTTTTAGCATGTGTAAAATGTCACTCTTAATGATACCCAGCCCTTAACATTTAACTGAATTAATCAGAAGAATTTGTAGATCAGAGAACACAACTTCTAGGCACACTAATTTTAGAGTGTTGACTAGGCCTGGAAGATCCAGGTTCAAGCCCCTACACCAGCCTTTCCCAACCAGTGTGCCTCCAGATGTTGTTGAACCACAACTCCCATCAGCCTCAGCCAGCATTGCCAATGGCTGAGGCTGATGGGAGTTGTGGTCCAATAATGTCTGGAGGCACACCGGTTGAGAAAGGCTGCCCTACACAGACATTAAGATTGCTAGATGATCCTAGGATGATCCAATCACTATATTTTATCCTAACTTACCTCCCAGGGTTGTTGTGAGGGGATGTTTATGAATGCTGACTGGAGCTTCTTAGGGGACAAGTGGTATATATATGTAGTTAATAATAGTCTAGAGATGGCTAGTAAAGCCCAAAACATACTTTTATTTGGTATTATTATATTATTTATTTATTAGATTTGCATTCTGCTTTTCAGGGCCGGCACCAAAGGGCAGCCAGGTTGGGCCCTGGCCAAGGGACCCTGGAGCCACAGGGGCCCCTGAGGGCCTCTCAATAGGGTGGTGGAGTAGTGGTGCTCTCCTTCTGTGATCCACGCCAGGGTAGCTACTGCGGATCGCAGGGAGGGAGCTTGCAAGCTACCCGCCCATTCGCTGACTCCACCTACCTGTCTTTCCTGTTTTTTGCTGCTGCTCACAGTGCGCACACAGGGCTGCCATTAACCAAGATGGTGGCCGAGGTTTCCCTAAGGGGCTGATGCCCCTGCCGCCATCTTGCTTGATGGAAGGGATGCATGTGTGTAGCACCATGCATGCCATCAACCAAGATGGTGGTGGAGGCTTCAGCCCCTTAGGGAAACTTCAGCCGCCATCTTGGTTAATGGCAGCCCTGTGCTCACAACTGCAAAAGACAGGAGAGACAGGTAGGTGGGGGGTGTGTGTGTGTGTGTGCACACACACACACACTGGGACCCTGGGCAGGCTGGTGCCCAAGGGCCCTGGCATGCCTGGCACTGGCCCTGCTGCTTTTCCTCCCAATAGAGCCCAGGGTGTCAAATAGCAAAATGTGAAAATAATACAGCTTAAAATAAAATAAAAACATATTTGAAACATTTTAAACAATTAAAAACCATCGAAAACATTTAGAATATTTTAAAACATTTAAAACATGTCCCCAATTTCATGGTTGCCATGGCCAATATCTCTTAGCCATCAAATGCCTGGGTAACATTTCTCCTGAAATTCACTGATGTGGGGGACAGGTACAGCTCACCAGGGGGAGCATTACACAACTAGAAAATCACCACCAAGAAAGCCCACTATGGGTCAGTCCCAACTGGGCAGCTACCAGAGGCAGCACCACCAACAGGGCCTTCTCTGCTAATTAGGGCCTGAGATGGTTAATATTGGGGGAGTCACTCCTTTAGGTACTTGTGACCCAAGCCATTTAGGGCTTTATTCACTAGTACTAACACCTTCATTTGGGCTTGGTAACTCACTGGCAGCCAGTGCAGAATAGTCAGGGCTGGTGACATGTGGTCCCATTGGGCTGCCTCACTTACCATCCTAGCAGCTGCATTCTGCACCAACTGAAGCTTCTGGAACATCTTCAAGGGCAGCTCCACGTTGGTTGCCTTATAGTAGTCCCAGCAGGAGATCACTAGAATATGGATAACTGAGGCCAGGCCATCCTAGCCATTAAATGCATGCAAGCGAGTAGAATCAAGACCATGGGCATGGAGATATGTTTCTTGTAGTTGCTCCAAAACTCAACCCCTGAAGCTGTTATTAGCCCCAGGAGGGGAGTTCCTATTGATGCCAGTGAAGTTTTCCTCCAAGGACAAACAGCAACTTGAGGATGATGGTGGATCATGAAGGGGGAAAGGGTTGACTCCTATTCCCTGTATGCTGTGGTCCTGATCTTGCTGCCCCCCAGGTGGCTATTTAAAGAATACAAAACAGGCATGCTTTAATATCAAGTAGTTGGCCCTATGCAATGCTTGCGATGACAGTAACATAGGAAAATGGCGGGGTTGTCACTTTTTCTTGTAGAGGTGGTCCCTATCTTCAGTTTCCCATCCCAAGATAGATGGGAGTAGAATGAGAATGAGGCTGAGAAACAAGGATTGTAAAAGAGAATCCTTTTGGAAGGAGATGAGGGATATAGGTGTGTGAGGGAGGCTGGACTTTGGGGAGGTGACACCCCCTTTGTTTAAGCATATCCTGGGGTGTTCTGCCAGGATTCTTGCTGTTTCCCATTCAGACGAATGGCTACCATATATATCAGATGCAAGAACAATGTCTTTTATGAGTTTCCCTATAAGATGGATGTAGGGGTTGAATCCAGACTTAGTCATGCTTAGAGTAGACCCATTAAAATTACTAACTCAGCTCCCATTGATTTCAATGAGTTTACTGTAAGCATGATTCACAGAACAATCTAACCCCCTCCCCATGCCAGACTCATGGTGGGATGGAGTGGATCGAATGAAGGCATCTCTCTGTTCAGCCTACTGGCTGAGCTGCCTGCCAAATGTGTGGGGCAGTGGAAAGCCCTCAAATGCCCCAAGGGACTGGAGGGGCAGGGATAAGCCAGCCCAGGATCCCCTGTATCCTGAGCTGGTCTCGCTGCTGTTACTGACCAGCACTGGCCCGATTTGGACCTCATCACAGCATTAGCCTGGAGCTGGCACAGGGATTAATGAAAATAACATACAAAAATGCGTTATGTTAGGGAAAATTGCTTGCAGAAATATATATATTAGTCAAAACTGCGTACAAAAATGTGTATATTAGGAGAAATTGACATTTTCATGAGTTTTTTTTAAAAAAATTGCAAACTGCTGCAGAAATGTGAAGAACTGAATTTAAGTTTGGAAAAATGAGAAACTGAGAGAACCAGATTTGACAGTTTTGTCAATCCCTATTCCTGACACTAAAATGCTGTGTAATGCATGTGTTCTGTTTACGTGCATGTGTGAACGTTATTAATGTAGGACAGAAAGCAGAAGAGAACATTTAAAACAATAATAACCAACACACACATACACACACCAGGATGTTAATTGAAAGCCAGTGTAATAGGCTTTATGTTTCCATCAGAAATGTGAGCGAAGCAAAAAGCATTTTTAGTTTGCTCTGCGGCAACGCCCATAACATTAGGCATGCTGGCATTTTGCAGTATGAGAATTTCCTTTCACTGGGGAAATCAATATCTACCTTTGAGTGCACCTTTGAGATGCTTTTTCTGGCTGAGCAAACAACTCAAGCAAAGGGGCAGAGAGAAGGACCTACACTCTTGGTCTCAAGTACTTATTGTTCTAATAATATGATTGATGTGGTATAGAGTTGGCATGAAGAATTAATTGCTAATGAAAGCAGCTTGCTTATGTGCAATTTTTACACTACAGCTTACATGCATTTTATAAGACTGCTAGAAACACTCTTTTTCCCAAATCATGAATGGAGTAATTTGTTGCATTTTTAAAGGCCATTCGTCCTGAGAGATTATGAATGTATATTGCCTAAGGTTGTATTCCATCATTACAAAAGTGCTGGGATCCTTCTTAAAGTTTGTTTTACCTGTAGAACCACTGGGAATTTTACCTCCTACATGAAATTCAGCAACACTGGCATTTTGACATTTGAGAGAGGTCTTTTGGTTTTGTCAGCCCCAGGAAAAAAAAATTAGAGGAACAACTTCTTTTAATAATGCAACTAGTGGTTCTGCTTACACAGTTGCCCCGAGTGCATGATACATATTCATATTTTGTATAAAAACCCTTCATGTAGGTTGGCATATTTTTGTAAAATTATTAATGTCAATGATCAAAATACACTTTTATACTTCTCTTTTTTTTCTTTAGCAAAAAAAGTGAAATGCACTTGTACAGGAATCCTGCACAAACCTCTTTGAAAGGAATTCTGTTCAACAGCAGCAGTATGTGGTGGATTGCTTAAAATATGTACTGGGCTCTGGGGTATGATGACCTAGATGGCGTAGGGGCATTGGGGTTGTCATTAGTGAGTTTTTTGTTTTCCAACCTAGGCAGAGTATTGCTGGACCTTTTGGGGTGGGTGGGGAGGGTATTTTATTTTAGCTAATATTTTAGAGGAATTCATATAGTTGTTGGACTCCAACTCCATCAACCTATGATTGGGGATTATCAGAGGTATAGGAGGATGGCACCAGGTTGTGGGAGCCTAATTTATGGGACCAAATATTGTTGTCACTGATGGGAACCTCTTTGTGTCTGTGTGACATAAAACGGAATTTTAAAGAAATATACATACATACCAATGACAATTCTACTCTTCTCAGGAAACAGTGGCAGTTTTTCAAAGTGTGGCTTAACAAGAGAACAGGCACACTAGTTTGACTTTAAGGCTGTAGTCCTATGCACATTGGGGACTTACTTCCAAGTAGATATGTTCAGAAAAGGGCAACCAAAGTGATCAAGGGGCTGGGATGAAGCAATACCCCTATGAGGGAAGGTCACAACACTAGGAACATTTCAGTTTAGGGAAAAGGTAAGTGAGGACATGATAAGAGATATATACTATATTACATAGTGTGGAGAAAGTGGATATAGAGAAGTTTTTCTTTACAAAATGCATAATTAAACAAAACGATCAAGGGGCTGGAGTGAAGCAACTCTGATTCCAGATAGCACCTCCTATAGTGCTATACCCTGGCCTTTGACAGCTAAGGTTTGAGTGTTTTTGTGAGACCACTTCTATTGTCGGTAGTACCTTCTGTTGTGTTTTTATATAAATCTTTTACTGAAATTGTTGCATAACTGTATAAACAGATGGGCCTAAAAGGCCAATACAAACTCAAAAGGAGATGGGGGACACCACCTTGAAAATCTGGACTTAATGGGTCCACAAACTAGTGCCTTGGCCGTCCCCTCTTCTTCCATTCCTAGATCACCCCAAATTTCGTCACATTGACAAATGTAGGCAATTTGAAAGTTGGAAGCAGAGGGGATTGCTAACGATGCGAGATCTGTGTGATCGAGGATGTCCTTTACATTCTCAATTAGAAAAAAGTCTCTCTGGGTTAAGAGTCAACTGCTATAGAATTTTTTAAGTATCCTCCTTTATAAACACAATTTACAAAGCAGAAGGTTTGCCACGTTCGTTGACATCCTTTGATGCCCTGTGTAAACAGGGAACTTCTAGCCAAAAAGGTGCTATCTCTATAATTTATAGTTTCCAATTAGAGTTTAAATATGGAAAAGAAAATTCCGCATGTAAAGCTTGGACTAAAGATCTGGGGAAGGAAATCACAGAAGAGGAATGGAGTGATATATGGGTAGGCCTGCACTCAAGAGCCACCTCAGCCCTCATAAAAGAAAATGCTTTGAAAGTTATACATCGGTGGCACCTCACTCCGATCAAACTGAACTATATCAGCTCCCCCCTCTCCCCTCTGTCCTGTAGGGGATGCCCAATCCGTGGTTTTTTCCTACATTTATGGTGCGACTGTAATAAAGTGAGACAATTCTGGGGTGATGTTTTTCAAATTGCTAGTAAAGTTCTTAAAGCTACAATTATTCTGGATCCAGCCTTGGCAATTCTTTTCCTTAAAGGGGGTTCCATTGTTCCTAAAACTCAGATGTCTCTCCTATCCAGATTCCTACTTGCAGCGAGGCTTGAAATAGCCAAAAATTGGAAGGGGGCAGAATATTTATTGATAAAAAATGGGTTGACCAGACTTTGGCAGCTTGCATTAGATGAACAATTAACTCAAGAGTAAAAAAAAGCTTGGGGGGAGACATCCTCTGATAAATTTACTCCAGTATGGTATCCCTTTTTATGTTATGCTGTTGAAGATGGGGCAGAAATGAGACCACCCTCAACATTAACTTCTTTTTGGTGGGATGTGTACCCTGCTTTTTAATTCTATTATTCTGCTTTCTTCTATTCTTTCTATTTTATATATAAAGCTTCTGTTGCTGAATGTACTCTTTTTCTTTTTTATATAGAGTGACATGTTTATTGTACTTTGTTGTTTTACTGGTTTGTTGTTGTTATGTGCCTCCAAGTCTTTACTATTCACAAAAAAGGGCAGGCAGGGGAGGGCAGGGGAAAAGAGGAGGTGGGAGTCGGGACCAACCATAGAGAAGAGAAGGGGTAGAGGGAGCTGTCTTAACAGGGACTGCAAGTAGTTTGAGGGGGACAGTATAACAGAGTTTGTGTCTGATGTACTTCCCTTTGTTGTGTTGGAAACTATTTTATTGGATTTTAATATTGTATGATGATGAGGTTGTAACCCGCCCTGGAAGCTTTGTGGTAAAGGATGGGCTAGAAATCTTGTAAATAAATATCCTCATTACAATCTTGTTAACCTCCTCCACATGCCAAAGGCAAAAGTGGGCAGTACACTACTGACCTGGGCATTTAATAAGTGATCCTCCCCAGTCATCCCCTTTCCTTTTCTAATTTGGGGAGAGGTAGAGAAGAAACATTTAATTAAAGAGAGTGTTTGCTATCTTCTCTGAGAAGTACTGGGTTTTTAATTTTCACACACCAAGAGAGAGTAGGGAAACTACCCAAATGGTAAGATTTCTTGCCCATGCACACACAAACCACTCTTCCCCCCTTTTCTTTACTGTTGCTCCTCTCCTCATCCACTTCCACCCACTGACTCCCTCCTCTCCCCCTCCTCTTGACCTTCCAGTTGGAAAAGTTGGAGAAGTGTCCAGAAGTCTCAGCTTGAAAGCTTACAAGCCTCTCTCACTTCTCTGCTGCTGCAAATGGACCAGAGAGATTCCCTTCTCCTTTTTGAGGCTTCCGCTGGGCTGGAAGAGAAGCAGCTTAGTGCCAGGGGGTTGAGCTCCTCACTTGCACTCTCCCACCTCATTGTGCTCCCATAGTCTAGACCTAAAATGTGTCTGGGGGAGAGCAAACCAAATCAATAATGCTTTGCCAGTCCACACCAGACAGAGTAGTGCTTCAGTTCCAGTAAAAAACCAGAAAAGTCACCCAATGGGACCGTAGTGCAGCTCAGAAACTGTCATATGCAACAGGTTGGGAGCAACATTGCTTGACCTCCCCATAAGAAATATGTGAACAAGCAACATAGCAATTCTGGACTAAACAGCTAGCGTGGATCCTCTGTCCCTCTGGATGAGAAATCCCTTGGAAGTGTTGTAGCTGGGAAGGAGGATGGCTAGGAGGACTGACTGAATAAACATTGAACTATTCCCCTCCCCCATGGAGATCATTATTTTGTTTTAATGATTTATTTAAAACCACATATTTATTTAGCATCATTTCACCAGAATGGTTACAAGGCCATTTTCATAAATAAGAGCAATACAATAAAGCCTTATAACCACAATAAATTTTAATATACAAAAGATATCCAGGGGTTAATTAAAAGCTGGTATTAAGAATGCCAGAAACTCCCTGACTAAACAGACACCAGTACTGTAATATGGGTGCCATCATGGAGAAGGCTGTCTTCTGACTAGTCGTAAGATAAATTTCTTCCAAATGCAATATGACTAAGATGGCCTCTTCCTTATGAGTAGTTATCTGGGTAAGGACTCTTCTTTCCAAATAAAAGGAAATCTGTTAAAGTCCAGTAGTCCAGTAAAGGATCACAATTAGCATTGAAGGTCCTTGGCTGAGAAGAACTTAAAAGATTGATTTCATCCCTTATATACCCAACAGATCATTGAGCTCTGCAGGTTAGGGCTTCTGCCAGATAAAATCTTATCAAGAGGACCATTCTGCACATTGTTGGAAATGGGCCTTTAGTGTGGCAGCACCTACCCTTTGGAACTCCCACTGCATATCAGACAGGTGCTGTCTCTATTGCCTTTTCAGCACCTATTGAAGACTTATCTCTTTCAACAAGTCTTCTAAGTGGAGATTTTTATTCCTGTTGGTATCTGTATTAGATTTGAAATTGTTTAATATATTGTTTTATATAAGTGAAATTGCTTTGAGATGCTTCATAGGAAGTGATTCATGAATGAAATAATTATAATTGCTAATTTTTGTAATGGTTGGTTTTAATTCATAATTACGTATAATGGCTAATTGCTATAACACAATAAACACCTTCTTCTTCATTGTAAATGAAATAATAATAATGTTAAATTTTCTCCCTGCTAAAACACAAGAGGCCCCATCAGTATTGGCATTCTCATGGCTCTTGAAGGCACACCTGTTTAGACAAGCATTCCCCTGATTTCCTAATTTGAACTTCCTCTTATAAATTATTTAAATTGCCGTTTTAACTATTGTAATGTTTGTGCTGTTGTAATGGGATGGTTTAATGTACATTTTTATTGTGGATGTTTAATGTTTTGATGAAATTGTTTTATTGTGTATTTTGATTATGCATGGTTTTTGTAATTGATTTTATACTTGTAAACTGCTTAGAAGCCATCTTGGCAATTTAGCAGTATGTAACATAACATTAATACAAATGTTTATTATTATTATTATTATTGTTGTTGTTGTTGTTGTTGTTGTTGTTGTTGTTGTTGTTATTTCTGTATTATATCTAGAAAGGTGGAAATAACTGGACCAGTTTGTAGTTCTTTCTGATACCTATGGATTAGTCTCACCCTGAGTTGTAATGAAGCAGGGACACTGAGCATACAAATGTAAGTGACATAAAACTTGATTTCTACAGTTCCTCTTAGATGATAGTTGAACAATCTGGTTGAACACAGATAGCTACTTGCTGGAAGTGAGACCCAGATGTATCATGGGAACATACTTGATAGCAACTTTTGTGAGGCTAATTTTGTTATAGCCCATGGAGCATTAGTTAAAATAGTTGTATTGTTACCAGGGGGAAACTCTGCCCAATTCACAGAATAAACTGCATTAACTATCACTTGATATTACCAAAGACAATACAGCACCAAGATACAACCAGGCATATTATTTCTACAGTAGAGTTATTTAAATAAATATATATCAAATGGATGGAAGTGGATCCCTTAGGACGGATGGAAAAAAGAATAGCACTTTTGGTGCTTATTTGACCTACTTGTGACTCCACTGCTTAACCACCTGATATGCTGTCATCTCTCACTCATGGGAATATACCATTAAGTATTCTTTCACTATTCCTGTTATCTTGCCTGCTGCAGAACAGAGCTGCTGCCCTACAAGATGTGCCATCTATCATGTATAAAAGGGCGAGAGTAAGTAAAAGAGAGAGGTGGAAAACATAGCAGTTGCTTAGTTCATAGATGAGCAGCACTATTTGCTCACCAGTGCACTAGTGGAAGGAAAATAATATGTTGAAGACATTTTTATCACCTTTTTGCATCACTGAATGCACGAGATCAATCTGTTTAATGTGAAACCAGAGCAGCAAATTTTTTGAAATATATTCTGGCTCAAAGTTGCCAAGAGTAGCCAAGGAAGAAAGCATATGACAATGCAGTGTGAGAAAAGCAGCTATGAGGAATGTGAATCACCCACCCACCATATGCCCCATGACTAAGCAACTATAGACCCCAACGAAGAAAGAAAAGGACATGGCAACAGTGGTGGCTGGTGGCTCCATGTCAGTAGGGCAGTTGAATCTGCTCCTGGTATTAGTTCAAACTTTCAAAGAGCTGTCCAAGGTGCAAAGTCACCCAGTAAGCTTTATGGCTGTATACGGATCAACAACTATTAGGATACATGGCTAAATGAAACTTCCTATTCTGATTATGTATGCTACTGAATACCAGTTTGTTTGTTTATTTATTTATTGTTTATTAAATTTATATCCCGCCTTCCTCCTAGAAGGAGACCAGGGCAGCAAACAAAAACACTAAACACACTCTAAAATATCTTATAAACAAAATACTTTAAAATATATTAAAACAAAACATCTTTAAAAACATTAAAACAAAGCATCTTTAAAAACATCTCAAAAAGTAATTCCAACACAGACACAGACTGGGATAAGGTTTCTACTTAAAACGCTTGTTGAAAGAGGAAGGTCTTCAGTAGGCCCCAAAAAGACAAAGATGGCATCTGTCTAATATTTAAGGGGAGAGGATTCCAAAAACTATTGCCACAACACTAAAGGTCCACTTCCTATGTTGAGTGGAACAGACCTCCTGATGAGATGGTATCTGCAGGAGACCCTCACCTACAGAGTGCAGTGATCAACTGGATATATAAGGGGTAAGATGATCTTTCAGGTATCCTGGTCCCAAGCTGCATAGGGCTTTGTATACCAAAGCCAGAACCTTGAGCTTGGCTCGGCATTGCTAGGAGCAACAATGGGAAGGATATTTGGTGCATCCCAGGGAACGTATGGATGATCATACTGGAAAACAGGAAGCTGCACTTTATTGTCCTCAGTCTAATCCAGCAGGGCTCTTCTTATGTTCTTAAATAGTAAGTTTTAAAAGAAAGACAAGAAAGGTGAAGACAGAACAGCAGGTTTGTGAACCAATATGAGGAGTGAAGGACATGATCATTGTGATAAAATTGAATTGGTTATGATTATTGTTATTTGAATTCCTTGGCACTGAATAAAGCAGGAATGGGGAGCATTAAAGGAGCTATTGTGAGGACTGAAGGAAATGATCATTTTGATAAAATGATTTTATGATTATGATTAAGATGATTATTATTGTTGTTTGAATTACTCGGTTCTGATCCCATAACACAGGGATGGGGAACCTTGGTCCTCTAGATGCTGTTGGACTCCAACTCCCATCAGCCTCACCCAGCAAAATCAACGGTTGATGGGAGTTGTAGCCCGCCATTTGGAGGGCCATGAGTTTCCCATTCTGTCATTAAGGTTGCCCTCTGTAGGTTGCTCTTTGTCTTGCCTTTACTAAGTAAAAAAGGAGAGATGATGGAACAGGTTAAGCACAATAATGTGTATTCTGCACTTAGAAAAGCCCCATCAAGTTTCCAGATGTTGAAAAGGAATGATGGCATGGTCTTAAGGCAGATGATGCAGTCACCTTTGTGAAGCTAAGCTGGTCTGGGTCTGATCAGTGGTTGGACGGGAGACCACCTGAAGGCTTCATGCTTGAGTTCCATGATGGAAGAATGGTAAGTTATAAATATACCAAATGAAAAAAAGTTGATGGCATATAAAGGTGTCCATGAGGTCAACAAGGGAAGACAGTCATGAAAACAATATAGCATTTCACTTGGAATGCTTGAAAACATTGCCTTTGTTTCTTGATAAAGAGACGCAGCAAGATGCACATTCTCTAAGACATCTATTAATGAACCTCAGCAGGGCTTTCAGTTTGCTTGGACCTTTCTTCTGCATGTTTAATATAAGGATTAATCTAACTATAGTCTTCCAGAGCTCATATTAGTTTGGGCTCTTCTCCCCCCTTTTGCTTTTCTTAATCTCAGACAAATCATCCACCATCAAGTATATGTTTAAGAACATAAGAACATAAGAAGAGCCTGCTGGATCAGGCCAGTGGCCCATCTAGTCCAGCATCCTGTTCTCACAGTGGCCAACCAGGTGCCTGGGGGAAGCCCGCAAGCAGGACCCGAGTGCAAGAACACTCTCCCCTCCTGAGGCTTCCGGCAACTGGTTTTCAGAAGCATGCTGCCTCTGACTAGGGTGGCACAGCACAGCCATCATGGCTAGTAGCCATTGATAGCCCTGTCCTCCATGAATTTGTCTAATCTTCTTTTAAAGCCATCCAAGCTGGTGGCCATTACTGCATCTTGTGGGAGCAAATTCCATAGTTTAACTATGCGCTGTGTAAAGAAGTACTTCCTTTTGTCTGTCCTGAATCTTCCAGCATTCAGCTTCTTTGAATGTCCACGAGTTCTAGTATTATGAGAGAGGGAGAAGAACCTTTCTCTATCCACCCTCTCAATGCCATGCATAATTTTATACACTTCTATCATGTCTCCTCTGACCCGCCTTTTCTCTAAACTAAAAAGCCCCAAATGCTGCAACCTTTCCTCGTAAGGGAGTCGCTCCATCCCCTTGATCATTCTGGTTGCCCTCTGCTGAACCTTTTCCAACTCTAGAATATCCTTTTTGAGATGAGGCGACCAGAACTGCACACAGTATTCCAAATGCGGCCGCACCATAGATTTATACAACGGCATTATGATATCGGCTGTTTTATTTTCAATACCTTTCCTAATTATTGCTAGCATGGAATTTGCCTTTTTCACAGCTGCCGCACACTGGGTCGACATTTTCATCGTGCTGTCCACTACAACCCCGAGGTCTCTCTCCTGGTCGGTCACTGCCAGTTCAGACCCCATGAGCGTATATGTGAAATTAAGATTTTTTGCTCCAATATGCATAATTTTACACTTGTTTATATTGAATTGCATTTGCCATTTTTCCGCCCATTCACTCAGTTTGGAGAGGTCTTTTTGGAGCTCTTCGCAATCCCTTTTTGTTTTAACAACCCTGAACAATTTAGTGTCGTCAGCAAACTTGGCCACTTCACTGCTCACTCCTAATTCTAGGTCATTAATGAACAAGTTGAAAAGTACAGGTCCCAATACCAATCCCTGAGGGACTCCACTTTCTACAGCCCTCCATTGGGAGAACTGTCCGTTTATTCCTACTCTCTGCTTTCTGCTTCTTAACCAATTCCTTATCCACAAGAGGACCTCTCCTCTTATTCCATGACTGCTAAACTTCCTCAGGATTACACAAATGCTAACCATCAAGAAGTTATCCTATAAATAAGGATTACTTATATAAGTAGAAGGTTGCTGAATCAAGCTCAGACACCCCTAGAAGAGGCTACGTCAAAATTAATGTTAATGATACCTTTCAAACAGACAACTAGCACCCTCTGTTCTACTGCTGTTTACCATACAATTCTTTTTGATTGAAGAAATACCTTTGACTCCTGTCTTTTCAGAATTGGGGATGAAAATGGGAAAGATAACAGATTTTCTCATACTGCACTCCCTAAACTAAGGCTGTAAACACACTAGTTGCCTACCCCAAAGCTTTTCCATTAGCCACACCAGGAGAGGAAACGGGTTGATCTTCTGATCAGTTGCAAAATCTCTTTGAAGCTGATTTTTTTAAAAAAAGTACTCAAGCTGATCCCACAAGGTTTTACGGTAAAAAGGGGCAAGCTTTGACTAGTGTTGTGTGCCCCCATTTTCAGAAAGGGGAGTTGGAACCACCAGAACAGTGAGTGTGTTTCTACCCTGACATGCAGAACCAGGATTAGGGAAATTTCAATGCTGAACTACTCACTCTCACAAACTGACACAGCTTGCAAAAATATTCCATGTCTCTTTGCAAATTGCATTTCTTAACATACAGGATTTGCATTGTTGGGTATAATTATGCTGTGCCTGCTAAAGCAGTTCAAAATCAATATGGTCAGTTGAAATATTATAAACTGTCAACAAGATTCTCACAGTCCTGAATGAATTGCAATGGCCATGTTTGAACTGCCTGAATATGCACTACTTTTCCAAGGGAGTTTTAGCGATGGGACCTTGGTATTAATAGAAGAGGTTTGACACAATTAAATTGCTTTTTTACTCCTACAAGGAACCCTGCAAAAATATTTGACTGTCGGCTGTTAAATATAAGGGCTATCAGAGAGTGAAGCATCAGCACCTCACGTTATCTACCATACCCATTAGCCCCAGCCAGCAATAATCTGGGATGATGGAAACTGCAGTATCTGGAGGGTCACAGGCTCCCTATCCCTGTCCTAAGCAAACTAATCCGGCAAAGGCTGATCTGTACTTCCCACTCGTCAGGGAGAGGGGAAAGTCAAAGATTAAGTTACTGGGTGATGTAAATACATTTCTACATGTATCTGTAGAATATCTGCAAACAATTGTTGACTTTTCATTTCCACTTACAAATAACCTGTAATATTAATTAGCAATTAGCAAGAGGGCAGGATGTTTCTCGCTAACTGACATAAAACTTCTGTAACAATCTTTTCTTATGTGTGTTCTGCTGTTTAGAAATCTGAGCTAAATTAAATGATAACAGTGTGGTCCTTGGAAACATAGTAGCTGAAGATGAAGTGTGGGTTTTTTTTATTGATTTCTTCATTAATAAATGTTTTTTTTTAACAGAGCTGATCCACAGCAACATTTATAGCACAATATGTATCTCTCAGTATTAGACAGGTTGACTGCCCGGAAGCCAGATGAGAAGTCTTTTCCGATTTTGGGATTTTCACAAGTGTGATTCTCAGGAGTCTTTCTTTAATGAAAAGGCTGAATTAACAGAACATCCAAATAGCTGCACAAATAAGTGAATATGTTTTCCAACATTTTAATTTATCCTTTAATCTTTTGAATATAAAACTAAGGGTTTAAAAAAATGTAAAGAGTGTGTGTCTGTGAGCCCCCCCCCCCATACACACAAGAAGGCACTTTCAAGTTTTTGTTTTTTCAAAATGGGACATTTTCTTTTGAAGTTATATTCAGAATATGAAATGCTTCCTGATGACATAACATGAACACCTTAAATTAAAATTCTCTGTTTAGGTACCTTCTAATCTATTTTGCATTTTTCATCCAACCATTCAGTGAAGAGTTAATGTGTGGAGGGATAGAAGTGGAATTACTCCCTCTTGCCCTGCTCCCAACATCCACATGTTGATTTGAAGGTCTCCTCAGAGCCTACACATGTAGGCTCTGTATGCACAACTAGGTTCTCCCTTTTGCAGGGTTCCTTATCATGTGCATGTAACTCTATTCAACCCTCCAGATAATCACACAGATACTGCAAATGGGGCTAGCAGGTAGTTTTGTAAAAACACACCAAACCCTTTATTCAGCCCCCACACTTCATATTACTGAATTTAACAAAGGTGATCTATGTGCAGAAGTGTCTGGATGTGGCTAGTATATACAAAATTATGTTGTGCATATTAAACCAAAAACCAACATCTATTAAGGACCTGGCACTGCATGCAGGGCATCCTGCTAGATTAGGAGTCCTAATTTGCCAAAGAGAGAGCCTTGCTAAATGGAGTCTACACATTCAAATGAGGGTTATGTGCATATTAAATTATTCATTTATTTGTTTAGGTGCTATTCCTCCCCAAAATCTTCAGAGAAACCGATATATGTGGTGTCTCACTTGGGCACTTATAGGACCAGATTGGCTTAGTTTCAGCTATAGAAATGCATCAATGGGTCTTCAAACCATTATATAGACCATCTTCCTGGTAGTGAAACTACAGTACCAGCAACTAAATATTTGGTGGCTCTTTGATGGATCAGGACTAGGAAAACAACCATTGAATGAATGGTTCATATACCCCCAGCTTTGATATTGCCAGTACACTATTTGGAGCATAGTGGCAGTAGTGGAACCGAATACAGTTTTTTCCTTCCCTTTCTTTTGCCCCAGAAGATGATAGCTTCAGCTACCTTATCTGGAGCTGCATGTGTGATTCTGATTCAACAAAGAGCACCAACTTTCTGTTCATGACAACAGTACAGTTTCCCATTTTAAAAAATTACCCTAGCTATTTTCTACGTATGGATACCAGTATACGGTATTAATTCATACCTAATACTGGAAGTTAGCAGCATCTGTTTAGCTGGCGTTTGGTGAACCATCATACTTGGGCCATAATTATGACCATCATCCTTGTGAGACATGGGTCTCACAACTTTGCTATTATAGACTGTTAAACACTAAACTATTGTATTTCTAGCCTGTCCCAGATCAAAGATTCAGGGTTGGCAACAATTTTAAGATTGAAATTTGCTAAAACTCCATAAATAAGATCCCAATTAAAATAGTCAGGGCATATTCCATTGAGATGTTCTCTTGTGGAAGCCCACTGAAACAAATGGGAGCTGCCACAAAACATCACCTTCTCTGGCTGCAATCCTATGCAAATGTTCTTGGGAGTAAACAGTGATATTTTGTTTCTGAACAAATGTGAACAAATACAGTTTGTATTGGTGCACAGATGTCAAAAATCTGCTAGAATTCACAAAATCCAGTGCTGCTATCCTGCTTGTTGAATGGTTTTACATCCATAGGAGGTGTCAACAAAAGGAGGGAAGGCTATTTTCACTTATTCCCTATTCCCACTGCAGCTCTCTGTGCCCCCTGAAAATCTGTTCCAGAGGGCTGGCCCCTCAGAACAGTGTGAAAGTGGCACAGGGGGACTCCAGGTGGAAAGAGAAACTGGCAAAAATAATCTCCCCTTCTGTTACTTTAGCAGATGCCTCTGATGGATCAAAAGGTGAGTGTGATGGCAGCATTGGATTTCACTTGTGATAAATCACAGTTTAGAAGGCTGTCTAAATGCACCAAGGTTTTGTGTTCTTTTTAAAAAATTGCACTTGAGATATGGTTACTGTAAATTGTAGGCATTTGTGCTACATAGATCTAAAAGTGTGGTTTGTAGGAAAATGCACGGTTCCATTCATAGTCAGAAGGGGCCATGGGAAGGCTGATGAATGTTTTGTGTTGGTGTGATGTGATACAGTAGTCCACATGGTGAATGGCTCTCTGCATGGATTGGATTACACATCTATCTATCTATCTATCTATCTATCTATCTATCTATCTATCTATCTATCTATCTATCTATCTATCTATCTATCTATCTATCTATCTATCTATCTATCTATCTATCTATCTATCTATCTGATAACAAATCACGGTCTCTAGGCAACTCACAATAATTTTAAAACATACAACAAACATGAAACAACATTATAACATTACAGAAAACATGATCAGCAGCTGAAATCTGCAGTAATTAAGGCATGCCATCAAATGTCTGGGAGAAGAGAATAGGTTTAACCTTGCACTGAAACTATATTAATGTTGGTGCCAGGTGGACTTCGCTGGGAAGAGCTGAGGGGTCAACAACTGAATAGCCCCTCTCCTTTATCGCTACCCTCTGAACCTCTCTCAGAAGGGTCTCAGAAGCTAATGATAAGGCTGTGTACACACCATGCATTTAAACTACATTATTTTCCCCAAAGAATTCTGGGAAATGTAGTTGCAATTCCCAGCACCCTTAACAACTACAGTTCCCAGGATTCTGTGAGGGAAATAATGTGGTTTAAATGTATGGTTATTAGAGTCTGGGTGATTTATGTCAGGAGAGGTGTTTAGGGACTGAAGTCAGGAGCTGTACAAAGCCACATGATTTCACATATACATACAAAGGGCAGAAAAATGGCAAATGCAATTCAATATAAACAAGTGTAAAATTATGCATATTGGAGCAAACAATCTTAATTTCACATATACGCTCATGGGGTCTGAACTGGCGGTGACCGACCAGGAGAGAGACCTCGGGGTTGTAGTGGACAGCACAATGAAAATGT
Source organism: Rhineura floridana (assembly GCF_030035675.1). Lineage (NCBI taxonomy): Eukaryota > Metazoa > Chordata > Lepidosauria > Squamata > Rhineuridae > Rhineura > Rhineura floridana. Next base: position 247,822,755 of record NC_084480.1, read on the forward strand.
TGACCCAGTGTGCAGCAGCTGTGAAAAAGGCAAATTCCATGCTAGCAATAATTAGGAAAGGTATTGAAAATAAAACAGCCGATATCATAATGCCGTTGTATAAATCTATGGTGCGGCCGCATTTGGAATACTGTGTACAGTTCTGGTCGCCTCATCTCAAAAAGGATATTCTAGAGGTGGAAAAGGTTCAGAAGAGGGCAACCAGAATGATCAAGGGGATGGAGAGACTCCCTTACGAGGAAAGGTTGCAGCATTTGGGGCTTTTTAGTTTAGAGAAAAGGCGGGTCAGAGGAGACATGATAGAAGTGTATAAAATTATGCATGGCATTGAGAAAGTGGATAGAGAAAAGTTCTTCTCCCTCTCTCATAATACTAGAACTCGTGGACATTCAAAGAAGCTGAATGTTGGAAGATTCAGGACAGACAAAAGGAAGTACTTCTTTACTCAGCGCATAGTTAAACTATGGAATTTGCTCCCACAAGATGCAGTAATGGCCACCAGCTTGGATGGCTTTAAAAGATTAGACAAATTCATGGAGGACAGGGCTATCAATGGCTACTAGCCATGATGGCTGTACTCTGCCACCCTAGTCAGAGGCAGCATGCTTCTGAAAACCAGTTGCCGGAAGCCTCAGGAGAGGAGAGTGTTCTTGCACTCGGGTCCTGCTTGCGGGCTTCCCCCAGGCACCTGGTTGGCCACTGTGAGAACAGGATGCTGGACTAGATGGGCCACTGGCCTGATCCAGCAGGCTCTTCTTATGTTCTTATGTTCTTAAAGTGTAGCCACGTTTTGCAGTCAATATCCTAAGAAGTATTTAAGTTAGAAGAACTGCTCAGTGGAGCTTTTTGCTGTCTCTTTTGAAGAACAACTGCCCCTTCTCCTGAGATTTAGCTTTTGGTGTGATAAGGGAAGGCTTCTGTTTGAAACAGCAGGTATGTTTTGGAGAGGCGACATATCAGGACTTCATCCTGTCACTTTTTCTGCAGCCGGTCCCTTGCCAGCCCCCTCCAATCTGCCACCCACTCACACACATGTACACACCAGAGCAAAGGAGGAGACAGGAGGAGAGGGGGCTCCCCAGCCAAACCGTAAAGCAGAGGCTTCCGCAAAGCTTCCTCGAGCAGGCGGAGGAAGAAGAGGGGGTGCAACATCGCAGGGCAAGAGACAGGCGGCCTGCAGAAACAGGCAAAAAATCTGCTTAATTCCAGTGGGTGGGTCAGAATGAAGCAGATATTTGCCCACCCCAGCCTGCAGCCTGTCTCTTGCTCCGCAGTGTGGCTTTTCCTCTTCCTCCTACCTGGGCTAACACTGCTGGGAAGGAAATTGCTGCGGCCTCCGCTGTATGGATGTAGGGGGGGGGAGGCTCCTGCCTCCTCTTTCTCCATGGTAACAGGGTGGTGGTGTTGGAAATCTGTAGCGGCAGTGTGTGTGTGTGTGTGAGGGAGGGAGGGAGGGAGGTGGCGTGAAGGGACTCTGCACCTGAGAGAAGTTTACAGGGGAGAAGGGTAGCGAGGATGACGGAGGGTGAGAGAAGGAGTTTACACAGCTGGAGGGTGGAAGGCAGTTGCGACTCCAGGAATTTTGACTTCAAATCACCCAGCCTAGGAAGGTATTGGATGTTGTGCTCGCTTCTTGGGTTTTTTTACCCCTTCCCAGAGGTGATGGATCAGTTCAGGTTTCAGAAGAGGAGGAGGGACACCATAGTTGCAAAGCATTCGAAAGGGGTGAAGAATTGTGCCCTTTTTGTCTTAAAAAAAGGCTTTAGAAGTTCATGAGATCTTCTCCCTGCTCCCATTCCCTTCTTTCCCATGCATCTGAAAGTATTCTTGATGCAAAGCATTATAATTTGCAAACGCAGAAGGAAATTGGGTGCTTCTTGCCTTGGTTTGTGATATGACCACAGATTCTTCAAAGCAATGTCTTCCCTTCTCTGTCAAACTCTGCTCAGACAAAATTCTTTCTCTCTCTCTCACTCTAACAAATTTAGGCTGCAATCCAATACACATTTACCTGGGAGTAAGTTCCATTGAACCCAATGGAGTTTACTTCTGAGTAGACATGTATTGGATTGCAGCCTTAATCTGCTCCCTGTGGGGAATGGATGCTGTTGCTGGGGGAGGTAGGAATGCGGAAGCAATTATTCTCAGCTAGGAAGGCAGCAACACCAACATGTTAAAGCTAACTTGGTTTACTTGTGAGTAAGCTTCATTGATCACAGTGGGGCTTGCTTATGAGTAAACATGCAAATGATATAGCAGATTTATCTTGATAAAAAGGTTGTTAATTTCTTTCTTTGGCTGAATTATATGACAAGATTAGAGACAAGAAGAATTATAGTTAAAGAATGATTGTTAAATAATTCATTGTGGTTAGAGTGTTGGACTACAACCTGGGAGACCAGGGTTTGAATCCCCACATAGCCATGAAGCTCACTGGGTGACCTGGGGCCAGTCACTGCCTCTCAGCCTCAGAGGAAGGTAATGGTACACCACCTCTGAATACCGCTTACCATGAAAACCCTATTCATAGGGTTGCCATAAGTCGGGATCAACTTGAAGGCAGTCCATTTCCATTTTTCCAAGGTCATTTTATTATTCTAGGTACATAACCTTGGAGTGGAGAAGGCATGGAAGGATCTTTCAACAAATGAGCTTCTAAAACCACAATATGCTTTTTAAAAAATTCCTTGATGAAAATAGGCCTTAAATGGGGAAGGGCCATAGCCTGGTGCAGAGCATCTGCTTCCATGCAGAAGATCCCAGGTTGAATTCCTGGCATCTCTCGGTAGGGCTGCAAGAGACTCTTGCCTGAAACCTGGATTGCTGCTGCCAGTCAGTGTAAACAAGACAATACTGAGCAAGATGGACTCAGTATAAGGCAGTTTCCTGTCTTCCTCTCTACAGCATCTTCCTCAACTCGCTTAACTGCTTTCTTTAATATACTGAGAGAGAGTTGTCTCCAAAAAAAGAAAAAGAAAAGTTACCTGTAGTAGTCTCATCTGACAAAGGCAGGCCAGCCTGTGAAGTCTGTGACCAAAACAGGCTATCAGCCATGCAGGGTGGTTTGTCAGAGACTTAACTCCTATTTGCTGTCTATATGAAATTATAAAGATACAAGTTGTGAAGACACGAAGTACTTGCAGGCCACAGTACTGGTCTGGTGAGTGTTGGCTTTTTTTGGGAGGGGGGGAGATGGTTATCTTGTGGAAGGCAGATGGGTCATTTTGGGTCTAAGGGAATTTGCAGGGGGTTGGTTAATCTATGTGTGCTGGTGAATCAAATGGGAAGGGATCCTTCCATGAGGACTGAGATGAGAGGGTGAAGCTTCCATACAACATCATGGGGTTTTTCCCCCTTTATTGCTGTAGCTTTCCAAGTCAATTATGTTGGCCCCAATAGAGTTGGTGGTATAACCTTAGAAGGGGTGGCAGTGGGAAGCATGGCATAACTCACTAAGGGACCCTGCACGTCTCAATTTGCCACTACGCTAAACGTGGTATACATGCATGTAATGGAATGAGTCCCATATTTCAAAAGTTCATGATGAGGCAGTCACCAGAGCCTATTGAACTGGGTTACTTATCTGTTTTATCTACAACCAACCCCCGCATCCTTGTTTATTTCACTTAAAACAAGTGAATCTATGCGTGACTCTATATCTTTCTGCAAATTACTGGAAACTATGTTAGCTCTGTCTGTTTGTGTTCACAGGGCCTTAGGAAGCACAAGATCTGCACCTCCCCAACACATCATTACTATCCCAATACCAATCCCTAGGCTGTTTCTCTACACTTGACTGGTAAAGCATGGGATGGAGGCATTGCAAAAGGTTCCCAGGGTTGCCCCTTTAGTCTCCAAAGGTCTGGAAGTCTCACTTTGAGAACCAAGCTGATAAAAGCTTGGAGGCATAAGCTTCAGACCCTATACTTCCAATGGGCTTTGGCTGTTCTTAGGCAGAGGGACTGTTTCCTGGGATAAAAGTGTTAATGCAATCCCTGTCTTCTCTGCTGTGACTGCCAACAGCCCCATCAATTAGCAGTACCAGTTGTGATAGTGGGTGTTTTTTTGTTTTTTGGTGATGTGAACACCTGCCTACTAGGAACTGGGCTACAGCCACAAAACAGTTGTCAGATGGTAACTATAACGTTAATAGATCCCATCCATAGATCAGTCTCTATATTCAGTTTAGTGCCAGGGAGTTGCACAGCCAGACATCTGGCAGTTAGATGACCATGGAACTCTTTATCTGTTTGACTTTGGCAGGCAGAAAAATTGATTTGGGTGTGCATGTGTGTGTGTGTTATGTTGCACCCAAATGAATAATGATAAAGCCGTGGTGATCATGCAGTCTTCTTTGTGCTTATTAATTGTAGTGCTAAAGTAATCTCCTTTGGTCACTCTTAGCATGTGTCTCATTTGATGTAATGATCTACAATTAATAGTTTCCATATTTGTTATATATTGTACCTGCTTAAGGTACTGAGAAATCAAAATAGTAAAAAATACAGGGCACTAAAAGTTCTTATGCTTTCTTTACTTTTGTCCCCAAATTACAACCTGGAATCAAAGAACCACATTACTATTTCCCTATCCCCAAGGAAGCTGTGAATCTGCATCTCAACACAGCAGCTCCAAATACCATATGTTAAGCTTATTTTCAAACAGGGAGGAGTTTCAAATCAGTTTTTGATAGGGTAAAGAAATTTTCCAATAAAAATATTTTTTTAAAAAAAAATCAATAAAATTATTTTTTTAAAAAAGAATGAAAATGCCAATAGTCCCACTGGGTATGCCTAAGTTTTTGATTTCTGGATCTCAGCAAAGGTTTTGAAACAAATGGGACAGCGATGAGGATTCTGTCCGTATTTGTAATGCTAGTAACTTAGCACTAACTGTCATGACTAAATGTTGTCCTTTGCCTTTATGTCATAATTTGCTCCTTTATGGAAACAATCCTCAGGATATTTGTATTCAAAAGGCTGTGCGCATGGATTTGGGTAGAACTCAAATAGGAACAAATTGGACTAATTTCCATTGTCATGTTTCAGGGGTGGGAAAATTTTTGTGGCTCTGTGGGCAAGATCCTGATGAGGATAGGCCTCGTGAGTTAAATCTGACAGGCATGCAGGGCTGTCTACCTGTCAATCACATGACATCATTATGATGTAATGTGATTGACAGTTGGCTGTCCCATGCACCTGTCAAAATCCCTTGCAAGGTTCCCAAGCCCCACTACTGCAGAAGGAAGCCAGAAAGAAGCCAGCATTTTTAAATACAGGCTTCTTTCTCTCACTTTCCACAGCAGCAGTGGGAAGTATATTTGAATCCTTAGACCTATTTCCCAAACCATTTCCCCCCCTGCTCTCTCCACCATGTTTGTTTTTCTACATGGAACACTTTTAACCTGCTGCCTATGCAATATCGAATTCTGATACTTTGCTTTATAGTTTTCAGAGTGCATACTTTCAACCTGTCAGCCAAGTGCACAACAAAGTTTGTACTGAAAGAAAACCATACAAATCTTTTTTTCATCAAATCCCCTCATTTTACCAATATCTTCCATTTCTGCTTCACAATTAACACAAGACTGACGAATGTGAACCTCTTCGTTTTCATTTCTCTCCATACCCCAAGTGTTTAGTACACAGCATAGGAAAGAATAATTGTATGTACTTTATATTATGTCAGTGGAGACATGAAGGAGAAGTGCTGTTGCTCGGTGGTACAGCACATCTTTTGCATGCCAGTGCAATCACTGGCAACTCCAGTTAAAAGGATTTCACATTCAAGAGCCACTGCCAGTTAAAAAAAAAGAAGTGAAAAGACAATATTAAGCATAACAGAACAATGGTCAGATGTGTTCCAATGAACCCTGTGAGCGATGCCGTTGGGAGTCATGTACTCCCAGCAGGGTCACCCATGGCTGTAAGGTCAAGGGAGAGGAACCACACAAAGAACAATTCAAGAAAGTCCTCAATGGCAGAACAGGCGGAGGATAACAATGTGTATATGTTACAAAGGCTGTGAAGGCAGATGAAGGCTGCAGCAGATAAAAGACTTCCAATTGTTGTGGTATCCATGCCATTGGATCAAAGCCTTTTTCTGTCAAGACTGTGTGTTGATCGTCGTGCACCAATCTCTCCACATAAAACAAATTCACGCACAGGCGTCTTCCAACCAAATGAATGAATGATTGATTGATTCAAAAAATTTTGAGCCTGCCCTTCATAATTACCAATCCCAGGGCTGATTACAAAACATATAAAAGTATTAAACAATACAAACAGACAGAAGCAGATAAAAACACCATAATTGAAATAACCATTATTATTATTAACATTTATTATCTTCACCCAAAGGTCCCAGGGGGGTTACAATAATTTTAAAATACAGCATTAAAAACAAGCTAAAATCACAAAAGAGGGTGGGTCCTAAAACTATACTTTTTAGGTGTCAAAGGCTGTCAAAGGCCAGGGTAAATAGGTGTGTTTTCAGCATTTGCCAAAAACTGTACAATGAAGTTGCCAGATGCAACTGAGTGGGGAGGGAGTTTTATAACTTAGGAGCCATGACAGAGAATGCCCTCTTCAGGGCCACACTGCCCCCCCGCAAGATTCTGAGAGTAGTGGAACTACCAAAAGAGCCCCCTCTGCTGATCTCAACACCCGGAGGGTCTGTAGGGAAGAAGGTGGTCTTTCAGATATTTGGGACCCAAGTCATTTAGGACTTTAAACACCAATGTGAGCACCTTAAATTGGGGCCAGAAATAAACTGGCAACCAATGCAGCTGTTTTAAAACAGAGGTTATAGGAATTCTGAAGGGAACCTCAGCCAATAATCTGGCTGCTGCATTTTGGACAAGTTGAAGTTTCTGAATCATCTTCAAGGGCAGTAATCCAAAGGGGCCGAAGATGGCGAACCAGTCAGAGCTGGGAAAAGGCACGCCTAGCCACCTGAGGCCACCTGAGCCTCCAGTGACAATGTTGGATCCAGAAGCACTCCCAAGCTGCGAACCTGCTCCTTCCAGGGGAGAGCAACCCCATCCAGAACAGGCCATCTCCCCACCTCCCAAACATGAGAACTCTGAACAGATAACAACCTCTGTTCTTTTAGGATTCAGCTCTCAATTTATTTATTTATTTATTTATTATTTAATTTGTATACCGCTTCACACTTGAAAAAAGCACCATCCTTGCACAAAGTGATCTGCAGTAGCACATGTCCATGGACGCAGATTTGAAGATGCATCGTGTTGAAACCATCCAGCAACTACACTTTTCTTCCCTACCATTAATGCCTTGCAGGCCAGAATCTTGTGCTCAGGCTGCTCACGTGCTAGCCAGGCACAAGTTTAAATAGATACCTGGAGAGAGGGGAAAACACAGCCTTCAGTCAGGGTCCCAGCTGCACCTCCTTTCACCGCCCAGAGAGCTATTGCTAGTCGGGCGGTATATAAATTTAATAAATAAATAAAATAAATAACACACACACTACCAGCCCCACTCTCAGCAGTTTATTGGCCCGCTTCCAGCCCATCACAGCCTCCAAACATTGGTCCAGCACCTCAACTGCTTCTTCCCAATTCAGATGGGACAGAGAGATAGAGTTGGGTGTCATCTCCATATTGATAACACCTCATTCCAAAACTCCTGATGACAACTCCCAGTGGCTTCATACAGTTGTGAAATAGCATGGGGGACAAGATGGAGCACTGCGGAACGCCACAGGACAGCTCCTATGCTGCCGAAGAGTAGCCTCCCATAAACGTACACTCTGAAACCATCTTTAATGCTGTGGTAGTTTCTGATCTTCCAATACTGATCTAAGTTAGCATCCTGCAAATGCATGGGCAAATGGGCACATTTTAAGTTGGTGCTAAAAAGATAGTAGCAGACGGTGTGGTGGGGCTGTGCGGCTCACCTGACCTCTTCCCCGCTAAGCTGCTGCTGCATGCCAGGACAGACAGGGGGAGGGATGAGGCAGTGGCAAGGTAGCTGTGAGGCAAATGTGCTGACAGGAGTGCCAGATTGGGTCTACTGGTGCATTTGCACCACACTGACCTTGCTGCTGCTTCATCCCTCCCTCTCTCTTGATACTGCTTCACCCCTTCCTCTCTCTGTCCTGGTATGCAGCAAAGACTCACAAATACGCAGTCCCACCACACCATCCACTAGTGCAAAAAGAAAACAAAGTAGGTACCAACCATACTTCAGGGGGAGGGGGATTCCCTGGATGGGGCACCATCACAAAGAAGGCCTTTCCCCACATCCCTACACAATGTATCTCTCATGGTAGTGGGATGTCAAGAAGGGTCTCCCTTGAGAATCTTAACATGGGGACAGGCTGATACAAACAGAGGTGCTCATTAAGCGGAAGGAAGCATCATATGTCCATATAATAAAGACAAAACCTGAAAACCTTGGGAGCAGCAGTGTGTGTAGGGCAGAACGATGACTGGACCAGAGAGGATGATTTGAAAATATCTAGCCCCTCTGCTCCAGGAATAGCCAGCCACCTTGATCTGTAGAGAGAGGGGCAGCAGAGCGAAGGGGCAACTACAGCAACATCACTTAGCGCAGGGCTGGGGAACCTTTTTCTGCCCAAGGGCCACATTCCCATCTGGACAACCTTCCATGCCAGTGGCAGGTGGACCTAGAAGTAAAAGTGGGCAGAGCAATGCGTATAAATTTTATCTTTGTACAGTAGGCTAGCTAGGTTGTGTGCATACCCTCACACGTCTCTTTCTGCCTCCTCCCCAACCCCATCCAGGCAATCAAGGCACATGATCAGAGTTCGAGGACACATTCCAGCCAGGCCAAAACAGCCTGGGAGGGTGCAGAGGGGGGCATGGCCTGGGGAGAGGAAGTGTGGCCGTAGTATGCGCAGAGACCTGCAGGCCAGAGAGAGAAAGTTGTATTTGACTAAATCCTACTCAGGGGAGACACACTGAGATGAATGAACCTAAGTTAGTCCTGTCTATTAACTTCAGTGGGTGAACTTTTGAGCAGGCCAAGCATTGAATACCATCCAGCAACTTGGAGGGCTTAATTTGGCTCCTGGATCTGAGATTCCCCATTTCTACACTTAACCTTTTTGTGTGCAGAAGTAACTTACAGGTGGACACCTCCTGGGTGATAAGCAGGAGGGTAAGCAGGGGAACTCCTGCCAGGGTTGGGAGCTCTGGCAAGATGCACTGCAGTTTCCTCTAACGTTGCTGGCCAAGAGCCAGTTGTTATGGAGAACTGTGTGCCTGGACCACAGGCAAGCTGGGAGAAGGAAGAAAGGGGAGCTAGAGAGAGGGGAGATCATGTGATTGTCTTTCTTGCTGTTTGCTTGCTCCATGGGTGTTTTATGGTGGCAAGGTTGGAAAGTGGTAGATTTTGTTTGGGGATGATGTGAATTATTTGGTATTGATGCCTTCCCTTTTGTTGGATCATTTAGCTGCCTGAATTAGTGTATGTTATTAGACTTTTTTTGTGTAACTGCAAAAGTCTGTAAAGGATTGTTTTCACTTGCTGCTGTTTTAAGGTTGAAGATGATTTTATGCTTTCATTTTGTTTTGTTATGTATTTGACAGTTTGATTTGTGAACCACTCTAGGATTTTCCAAATTAAGAATGGTATATAAATTAGCCTAATAAACAAATAATCAAACAAACACAAACTGGGGCCAGGGGAGGGGGTACAACAGAAAAATGTCAAAATCCTCAAAGCCTTTGAAAAATAATACATCCATGGCACAAATATTTTTATTCATTATTGTTATGGCCAACAGAAACAACATGTGAATTGTTAACAAGTCTTAACCACGAAACCTCAAATAATATTGCATTTCAAAATCTCTGTTATATGTCACATGTTTAAGATAGTTTTGTCTTCTTCCTGCTCTGAATTGTTGAATATTATTCCTGTGCATTGTCAACAAGTACTTTTTTTATCTGAAGTGATAGAATTTGAGATAAATTACTGAACACCCATGAGGTGATAACAATGCTCAGATGCTTGAGTCCAACTGAAATCTGTGGCTGCTGTTTCTTCACAGGTGAGTTTAGCAGAGCAGAATATTTAATAATCATTGTATTATGCAAAATGATTCATATTGTTCATCACTGTAAATATTGACTTAAAATCCTTTGGCTGCAGTTCTGTTCTTGCCATTTTGGGTTCTTGTTTGCATTCCACAGGAAACAATAATGCATAGAATAATACATAACCTGGCCTCTTTCTTAGCTATCATTTCCTTACTGCTTTTAAATTGTCACAAATAATACTTGGAAGTTGCCTGGATTTCTTCCAAAATCATTTCTGTATGGGAGGTGGTCATGGACTGAAAGTGATCCATTGAAACAGAGCAAAACATGTCAAGCACCTTTTGCAGTCAAGTTGTCTACTTCCCTGGCCTCAATTCAAAAGCCCTTAGCTCTCCATATAGAATGAGAAAAAGATTTATAACTGACCTTCAATTAAGCAACAATAGTGATAAGGTCTGGGTTCCACATCTCCCCGTGGTGGTGGGGAGGAATTGCACAAAAGGCAGAAACACAAGAGGCTAGACTCCTAGCAGGGGGACCCAAGGCAGAATGGTCAAAGCTGAGACACCAGACTAAGATGCATCCAAACTCAGAGGAAGGCAATGGTAAACCACCTCGGAATACCTCTTACCATGAAAACCCTATGAACAGAGTATCCAAAATGCAACATGAGATAGTGATGGAAGATGAGACCCCCAGGTCAGAAGGCACTCACCGAGCTACTGGGGAAGAACAAAGGACAAGTACGAGTAGTGCTGTGACTAATGACGCAGCGGGGTCAAAGCTGAAAGGAAGCCCAGAGGCTGATGCTGAAGGGGCCAAAGACCATCTACCTGTGTGAGTTTCTGCAAGACCTGCTCCCTGCATTTCTGGCTAATTTCCACCTGGCCTGGAAGGGTGGGGCCCTGTCTCTCTCCAGCTACAAAAACAGCAACTGCTGAAGGGGCCAGAGACCGTGTGTGTGTGTATGTGCGCGTGAACCTGCTGCTCGGGATGTCTATAGACTACTGGGGTTAGTTGTTTTTCAGTTGTTTTTGGGGTCAAGATTTAATTTTGGAGATTCATTTTTGCTGTTATTTGGACTACAGCATATTTTTGTTAGACACTGTTGTGAAGTGTGTGGGGATTGCTTAATTGTATATTTATTGAGATGTTTTCATTAGTTTGTTGTTTATTATTATTGTTTGGTTACTTATATACTGTGTATATTTATATTTCTTTGTTGTATTATTTCTCTGTTGTACACCGCCCAGAGAGCTATGCTAGTCGGGCGGTATAGAAATTTAACAAATAATAATAAAATAATAATGCGCACAGATGCAAAAGGAGAGTCTGGAGTTGTACAACACACACAATAGGAACATGGAATGTGAGAAGCATGAACCAGGGAAAGCTAGAAATTGTCAAGCAAGAAATGGAACGTATCAACATTACAATACTTGGCGTGAGTGAATTAAAATGGACGGGAATGGGACATTTCCAATCAGGCCACTCTATTAGATCAACAAAAGAAACTCATCTGACCAGCAGAGCCAGTTTCTCACCCCAAGGCACAGGATTCCAAATCAGAGGCTGGAAGGGGACTCATAGAAGTTATCAATTTCAGCCCCCCAAACTCACAATATTATCATTGCTGCCTCTGTCAAGAAGACATTCTGGAACTGGAAGTTATACAAAAAATTTCTCAAGGATCCTGGAATCTATTTTTGGCAGCAAATGGATTCCAGGATTCTAAAATCTTTGATATTAGGATATTAGTATTTGCTCTGGCTATGTATACTGTCAGATCATGTCACAAAACCCTTGTTCTTTATAAGTTTCTGAACTCAGCTGGGAAAGAGATGGACTGCAATGGCATGCAAACCTGGCAGCTTCTGTCTATGGCAAAGAATTGACATCTTTGCCTGGAAAAAAAAGCTGCCAGTTTTTTTTTTTTTTAATTGCAAATCTGCTCTAAATGCTCGGTTTGGAGAAATGTGTCAAGGACCAGTTCCTGAACCTATCACTCAGCCTGAAGACAGACAAATACCCCAGATGAGTTTTACTCCCCAAGAACATGGCTTTGGGAAGTTTGTGAGGGAGATTTCAACTACTGTGTACCAGCCTTCCCTAAGCTTTACATATACTACCATTTATTTTATTTCAGAGAGTACCTTTTCCCCTTGAAATAGGTTCCAAGGCGGTAAAAGCACTTCAATAAAATGATGCACCTGCTTTGGTGAGAAGAGGCAGAGTAAGGGTGGGTCCCAGGGGGCTTTTTATTTAATGACCATTTTAAAAAAAAGTTAGATTAGAAATTCAAATATAAATATGCATACAACATTAATATTGACATTTTTGTTTTCCTAAACCATGGGTCCAATTGGTAAAATGATTTTAGCAGAGAAAAGTGCCTGTAGATATTCAGTGTAGAAATAAATGCACATAATCCAGATGTTACAACAGATATGGAAAATAAAATTATACATTTTCTTGATCAGCTGTGAAGGATTGCAAATGAAGAATACAGAGACTAATTGTGAGGGAAGGCACATAAAGCAAGGCAGCAATGTTTCTGGTTTTGCAATTTGATACTTTAATATCAACATAAACAGATTACCACAAGGGCACAGATGAGATGCAAGTGTGGAAAAGGCCATCCTGGATGCCAGCTATTCACACCACTACCTCTGAAATCATTCTTGTATGAGAGAACTGATGTCCATTTTATTAGTACAAATAAAGGGAGTTCTTTCCCACTTAGTTATATCCAGAAGGGCAGTAGGCCATAAATCAAGTCATAGCATGATTTTCCTTTGCCAGTCCATCAGCATAATTCTTTTGGCTGTCAGTGCTGCTCTCAGGAGCCATCTCGTGTCCCATTTATTCAAATTATGCAGAGAATTGGTGCATCCTCCTCCCCACACTGCTGCAGATTTGTCTAAATTGATTTTCTAAGACTAACTCAATTTGTCTCAAAATCTCATTCCAGAAACTGTCTCATCTCTCTTTAAAAGTCTAAGAACTGAGAAGTATCCCATAATATTTATTCTATTTTATTTATTTGATTTATATCCCGCCCTTCTTCCCAGCAGGAGCCCAGGGCGGCATTTCAAGAATTCTACAAGGGCCTGGTATGTTGGAGAATTAAATTAGCTCCCCAGACTTCTTCTTTTACTTTTTTGAATCAAATTTCTAATTTAGTAAATGGTATGATGATGCAGGGAAAGAAAAATAGTAAGAGAGGGGAGATGTGGCCTGCAGATGCTGTTGGACTCCAGCTCCCATCAGCCCCAGCCAACATGGTCAATGGTCAAGGATGATAGGTATTGTCCAAGACAGTATGGGGAGGACCACAGGTTCCTCATCCCTGATTTAAAGCAAAAGCTTTCTTCTTACAGCAAGTTTCTAATGGAAGTAGCTAGGTTGGGATCTTCTCTACACTGCAGTTTATCATAACTCAAAATGTTTGTACACAGGGCATGTACTATCTTGCACTATGACCATACTCTTTTTTAGCTGATGCTAATGTAGCTACTGTATTTAAAGAATTCCAAAACATACGTCTTGATTTAATGTGCTTCGCTTCCCATTCTGCCAGATTATCATTTGGATTTAAAAAAAAACAGAAAAATGTGAAATCGTGTATGTCAACCATATTGAAGCAATGTAATTGCAACAACTGATACTGTAGATTTCCAAGCACATCTGTCTGCACAACAATACAATTCAAAAGGCATAGCTTTTATGAGATTTTTCAAAATAAAAGGTTATTATTCTTTAGTTAAACGGGTACTTCCAGACTGTTGCTGTTTTCAGGTGGGATATAATCACATACTGGCAAATTCAAGTTGTGCAAGTTGATTGGGAGGTCTTGCACAGCAAATCTGCTTCCTCAAAAGATCAGACTTTTTGATTTATTTATTTTATTTATTTATTTATTACATTTGTATACCACCCCATAGCCGAAGCTCTCTGGGCTGTTTACAACAATTAAAACATTAAAAACAAATAATAGCAATAGTAATAGCAATCCAATGTCCACTCAACCACAATATAACAATCCAAACAAAGAATTCATTTTGATAACATGCATGTTATAATTTAAAATACATTATAAAATAAGTTATCAAAGTATATGAACCAGAATCAGACATGAAAAACACTTTTCAGTACAGTAAAATAGCAACAAAAATATAAGTGGCAGCCAGTTCTTCAAAAATGCCCAATACTGGACACAGCAAGCAGATTTCCTGAAGCCTGAAGTAAAATGGTTTCTGTCCTCCCTGCTGATGCAGATAGTGTGTTTGGGAACATGACAGTGAGTACTTGCAAGGTTGACCATGCTGACCAAGGCTGATGTCTTTTTTACCTTTGCTTCTTTCTCAGCTGCACAGTCCTGTCTGCCCTTCCTTCCTTTCCCTCCAGTTTCTTTCGAGTGTTACCTGTATCCTGTTTGAGCTGCCTTCCTCCAGAAGCCATGTGCACCTTCACACTAGCATCTTCCCCCTTGATAGCAAGGCCTTGATGTAGCCCCAAAGGGTGATATGCAGCAGCACTGTTTATAAGTCTATGGCTTGGGTGTGTTCCCAATAAGAGCATCTCCAGGTTCTTCCCAAGCTTGTCCATGCCTGGCCAATACAGCTATAATCAACCATCTGAGAGCCACAGACCAAGGACTCTTGATGTCAGCTATTTCGCTAAGGGCGGTATATAAATTGAATAATAAATAAAAAATAAATAAAATAAATAAAATGCACTGGAAAGTGTAGGATAACACCTGTTTTGACACACCATCTAACTTCCCTGCAAACAAATAAGGATGAATGCTCATTACATAGCCAATGCCCTTTAAGCTGCAAATATGCAAACAAATCAGGACGAATGCTCAATAAACAGGTTATTGTGCTACGGTAGGAATGGGATTTCCACTATCAAAATGGCTGTTGCATTAGCAGGCTGCCACAGTTGGCTCACCCCAACAAATTTATTATAAACAAAAGTGTAATAAATGTTTAAGTGCTACAAGACTCTTTGTTGTTTTTCTAAGTGTCAAAATACAAGTAACTCAAAGCCATTGAAGCAACTGGCATACTGCTGTGGATTGGTTCAGATCAAGAATCTGATACAGCCTTGGTGTTGCTACAAAACTATTTCTAATGTTTAAATGGAGACGTTGGCATTGCACACCATCTGATTCTATAATTCAGGTCTATTGCATATTAGCAGTTTATTTAGCAGTGGCCATTGCCATTTTTATTTCATGTGTCCTTTATAAATAACTCAAGGAGAAGAAGAAAAGATTTGCTGCTTAATATTGTTACTCCCAAATGATCTCTGCCTTATAGAATAACTTTCTGGGCTACACCCTCAGGGATCAAGGAACCATTTAAAGTCTCTGAAATTCAGTGTTTTAACAAGGATTTAATTACAAAGGTAAGTGTGTGCACCTGCTAAGGCATTCCTAATTATTTGATAATGGTGCAATCTTTCTCAATACAGCCAGT
This sequence comes from Rhineura floridana, assembly GCF_030035675.1. Lineage (NCBI taxonomy): Eukaryota > Metazoa > Chordata > Lepidosauria > Squamata > Rhineuridae > Rhineura > Rhineura floridana. The sequence goes on from NC_084480.1 coordinate 247,838,271, forward strand.
ATTTGTGGTGGTAAGCTACACTAATGAAGCACACTGAGAGAACAAATTCCCCCAATGTTGGAGAAGCTTATTTAAATAAAAACAAAAACTAAACCTGTGTATAACTGAGTGACTGTTTTTAAATCAGTAGCCAAACCATGGTTTTTAAATGATAAAACCGGCCTGCATGGACCACACTGATGGTAAATCAAGGTCTGTTTATAGAAGCCTTGTACAACAACTTTGAATAATATAATCCTCTCACCTTGCACATTCACACATTTCAAGGTCTCCTGTGCCTTTTAGAAGTGGCACCCAGAGCTGCTGACTTGGAAACAACTGACAGTGGTACTCCTTTGATAAACCGGAGACCCTTTTATTCAGTTCCTCTGCCTACTTTTGCATGGGCTTTGTTGGGAGTGCCTTTCTCTTTCACTAACTCACACTCTGGGCTGCAGTCCACTGAATGCTTGCTGACAGTTTGCTGTTGCAAAAAGCCAGGAGCTAAACTGTAGCATTATAATTTCATCATTTCAGGCAAACAGGAAGAAAAAAATTGCGGGTGGGTGGTGGAGAGGACTCCATAAACCAGATGGATTCCAATACCCTTGTCAAAAGCTATGCTGATCATACATTACTTGTTTTCCCCAGTAACCCCAAACATGGTCACATTCAAAAAGCAAAGGCATTTGACAACATCAGTTCCATTACAGCTTCCAGTCATCTGCTTTATTGGATTTTGAAGGAATTTAGCCAGAATGCTCCATTTCCACTAGAATGTTATTAAAACAACTTTGCTGTTCAGTCAGAAACTCAACTATAGGCAATTTCATTCTGCAAAGAGGATTTTTTATTCTGTTCTGTGTTATACTCATTTACTTTGCACATCATTTAAAACAAAAATACAAATGTAGAGAGAGAAAGCAAAGTTTGACAAAGGGTAATAATGCACACAGAGAGGCTACAATTTTGCACCTTAGCCATGCATAAAGGCATTGTAATCAATGAGACCTATTTGTGCATAACATGATGGCAGAATCACACTCTAAAAGCATAAAGCAGAACAAGTTAAATGTGGGTATTATAATTGACAGGACTTGCAGTTCAATCTCTCTCTTGCTTACTCTAAAGCAAGTCCCACTATGTTCAATGGGGCATACCGCTAGGTTAAGTGTGTATAGGACTACAGTCTGAAATATACATTTAGAGTGTTATTTTGGACACATCTTCCTGGAAGTGATCCCACTGAACACAGTGTGACTCTCTTCTGAGGATATATCATCATGCGGTTGCATGGTTAAGCACAAGACCCATTGATTTCATTGCACCTTAACCACATGATCCTATTCATAGCAAGCAAGTGAAAGCCCATTTATTTCAGTGGGATTAGGCATTGCTTACTGCTGCATAGGACCAGGCTGTTAGTATAATTGGATTTTGTAGAGACCACCAATGTTTATAACTGAGACTGTGTCTGGTCAGAACCTGCTGGGAGGAAGGGCGGGATATATAAATCAAATAATAAATAAATAAGAACTAAACTGACACACCTCAGCCTGGAAAAAAAAAACTCTGCACAATTCACTCTCGGTAGAAGTGATGTCAGGATTTACTATTCATATGTAAAATACATATAAGTTCATATCAATTGTCCAAGCAGGTTGGCTGGAGTCTTCAGCTGTGTCTGTATGGACTGCAGGTTAACTTGCATTGATGTTGGTGTTGGTTTGCATTGCTTGTAATATACTTGCCTCTGCCTTAGAAGTTTATTCCTGTGTATTTGTTAAAATTGCATGTTGCAGGCTATTTGGGGGAAATTGGTCTATGAGTAGCTTCCAACATCTTCCTAAATCTTTTTCCCCATAGAGAAACATCTGTTTATATGTTTGTTTGCACTGCAAAAGCAATTAGTGCAGAATTTGCACAAGTCTCAAAGAATAATTTCAGTGGGTGGGAAACCCTGCTTTTGAACAAGAGAGATTAGACAATGACAGTTTACACATATTTGGGAAGTTACTAATGTTGAAACAGGGAAACTGAATGTTTTCCACCTTGGTATTCTTGTATCATGCAAGTTCATAGAATAGTAGAGTTGGAAGGGGCCTATGAGGCCATCAAGTCCAACCCCCTGTTCAATGCAGGAATCCAAATCAAAGCATTCCCGACAGATGGCTGTCTGGCTGCCTCTTGAATGCCTCCCGTGTCAGAGAGTCCACTACCTCTCTAGGTAATTGGTTCCATTGTCATATGGCTCTAACAGTTAGGAGGTTTTTCCTGATGTTCACTCAAAGTCTGGCTTCCTGCAACTTGAGCCCATTATTCCGTGTCCTGCATTCTGGGACAATCAAGAAGAGATCCCAGCCCTCTGTGTGGCAACCTTTCATGTACTTTAAGAGTGCTATCATATCTCCCCTCAGTCTTCTCTTCTCCAGGCTAAACATGCCCAGTTCTTTCAGTCTCTCCTCATAGGGCTTGGTTTCCAGTCCCCTGGTCATCCTTGTTGCCTCCTCCGAACCTGTTCCAGTTTGGCTGCATCCTTCTTGAAGTGCGGACACCAGGACGCAGTACTCAAGATGAGGCCTAACCAGTGCTGAATGGAGGGGAACTAATACTTCACGTGATTTGGAAACTATACTTCTGTTAATGCAGCCTAATTTGCAGCCACATTGCACTGTTGACTCATATTCAGCTTGTGATCAACGACAATTCCAAGATCCTTCTCACATGTTGCATTGGTGAGCCAAGTATCCTCCATCTTATAACTGTGCATTTGGTTTCTTTTTCCTAAGTGGAGAACTTTGCATTTATCCCTGTTGAATTCATTCTGTTGTTTTCAGCCCAATGCTCCAGCCTAGATGATGCAGATCAGATGTGTATTATAGAACAGGTCATGTGTGATGAAGATACCTCAAACTGCCATTGGCCAACAGTAACAAACTAGTGCAGATATGGTGTTTGATCGCAAGAAGAGCACGCCTCATCTGCTGAGTAGGTGTGGTTAAGACCTACCAGTTTCCATGGCTACAGCAGGGATGGGGTACCTATGAGCCTCCACATGTTGCTAGACTATAGCACTTGTTGTCCCTACCTGTTGGCCATATTGGCTGGGGCTGATTTTGTTTGTTTGTTTTCTCAAAAGCATTTCTAACCCAGCCTTCCTCATAAGGAGCCCAGGGCAGGGCACCAAAAAAACAAAACTAAAATACAATACACCAATATAAATTAATAGGTATACAGCAAAAAATATACAAACCAGAAAAACATATTATAAATCCACAGAAAACAAATTACTGAATGCATAGACATGCTTTAAGTAGGCAGTGGAATCTCACTACTGTCAGCATTATGAGAATTTCAAGAGGAAGGGTGTTCCCCAGTTGTGGGGCTATAACAGAGAAGGCCCTTTAACAGCAGATGTCATGCTCATGTGAGACAACTAATAAGGCCTCCCCTACAGATCTTAACTTATGGGCAGTTGGTAGGAGGGGAAGGTGTTCCTTTAAGTATTGAGGTCCCAAACTGTTTAGGGTTTTATAAACCATCATAAGCATCTTCAGTTTGGCCTGGTAGCACATTGACAGCTGATATAGCTCCTTCAGAACTGGTGTTATGTGGCCCTGATAAGCCAATCTACTCAGTAATTAGACAGTCACATTCTGTACAATCTGCAGCATCTGGACTGTCTTCATAGAGCATGTTACAATAATCTACAGTCATACAGAGTTGGAGTCCACCAACATCAGGTTCCTCACCTGACTTACAATATATAGATGTGAGATAACTACCACCACCAAATGTTAATGCATGTGAGTTCAATTTGGAAACCTTGACAACATTTGGAGACCTTGATAACAAGTGACTAATAAATCTAATAAATAATAATAATAAATCATGTCCTTCTTTATAGCAGAGGGGATTGTCTGCTAGGATTCAGTCAGAATGAAACTAACTGAAGAAAGGTTGATATACACATTTTTGCATCCCACCATGTATTGTGAAGTCCTGTTGGCAATGTATTATCCAGATGGCAAAAGTCATTTTGCTGACTGAGGCAAAGGATATGATGGTGGCCTCAGTCTATGTACAGAAACTGACTGGTTTTACAGTAGAATGTCATATAAGCATTAGTAACAGGATAGTATTGCTCAATGTACACAAGGGCAGCAGGCTAATTTAGGAGGTTATGGCAGGCCTGTGGCACCTATAACTCTGATCTCCAACAGAAGGGAATGGGCAATAGGCCCAGGAGAAACAGCTGGGAGGGCTGCCACAGCCACCCCCCACATCTGCCAGCTGAGGTAATTGCCTCACTCTGCCTAATGGTAGTAATTATTTTTGCTAACACATTTTTGCACAGCATATCAGTGGCAAAAAGTTTTTTGCCATCATAAAAATGTGTTGGTTAAAAAAAAAGTGATGCCAGCATAGTAATATTGGAATGATGGGTCCTTCTTTGTTTGTAAACTTACATTCCCTATGCCTATTAGGCAATGGGGAAAAAAACCCCTCATGTTATTCATGAACGCCACACAAATCGAACTTGTTTTTTCCAACTAGCTAGTTTTTGGAGGAGTGCAGCGGTTGTTTGACTGATTAAATGAGCTAGGAGACAGGATGTCCCTAGTTCAAACTTTACCTCACTATGACCTCATTGGGTAGCCTTATGCAGGGCACTGTCTCTTAGCTTCTTCCCTAATTGTAAAAGGGTAATAATAATACTGCTTTGCTTTACAGGATTGTTATCAAAATTGCTGACATAATGTATGCAAAGCACTTTTAACGCTAAGGAAAAGGGCTAATACTAAAGGTTTACTTATTTGTTGTTGTTGTTTGACCTATCTGGTTCCAGAGCACATTGAGATGGTGTGATTCTTCAGTGATGCCTATCTGAAGAACTTAAATGTTCACACAAGACTGCATGGGTAGACTGTATACTGACTTTTTTGTCACATCATGGCAGATATCTACTCCACATGCCTCCAAGTGTAATGAATATTTCAAGCCATGTAAAGATCAAAAGCCTTTACAAAAAATAAAGGAATTCTGAGTTTGAAGGCAGCTCTAGGTAGGATTGGAAAAGACTCCTGTTGGAGAACTGCTGCCAGTCATCGCAGATCAGGGATGGGCAACCTGTGCTCCTCTAGATGTTGTTGGACTCCAACTTCCATCAGCCCCAGCCAGGAGGGCCAATGGTCAGGGATGATGGGAGCTGGAGTCCAACAATGTCTGGAGGGTTGCTTGCTCCCTATGCCTACTGTGACAATTAATGGTTTAACTCGGCGTAAGGCAGCTGCCTATGTTCCTATGAGTCCAAGCAGGCCACAGTTAGTGACTGACAGAGATCCTGCTAAGATAGAAAACAATCAGATTTAGCAATTTGGATCCAAATTTCTAGCAGCAAATGCTTATTTCCCCACAGCTGAAGTGCTTTAATTGTCCAAGTAGTATGGCACAAACATCTTTGTAATTTATGCCATTTGGTTTATCTCACTAAGAATGGTGTGAGGCTAGGATGGCAAAGTCAGACTTTCCATACAATTCCTCAGGGTCCTTGAGATCGCTGTTATTAATGTGACTGGGGGGGTGCACACTGCTGATAATTACTGTTAGCCAGAATAATTAATAAGAGTAATTGCTTGGTACAAAAAGGGGGGGGGAGACTGGGGAGGGGATAAAATAGACTGGAGAACAGAGAGGCTCCCTGAGTACATTTTACATAGACAGGATGTTCAGCAGAAAGCATCCTGAGAATAAGAAGTGTTGTCTGAATGCCAAGGACAAACGCTCAGAGTTAGAAGTAAAAATTAGATAGTCTTATCTTGGAATGCAACAGGGAGGAACCAGTCATAGGTGGCTTTGAGAGACAAACTCTAGAAATAGAAATGAGAAATGGGATCAGCATGTTAGGGACAGGGACTTGGGAGTAGGTTAAAAAATAAGAGAAATAAGACATTTGACTAGTGCAGAGCCTACCACTGAAGAAGAAACTGGGCAAAAACATTTCAAATGGTAGAAAAGAAGGAGGTTTGGGGGGGAATTGGTTGGAGGTGGGTTTAGTTACATAGAGAGCATAAATATTAACTGGAAACAGGGTGCTAGAGTCACTGTATAGAAAATAACTGGCTTTTAAAAAAATCTAACAGGTAAATGTACTGTTTGGGGTGATATTTGTAACACGCATGTGGGGAGTGATAGGTAATCCTGTGTAAGAACCCCTCCAGGCTGCTGTTTTTGTGTGTGGATATATTCTGCAACATGTCACTTGATGCTTTAGTGAGGTGGATTTATACTGGACTGCCCACACATCATTCTTCATTGCTTCCACATTATTGCCATCTGCAGGGGCACTCTTGCACTATTGTGCAACAAAAGCAGGACAAAAAAATCATATCAAACAAGACAAAACCACCCAGAATATTTGTGATATGAAAAGTTTCAGGATTTCAACAGGAAGCTACACAAGCACCAAGTGGAAATAAAGCAGTATGTCCACCCAAAAACTTTTGCAGGTGCAAACAGTATTGAAAACGGGATCACATATATCTGCTCTGATACCATCAGCTCAAATCGTCATGAATGCACAATAAAAAGGGTGTCTGAAGGGGCCTTAACATTTCCCGACTAGAATGAAATGTAACAATCAAATCACATAGGGCACTGCATGAAAAAGTTCAAAGGTAGCAGTGTGCTATATGTAGTAACCTAAGAATTGCTTTGCAGGATCAGACCAAAGGTCCATTGAGTCCAGCACTTCACCAGCAGTTGGTGAATTGGTTTTGGGAAGCTCTCAAGCAGGCATGATAAAATGTATACTTACTTTGAACATGGAGGTTCTACTCTGAATGTAGGCTAGTATTCAAGTAACTCTTTTGCGCTAGCACTAGAGTTAACAGTGGGGTCCCCTCCCCTCCCCTCCCCCTGTGTGTTGTCCCCAGATCTGCTCTAGAAGGTTGGAGGAAACCCCAGAAAAGAATTAGGGGATGGACAGAAGGAAGAGAGGAGATTGTTCTCTTCCACAAGGCCAAATCCTTGCACTGACAGAACGATTGCCTTACCACTACATTGAAGACAACCCTCTGATTCACAAAAGTGTGCATCTTGTCTGAATCTACCTAATGCTATGTGTTCTATTGGCTATCATAAAGTCTTGTGGAAATAGATTGTCTAAGTTGATTGTAGCCATTTACAGGTGTACTAATCGTTTAAGATCAGCACACGTAGGCAAGGGAACGACTCTGTCCTCAATTGATGTGCATTCATTTAATTGCCTAACAGAAGTCTTAACAAATGCATGAAGGGTGGGGGTGGAGGCTGCTATTGTAATGTTTTCTCTACCCTCTACCTACACGTGTTTGTCTCACTGTCTATCTGGCCCTTAAGACTCTTCCCAGGGTTTTTGCTTGGCTGGATGGGTCCTTGAGCTCTAGTAATGACTCAGAGTTATCTGGACAGAGCAGGGTGTGTGAATGTGTGTAGAAACTAGCTACTGTACAAAGGTAAAATTTACATATATTGCTCTGCCTGCTTTTGCCTCTAGCCCCATCCACCACAGGCACATGGCCCCAAGAAGGTTATCCAGAAGGAAATGTGGCCCTCGTGCTGGAAAAGATTCTCCAGCCATCTTACATAATTAGAATGTCTGGAAAAGGTTTGCATATAGAAAGGACTGCTTTTGCTTTTTTTTTTTTTTTTACTTCTGTTTGTCTTGGCACCAGCTCCTTAACTGGCTGCAACTTCCATTATTTGAGAAGAGAAAACAATTATTTCTGTTCAGTTGTTTTATATATCATACCCACACACACACACACACTTGTTCAGTCACACAGGCATACAGTTTTTATACAATCACTTTTGATCTTTCCTGATCACAGACACCACATGAAGAAGCATATTGTATGAACTGGTGCTCCACAGATACACTATTGCTTTGATTTCCATGACTGTAGCAGCTCCAAAAAATAAATTTCAGCCAGAGCATATCCATCAAGAATGATGACCAAGTTCCATGCACCAATTGCTACCTATTGCCTGCGTAGAGATTATTTTCCACAGGGAATCATTTTCCAGTTATACTCCTATGGTGACTATAAGATATGCTCTAACTCTAAGTGTATCTCGAGACCCTGAGGTTTGACCAGTTCACAACAAATCATGAATTTATTATCATTTATATAGCACCATAAAGACAGATTCCTGATCCAAGTGGTTACAATCTAAATTTATATATTGGAATCAATAGAAAATAAAAGAAAGGGAGATCAAACAGGTGGATCTCATTCCAAATTACTAAGAACTACCACATCATTACTGAATAACATACACATTTTATTTCAAGAAAGAATGAGAAAAAATGGAACATCACTATAGAAATATGACAAAAAAAGACACACACACCCCCAAAAAAGCATCCAAGATAGCCAAATGTAAACTGAATACGGTAGAGTGGGGAAAATCAACTAATGTAAATAAGTTCTTATTGGGGACATAAGGTGAGAGCTTTTCTATTAGCTCTATGAGCAATGGGAATCAGTCAGGGAGAAATTTAGCTGACAAAGCTACAGGAAATGAAAATGAAGTCGATGGAGATCTTGCTTCTTCCTTCCTTTCAAATGAGGTATTGTTCTCAGAATACTTCAAACTGAGCTTTGAAAAGGAAGATATAGTTAACTACAGGTCAGCCTGTGTCAGGGTTACTCGGCCAAAGTAGGAAATTGCTTAAGGAAACTAAAATTTTAGGGTGAAGCTGGAGGAAGTGATGCTGAATGTTAAAAAGATACCTTAAAGGAAAACAGTGATTTATTATGGTCATAATAACAAAAAGTGATTTCTTTGAAAACAAGACCTTTTTAATGTAAAAGAGAATATATACCACTTGAGTCACTCTGCACTTGCATCTTTGTCCTGTTCAAGGTTGATCAATAGTGCAAAAATACACAGATAAAGGACACTGGCACTCCCAAGCAGTCATGGAGTTAAGAGATAACAGAGGTTTCCTGGCTAATCCTCTTCAGAGTCTTGAACAGGTTGCAGTGTATGGCAAAAGACCATATTTACTGTGGAGTTTTGGATGGCTTGTGATAAAGTGCCACATGGCAGTCTGCTACTGAAGCTGAAAGCGGCAGGAGCTCCAAAGAGAAGTGGGGATAACATTTACAAAAACAAAACAAAACAAAACACGGTGGCTGAATAGCGGTGCCCCACTAGAGAGAAGTGTTGAGTGCAACCCCCACGGGGACCATGGTGGAGACATTTAAGAATTTCATGTTCGCATGATTAAATAAGATGAAGAGGCCAGCTGCAAACTTTAATTTCCTGACAGCACAAACGTTTGTGAGCAATTCATATATGCATATACAACACGATTTTGCAATGGTTCTAGGCTTGTACACAGAGCCATTCAGTGCCAACAATGGTGTAGCTCAGGTTATCGATGCTTCATAATTACTGGATACAATTTGTTTCCTCAACAAGTTTCCTTGGTGATAGAGAAAAGCAATGGCAAGGCCGAGAGGCTCACTCTCTCCCTCATCTCCCCCCAAGAGCAAAATTGCCAACAGACAAATAAATTGTTGGGGCTACAGATCCAGGACAAATTATTATAAGCATCAACTCCAAAACTGAATAAGGGGGCTTGATAATATATGGCTTAAGCTGAAAAACTATTCAGGTCTACAACCAATCCTTTTATATCTCTGCTCTTTAGGGAGATATGGCTTTGGGCAAGGTGATCTGCTATGTGGCTCTAATTCTATTGCCTTCCCTTTTTATCTCCCAGGGACATAAATAGATCGATCGATCGATCGATCGACGATCCATCCATCCATCCATCCATCCATCTATTATCATCATCATCTCAGGGATGTCTAACAACTGAGTGCAAGGAGGACAGTCCTCCGATTTAGGTCAAAGGCATAAGTGGTTCAGACATGATCCAGTCAAGGTAAAGGTTGATATTAAGCAATTATTTCTCATCCTTCATCAACACTGGGGTGGCTAAGGCCAAGTAGAGGGGAAGCAGTATACACAAAAACTTTTAAAGTAAAAGGCAGAAGCCAGGGAGGGGTCACATTCCTAGCTGGAAATGAAATCTGCTCCACCTGGCTGAAAACCAAGGAGATCAGCAGCAGCAGTGATACCATCTGCCCTCCCATAAGACCAAAGCCCCAGGGTATTTTTGGAGCCAGCCTGGCCCACCGAGGGATAGTTTACACATCTGTGCTCCAGATCTATTGAATTTGGACCACTATCTGCATGGACATCCCCATCAATGTATAAGCCAAAGCAGTTGTAAAATCATCAACAACCATATTTACAATACAATACAAACAAAAAATTTCCAGACTCACAAAGAACATTATGCACAAATGCAGGTGAAGCCTGGAGCTATGTAGGAGACATCAGTAAATTAATCTGGGGGGGGAATTCAGCTTGAACTGTATTCTCATGTATCCTCTTTTAAGGAGTAAATGGCCACTAGGTGTTTCTTTCAGGAAGGACTACTTTACTCTAAATTCATTCAGATGTTAATTTATGTTTACATATGTAAGCTGGGCTTCTTCCCAAATGCCTTTGTTTCCAAACTACTATGGAAGCCCAGACTGAGTTATGCAAGGCCCAATTTGCCTGAGATTTGGGGAGCTGGGAAGCCAGTTCTACCACTTCCCACTCTCAGTTTGCTGGCAGCAATTAAAAAGGGGGAGTGATAATTTCCCACCCACGCATATACACTTTAGCCAAGATACACACAGCTATAGTGTCAGCCTCATTTTGTGTTTGCTTGTTTATAACATTTTAATACCACTGAATATGTAAAATCTCTATGCGGTTTCCATAAAAACAATAAAAATACATCAATAAAGTTTCCATAAAAAACAGGGAAAAAAACAGAACTATATATTAGAGAGAAAAAACTGAGCAGAAAAAAAATTAAAAATCAAGAGTCTGAGTCCAGGAAAGCTTAGGTAAGATACACATTTTAAAGACTTGTTTAAAAGCCATTGAGCACTGTCTTCGCTTCACAAATTATCCTATGGAGGCCATTCAAGAGGACGGGTGCTATCACTGAAAAGCCCATGTTGTTGTTGTTATGTGCCTTCAAGTCGATTATGACTTACGGCGACCCTATGAATCAGCGAACTCCAAGAGCATCTGTCATGAACCACCCTGCTCAGATCTTGTAAGTTCAGGTCTGCGGCTTCCCTTATGGAATCAATCCATCTCTTGTTTGGCCCTCCTCTTTTTCTACTTCCTGCTGTTTTTCCCAGCATTATTGTCTTTTCTAGTGAATCATGTCTTCTCATTATGTGTCCAAAGTATGATAACCTCAGTTTCATCATTTTAGCTTCTAATGACAGTTCTGGTTTAATTTGTTCTAATACCCAATTATTTGTCTTTTTCGCAGTCCATGGTATGCTCAAAGCTCTCCTCCAGCACCACATTTCAAATGAGTTGATTTTTCTCTTATCCGCCTTTTTCACTGTCCAACTTTCACATCCATACATAGAGATCGGGAATACCATGGTCTGAATGATCCTGACTTTGGTGTTCAGTGATACATCATTGCATTTGAGGACCTTTTCTAGTTCTCTCACAGCTGCCCTCCCCAGTCGTAGCCTTCTTCTGGTTTCTTGACTATTGTCTCCATTTTGGTTAATGACTGTGCCGAGGTATTGATAATCCTTGACAAGTTCAATGTCCTCATTGTCAACTGTAAAGTTACATAAATCTTCTGTTGTCATTACTTTAGTCTTTTTGACGTTCAGCTGTAGTCCTGCTTTTGTGCTTTCCTCTTTAACTTTCATCAGCATTCGTTTCAAATCATTACTGGTTTCTGCTAGTAGTATGGTATCGTCTGCATATCTTAAATTATTGATGTTTCTCCCTCCAATTTTCACACCTCCTTCATCTTGGTCCAATCCCGCTTTCCGTATTATATGTTCTGCGTACAGATTAAACAAATAGGGTGATAAAATACACACCTGTCTCACACCCTTTCCAATGGGGAACCAATCAGTTTCTCCATATTCTGTCCTTACAGTAGCCTCTTGTCCAGAGTATAGGTTGCGCATCAGGACGATAAGATGTTGTGGCACCCCCATTTCTTTTAAAGCATTCCATAGTTTTTCATGATCTACACAGTCAAAGGCTTTGCTGTAGTCTATAAAGCACAGGGTGATTTTCTTCTGAAATTCCATGGTCCGTTCCATTATCCAACTTATGTTTGCGATATGATCTCTGGTGCCTCTTCCCTTTCTAAATCCAGCTTGGACGTCTGGCATTTCTTGCTCCATATATGGTAAGAGCCTTTGTTGTAGAATCTTGAGCATTACTTTACTTGCATGGGATATTAAGGCAATAGTTCGATAATTACTGCATTCTCTGGGATCCCCTTTCTCTGGAAGTGGGATATTTATTGAACACTTCCAGTCTGTGGGCCATTGTTTAGTTTTCCATATTTCTTGACAAATATTTGTCAGAATTTGGACAGCTTCAGTCTCAGTAGCTTGTAGCAACTCTATTGGTATGCCATCTATTTCTGGTGATTTGTTTCTTCCAAGTATTTTAAGAACAGCTTTCATCTCACATTCTAAAATTTCTGGTTCTTCATCATATGGTTCCTCCGTGAATGAATCTGTCATCCTTGCATCTCTTTTATAGAGTTCTTCAGTGTATTGCTTACATCTTCCTTTTCTTTCATCTAGGTCAGTCAGTGTGTTCCCCTGTTGATTATTCAACATCCCTACTTGTGGTTTAAATTTCCCTTTCATTTCTCTAATCTTTTGGAATAGGGCTCTTGTTCTTCCCATTTTGTTGTCCTTTTCTATTTCTATACAATAACTATTGTAATAGTTTTCTTTGTCCCTACGTACTAGTAGTTGTATAGTTGCATTTAGGGTTCTGACCGTGTTTCTATCTCCTTTTGCTTTTGCTTTCCTTCTCTCTTTAACCATTTTAAGAGTTTCTTCAGTCATCCATTGAGGTTTTTTTCTCTTTTTAACAAGAGGTATTGTCTTTTTGCATTATTCCCTGATAATGTCCCTGACTTCATTCCATAGTTCTTCTGGTTCTCTGTCAACTAAGTTTAAAGCCTCAAACCTGTTCCTTATTTGATCTTTATATTCTTCTGGGATGTTATTTAAATTGTATTTTGGCATTATGAGTGCTTTGTTGTTCTCCTTTAGCTTTACTCTGATTTTTGATATGATCAGTTCATGATCTGTACTGCAGTCTGCTCCTGGTCTTGTTTTCACAGAAAGTATGGAACTTCTCCATCTTCTGTTTCCAGTTATATATCAGTTTGATTCCTATATTGACCATCTGGTGATGTCCACGTGTACAGTCTATTTTTGGTTGCTCAAAAACTGTGTTGGCAAGAAACATTGGCTTCACAGAATTCAATAAGTCTTTCTCCTGCTTCATTTCTGTCTCCTAAGCCCCATTTCCCCACAATTCCTGGTTCTTCTCTGTTCCCTACTTTTGCATTCCAGTCCCCCATGATTATCATCATATCTTGTCTTGGTGTGTGATCAATTTCCTCCTGTACTTCTGCATAAAATCTTTCCAATTCTTCTTCTTCTGCATTTGACGTTGGAGCGTAGACTTGGATGATGCTTATGTTAATAGGTTTCCCATTTAATCTCATTGATATCACTCACTCAGACCTTGCGCTGTAGCTCCTAATTGCTTTTCCTACATCACTTCTCACTATTAAAGCAACCCCGTTTCTTCTTGATTTCTCATTTCCTGCATAAAATATTTTGTAGTTGCCCAATTGAAAATGTCCCATTCCCGTCCATTTTAATTCACTCACACCAAGTATTGTAATGTTGATACACTCCATTTCTTGCTTGACAATTTCTAACTTTCCCTGGTTCATGCTTCTCACATTCCATGTTCCTACTGTGTGCATCGTACAACTCCGGACTCTCCTTTCGCATATGTGCGCATCAGTCTCTGGGCTTCCTTTCGGCTTTGACCTAGCTGCGTCATTAGTCACAGCACTACTCGTACTTGTCCTTTGTTCTTCCCCAGTAGCTCGGTGAGTGCCTTCTGACCTGGGGGTCTCATCTTCCAGCACTATCTTGTATTGCATTTTGGATACTCTGTTCATAGGGTTTTCGTGGTAAGAGATATTCAGAGGTGTTTTACCATTGCCTTCCTCTGAGTTTTGATGCATCTTAGTCTGGTGTCTCAGCTCTGACCATTCCACCTTTGGTGCCCCTGCTAGGAGTCTAGCCTCTTGGTCTAGACTCCTGACGGCATTGCTCTCAGCTTCTTCAACACTCTGAAACCCCCTCACCACGTTATGGTGTGCATCCTAAAGGGGGGGAAAGCCCATAGCTTCCACATTGTCATCACTTGACAAACCCTTGGTTGTGGATTGTGTGGACAATGGTTGGAATGAACCTTCCAGCTCTGAATAGGCAGATAGAGCTTAATAGAAATGTAGAAAGCTCCCCTATGCTGAGTCAATTCATTGGTCCATCTAGCTCAGTATTATAGACTGATTGACAGTGGCTTTCCAGTGTTTTAGAGGCCTTTTCCAGTCCTGGCAGTGATAGGGATTGAACCTGGGACCTTTTGCATGCAAAGCATGCGCTTTACCACTGAGCTACAGGCCATCCCCTGGGCAAAACCAAGGATAAGGCAGAAGAAGAAGTAGACATTCTTGCTATATATTAGTGTCCAGTTTGTGTTTATTTCTATCATCCCCTGTGCTAAGGACCTAAAGTTGCAAACTGATATATGACAACACCATCCCATTTGCACCAAGTACAGTATCAATTTTATGTGAACTGTAGCATCAAGGGAAGAAGGTGGTAGGTATTAATTGTGTCCTTTGTGGCAAACAGGTATATGTAAGAAGGAGCAGGAATGAATAAAAATGCCACTTCTTTGCCCTTTCTTGGAAAAGATGAAAATGAAATAAACAAGGATTGTATCATTTTCCTACCAAATGCAGGTCTGGCAGGGTAAATATATATACAGGGTTTTTTTAAATCTCTCCTTCAGATACTTCATCTCATGACACAAGTTTGATGTTCTAGACAACCTCTAGTGAGCATCATAAAAACAGGAAATAAAGTGCAGACATTCTTCAAGTGCATGAAAGATCTAAGAGGATTTACTGATATGTGAACTGTGAGAAAAAGGCAAGAAGTCTTTTCCAACACATATATAGGTGTATTGCTTCAGGAAATTTTCCCCTTTTTCAATGCTGTCCCTTACCAGTCATCTCAGTAAGGGCATAAGCTGGGTAGAAGAACACTCTGCCGGGACTTGTCCTGCACAAGTCCCTTTGAAATGAATGTGAGTTAAGCATCAGCACATTTGTCAGCAACTATCACATGGCTTAAAGGGTGCAATCCATTGTGAGCTAGGAACAAAGGACACAATTGTGGCAGTACTCACTGAAATGCATATAACTGATATTTAGTATTCATGTTTTGGCACCTGAGACAAAATACAAGTGTCCTGCATCATATATTAGGAAGGACACCGAGGTGTGTGTATTGATCAGTGCTCCTGTTCACATGTATTTCAAAGAAAAGAGCCTCTGTTGGCAAGTATGCAAAACAGACTTCATGCAGGATAAAAGCTATCAGTAGCGACTAGCCATGATGGCTGTGTTCGACCTCCAGAATCAGAGGCAATCTGAATACCAGTTTCTGGAAATTGCAAGTGGGGAGAGTACTGCTGATTTCATGTCTTCCCATAGGCATCTGGTTGGCCAATGTGAGAACAGAATGCCAGACTAGATTGGCCTTGACCTGATCCAGCACTGTTCTTCTTATGTTCTTATGACTGCACTCTGATTCTAGTTAGAATGAACAGAACCTGAACACCAAATGTACAACATATATATCTGTTATTGTGGAAACATTCAGATGGTTGGGGACTCTTCAGTATGTTCCATGCAGCAGGCTCTGCCCTTGCAGTGCACATGATCTTTCACATGTGTTCAATGTGTCTGTACAGATGTGCACCTCTCCACACAACTGGGAACTCTGTCTTTGCAGATCACATGTAAAGATGTGTGCAGGCATGCTGTAGGCACGCATCAGAACTGCTTGCGGCAGGGATGGATCTGCTACCCCTTCTGTTACCTTGAAAAATGGAAGAGTAGCAATAATGTCTGGAGAAGGCAACAGTGTCAAACCATGATGGCATTAGGGTAAAGAATGGGTGGGGTGCTACAGGGTTCTGTCCTGGGCCAGGTGTTGTTTAAACATATTTACAAATAATTTGGATAAAGGAGTGAAAGGGATGTTCATCAAATTTGCAGGTGACACCACACTGAGTAGGATAGCTAATATCGAGAAGACAGAAACAGGATTCAACATTGCTGTGACAAGATGGAGAAGTAGGGTAAAACTAACTAACATTTTTAATGGCCATCTACCAGTAATGCTGCAGTAGTGGGTTTCCAGCTTCTTCAGGGAACTGAACTAGATGACCCTTGAGATCCCTTCCAATTCTATGATTCTAACATATTTTCCTCAAGCTAAGATCTAGTCAGATATAATCTTTTTTTTTATTGCCTCAGGAACATGAGTGCATCTGTACAAACAATACTTTGCAGACGCTATAGGAATATCAATATGTAAACCAACCTTACCCTGAATTTCTCTAATTCCATAGAACACAGTCTCTCCCCACATAACACCAAGTGAGATGAAAACAAGCTAGTCTTAGCCATTAGACATCCTGCACTTTGGAATGCAGGATATCATAGCCCATGTGCTACTCTGTCTTTAGATGTAAAAACTAAAATATTTCAGCTATGTTTGAAGAAAACTGCCCTCACTCTTAAACTTACCACTGTTTTACTCTCTTCTTCTGGTTAAAGATTTGGCTTTATCCTGCAATTCCTTGACAACTGTTTGGCACCCAGTTGCACCATCTGTTACTTTCTTACAAAAACATAGGTGCTATAACCCTCAATCATTTTCATCTGGTTCACTCCCCATGGAAACTGAAAACCTATTTGGTTATACCTTTTGCATTAATTCAGTAGCCAAAAGTGCTGGAGGAATGCTATGATTTATAATGGACTGTATATATTCAAGGACATTGGAAACAACACTTTGGTTTCGGGCAAGGGACCATAGGGACATTTTAAACATGACTTTATATGAGTGCAATAATCAGAGTGGTACTCACAGTGAACGGAAAAAAATACCTCAACAAGTGTAAATCAGATGACCACTTTAAATAGATTAAAATGTCAATGGATGAGGAAGTCCTAAAAGGAGTCCATGGAGACATTAAGAACGCCCAGTAAAGTCTTAGTAAGAAAGGCACTTCTAGGATGTTAGCCAGGGATTGTGATATACTTAGAGTTTGTACACAGATATTTAGACTGGAATCCTAAGGACATTTCTGAGTAAACATTCATGGGATCGCAGTATTATAAGGTTAAATGAATCCCAATCCATTTCCATACCAGCCTACTCTCCTAGAAAGGTAGAGAACATTTTGGGCAAAATAACTTCAAGCAACATCCTTTCTCTTGAGTACCTATGAATCCTCAGTGTAGATGGACCAATTCATTCCTAGGAGGCCTCCGGCCAATCACAACTGATTTTGGAAGGTCATGACAAATAGAGAAAAAAGGATTGTTTGTCATCTCTCTTGTTACAGTGAGTCACAAGTCTTATTATTTCTTTGTGTGCTCAGCTGTGCTTATACTGCTGATGTATATAGATGCACATGGTGCTTGGTGAGCATTTTGAGATCTACTCCCACAGCCAGTGGGTTGAGCCTGATGAACTGTATGACATGTATGTTAGGGTAGGCATAGGGGAATCTTTGGCCATGCTTGTTGGGACTGATGGGAGCTTGTAGTTTAGCAACATCTGGAGGGCCAAAGGTTCCCCACACCTGTAAGACTACTGTCACAATATTGTGCCAGATATTAAGGATCACATACTTAAGAGGTTTAAAGTACATATCAAGAATTGTAAAGAGATTAATATGACAGAAACATTGTGTTACCTACAGAGGCTAAAGCCCTCAGAGAGCTGTCTGGAACAGCAATAGACACAAGGATTTATGACAAGGAACAGCAATTGCAATATCTAGTGCTAAACATTTAATCTAAGGTTACAGTTTTTACTTCAGATCAGAGCTGAAGTCAGCAGAATTAAATCTTCAAGTGCATTTCAGCAACCCTAAATCCTTTGGATACTGTTAACAGTGGCAGACTTCCAAAATGCATTTCTTTAATAAGACAGTAAAATATAAAGTTATCTTCTTCAAGGAGAAAAAGGTGGCCTGATGGGAGAAGGAAAAAGAGAAAGTGTCACCAAACTGTGTTCATCACATCGGAGCCTCTCTAGCATTAATTTTCCCCCAAATTCCTTATTCTTTGCATGTTTTTCCTTCTTTTATAAATCAGAGAGAGAGAGATTTTATAAGGCAAGAATGACTTTTCTGTCTTTGTTTTCCCTTGTAGGTTGGAAGAGGATAAGAATTTGCCAATCAGTTGGTAGCCAATTGTCCCCAGGCTATCAAAAGGGATTCAGCAGCTGTTACCATCTTTTGCTTGCTTAACATAACTTTTTGTTCACCTGCAGCTAAAGCAAATTTATGCAGAGCATACTGGGATGTTGTTCAAGTCCCCAAGGCAACTCTATTAGGTTTCCCAAGAGCTCCATTAAATGCTTATTAAAGCAAACAAAAAATACTTTCAGATAATGCTAAGGTTCAACATTAAACTTGTAAAAGCATGGAAAGACAGAGAAATGGCCAGAATACCATCCTTAAGTGCCCCTTTTGTGTTCCAAAATTACAGCACATATGGCAAGGGTGATACCTGCTGTTTAGATATCCCTGCAGGGTGTAACACATTGGGTGTAAAACACAGAGTCTTTTTATTTAGATTGCTCTGCTTTTGAGGATCTGTCACTTTTGCTTCATTCATTAATATGGGTAGCCAAAGAGAGACACAATTGTTTTAAGTTTTATGTCCTTGGAGAGTTTTCTGTGTGAGAAAGAAATCATCAAAAAATAAAAAAAGATAGCCTCTGCATCCTGTGTGTAAAAGGTGGCCTGTAAACCAATATGTTCTAGGAGCCAAAGAGATGAATATCACAGTCAGCTGATGGATTAGGAGATCCAGTGGTTAGAGAGTTGGGCTAGGACCAGGAAAACCCAGGACAAATCCCTGTTCTGCCAGAGAGCTTTTGTTTCAGTACTGGGCAAGTGCTCTCTCTCACCATAACCTACCTTATAGGGTTGTTATGAGACGAAAGCGAAGGAAGGAAAGAGCCTAGTATGCTGCCCTGAACTTTTTGGATGAAGGAAAGGATATAAATGCAAGAAATGCTCACCTTTTACTTTGTAATAAGGTCTTCAGCAAATTACTGTGTCATAGCTTCAGTTGTCTATCTGTAAAATGCAAAGCTCTACCCTAAATTAAAAAAAACACTTTGCAAATTAAAAGTGCTATGTATACGGGAACAAAAGTAGCTGTGAATTAAGGCTGCAGTCCTATACCCACTTACCTGGGGGAGCCAACTGAACATAGTGAGGTTTACTTCTGAGTAGACATATGCAAGATTGTGCTGTGGCTGAATCTTGGTCTGTGTTCTTTTATTAGAGCTCCCACATATATATTTTGACTTCTCCTTGTGAAAGAAAGCTTCAGAAAGGGCACAATGGAGTGCCCAGGACAGTGGTATATGGTGAAAAGGAACCATCCTCTCTGAGTAAGAACAATGTCACTAGGGCAGAGCAATTACAAAAATAAATACGAATGATATGGAAACAAAAATCTTTGGAATAATGTAGTTATGAAAATACTAAAATTGCCATACTATTTGTATGCAGAATCTTAGACTAATAAATACAAACAAAGAGTATTATAAAGGCTGCAGTTCCATTACCTGCTAAGTAATAGTTTTAAAATAGGGCTTATTAAACTCTAAAGGAATTTTCAGTGGGGTAAGGAGTATTCCTATTCTGACTTTTTAAAAATAAGGCTGGCTTCTATTCTAGGTGACCACA
The DNA here is from genome assembly GCF_030035675.1 of Rhineura floridana. NCBI lineage: Eukaryota > Metazoa > Chordata > Lepidosauria > Squamata > Rhineuridae > Rhineura > Rhineura floridana. The sequence continues at coordinate 247,858,260 of NC_084480.1, forward strand.
TGTTGGCATTCCAATCCTAAACATTTATTTATTAAAGAAAAGATTTCTATACAGCTTTTCAGAAAATGCATCAAAGCAGTGTGCAATGATTCCAAAGAATGAAACTTCATAAAACTACATATGAAATGTACACATCATACAAGAAACAGAGTGAATAAGAAAAAATAAGTGAGTTGGTGATCAAAGTCTGCAAATGCGTGGGTGGAGAGGAATGTCTTCAATATATGGCGGAAACACATTGTTGAAGTGCCCACTGGATCTCTAAGTGGGGGACTCTTCTCTAATGTAAGTGCCATTGCAGAGAATGCTGTTTTATTGGTTGATGCCTAGTGACTTAAGGTAGGCCATGGCTCTGCCGGGAGGGGCTCCTCTGAAGATTGTGGTAAAGGGACAGGTTCATATGGGAAAAGATGCTATTTCAAAAAACTGGGTCCAAAGTTATTTAGGGTGTTGTAAGTCAATAGTAAAACCTTAAACTGGGATTGGTAGGAAAATGTCAACCAGTACAGTTCCTTCAGGAGAGGTTCTGTACGCATGCAGTAGCAGGGAGCAACAGTTTACACCCTAGCCACAGTAATCTGTAGTAATTGCAGCTTCCAAACCAACCCCCAAAGCAGGCCCACTTAGACAGCATTACAGTAATCCAGTCTAAAAATGTAAATGTACTGCCTTCAAGTCGATTCCGACTTATGGCGACCCTATTAATAGGGTTTTCAAGAGGCTGAGAGGCAGTGACTAGCCCAAGGTCACCCAGTGAGCTTCATGGCTATGTGGGGATTTGAACCCTGGTCTCCCAGGTTGTTAGTCCAACACCTTAACCACTATACCACACTAGTCTAGAGGTTACCAATACATAGAATAGTAGAGTTGAAAGGGGCCTATAAGGCCATCAAAGTCAACCCCCTGCTCAATGCAGGAGTCCAGGTTAAAGCATACCCGACAGGTGGGTATGGTCACTGTAGTCAAGTTACTATCCTGATCCAGCAATGGTCATAATTGGCACACCAGCTGAAGCTGGCAAAAGGTGTTCCTAGACACTGTGGCCATCTGGCCGTCAAGTGACAACAATGGCTCCAGGAACACACCCAGTCTACATGCCTGTTCTTTGAAATCTGAAACTAATCCCACCAAACAACACAAAGTGTATGAGTCACAACCATAGCATTTAAGTCATAATGAAGACAAGTAATATTACCCTCAAAGTACTAGCAAAACTGTTGAAGAGCGAATAAATCTTTATTGTTCAAAGCCATAGGCCACCACAATTAAACAAATATAAGAAAACACAGAATACATATTTAAAAACAGATCATATTACAAGAAAACAGAATTCTTCAGCATAAAATGGAAGAGCAGCAGTACAATTCAAATAAAATTTCCTCTCCTGAAAGATACCTTGACCCATCCCATATCTAAATACATAGATGCTACCAGTGGTGCAAAACTGTTACAGCAGGCCTTTAATGGTTTGAGCACCAGTCTCCCTTCTGTGTATACCACCCAGGCACTTATTGGGCACAGCACCCCTCCACACATTACCCCAAACACCCACTCCAGTCTAGCACAAAATGACACTCTTACACCAGCTCAGTCATCTAAAGTTCACATGGAGTGTCAGATTACTGTCTTCAAGATTAAACTAAAATAGCCACAACTGAGCAGTACAACATGAACCCCAGCACAACACCTCACACCCTCTCATAACATATACACATACACTGTTATCCATTCATTCATTTCACAATCATGAACATAGTCCCTTACACATTCGGCTCCATCTCTTACCTGGGGTTATATTCTCTTTGTCACCCCAACTCTCACTCAGGGTTCACACTCACTTTCCACCAGCAGATGACTATGGCAATGTGTGCACTTTCATCCCACACATTACCCAACTGTGTCCCAATCAATCCTCCCAGAGTCCAACTCACTCATCCAATTACTATAATAAACAACCAAGGCAAGACTCAAAAGGAAACATTAAGGAAGGGGGGGGCTCTTGCTCTTGTAGCATCCTGAAGGGCATCCCTAAGGGTGATCCCTTACGTATTGTCCCTTTTGGTGATACCCTCTTTGGGGTTTACCTCCCAGGCAGCAGACTGCTGCACTGAAGTAGTGCCAGTTTACTAGCGGGGAGTAGGTGTTCTTCACAATGTCCAAGGCTCAGCACCACCAGTGGCTTTCCTGGCAGATGTCTCAAGTGAATGCTGAGGATTACCAGCAGCCAGCGTGGGCATGTGTTGGCAATTACCCTCTTCTAGCACTCATATTCTTCTCACCCCAAGAGGTAGTCCACTATCCAGTCCTCTGTGCCATCATTTCTCTTTGCGATTGCACCAGCAGAGCTTTGTAAGCTAAAAAGGTCCAAGGTTCAACTTTGCTTTGGTTTTGCCTGTATCCTGGTCAGTCTTTCCTGAAAATCCTTCATTTATCTTTGAAGGAAAATCACTTTGCCTGTGCTCAGAGGTATTGTATTTTATTATTACTGTGATGGGAGGAGCTAAAGGGCATATCTCAATCTAAGAAGCTGAGGTATGATTGTCCAACCTGGGCCACTCTTTGGCTAATCCTAGATTATACAGCCATGAGAGTGGCTGTATATTATAGTCAGCATGGATTTTTCACATTCTGCAATGTAAATTGAAAATACCCCCCATGCCATTCTGATGCTTCCCATAAACTCATTTCAAAACAAAACCTTACAAAACTTACAGTCCTGAACTCAGAAACGCTTGCTTAACAAACCTCTAAATGTTCATGGTGATACACAAAACAGTCAGAGAGAATCTAGAGTTCAAAGTGTAAAACGAGGAAAAAACCCAGATCCCTATTGGACTTTTTTCTGTCAGAGTTCTCATAATCTGTTGAACTTCATTAAAAATCAGCCATGTTCACAGAGTACCTGTAATCCTATTACTGACCTTGCCCCATACTCTGACCTTCATCTTCTGCAGTTTAAACATTTAAAAATGCCTGGCTGATTTTTAATTAATTTAAGAAATTTAGCATTGAACTGAATGATAAGGCTGGGCATGCTCAGTAAGAACCAACCATCAGTGTTCTAAAAACCAGACTCACAGCTGCTTGGCTTGGCTAATCAGGGGGCCACACCCACACCAGACCTTTATTTCACTTGAGACAGTCATGGCTTCCCCCACAGAATCCTGGAAAGTGTAGTTTGTGAAGGGTGCTGAGAGGGGACTCCTATTTCCCCAACAGAGCTCCAGAGGCCAGAGTGGTTTAACAGTCAGCCACTCTGATAGCTCTATGAGGGGAACAGGGCATCTCCTAGCAACTCTCATCACCCTTCACTAACTACACTTCCCAGGATTCTTTGGGAGAAACCATGACTGTCTAAGGTGAAATAAAGGTCTTGTGTAGATGTGGCCAGGGACAGCTTTGGTTTAAATTTGGGTAGGAGGCTACATGTGCCCGCTGTAGAAAAAAAAGGTGGAGGAAACCCTGAAAAAGAATGATACTGTTCATGTTTTCCTTTTGGAAAGGAAAGGGGCATCCCCTCTGCCCAGTGCCCACCCATCCAATCTCAGAGTGGATTCACTGCCCCTGACATTGGAGCCACCAGCCTCCACTGATCTTTTACAAAGGGATGAGTGTGCAGTTTTTTCACCAAAGTTGAATGGCCTTGATTTGTAATATAAAAGGGTCACAGACTTTCTGGGTTATTCTCTCTCTCTCTCTCTCTCTCTCTCTCTCTCTTCTTTTTGTTAAATGATATGGATTTTATAAATCAGTCTTTATAATAAAGATTGCCTATGGAGGAAAGCTAAGCAGGAGGGCAAGACAGCAATTTGATATGATGCATTTCTTTCAAAATAAGATTGTCTGTTCTGTTCTTATGGAGATAGTACACAGAGTTCCTGCAGTCACCATCATTAGCCGTTACTAGGAGCTGCTGCAAGTTTCAAACTAGAGTACATTTGTGTTGCCTTCCCTGTTAGGCCCCAGAGACTTTGGCTTTGGACAGCAATGTTGAGAGCCCCTTAACTACAGCTTGGGTAGACTTACATAATTTCATTTTGCATGGTTCTTGTAAAACACACACTGTTCCTTCCCTGCTGCAACTCTGCAGATTTCTGAATTATAACAAGGTAGAGAATTTACCATTGACTTGAAGTGCTGCTTTGCTATGGAACCCCGTTCTGCCTTGTCAAATGGAGTTGAAAAACCAGTCCCTTTCTCCAGAGGTGTCAAGCCCAACTTGGAGAGGCATAAAATATCTGGGTGCCTTCTTTCTACTTCTGTAGCTTATACTGCAATATATTTCTCCTCAACTTTTATCTAGGTCTAACATCTATGATTCACACTGCTGTTTTCCCTTATCCCTGTGTCCCATGCACTGTCTTCCGATATATAAGTTCTATCCGTGTCGAGCAGGGATGGGGAACCTTTGGCTCTCCAGAGGTTGTTGGCCTACGACTTCCATCACCCCTGACCATCAGCCATGGAGGGCACCAGATTCTCTATCCGTGCTGTAGCATATACTGGCTGAAACTAAATATGACTGCACCACTTGGCAAGTGCATATATATCAATGACAACATGCTTATGGCTCTATCCAACAGTTCTACTCAGAGCAGACTTGTTGAACAATGATTAACTTAGGTTCATTAATTTAAATGGGTCTATCTGAGTACAAGTGTCCTTCCCTAACTCAAAGAACTCATACTCAGACATTGCTGTGTTTTTTTCTTTTATTGAAGTAGAAGAGAGTTTCAGTTCAGTGCCCTTCATGAATCTTTTGTTATTATATGCCTTCAAGTCGATTACGACTTATAGCGACCCACTGGGAATCGAGGCAGGATGGTTAGGTAGAAGGACAGTTGCTCTACATGCCAGGTAGCGCCACCCACAACCCAGCAGTTGCTTGGGTGACTGCTCCTGACGTCAGGGGCTGCCCATCTATGGTTTCCATGGACAGGGGAGTCTTGAGCATGATGTTTGGGATGCCATGTCATTTAGCAAAGTCCAAGTCCATAAAGTTACTGGATGCTCCTGAATCAACCATGGCAAACACTTGGATGCTTTGGCCCAAGGGCAAGCCTAGACAGATTGGCAGGTGTAAAGCAGACTTTGGCGGGATAGGTCTGACTTGAGGTCCCTGGATCCCAGCTCATGGACCTCTACGAGAGCTGGGATTTGTAGTTTTCCTGCATTGGGGTCTTCTTCGACTTGGAGGGGCATGCCTTTGTGAGGTGTCCCGCCTTCCTGCAGTAGAGACATAACCCCTCTCTGTGACGCTTTTCCTTCTCCACCTCTGTCAGTCACTGCTGCACCCCCCTATCCGCATGGGCTCCACCCCCAACTGGGTGGAGGTTCCCATGCTGGGTGAGAAGCTCATGTGAGGCAGTGGTATGGGAGACACTGCTTGGGCCGCCTCAGCCTTGCGTTCTAGGTGACAACCTTCAAGTCTGCTATCTATCTACAGGCACAGCTCGATGAGCTCTGATAAGGTGTCTGGTGGCAGGATTCATGCCAATTCATTGAGGAACTCACTGCTGAGGCCATTATGGTATTGGTACATCAAAGCGGACTCATTCCAGTCTACCTCTTGGGCCAGGATACAAAAAGTGTTGGTATAGGTCCCAACAGAGTTCTTGCCCTGCCACAGGTTCCCAATTGGCGGGCCATGGTGGCTTTCTGCTGGGGGTCCCAAAAGATTTCCACCATGGCCTCAACAAATTTACCATACTGGGCTAGCATGAGGTCATTCTGAAGCAACAGAAGTGTTGCCCACTGGGCAGCCTCCCCTTCCAGGAGGCTGATGTCAAAGGCCACTTTTAAGGAGTTGTTGGGGAAATCCTACTGCCTCACGTGGATGTAAAGCTCACACTGGGCAATGAACATGGCAAACTGCTCCTTCTTCCCACTGCAACGGAGGGGCAGTCCCACAGATGTCTTAACATGAGGTGCAGGCACTGGTGGGGCCGGGCCAGGCCAGCCCTCTGCTGCAAGGCTGATACTTGAGTCCCAAGCTGAGTCACTTGCAGGTGCAAGGTCTGATTCTCCGTTTGAAAGATCTGGGTCTCGGCTCAGAGTTTCTGGAGTTTGGCTAGCACAGTCTCTAAGGCTCTCTGATAGTATTCCCCTGTTCCATCGCTCGCTTCCATCGTAGTCACGGGGTTGTTGGGTGGAGGAAGTGGTGGCTCAAACTGTCCTGTCCGAACTTGAAGCACTCAGATTCAGACATGGCTGTAATTTTTTCTTTTATTGAAGTAAGAGAAAGTTGGGGTGCCTTCTGAGTCCAACTCCCCGCTCAGCCCCTCACTGGCTCGAGCATCTCACTCTCCTCCTCCGCTTCATTCTCGTCAGTTGACACCCCCCCCGGCAGGGCTCACAAGTGAGTTGGATACAGCACAGCACCAACTCTCTGGTGTGCTTGCTTCTGTGGGTGCTGACCTTACAGGACTGTGGAACGAGCCCCCATTCCTAAAGCTGATGATGGCAGTAAAGTTGCTAGGTGACAAGAAAAGGTTGCCTGACTTCCTGTTGTGATTTTAATAGTAGCTTGAGCTGCAGAAATAAGTAGATGAAGCTTTTCATGGCATTAAGATGAACGTTTCCACCAGCTGATGCCTGCAGAGTAAACTGCTGCTAAAGGCATAGCTACAGGGGCCAGTTTAAAAGGTGGAAACCCTATCTGACAGAGGCATCAGCCTAGAAATCAGGGGCAGGGGAGCTGTAGCCCTCCAGAGGTTGTTAGATTCCAACTTCCATCGGTTTCAGCCAGCATGGCCAATGGTCAGGGGTGATGGGAGATTTAGTCCTCCAATATCTGGAGAGCCACAGGTTCCCCACCTCTGCAATAAATGCTTGTGATATTTGCTCAGCCACATTCTGCACAGCACTCATGTGTGCCATTTCTGATTCTTTTTGAAGCAGTGATAATGTGGATTACATGGTGGAAAATAGGTTATCCCTGCAAATGAAGAGGCACAATTACAAAAGATACTGCTAAATGACTTTGGACAAGGGCATTTAAAACAATTGCCTCTTTCTGTGTAAGCTTACTCAGACATTAAGATCAGCATCCAAGGCACAGCTCTGAGGCCTTCTGCCATCTGAAGTCAGGTGGGTAATAACTGGAGCCTTTTCAGTCATGGTACCTCACCACTAGAATTTCTTCCCCTGGGAAGTTTGCCTGTGGCTATCTTTGTTTTCCTTTCTGGGCTGGTGAAAACCAATTTTTGTCCAAGCATTTTAGACAGGTCAACTTTACATTATACCAGAATTTTATTATTTCTCTGTTTTTGAGGGTTTGTTTTTTTTTGTAAGCTTCTCTGAAAGCTTTTACTGAAGAACAACTAACAGATACCTCAAACCAACAGAGAAACTAACAAATATTTTGCAGGTCCCTGATGTTTCTCATTTGAGAAATGGTCCCTTAATCAATTCTGGGCCCTTCCACTGTGATGATCTAGCTTTGGTTCGCAACAACAAGAACCTCAAAAAATCCTTTTGCATTAGAGTGAATATATGTGTGGTGCTTCATTCAAATTAACATGCATGCTTCTGGTGACAGTGGCTGCAGAAGGGCTTGTGTTGGGGCCCTCGGAGCCTCCAGCTGCTGAAGGAATGGGTGAGAGCTGAGGAGGAGGAGGTGGTAGCAGTGGTAGTGACATCGGTGGGCCCCACAGCAACAAAGATGGGCGTCGGGAAGAGGTGACTGGGCCTGGCACTAGAGGTGGTGAGCTCCTGGGCCCTCGGGCCAGTGCCTCCTGGCACCAGGCCTGATCGGTATAAACTGACAACTGAGGGGACTCATAATATTCTCCCACCCCTGTGCCTGGAAGACTTGCCAACTGAGAGCTACTGCTGCAGGGGTGCGACTGTTTTGGGACCACCAAGGGGCAAGCTTCTCCACCTGCCTTGCCCTCTCACTCTAGTTCTTTCCAACATCTTTCTGGGAACTACCCTTTGCCAGGAAGATGAATGTATTTGGTTTTTAGTGGTTGTTGCTTTTTAAAAATGTTAAGATTTGTTGGTTTAAATTTTTGTAAGTTGTATTTTTTTCCTTACTTGTATTTTGAATTTGTGTGTATTCTTTGTAAGCTGCCTTGGGGGGCCTTTTTTGGTCAAAAGGCCTCCAAGAAATAAACCATAACATAACATGACAGAAGAGGAAGGGGTGAGGGTAAAAGTAAGTTGCAATTTTTTCACAAAGGCTGATGACCAAACCACTTTCTTGAGAACAAACTCTAGCCATTTCACATTAGGCATGAGAACAGGCCCACCAGAAACATATCTTTGTAAGTGCTCCCAGTCCCAGGTCTAGTCTGTTTGTGAAATCTGACTGGAACTGTTCCAGACTCTGGTAGACTGGAACACATAAAACACAAACTAGATCTCCTAACATTACAGTAAAGAGATTTTCTTCGCTTTTACACTTGCACAAGATCATTTAAGCTCTGAGAAAGACTTTCTCTCACACCTTTAGGAAAGACACATTAGCCTTGGAAGATGCATGCCTTACTCCCCCAATTGGGATCCTTTCACTAATAAAGGTATTACCCTGCACTGGAAAAAGAGACTTTGGGGAATATGTGGGGCATCTCCCCTGAGTGCAGCCATTGACTCTGCTCCAGACCGGCTCTTCTCAGCTTGAGCAGAGGGGATGCAGTGACTGTCCTTAGCGCCCACTCAGTGGAGCCAGAAAGAGTGGGTGGGAGTTGCAGTGGAAGGATAAAACCAAGAAAAAGTCAGAAATTGGGCTTGGAGGACATGCGCCTCATGGCAGGACATGAGACAAGGGGCAGGTATGTCCATACATTACCTACTTTGTTTATTAATTGGGGGATTCGTGTGAATTGATTTGTGACGCACAGATTCAAAACCTGTTTCTTTATAGCAGGACACAAAGGGGTGGATGTTGCAGTAAAGTATTATAGGCGTGTGAGTGAGAATACATTATTTACTTGTGATCTCAGTGGTTATTTTGAGCAGAGAACCACTTTATACTTAAAGAGGGTCACTAAATTACCCAGGATCAGTCAACCTAACATCGATCTGGACAGGGCAATGCTGAACACACTTCTCTCTTTTATGACGCTGTGTCTCCACTGGTTTTAGCAGAGTTACCATGGATGAGAGGAGAGGAGAGTGTGAAGCCACGGTATTGTAATGTTTGAAGTACAGCACTGCATCAGCTAAATGAAGTCATGGTAAAGGGGCTAATTGCACTTCCATACATTTGTCCTGTGAGCTTTTTACATGTGGGGCACAACCGTTCAGTAAAATTAGAGGCCAGTATCACCGTTATTTTCAGGGTAGTACCAGTATATTTCCATCACAGATTATCTTCCCCTGCCTGATCTACGAATGAATTATGGCATTATTGTTAACAGGAAGGATGATCAGATTCTGAGAAAACAACAATTCATGTTGTTTTATATGACAATTGTTTTTGAAGGATTGGTTTAGATGTATAGTATGCATTAGATTGTGGGTGGGGAACCTCCTTCAATCTGAAGGGTCAGAGGGTGACATTCTCTTCTGGGCAATCAGTTGAGGGCCACATGCCAGTGGAGAGCAGAGCCAGAAGCAAAAACTGGGTGGAGCAATAAAATGTGTATTTTATGTTTGTACAGAGGGCTACTTTCTATACACAAACACACACTCCTCTCTATCCTCCATTCAGACAAGCAAGAGGCATGACCAGAGTTTCAGGACACATTCCAGCCAGGCAAAAACACTTGAGGGGTGAAGCAAGGGCCAGTAAGAGGTGTAGCCTGTGGAGAGTTCCAGGGGCCAAATAGAGAGGCCTAGAGGGCCACATTCAGCTCCCAGGCCCGAGGTTCCTCACCCTGGCATTAGAGCAAGGGCTCAGGTGGATACAGTTTAATATTTTAATAAAGGGTACATCTCTGTTCTAGAAGGATTCAGTTGGATTAATGGGGCACACCAAAGGACCATGAAAATTAAGTATAAAAATAAAAGACACCTGCTTGGGTTATCTGGGTACCTTTATTAATTCTCTCCCAACTCCCTTCAACTGATTTAGTGTAATACTCCTCCCCCAAGGTTGCCAAAAGCACCATTTTAACTCTCTGCTTACTCTCACACAACCCAAGCCAACATTTTCCATCCTCTTTATCCACAGTGAAGGGGGAAATGGAAGCAACCAAAGTAATCAGGAAAGGAATGCAGGGCTTATTATAAACCAGGAGGCAAGTTATCCAGCTCCCAGTTTCCCTGCATAAAGTTTATAGTCTCTGGACCCTTTCATCCTTATCCTTGCTGTGTCAGACCTTCTTTCCCATGGGTTGCCTAGCACTTGGCTCAGGGCCAGCCATGGAAACGGCAGCCTTCCCCCCCCCCCCGGCTGACAAGGTGCCAGTTCTGTGGTACAATCAGCTCCTCTCCAGGTATTTGGATGATTTCAGTGTTATTCCAGCCACGTGGGAGGCACTCGTGGATAGGCAATCAGAGTAGTGTTAAAGGGTCGCTATGTTTATTTTCAAAGTAAGGGACATTGTATTTTAGTCGTCTTCCAGTGTTCCTAAATTCTAACCCTGGAGGGTTCATAGGTGGGGTTTGCCAACCCCTCTATTTCAATCTTCCCACATTGAGCGGCAACAGTGGTGGCTGGTGACTCCATGTGAATGAGGCAGTGGGATCTGCTCCGGATTAGAGTTGCCAGATCTCTGCTTTTCAGTCTGAGACTCCAGTTTTTGGGGGTTCCCTCTAGCTCTCTGGCTGACTCACTTTAATCTCTGGACTTTCAGCTTTCATTTTTTAAAAAAAGTTTCTAGGTGGTCTGGTTCCAGAGATACACACAAAAAAGTCAGCCCCCCCCACAACTTCTTGGTTGCTCTAAATTCTGCTTACCCAGAGTAAACCCCATTGAATTTAATAGGACTTCCTTTTGAGAAGATATGGTTAGGATTGTGCTGTAAATTGATGGGACTTTTGAGTGAACATAGGAAAGAATTGTTTGTGTTGTATGTCTTTCTCTTCCCTTCCAATCCTATTTTTAAAGCAATTAGGCAGGGCTTACTTAGGTATCACTGTTTTTATTATGTTGGAAACTAATACTGATTTTATTTTTTTAATATTCTGCAATGATCAACTGTTTTTTTACAATAAACTATTATATGGGGTGTATGTATTTTTACATCTCCAATGTGTGTGTGTATATGGGATCTTTCCAACAAGCCTGTGAGGTAGGGTTGCAGTCTGGAAACCAAGGCAGTTCACAATAAGAAACAAATCCCTTTAAAAACCAATAACCATAAAAACAAGTATAAACAGTTGCAAAACAGCATAAAGTGGCATGATTCTGATTTTTGGGTTGCGTGAATGAAGTTGCTTATCACTTGAGGTTGCAGTTCTGTCCCTGTTTGAGTAAACCCCACTGAATACACTGGGACTTGCTTCTGAATAAATAAACGTAGGATTGCACTATAAATATCTTTACAGGTTGTGTAAATAATAAATATATTTGATAGTCATGCTTATACAAATATTTCTTCATTTATCATATTTTTGGTTTTCGGTTAGGAATCCTGACTGGTTGTGAGATGCTTAGTTTTCTGCCTTACTCATAGGAATCTTGTTGTGGTTGGTATGGTATTGCATTTAAGAAATCATCACTGTCTTTTGTTCTTTTTCTATTTACATTTCATTTACCCTTATCCTTTACCCAGGCGTTTTAGTATTTTTAGTATTCTTAGTATTTTAATATTTTAGTATTTTGTATTTAATGTTGTAAAGATAGTTATATGTTCATCTTTTTCTAATTACTTTTTGACTTGTATTTAATGGGTTTAATTATGTTAAACTTAGTTTTTGCTGTATGTTTAAATTGTTGATTTGATGACCAGGTGGTTTTAAATTGAATGTAAAGTGTTTTTACTTGATGTACACCGCCCAGAGAGCTTTGCTATGGGCGGTATAAAAATTGAATTAAATAAATAAATAAATAAATCCTCACTCCCTTTCATCCATAGAAGCAACAGCAGTGGTTCCATGCACTCCACTCAACCTTCTTAAACCCGCTGTTGATTCACCTTGTTGTTTGTTTCTTGTCCAATAGTGGTAAAAGAGAATTCACCTACTGGGCAGCGTTGCTGCAATTGTTGTTCCTAAGCTACTGCCTGTGAAGGTAGACCAAATCATGTGTGCTTTCTCTCTGTCAATTATATTCACTGGAATTGGGTTGGCTGATAAAGTGAGTTTATAGCAGCCCACAGGGGAGACAGAAAAGGGTACAGAATCTTCTTACTCATTACTCAGACCACTTTCTGAAGTGAAGGGTCAAATCTGTAAAGAAATTTGGATGTTAAAAGGTAGGGGCAGGGCATTCCAGGCAGGGTGTTGCCAACCCTACTTGGATATGAATATCTTTGTAGAGGATTCATTCATTCATTCATTTATTAAATTTATATACCGCCCGACTAGCAATAGCTGTCTGGGCGGTGAACATAAAATAGCATAAAAAATACAATAAATAACAAAATAATACTAAATAATACAATCAAAAATCCAATACAATAACATTTTTAAAATAAATCAATTTAACATAAAATGCTTCAGAGAATAGGAAGGTTTTGACCTGGCACCAAAAAGAAAGCAGAGTCGGCGCCAGGCGTACTTCCTTGGGGAGACTGTTCCATAGTTCGGGGGTCACCACTGAGAAGGCCCTAGATCTTGTCACCACCCTCCGGGCCTCCCTGTGAGTTGGAACCCGGAGGAGGGCCTTCGTAGCAGAACGTAGTGTACGGGTCAGTTCATATCGGAAGAGGCGTTCCTCAAGGTATCGTGGTCCCGCACCGTATAAGGCTTTATAGGTCAACACCAACACTTTGAATCTGGCCCGGAAACATATTGGCAACCAGTGCAAGCGGGCCAGAACAGGTGTTATATGCTCGGACCGCTTGGTCCTTGTCAGCAATCTGGCCACCGCATTTTGCACCAGCTGTAGCTTCCGAACTGTCTTCAAAGGTAGCCCTACGTAAAGCGCATTACAGTAATCCAAACGTGAGGTTACCAGAGCATGTACCACTGATGTAAGGTCCTCTTTACTCAAATAGGGACGTAGCTGGGCTACCAACCGAAGTTGGTAGAACGCATTCCTAACCACCGAGGCTACTTGAGCCTCAAGTGAGAGGGGAGAGTCTAAAGAGACTCCCAGACTACGAACCCGGTCCTTTGGGGGGAGTGTAACCCCGTCCAGGACAGGGTATGTATCCACCATCCTATCAGAGAAACTGTCCACCGTCAAGGATCCCTTGTCAAGCTTTACCAACAACACAATCCAAACCATATCTACTGAGAAGTAAGTCCTATTGAGTTCTATGGGGCTTAGTCCCTTAGTAAGTGTATTTAGAATTGCAGCTGTTTGGGGGCATCCATCTTTACTCCTGAGTGCTCCCATCTAACATCTCCTCAACACTAGGCTCCTTTCTTCCTACAATGGCCTTCGGGTGACTGGCCTGGCCTGGCCTGAGGGCACTTGAACCCTTTTTGCCAGAAGCTAATTGGCTAGATTAAATGTTCCCAACCCAGGCTCCATCTTTTACTTAAGATTTCTGTCTTAATTTCTAATCAGATAAATGTTTTTGTATGAATTGTATGCGCCAAGCAATTGTGGTTGATGCTTAATGTATCATGCTTAATGACATCACTTGGACCCACCCCATGATGTCACTTGGACCCATCCTGTGACATCACTTGGACCCGCCCCATGACATCATTCGGGCCTGCCCCCAAAATCTCAGGGTTTGAGATACTACTGACCTGGCAACACTACTCCAGATATAAATCAAATGTGAACATTTGGACTAAAACCAGGAGTGGATTCCACTGCCCCACTGACATGGAGCCACCAGCTGTCACTGAGTGGGGAAATCTACTGGGGGATTGCAAGCATGTTCAGCTGAATATGCTCACAGTCCTCACTGTGATTGGAAACCCTGCACGATCAGGGTTCCCAACTGTCAAAAGGATTGTGTAAGCACATTCAGCCGAGCATACTTATCTTCCCCCTTCAGTGTGGAAACAACCAGGATGAGGAATATATGGCTGATGTACACAGTGTGCCCATCTCTACTTCAGTGCGTCTGGCTGATAGCATGTCCAATTCTACTGTGCCACCTCCTAGCAAATTTACCATATTCAACTTTCTAACTACAGTTCCAATCTTGAACTAAATTGCAAAACTGGATAACTAGATATGATGTTAAATGTGTCTTTCTATTTAACATGCAAGTTTTCAAAAATGGAAACTGCAGCAGTGTGAGCGATTTATAGTTTTCAGGATTGTAGCAGGCATGCATGGAGTATAGAGGACTCTACTGCAGTCAATCCTTTCTCTGAAGCCGGTATTTGCATTGGGATGAAATCCCCCATTGGCACCAGTGGGGTTCCCCTTCCCTGCCCAAAGCAAATACAGACTTTAGGTGAGAGATATTCCTCAAGACTGCAGCAGAGGAGGAAAGGGTTAAATTCTGATATTAGCTGATGCTTTTTGCATTTAAGAAAACCCTGCAGGTTAAATGCAAAGGCACATTTACTGTTATATCTAGTTTGGCCCCAAGTTAATTGAAATCAATGGAGGTTACTTCCAACTAACTGTGTGTAGTCATGTTGAAGCTGAATTGGTGAGACAGGAGGAGTAACATGACTCGCTGTAAAGCAGTAATATCTTCAGCTTGTATTATCAAACACTTTTATTTTAGTTTGATGGCTTACAATTAGGAAAATATAAACATTTCATTAAAAGCAAGCAAACAAAAATGGAAGTTGATAACAATAGACTGAATTAAGAGATCTGTTTTATTTCATTCCAGACAAAACTCTCTATGTCACATGTGCTTGACCTCATGAATGATCAAGTCTTTCTTTCCTTGTGGAAAAAAATCTATATCTCAGTTCTATATGCTGTCCTTACTTCTCTATTGTATCTCTGTGTTTTTCTGTGTCAATTTTTATTTATATGCACACACTTGCTACACTTACAGCAGAGACTATTAACTTTGCAATAACATGACGCAAATCAATTTAATGCACAACTACAATTTATTTACCTGCTGCAGCACACTACAGTTCTATCACTACAACATGTCTCTATAGCCTCCCACCATGGACTCATATATGCAACCAAATTCTACAGATAGGGGTATTTGTTTTTCTTATTGGGCATAGAAACATGCACAGAGTACTTTTTGCAGGTGTTAGTAACGACTCTGGAGATACATAAATTAATAGCATTAATTCCAGGTTTCCTAAAAGAAGATGTTTGACCTCTGGTGGTACAGTGGGGGTCCAGCACAGAGGTACAAATGCAGTATGTGTGTGTGTGTAGCTGCCTAGCTCTCCCACTGTCCCACATATTTGATTTAAAGTATATTACTTTGGCAGGCAGTTGCAGCTTGAAAATACAGAGCTCTGAACCTGAAAAGACCTTTGCTATACCAGTAGAATGCTTTTTAGTCTGAATCCCTGGAGCAGGGGTGGGAAACCTGTGGCCCTCCAGATATTGCTGGACTCCAATTCTCATCAGTTCCAGGGATGATGGGACCTGTACTCCACAAACATGTGGAGGGTCAAAGTTTAGCCACTCCTGCCTTGGAGAATGGCAGAGGGACAGTGCAAGGGGAAGTCAACTCATGTAGGGAAGTTAGAAGAAAGAAAGAATAAGACTTGCACTAATTCAGCAGCATTATTGGTGAAGAAGCTTGTTGTCTGTGGGGACTGCCCCTTTCAAAGGTACTTATGAGATAGACCCCAGTTCTGAATGAGCCGCTTATATAAAATAACTATCATGTGGAGAACCAGCCTGTTAGTAAACTACCCAAATCTCCCTAGATGAGAGAATGCGGCGAATGTATAAATGGTCTTTTTTGTAGGTAGCTCCTACTTTGAAATGATAGCTCATTGCAAGCAGGAAATTAAGAGGATCTTAGCCAACTGTTTGTTGCATTTTAATATGTGAAATTTCAATTGTATTTTTTATATTTATTTATATATTTTTTCTACAACAAAGGCTCTTACCATATATGAAGCGAGAAATGCCAGATGTCCAAGCTGGATTTAGAAAGGCAAGAGGTACCAGAGATCATATTTCAAACGTATGTTGGATAATGGAACGGACCAAGGAATTTCAGAAGGAAATCATCCTGTGCTTTATAGATTACAGCAAAGCCTTTGACTGTGTAAAAAGGTAAAGGTGTCCCCGCACTTGTAGTGCGAGTTGTTTCCGACTCTTAGGGTGACGTCTTGCGACGTTTCCTAGGCAGACCGTATATATGGGGTGGGATTGCCAGATCATGAAAAACTATGGAATGCTTTAAAATAAATGGGGGTGCCACAGCATGTGATTGTCCTGATGCGCAACCTATACTCTGGACAAGAGACTAATGTAAGGACAGAATATGGAGAAACTGATTGGTTCTCAGTCGGAAAGGGTGTGAGACAGGGTGTATTTTAAATATTAAAATATTAAGTATTAGACAGGTGCCACCTCTGTTATCTTTTTGGCGCCTATTGAAGACCTTCCTCTTTCAATAAGACGTTTAAGTTGAGACCTTATTTCAGTCTGTGTTGGAATTGCTTTTTAATATGTTTTTAAACCTTTTAAAATAAGTTTTAACCTTTTTTCCTTTTTCCTTTCTTTAAAGATTTCTTCAAAGCTTTTTTAAAAATGTTGTCAAAGATGTCTTGTGTTAATGTATTTTAAAGTCTGTTTTTATGATGTTTTAAAGTGTTTTTAGTGCTTTTGTTTGCCGCCCTGGGCTCCTGCTGGGAGGACGGGCGGGATATAAATCAAATAAATAAATAAATATTTTATCACTCCATTTGTTTAACCTATATGCAGAACATATCATACAGAAAGCGGGATTGGACCAAAATGAAAGAGGTATGAAAACTGGAGGGAAAAATATCAATAATTTAAGATATGCACACAATACCATACTATTAGCAGAAACCAGTAATGGTTTGAAATGAATGCTGATGAAAGTTAAGGAGAGGAAAGCACAAAAGCAGAACTACAGCTGAAAGTCAAAAAGACTAAAGTAATGACATCTGAAGATCTATTTAATTTTAAAGTTGACAATGAGGACATTGAAGTTGTGAAGGACTATCAATTCCTTGGCACAGTCATTAACCAAAATGGAGACAATAGTCAAGAAATCAGAAGAAGGCTAGAACTGGGGAGGGCAGCTATGAAAGAACTGGAAAAGGTCCTCAAATGCAAAGATGTATCACTGAACACTAAAGTCAGGATCATTCAGACCATGGTATTCCCAATCTCTATGTATGGAGGTGAAAGTTGGACAGTGAAAAAAAGGGATAAGAGAAAAATCAACTCATTTGAAATGTGGTGTTGGGGGAGAGCTCTGAGCATACCATGGACTACAAAAAACAACAAATAATTGGGTATCAGAACAAATTAAACCAGAACTATCACTACAAGCTAAAATGATGAAACTGAGGTTATCATACTTTGGACATGATGAGAAGACATGATTCACTAGAAAAGATAATAATGTTGGGAAAAACAGAATGGAGTAGAAAAAGAGGAAGACCAAACAAGAGATGGATTTATTCCATAAAGGAAGCCACAGGCCTGAACTTACAAGATCTGAACAGGGTGGTTTATAATAGGTGCTATTGGAGGTCACTGATTCATAGGGTTGCCATAAGTTGCAATCAACGTGAAGGCATATAACAACAAATGTATGATCTTTACAGTGTTGTAAACAGCTTAGAGACTTATTTGAAGTATTAAGTGGTATATAAATTTAAAGAGGAAAAAATGTCCCCACATGAGCAAATTTAAGGTAGCTATCAAGTTCTCAAGAATTTGCCACATTGATCCTGCGCACATGCTTTATCACCAGTGCTATTTCCCTTAACATCTACTATAGGTAAGCTCTCTGATGTATCATTATCCTCATAGACATGGCCATTTTTGACAGGAATTGTAACTCTGATTGTATACCACAATAGGATGGTACTGCCATGAGTGTCATAAGTGTGTATACCAAAAGTATGTATACAAACCACACATTAGTAGATATCAGCTTAAAACTACTGTGATGTATGATGTTATACTAGTAATGTTAAGAGAACCACATAAGCTAGAGAATGAATACTACAAGTGCTACAGCAGTTGTATAACATTATTATTGGTAAAGGGGAACATCCAAATAGTGCCTCTGATTATTACTGTGCTGTGCTGCTGGTAGTAATCTTACTCCCCTGATATAATCCTCTGAAAAGTGTACGTATGGCCAGTGAAGAAAAAAAAATACATCTGAACAGTGGCATTTGGTCAAGTATCTGAAGGCCGTAGTAGTTATTACAGCTGCTAATTATCACTGCAGTGTTTTGCCATGTTAGCAATCCTGACCAGAATTAATGACACCGGTGACCTACCAATGGTATTATAGTGACTGTTTAAAAAAGTGATTGTTTATATTGAGGCATACATGCTGTTCAAAGGAGTGGCACATGGTGAAGCTGTGAGGGAACTAGTATTTGATCAAGATGACAAGCAGTGGCAGATCCCCTCTGCTCCCTGAAACAAAGGCAGGATGACATGTATTTGGTGTCATTTCAATGTAGATTCCGACACAAGCCAATTTATGGTCCAATTTATGTCTTGACTCTTGTAGGAAGGCCAAGCAAGCTATAAAATGTAATAAGGATTTCTTCAATCAATGTCCGGAGGAAAAACAAATCACTCAGTTACTGACACAATATTGCATCAACACTCCAGTAAAGTTCTCACAAGTGTGTGACATGCCCCAGGGCTACAACAAGCGTGTCGAATAAAAAGCTTGGCACGACAACATCATATCCCTAATACCGTGCTACCTAAACTTTACAACCATTAGCAGGTCACTTTTTTATCCTTGCAGGTGTCTAGTTCATTAAAAAGAGTCGCCCTCTTTTCTCTTCTTCCGGTTTCAGACTTTTCTTGTTACATCTCTTTCCTTACTGGCTCCATTTCATTACCAAGATAGATAATGCATACTGTAGACAGTTGCCCAACTAGTCTCCACATGAGTTTACATGAGTTAAACAAACTCATGGTGATGCAATATTCATTAGGTTCTCTGATAATTCTATCCAGCCAGTCAGTGATTCAGCAGGATCAAGGATTTTCACTCTTAGTTTCTAGGGAGGGTGAGACCATGCCACACACCACAATTCCTATACCATCACCTATGTCTCCTAAGGTGGGACCTCTAGTATGTAATGTTCTACTGTGCTGCAGCCCCATTAAGCGCCCTCAAATTCTGGGCTATACGACTTCGCTCAGGATCACTCAGGAGTGATCTCTCATGGGCTAGGCCCCTGGAAGGCTATAGCAGTCCTGTTGTGAGCCTCCCTAGCTGTGCTTAGGGATTTGCTCAGTTTAGAGGGTGCCAGGCCTCGCAATGGGTCACTATCCATACTGCTGGTTTCAGGGACCCAGAGAAGCAGGCTGATTGTCGAAATGGACCAGAAGCAGGTTTTTAGTTCAAAACAGGCTGGGGTCCAGTTCCAGAGCAGCAAACAAGGATTCGATTAAAGGCATTGGAAATTTTAGTAGAATGACTTGAATAAAGCAGAGAGAAAGGAAACTGATAATAGTTTACGGAGTAAACTGAACAAGAAACGGGTTAACTTGAGGAGATATAAACAGAGAAGTTTTGTCTTTCTTAGGTCGGGCCTTTTTCATAGCAGCAAGACAAACAGCTTCTAAACATACAGAGGAAGAGTCCCTCAGAACTATACAGAGCACCAGTTACCTCAGCAAGGGTCACACCATTCTGACTGGTTAACATAAGAATAACCTGCTGGATCTGACCAATGGCCCATCTAGTCCAGCATCCTGTTCGCACAGTGGCCAACCAGTTGTACTTCGGGTTGTCAGGTCTCCGGTTTTCACCTGGAGACTCCAGTTTTGGGGGGTCCTCTCCCGGTGAGTCACCTTAATCTCCAAACTCTTAACTTTCATTTTTTTAAAATTAAGTTTCTAAGTGGTCTGGTTCAAAAGATATAAACCAAAATATCTGTTAGTACTGGCTGCTCTAATCCCTGCCCTTTCAGGTTTTTAGGCAATAAGTGAAGTCAGGATTGTGATTGACAAGATTTGTTGACACACATCCCAGGCAATTCCTAAACCCCATTTCAAGTTCTGAGAACAGTTTCCTTTTCCTGCTTGTCTCCCATCAAGAATTCAGTAAATATATAGCTTTCAGCAGCAGAAAGAGTACTTTCTCTGTACAGGATTGGGACTTGCTTTTAAGTAAACATGCATAGGATTGCACTACAACAGAAGATCACAGTAGGATCTTGGTGGGCATACACAGTAAACAATTTTAGTTATAATTATAATAAAAGCATACATGCAGGGTATTTTTAATTACTTGCAAAAATGGCATATTATACATTTTATCTTTCACATATTTTTGAACAGAAGTTTTTAAAAGTGTGCATACTGCAGTGTTATACTTTTCTAATTAAGGAGTCAAACAAGTTTAAATTTTACTGGACTGTTGAAAAGTGCAGTTTATCTGTCTTATTCATAACCTGTTTTGAAAACCTTCCCAATATGAAGCTTTTCTGGGAGTAAAGCGGTCATGCTAATTCCACATACCTGGGAGTTAACCCCATTGAATCCAGTAGAACATACTGAGTAGACATTGTTAGGCTTGTGCTGAAACTCAATGGAATTTTTGAGTGAATATAGAAAAGGATTGTGTTGTAAATCTTTCTTTCCCTCTCTAATACTTTTTTTTTAAAACAGTTAGGCACTACTTACCAAGGTGTCACTGCTTTTATTTGGCGGGAAAGTATTTTTTTTTAAAGTTCTGCAATGGCCAACTGGTTTGGACAATACACTTTTATATGGGGTGTATGCATTTTTACATCTCCAGTGTGTATATGGAATATTTCCAACAACCCTGTGAGGAAGGGTTGGAAACCAAGACAGCTCTCAACAAGAAATAAAGCCATTTAAAATCCAATAACCATAAAACAAGTATAAAACAGTTGCAAAACAGCTTAAAGTGGCATGATTCTGAATTTTGGGTTGGGTGGGTGAAGTTCCTTATCACTGAATTGCAGTCCTGTGCTTGCTTCCCTGTCTGAGTAAGCCCCATTGAATACATTGGGACTTGCCTCTGAGTAAATATGCATAGGATTGCACTACAAATATCTTTACAGGTTGTGTAAATAATAAACAACTTTGACATTCATGCTTATATAAATATTTCTTCATACTATATCTTAATATGTATCTGATTTCACACTATGGTGTAAATTATTATTTAAAAATTATTATTTCCTCTACATCTTAAGTGTGCCCTTCTTCCTTGGGGTGGTCATGGTCCCCCTCTGTTGCTTTTGCCCTGAGGGGCAGATGAGGCTGAGAGATGGTGTGTAGCCCATGGTCACCCAGTAAACTTTGTAGCTTATTTCCATTTTAAAATTTAATTAAAATGATTTATACGCAGCAAAGTCTATGAAGTAATGCAGATCCACATAATACATTTAAAGAACATGACTTCCCCTAAAGAATCCTGGGAAGTGTAGTTTCCCCCTCACAGTTATAGTTCCCACCACCCTTAACGAACTACAGTTCCCAGGATTCTGTGATGGGATTCATGTGCTTCAAATGGGTGTTGAATGTGCTTTAAATGCATGGTGTGTACCTGCTCTAGTATGCTGTGCATTCATTAGTGAATTTAAAAGAACAATTTTAAAAGATACTTTAAAAAAAATACTGTAGCTCACTGGTAGGGCACATGCTTTGCATGCAGAAGTCCAAAATTCAATCTCTGGAAGAGGCTATTGCCTGGAATCCTGGAGAGCTAATGTTAGTCCATGTCATCAGTATTGAGCTAGATGGTACCAAATGGCCTGAGTCAATATAAGGCAGGTTCCTTTGTTTCTAAAAGTGGAAAGAGATCCAAGGGCCACAGTGACTCCAAAATTTATTTATGTATTGTATTTACAACATTTATATGCCGCTTTATTGTAAAAAACCTCAAAGTGGTTTATACCTTGAACTTGGCCTGGTAGCAAACTGGCAACCAGAACAGATTTCAGAGCAGAGGTATTATGTGCTGATATGGTCTCAGTCATGTCAGCAATCATGCCACAGCATTCTGCACTAACTGCAGCCCCCAGGTCAGGTTGTGCTGCATGGGGATTTCTGTGTCCTTGGCTGACTTGCTGCCAGGATTTTTTTTAGTTGTGGTTAGGAACCCTGAGTGGTTGTGGGATGCTGAACTTTCTGTCTTACTCATAGGAATCTTGTTGTGGTTGGTATGGAATTGCATTTAAGAAATCATCACTGTCTTTTCTTTTCCTTTCTCTATTTGCATTTCATTTACCTCTGACCTTACTCCCTTACATTCATAGAAGCAACAACAGTGGTTCCATGTGCTCAGATCAACCCCCTTAAACCAACTGATGATGCATGTGGTTATTTGCATGATGGTTTGTTTCTTGCCCAATAGTGGTAAAAGAGAATTCACATACTGGGAAGTGTGGTTTCAGTTGCTCTTGTTCCCAATCTACTGCCTTTGAAGTTAGACCAAACCATGTGTTTTCTCTATGCCAGTTATTACTCACTGGAATTGGGTTGGCTGTCAAAGTGAGTTTATAACAGTCTACAGAGTAGGCAGGAAAGAGAAGAGAATCTTCTTAACTCTTACTTATTTCTCAAACCTCTCTCTGCAGTGAAGGATCAAGTCTGTAAAAAAGTTTGGAGAAGCCACGTTAAAAGGCAGGCATGGCATTGCAATCAGGGGGTTGCCAACCTTAGTTTGATACGGATATCTTTGCAGAGGATTCCTAGTCAAGCCTTACCAACAACACAATCCTAACAATATCTACTCAGAAGTAAGTCCTGCTGAGTTCTATAGGGCTTAGTCCCTTAACAAGTGTGTTTAGAATTGCAGCATTTGGGGCATCCATCTTTACTCCTGAGTGCTCACATCTAACATCTCCACAACACTAGGCTTTCTTCGTGCAATGGCCTTCTGGTGACTGGCCTAGGCTGAGGATGCTTAAACCCTTTTTTCCAGAAGCAAGTAGGCTATATTAAATGTTCCTTACCCAGGCTTTCTAAGCAGGTGAGAAGGAATTATCTCGTCCCCTCAGCTAGACCTGGAAACACCCTAATTAAGCTAATATTTCTATCTTAATTTCCAATCAGATAATTTTTTTTGTTTGAGTGGTATGCTCCAAGCAACTGTGGATGATGCTTAATGTATCATGCTTAATGACATCACTAGGGGCTGCCCCTATGACATTACTAGGGCCCACTCCCTATGACATCACTAGGGCATGCCCCCATGACATTACTAAGGCCTGCCCCTGTAATCTCAGGGTTTGGGATGTTTCTGACCTGGCAACCCTAGATGTACTTGGGAAGCCCATAAGCAGGACCCGAGCACAAGAGCACTCTCCTCTCCTGTAGTTTCCAGTAACCAGTATTTGGAAGCATACTGCCTCTGCTTATGGAGGCAGAGCATAGCCATCATGGCTAGTAGCCATTGATAGCCTTTTCCTCCATGAATTTGTCTAATCCTCTTTATTGGTAGCCATCACTGCCTCTTGTGGGAGTGAGTTCCATAATTTAACTATGTGCTGTGTGAAGTAGTACTTTCTTTTGTCAGTCCTGAATAGTCATTCCACAGTCCACAGATTCATTGGATGAGCAGGAGTTATAGTGTTATGAGAGATGGAGAAAAACTTGTCTGTATCCACTTTCTCCATGCCATGCATAATTGTATACACTTCTATCATGTCATCTCTTACTGGTCTTTTCTCTAAACTAAAAAGCCTCAAGTGTTACAACCTTTCCTCATAAGAGCATTACTTCATTCCCTTAATTAGTTTGATTGCCCTTTTCTGAACCTTTTCCAGCTCTACAATATCCTTTTTAAAGTGACCTGACCAAAAATGTATATAGTATTCCAAATGTGGCCACACCATAGATTTATATAATGGTGTATGATATCAGCAGTTTTATTTTTAATACATTTCTTTATTATCCCTAGCATGGAATTTGCCTTTTTCACAGCTGCTGCACACTGGGTGGATGCTTTCATCAAGCTATCCACAATGACCCCAAGGTTTCATTCCTGGTCAGCCGCAGCCAGTTCAGACCCCATGTGTGAAATTCATTTCATACGTGAAATTAAGATTTTTTTGCTCCAATGTGCATAACTTTATACTTTTTTATATTGAACTGCATTTGCCATTTTACTGACCACTCAGTTTGGAGAGGTTCTTTTGAAGCTCTTTGCAATCCCTTTTTGTTTTAATGACCCTTAATATTTTAGTGTCATCAGCAAACTTGGCCACATCACAGCTGTTTAATTCTAGTTAAAAAGTTAACTAGTTAAAAAGTTAAAAAGCAGAGGTCCCAATATCGATCCCTGAGAGATTCCACTTTCTACAGCCCTCCATTGGGAGAACTGTCCATTTATTCCTACTCTCTGCTTCCTGCTGCTTAACCAATTCCTGATCCACAAAAGGATCTCTCCTCTCATTCCATGACTGCTAAGCTTACTCAGTAGTCTTTGGTGAGGTACCTTGTTGAAAGCTTTTTGAAAGTCCAAGTACACTATGCCAAGTGGATCACATCTATTTATATGCTTGTTGACATTCTCAAAGAACTCTAATAGCTTAGTGAGACAGGACTTGTAGAAGCTGTGCTGATTCTGCTTCAGCAAGGATCACTTTTCTATTTTATCTTTAACAATACTTTCTACTAGTTTTCCTGGGACAGATGTTAAGCTAACTAGCCTGTAATTTCCAGGATCCCTCCTGGATTCCTTTTTAAAGATTGTTGTTACATTCTCCACTTTTCAGTTCTTAGCTATGGAGGCAGATCTGAGGGACAAGTTACATACTTTTTTTTTTAATATTTTGAGAACTATTGACTGAATGCTATGTGGACCTGGCAATTTGACAGTTTTTATTTTGTCTGTTAAGCCTAGAACTTCATTTCTTGTCATCACTATTTGCCACAGTTCTTCAGACTCTCTTCCTGCAAAAGTTAGTTCACAGCCAGGCACAGAGAACTGCCCTATATCCTCCACTATGCAGACAGAAGCAAAGAATTCATTTAGCTTCTCTGCAATCTCTTTATCCTGCTTTAGCACACCTGCAACTCACTTGTCATCCATGGGTCCAGCCACCTCCCTAGATGGTCTCCTGCTTTTAATGTATTTAAAGAATTTTCTTTTGTTTTTTATGTTTTTAGCAGTGTGCTCCTCAAATTCTTTTTAAGGATCCTTTATTGTCTGCTTGCATTTCTTTTGCCAGAGTTTGTGTTCCTTTTTATTCTCCTCATTTGGACAAGACTCCCATTTTTTGAAGGAAGCCTTCTTGCCTCTAGTAGCTTCTTTGACTCTGCTAGTTAACCATGCTGGCATACTTTTGGCCCTGGTGGTACATTTCCTGATCTGTAGTATACATTCCAGTTGAACGTCTAATATATATATTTTTTAAATTCCCAAGCATTTTGGAGTGATTTGACTCTCTGGACTTTGCCTTTTAACTTTCTTTTTAGCAATCCTCTCGTTTTTGGAAAGTTTCCTTTTTTGAAGTCAAAAGTGACCGTGTTGGATTTTCTTGGCAATTGGCCATTTCCATGTATGCTTAATGCAATAGCATTATAGGTACTGCTCCCAATTGGTTCAATGCTTACATCTTGCACCAGGCCACTGAAGGTTAAGTCCAGGGTCATCATCCCTCTGGTCAGTTCCATGACCAACTATTCCAGGGCTCAGTCGTTTCAAGTATCTAGAAATTTTACACCTTTGTCATGGCTGGAACACATATGTAACCAGTCTAGGTAATGCCTCCACTATCACCATCCTCTTGGTTAACTGACTAACAGTAAACTGAATTGACCCTTAGGCTGCAATCACATACATGTCTACTCAGAAGTAAGCTCCATTGGGTTCAATGGGACCTACTCCCAGGTAAGTGTGTACTGGATTGCAGTTACTAACTGAATGATCCTGCTGTTGTACTCCCAATAGGAAGCAGACATCTAGTCAAAAGCAGGCAAAGATCAAGATCCAAGGCACCAATGACGAAAAGGGACATGTCCTCACACCAGAGAATATCTCACCATTGAGAAGCAAGCTAGCTGTAGCAGGGAAGACTGTGGCCTGCTCAGTCTGATGTCCAGATGCTGCCTTCTCTTCTTAGGATTCTTCCTCTTTTTACTGGGCCAAGTTCAAGGCGTTACTATTGGTATATAAAGCCCTTAACAGGGTTCAAATCCCCACACAGCCATGAAACTCACTGGGTGACTTTGGGCCTGTCACTGCCTCTCACCCGCAGAGGAAGGCAATGGTAAACCCCCTCTGAATACCACTTACCATGAAAACCCTATTCAGAGGGTCACCATAAGTCAGAATCGCCTTGAAGGCAGTCCATCATCATCAACAGCTTGGAACCAGTTTACTTGCCAGACCGCCTTACTCCATATGCGCCCACTCAAGCACTTCAATCTGAAGAATAGGCTCTGTTAAAGTGCCACATAATACTCGTTCCACATTTGTACAAAATCTTTCTTTTATTGTGGCAGCACCTACTCTTTGGAACTCCCTGCCTATTGACAGACAGGCACCTTTGCTGTATTCTTATTTTGACACTTATTTAAAACATTTTTGTTTAGGCAAGCCTATCTAGATACATAGATGCTAATGTGTTTTAAACTTGATTGTGGGGTTTTTTTGCTGTTTTTATTTGGTTTTAAAATGTTTTTAATTATTTGTTTTTAATTGGCTTATTGATAATTTTAATGTCTTTTGTAAACTGAGGTTTCTCCCCAGGCCACATGCCTGCTCCATACTCTCCGGTGCCCATCATTGGCTCCATCTCCATCTGTCATTAGGTCTAGTTCCACCTACTGTTAGTCTTTTTGCCTTATGCCTCACCAGTCTCAAATGTGTACCAGCCACCACTGGAGATATGTCCTGGGGAAGGCACAGTCAGTTATTTTTGGCTACCTGGTTGGACAGTCTGTATGGATTGTAGACTGGTGTGGGTGACATCATGGGGTTATTTGGCACATTAGAGGTGCATAGTTTCATGTCAAATGTGAAGTGTCATTGACTAGTGTGATCATGATTAATACATGGTGGCACTTTTCCCTGGGAGTGGCTGTCAGTTTTGCTATGCTATCTCTTACTTCTACTGGTATTACTTTCCTTTTTTTACTCTGTTGCTAAGAGGGAATAGGATTGTGCCAATGTTATCTTAAATTCTTTTATTGTTTATGTCCTACTCACACAGGGACCTTTCAGTGGTCTCCATCAAAGTGACTGATCAGGACCGTCTACAGCTGCTTAACTTCAGTAAAGGTGCATCATCAGTTGCTCCTGGACCATTTACTGAGTCCCTTGGATCACGGCTATCGTTTGCCGGCATAATGTTAGCATGGTGGCTCTGTGGGATCAGTCCTTATCCTTACACACATCACATGCACTATGTTGAACATTTTGCTAGCAACAACTAAATATGAGAAATAAGATATATTTTAAATTGGCCAAATTATGATTTGTCTCTGTCAGAAAAAACAACTACTAATATCTGCTGCAATAATACTGGATTAATGGACTTGCCCACTGGACAGCACAAAAACTGCATGAGAAAATGTTCTCCACTGAGCAGCCTAATTCCATATTTAGTTCTACATATATGGGTTTTGGAATGGGAGCCTGAGTACAGTATTTTAGTTTTTTATTACTGAACTCAAACTGCTAACAAGGGATTTAGTTTATTTTAGCCCTCACAATGTCAAGAAAGTTACAACGCAGGTGGAGCTAACAGTAGAGACACTTGGGGAGGGGAGAGCCAGTCTGTAGAGTAGAGAAGTGACACACTCTCTAGTATCCTAATCAGATGCCCACTTTGGAAAAATAGTTATATAGCTCAATAGCAGTGCATGCAGATTGCAAGTGAAATCAGTGTCTGGCTGATTTGGTGGTCACAGCTACAACACAGACATGAGCAAGGGTGAGCCTTCAACATGCACTTAGGAAGGGCTGTAGCAGCTCAGTGGTAGAGCACATGCTTTGTATGCCAAAAGCCATCCCTGTAGTCTTCAGAAAAGGCTGGGAAAGATTCCTGCCTGAGCGCCTATCCATACCTAACCACAAAATCCTCGTTTTCCATATTCTTTTGGTGGCCTCAAGATCCATACATGTCCTGTTTGTGGTTGGATTATTGTGTGGGCTTTTTTTGGGTCTAAATTGCTTTAGCACCGGCCACTCCCCTAACTCCACCCCCTTTCAGTGATTGGTCCATAGCGGTTGTTTGTTTTCGTGCACATTTTCAGAAGAGTGCACTAAAGTATATCTTTTTAAAAAATTCCCACACATGTGCAGGTTTGTGGATGTGCTATTGGGTGAGAGGAGACAAGGGGCTTGGCATATGACAGAGGAATGCCCATGGACTGCCTGTTACAGGACAGGCCGCCTCATTGCGTCTGAGCCCACAGATGTTAACGCAATATCAGTTTAGAAAAGATATTGGTTTTTCGGTGGTATTTCTAATGTTGATTTGTGAATGTGAAAATCCATACTAGCTTGCAACATCATATGGATGACGGTGAATTAATGAGGACACAAAGCTATAACATTGCAGTTTATACAGTCGTATGGACGGGCCCTGAGCTCCTGGAGAGTTGCTACCAGTCAATGTAGAGTAGACCATACTGAGCTGGATGGACTAATGGTCTGATTTGGCATAAGAAGATTTCCAGTGTTCCTTTGTATTTCTTTAACAGGCCCTGATCCAATAGTGTAGTGGCAAATTCAGAAGTGCAGGGTTCCTTCCTGATAGTCACAGCTATACACCCCCTTTTTTTGCTGCTGGGTTGAGAATGAGATCCTTGTTAATGCCTTCTCCCACAACAGATGTCCCTACGAGCCAATAATCATGAAAGGGAAGAGTGTTAGCTACTGAAAAGAGTCTTCTCAGTGGCTCATTCACCTCCTTTCACTCTGATTGGCTCCAATCAGCAGGAAAGGTTAAGGAAGCATGCTGGAAGACACTTCTTAGTGGTTAGCACACTCCCCTTTCATTTTGATTGGTTCATAGGATGCTGGAGACATAAGAACCCTGCTGGGACCCCCCAAAAAGTAAGGGGTCTACAACCCCCCGAGACCCCAGATGATCTTATTACTGGCTGCCACAATTTTCATTGCAAGTTACAGGGTCACCAGCAAGAGGCAGCAGCTGTCAGCTGTCAGCAGAAACAAAATAATAAGCAGTCACTCTGAACCCTCAGCATCCCCCATTTTTCAAATCCCTATGTCCTGAAATTCTGACTGTGCACTCGGACACAGTCTTGGGTTCAACTTGACAATTAATGGGAGTGGAAGGAAATGACAAGATACAATGGAAATGGCCAGTATTGAAAGAAGCCTGAAAATAGCTTAATAATAAACTTCTTGAATTTATGATTTTTTGCTTTTGAGTCCTTGATTTAGCAACTCACATCAAGAGACCAGACATCTCCTCAGATCTTCAGTGCTGATTTTTTTGGGGGGGCGGGGAGGGGTGGAATCCTGTTCACTGTCAATGACAGGTATTTGATCTGTGTGCCCTTCTCATGTGATCAGTAGTGTGCTCTTCAGGCCTGCTTGTGAGGAAGTGGAATAACAATGGTAGTGTTTTCCTCTGCCCCGCGTACATTCAATTAATTACATAAACAGGCTTATAGTATGTACAAACCATGCATGCATATACATTGACTGCACTTCCAGGGACTTCTTCAGGGTTTCTAACCATGCTGACAGCCTACTTGTGTACAGTTTGCTGTATGCTCATCGTCGGTTCATGCAATCAATTGAATATGTGCAGGTCAAGTTGGGGCCTTCCATCCTAATCCCACTGCATACTGGTGGTGACAAGAACAGGTTAGTGCACATTTGAGGCAACTGGTGTCTCACTTGCACTATAACAAAGATTTCTCCACTTCAGCAACAACCGTGAATTGCTGTACCACAATGTAGCTGCAAATTGCATGAGATGGGGCACGTTTCCTCAGTTCAGTTTAGGCCTAATTTACATGGCTTCCTTTATTTCAAATTACCATGATGCCAGCAGATGAGAGAATATGTTTGTTATCATAATGGTGCCAGAGTATCCTTGGATGATGGAATACCTAAAGAAAGAAAAAACCCATAGCCTTTTATTGTGTGCATCCTGGAGCTAGGGCAGCAGTGGTGAACCTTTGGCCCTCCAGAAGTTGGTGAGTGCAACTCCCATCAGCCCTAGCAAGCATAGCCAATGACCAGAGATGATGGGAATTCAAATGAATGGTATACATAAGTATTAATAGTAACAATGAAAAGTAACTGAACAAACAAATGTTATTGAGTAACCATACCTAGCAAAAGATGTGGAGCAACTGTTTTGTAATAATGTGGTTAAGCAGCACTAATAAGATGACATCTGAAGATACCGGTTGCTTTGCTTTGTGCCCCTTTTCTCCTCTAGTTCATGCATCTAGTTTATAATTTTTTTTCATGTTTTCCACTATGCTTGTTTTTACAGGCTGTGACATAAAAGTGACTACCTACCCATAACATCTATTCCTTGCAGACTTTGATAATTGGGACAATTGTGTAATTGGCCCATTTCCTCTCTCCACCAGGGAGTTCAAGTTTAAAGGGCTGCATGCATATTAAGAGGAGGAGAAAAGGTGCAGTATCTCTATGGACCCTGTTCATCTCTGGGTGAATCCTGGGGCTGAAATGTGTCCACTGAGAGAAATTGTGCCCTTGCTTTGATCCATCCCCTGCTAAATCCTAGAAATTGTTTGCCATTTTGTTTCTTTTTTTGAAGTTATAATAATCCAAATGTAACAAATATATTGGGAGTCTCAACCTCATCCACTAATTTTGACAGACCAATACTCAAACCGATATTGGCTTTCTTTCCAATTTTCTGTTATGGAGATATGGACAAGATTGATTTTAATTTTAAAGCTGCCTTTTGTCATGCTTGATGATGTTTTTAGACAAATTGCACCAAGAACTGACCATGTATCTTTACAACTTATCTTTACACAAGGCTGCCCAAAGGATTCTTTTTCAGGTAAGCAAATATAATTAAAAACGACCGTATATCAGAAATATAAATTGATACCTTTCCTCTCTCGTGAACTGACACTTTGAATGCTTCCATCAGAGAGCAGTAAAACAGAAGCTTGCTGTGTTTGCACAAAATAACGGCAGCTTTGCGCAGAAAAATATGCAACCCAAACTGGTGCTTGTAGCATACAGCATGATCAATTTGCTTATGGATAATCAGGAAATTTGATCAACCTGGTGAACAGCTAGAAATAAAACTCATCCAATTGGTCCCATGGGGAATCAGAAAAACATTGAAAGACTTTGTACTATTTGATGAGCTACAGAAGAATTCCAATAGAGTCTAATCATGTTGCACTGGTTGATTGGAAAGAAAGGTTACCCTAAGATTCCTACTGTAACCAAAGAAATTAACATACATTCATGGTTAGATAAAAGACAAGTTGGGTAATGATGGGACCACCACAAGGCTAGAAAGGCTAACTCTGAAATTCCCTGATTTTTGGATATTTTTTATCTTTCAGATCGCTTCTGAACAAAGGGACCGTGGTGGGTGTTGAGAAAGAGAACATGGAACACACCAGAGGATGCTGTTAATAGGTACCTTGGACAGGGACTTTCCACATTTGGAACTGTAAGAAAATAACACATTTTTGCTAATAAATGTTCTTTCTGGAATGTGCAATGGACAGAAGTCTACAATGAAGCTATCCCTACTCGGCTCACAAGAGACAGAGACGAAGAAATGGGAAACAGAGAAGAAAAAGAATTCTCAGAGCATTATTTTTTTAAAGCATTGACAGCTTTTGAACTGCTTAGAAGTATTATAATGAGTATAATAAGTAGTCCTTGCAGAACAGGATTAATTAGTACGGTGCAAGGGAATCAGATAAAGGTGCACAATAAGTGTAATTGAAGGCATGCTTAATCCCATGCGTATAGAAAGAGCGTAGGCTGATACATGCATATTCAAATCAGTCAAGTATCATATATAGCTAGATAGATGCACGATAGATGTAGATGGACCTGTGTCTGCATGTATCTGTCTATGTAGAAATAAATATATACAGTGAGAAATTCCTTTTTATATATCCCTCATCAGTGCTACCTGATTAGTGATATATGATTTATGATATATATTGGAAATGGTATCTGAGATGAACTCCCCCTTACCCCTAGTAAGGCCCACTAAGGTAATGAGGGTGGGTGCTGTGCAGTCAAGACCTTGCTTGGCTTTATATTGGTAGATCAAGTGCAGTCAGAAGAACAAGTCAACAAGCTTGAGACTCAGGGCGCTTCTAGGCTGTCACTATTTTTGGGTGGAATCCAATCACATACTAGCAAATTTAGGTAGCACAATTAATTAAGTTGATTGGGAGGTCTTGTGCAACAAATGCACTTTCCCAAAAGATTGGACTTTTTGCGATGTGGGAAGTGACAAAAATGCAGTGGAAAGTGTGAGACAACACTTGGCTTTGATGCAGCTTTGTCTAGCTTCGTTGCAAACAAAGAATGAATAATAATTAAGTAGCCAACATTATCTAATCTTGCAAGCAAATCAGGATGAATGCTCAATAAACCGGTGGGCTGGAAGTGCCCTCAGGGTGAATAAAGGTTGGGTGTTGTATGTATGTATGTATTTATTTAAAATATTTCTATCTCGCCCTTCTACCCTATAATAGGGCACTCAGGGTGGCTTACAAAAATAAAATCAAACATGTACATAATAAAATTGTAAACAGTAAAATCACAAAACATTAAAATAAATTGAAATACAATTAAAATACATAAAATACAATATATATATTGTTATGAGCATGGGGGTTGGGATGGATGATTCCTGAGGGTCACCTTTCCAGCCTCTGATTTGGAATCCTGTGCCTTGGAATGAGGAACTCTCTGATGCTCAAATGAGTCTTTTGTTAACCAAATAGATTGGCCAGGTAAGATAATGGGCCGATCAGTTGCCTAGCAATGGTGAATGGGCCAGGAAGACCCCTTAAACTCTGCAGGAGAGCCTGCCCCCCACTCCTGGCAGCTAGCAGAAGTGTGCTTGTAGTTTTAGTGTGTATAGATAATTGCTGGGAACTGGAAGGCAGAGAGAGACTGGCTCTCTGCACCATGGCCTTTGGGGTGCCTCTTGCAACCCAGATGGAAAAGCTGGGTATTGGACTGCTGATGCATTGAACCCCCTCCATCCTTGAGCTCAGGTTGGAATGTGTGTAAATAAATAAACCATATTTCATAAAGACACTGCAGTCTCCACTGACCTTCTTCCCCAAAGGAAACCAAACCCTGGAGGAGCGAAGGAACCCCCAAAATCTCACCGCTCAGAGATTGGGGGAGGCAGGCAACAATATATTATATATATAGTATATTCTATACTGTAATACACTGACTAGATTACATGATCAGGGAAAACTAGGTTCGAAAACCAGGTTCCTATAAGGTGACTGTCAGGCAAAACCACAGATCTGAGGTCCTTGAAGAAGGAGATGGAACAAACCATGTTACAAAAGCACAGTTCAGGGACTTGGTCGAGAGATTAATTTTAAAACAAACTAACTAAAACTAGAACTCTAGGAACTCATCTCTAGACTGGTATGACATATCAGCAGTTCATTCAATAACTTGGAAAGACAGATTGGTTTAAAAAATTGCTGGCAATTTCCTGAAACTTTGGGCTCCCCTTCCTCTTCCTGAGACTAATCTGGGCATCCTAAAAAAACTGCTCCAGAGGATCCTGCAACCTTCTGGAGCAGATTTTGAAGGTGTGTAGGTTTGTTTGTTTGTTTATTTATTATTTGATTTATATCCCACCCTTCCTCCCAGCAGGAACCCAGGGTGGCAATATTACATAACTTCCCATTCTCAGTATTTGAATATCATGCCTACTATTAATTTTTCTTAGGGGATCATCCTGGCAGCCTACTACAATAATGAAAGCCGTACGAAAGTAACCTCCTCACCTGGAGTTTTAATACTTATAAGTCATTCCAATCCACAAGACAGGGCCTTGTCTATGGTGGCTCTGTAGTTATGTGGAACTCTCTTCCAGTCAACATGCATTTGTCCCTTTCAGGTCTGGCATTCCAGGAAGCATTTAAAACTTACATTTTTACTACTGCTTTTTCTTAAGTGAGTTTAAGTGGTCTAATTCCATTTCTTCTGCCCAATTTCTATTGTTTTTTCTCTATAAGTCTCTTTGTAACAATTCGGTCCTGAAAAGCAACTAAGTAACTGGACTAAATATGTTAAAATGACATTTAAATGAACATTTTACAGCTTATTAAATTGTACTGCAAACCAACCCGGAATAAAAAATTTTGAATGGTAGTGTACAAATGATCACTTTAGTAATGTTACTATTCACTATTGCTCTTTTGCTTTGCAGTGGTGGTGGAGATGTGTATGTGTTTTCTTCTGAATTAGGAGGGTGGTTTTTGTATAAGGGCTGGTAGAGGAGGCAAAACCCAGTGTTCCTCTGCTTTTGGGAATCCCATCTATGGCAGATGTCTTTTTTTTTTTTTAAAGGTACTTCCCAGCCCTCTTCTGAACTCTGTCAAAACTACTGCCCTGTGATTCAGGACAGACCAAAAGAAAGTACTGTTTTACACAGCACATAGTGAAACTATGAAATTTACAACCACTAGATGTGATGATGAACACCAATTTAGACAGCGTTAAAATGGATTAGACAAATTTATGGAGGATAAAGCTATCAATGGTTAACCATCATCTTGGCTACATACTGCCTCCAGAATCAGATGCATTATGCCTCTGAATAACCAGTCGGTGGGGAACAATAGCAGAAGGCTATTGTGCTCATGTCCTCTCTGGGTTTTCCAAAGGAATCGTCTTGCTCTCTGGGGGAAATAGTACACTGGAGTAGATAGGCCTTTGGTCTGATCCAACAGGCCTCTGCTGATGTTTTTATTTGTGAGATTTGCCTATTTATTGTTATTGCTATTGTTATAAGCCTGCACTGCACCACTAGGTCCCATAAATGCAGTGGCAACATTTAAAGTCTGTTTCACTCATTACACAGCAGCAAACCTTGGTTTGCTCTGCATTGTGCATGCAATGGGGAACTGCCGACTATCCTAGGTCTCTTACAAGTGCACCTGTCATGTTTGTCATGTTCATACTTTATATTTTTAGGTGTTCTCTTTCAAAATGTTAGGTGTGCACCACGGCCTCCGAAAGTCAACAGTGAAGACCTGTTTGAAAGTCTTCCTTTTTATTACCCCCTTTAGTGACTTGAATGACTAACACAAAGGATATGGGAACAGAGTACCATTTTTGCTGAAGGGTGGATAACTCACTGTTAGCAATGTGTACATCCCAAACCTCTCTACTCAGCAGGAGAGTAGTTTTGGTTTGGCATTAGATTGCTGAAGAACAACAATTATTTATAATATGCAGGGTAGAAAATTAGTCCATTGTACTTCTGCACAGGGGGAAGATTCATAAAAAGTCATACCGAATTATTCTTATATAACTGACAATGACATTGTTGTAAGGCAGAAACGCAACTTTATTTGTCTTACTTAAGATGATATATAGAGCACTTGTCTGTTTATTCTGCTGCAAACAGCTTCTGCCAGATACCGCAGCAATTCCCTTGGGATGATCCACTGATAGTTATAGGTCACTCGAGCAAAATCTCTCAAGTGAGTTCCTACTTACAGGTATCCATTATTTTAAATTCAAGGGATTTTGTTGTTGTTGTTGGCTGGGTCTTTTTCGTTTAAAAGAGAGAAAAGAATAATGTTACACACAATATTGCTTTTTAAAATATAAATTGTGTCCTAACACTACAATGTTTCAAATACCAATGCTTGTGCTTCTAAAGCAAAAGATGTGCTGCTCAAGGGGGAAATGTGTCAATAAATTGGCGTAATAATCCAATCTGGCTCAGGTTAAAGGGATGTTTCTTTGTGGGATGTGCCTCAGACCTTAGCAAATAGCAGGCTACATAATTAAGCCCTTGTACCGTAGTGTTCTGGAAGCTTATGGGCAGCTCAGAGGCACAGGAGTGACAATCAAGAGGTAAGCAGAGGAAATGAACAGCCAGTATTGCCCACCCACACTTCATTCTTCCTCTCCCTTGCCGTTACTTCACCCTCTCCAAGGGATTAGGAGAACATGTCTTCTATTCTTTTCACAGTAACATTTGTATAATTCAGAGCTGAGCTTGGAAGGGGATCCCCCCATACCTAATCATCCAATTTTTGCAACAGAATCTCACTTACCCCCCCATTCCCCCATTTTTCTCATTTGCACAATATTCTAAAGGTATAAGCTGCAGTTACCACGCTGCTAAGAGATGAGGAAAGTGGAGAACACTCAAGGGGGGAAACCGTGTTTAAACAAACAAACAAACAAAACCCCAGGTGTTTTCTCTGCCAGAAAACAATCTAGGTCTGTGCTACTCAAGGGAAAGAAAAGAGCATTAAATACTGAACAATGTGGACAATAGACATTCACCCCTGACACTGAGATGGTACTGCCCTGTCCCCTTGTCACACCATTATTATCCAGTCATAGCCATTAACTGAAGTCAGAAGCCACAGTCTTCGCTATCTAGTCCTTGGAGTATAAGCACAGGTAAACACAGAGAGAGAGAGAGAGAGAGAATCAGCAGGCTTCCTGTCAACCTGCTCAATATCTCATGATGATTACCATCCAAATTAGGACAGGGAAGAGAATAATCAGAAAGAAAACAGTTTTGGACTAGCTTAGATTCTGTATATGATTATAGGCAACTCTATATCATCTACTCATTGTCAAGATTGTCTGGTAAACTGGAAGATTATGACATTACCTACTGGTCTTCAACTAGTTATGATGTGATCCAATTATGCCTGGTCTTTTAAAAAAGTGTTTTGAGATCCTTGAAGAAAACATGCTGTGGATATGCAAAGCATTATTATTATTCAGAGTTAACAACCAAATTTCAACCACTCGCACTTATCCATCTGAGCAGCATGTTCTCGAGGGAAGAAAACACATATCTTGTCAGCAGACAGTTGTCTTAAAGTGGGTTATAAAACCACCTTCTTGATCACCATCTGGAGTCACATTCACAACCAAGGGATACCAGATGTGTATGCATGGAGCGATACAACCCACTTTCTCTATCCATTAGACACAAAAGAGTCACAGCATTGGGTTCAAGTTAGTCCAACAGCTTTCCTCATACACTGTGAAGAACTGGTGCTCCAGGGGATCAGCAAAATGACCCAAAAGGGCCTCATAAAATTAACAATGGCAAAAATGTCAAAAGAAGCAATAATCATTAGTCATAGGCTTATCTATTATGCAGTGTTGCAAATTGGGAGGAACATCTTCCTAGCACCTGCAAGAACTAGGCTATTCCTGGGGAACAGAGAAATTGACAGTACAATCGTATGCATGTCTACTCAGAAGTAAATCCCATTGAATTCAATGGGGCTCACTTCCAGGTGAGTATAGCATCACATCCACAGTCATTTTTGTTGTTCCTACTTTTAATCCAAATGGTGCAGAAAGCCTAGGACAGCAACAATTACTTTATGTCAATAAATTTACTGCAGACCTCATTTCAGCCAATGCTACAATGTAACATAAGCAGCACTATAAAAAGGGCTTTTTCTTTGATCAACTCCAAAACAGTAGATTATATGTT
This sequence comes from Rhineura floridana, assembly GCF_030035675.1. Classification (NCBI taxonomy): domain Eukaryota; kingdom Metazoa; phylum Chordata; class Lepidosauria; order Squamata; family Rhineuridae; genus Rhineura; species Rhineura floridana. The sequence goes on from NC_084480.1 coordinate 247,896,024, forward strand.
TTTGTGCTGTGTAGCTGATATAGCAAACACTCTTAGGGTCAAACTACACATGATGCTAAATGTATAGTTAGAAAGCATGTCCGGGTTTCAGAAATATTAACAATACATGCCAACTGAAGCTTTTTTTCTAAGGCTAATAGGAAGGGGGAGGTTGTATTGGGATCACGGTTGGGACGGGAAGGGTTAAAACTCTCCTTCCTTCATGTTGCATAGGTGCACCTCAGCACCTACGATTAAACAAACTAAAAATCCTGACAAGTTATCTAATGATGCATTTAGCATCACATGTGGTTTGACCCTCAGTCAGCCCAGCATCAGAAGAGGCAGAATTCCTCAGAAGGGAGGTGATCTGCAGTTTACAGTGTTAATGGTTTTCTGCTATTTTTAATCTGCAGGCCAAACTACAGGAGAGTGTATCAGAGCAGATGTGCCTGGCATGAGCAAGAGGAGCCACACCCAGAACTGAAACCAAAAGGAAGATGTTCAGAGCAGGGAAGTGTTTGCTTGAGGCAATGGGTACTGGGTTCTGTGGGGGGTAATAGGGTTGCTTATGTGCTGTTTACTCTCTTGGGGGAACTGAAGATCTAACACGTTAAAGGTTAAGTTGCATATAAAGGTTGCTGTACACAGTGTTACAAAAGCTGTTGCTGTTTTACACTTTGTGTTTGCAAGTATCCATGTGTTGAGCATCCAGTCTCCCTTTGCGCTATAAATAAGAGCAACTTCATGGCTTAGTTGGCTAGGTAGTATGAGTGCTAGTACCCTGTTATGTAACAGAAGCAAGAAAAGAGTTGTAGAGAGCACATGCAGGGTCATCAGCTGTTGTTTTTTGACAGCATTCTCTATTGCTCCAGAAGAAAGAGCTGAGTCGTGTGGGGTTTATGTAGCATTTGTTGACACCAGCATGGCCAGGCCAAGGGGGCTGCCACGTCTCCAATCTCTGCTAAAGCCAGTGAAAACAGCCGGTCAGGGTGTCATGTCATGATAGATTATGCATGGTGTGAAGAAAGTGAAGTTTCTCTCTCTCATAAAGCTAGAACCCAGAGTCAGCTAATGATGCTGAAGACTGGGAGATTCAAGATATACAAAAGGAAATTTATAGCAAACAGTTAAACAATGGAATTTAATACCACAAGATATATTGATGGCTGCCAACCTGAACGGCTTTAAAAAGGGATTAGACAAATTCACAAGAGAATACGGGTATCAATGCGTACCCATCATGTTACCTTCAGCAGCAGAGGCAGCAGCACAAGAATAGAACAGGGCTATTCTTCTCATATTGTACTTGTGGTCTTTCCTGAGGCACCTGGCTGACCACTGCTGAAAACAGGATGCTGGACTCTTCCTATATTCTTATGGTGTCCATTTCATTTAGTTAGTTTTGAGTAGGTGGACTTCCAAAAGACCAATAAACCTGCTTCCTATAGATTGTATAGTTTAGTATTTGCAAAGGAGGTTCCCTCTGCCCTTGATCTTCTCTGAGCAGGGCTGGCAGACTTGGGAATAGCTTGAAAGAGTGATAAACCATCCTAGATGGTCAGCCCAGGACATGTTTTGAAAATGTTTCCCATATGAAGATGCGGGGGCCTAGAGAGAATCTTTATCCTCCTTCTCCCTTTGCAGTCAGACCAGAATCAGTTGCTTTTCCTTAACTTCCTGATTACCAGCAATGTTTGTGTCTGACCTGGCAGCAAATGGCAGCGGGGACTTCAAAGACCTACTACAGACAGCAGACAAGGGTGGCAGGAAACAATAGACAGGAGAAACAATGAACAAGCGTGAAACCCTAATGTTTATGGGTTGAGGTATCTGGATACCAAAATACAAACAGCAGCAACCTGAATGCAAATGCAAAACCAGCCCTCGTGAACAAACTTGCACAATGTGCACAGGCTAAAAGTTCTGCTCCAAAGCTTTTATTTTCCTCTCCCTCTGTGTACATTTCCTCATTATTTTTCTCTGCGGCTGTGATTTCTCATGGCTAGTCACTGACAGTATATAAAATGCATGAAGACCTTCCAACAAACACTGCATTGAAACAATTTTTAAAGTTGGGGGGAAAATAACAGGAAATTCACGCTTAGGCCCTTGAGGATGAAACATGACACATGTCCATCAACACTTAGACACACTGGGGGGCATTATAAAAAGTAAATAAAGGTCATACCATGGTGCCTGGCTGTTTGAAGACATGGCTTTTGCCATTAAGTTGTCATTTCCTTGCTTTCTTACTCCTTACTTGAGTGTTTTTTAAGTTTCTTGGGTTGGATAAATTTACCTCGTGTTTTATAAAGCAATTCATGAAGTGTCCACATTTACAAACTAAAAATTTTCATGCTCCTTGCCATGTTATAGACTACCTAAAACAGAATTGTAACTTGCTGACTGGGAGGAAATCTATAATCAAGCTGCAAACAAAGATCAGGTTGTGTATATATGTATTCTGTTAATTATATACGGAAGAATATAACATGACTTGTCTTTTAGCCATATAGCTCACAATGATGAAGTTGCAGGCAGATCTTATATTATTCTATACCTATTGTGCTGTGAGCAGAATCAGAAACTATCACAGTACCTATTGGGACAAAACTGTGTGCATGGTGAAGGCAATGATGTGTATGAGGGAAGAGGGGGTAGAACTGGACAGCTGTTTCCTGCCTGGCTGTCAGACTAGGTTCCCGTGAAGCTGAAAATGAGATGAAGTAGAGTCGGGGCCGGCCCTCCCATTAGGCAGAGTAAGCCAACCACATCTGCAGTTGAAAGGCAGTAGCAGATGGCATGGTACAGTGGGCTGGGCCCACCTGACCTCTGGTCTGTCATATCACTGCTGCTTACAAGAAGGTAGAGGGGAAGAGGCAAGGTAGCAGTGAGGTCAGTGCAGTGCAAATGCACCAATGGGATCACTGTATTGCTCCCTTCCCCTCTACCTCCTGGTAAGCAGCAACAATGTGACTGAGAGGAGGTTAGATGAGCATTGCCACCCCATCACGCCATCTGCTACTGATGAAATGGCAGCAAATGATTACTTATTTAGTTTATTATTATTCTCTTTTTACTCCTAGGAAGAGGTGTTTATGAAATTTTCTGCCTCAGGTGCCAAAATAACTTGGCCAGTCTTGGGTATTGGGTATTATTCACCTTGACTTGGAGTGGGGTGCGGCACCATTTGCTGCTGTACCTCAAACATTAAAATATATTGGGCCAACCTTGCAAATGCTGTAATCCAGCATACAATTAAGCTACTTAAATTCCTTTCAGGTAGTCTAACTATGCACAGGATTGTAGCTAAAGGCAACAGGGGCAGGTTTTCTCTTGGCAACTTGTCCTAGTTATTAGGAGTCTCTGCTGCCGTTTCCTGGGCATATACATTGATCGCTAGGCTGGTTAGAATTCTTCATCATCTTAAATATGTTAGAATAATTAAAATCAAGTGAATCCAAAGTGAGGGTTTTTTTAATCCTCTGGACCAAGTGTGGAAGAGACATATAGTCAAAGTTTCATGTTTTATTATATGTTTGTACTCAGTGACCAGATCAAAGACGACAGGAAGTTTCAGTATGTTGATACCACCAAAGTCCAAATCCAAAGTGACATGACCAGGTGACATTTCTATATGTTTAAACTATTACTACATTCTTATCTTCTATGAACAGAGGGAGGTTGGAACAATTCAGGGGCATGGGTTGTTTGAAAACAACAGCAGATGTGCAGGGAAACCCTGTAATTGTGCTGGGCATCTTGGGAGTAGATAAGTTGGCTATCAACAGCTGAACATACTTGATAACAAAATGGCTGGCAATTTATCTTAACTTGAGGGCTGCTATGCTACTTCTAACTATCCTTAGCTTGTGGACCACTTGTATTTTGTTGAGCATCCTGGAGATATTGCTGCTGCTTACATGGGTGGCTCCTGGTGTTAATAATGTAAGGTGCAAGTAAAATTGCCATGGACTTTTCACACTGTTGGGTATATTGCACTTTCCCCTGTGGTCTGAAGGCACATAAGGCCAGCTCCCTGCTGAAGCTAAGCAGGGTCAGGTCTGGTCAGTGCCTGGATGGGAGACCGCCTGGGAACCATATGTAAGCCGCCTTGGGTTTCTATCATGAAAAGAAAGGCGGGGTAGAAATGTAATAAATAAATAAATACGTTCATCCTGCTATGTTATGTCCACACCAGTTTGAATGGCATAGCTGCTGTGAATAGGGTCCTTTTGGTATCAGAGCTGACAGGTGAGGGAAAGGTTCATCTTACCTCATAGTGCTCCTTTTGATTATAAAATGAGACCTCAGCTTTATACCTAACTTGGGCACACACTGAGACAAATGTCCCATCTGTACTACACATGTAAAACAGTATTAAAGAGTCATGGCTTCCCCAAAAGAATTCTGGGAACTGTAGTTTGTAAAGGGTGCTGAGTGTTATTAGGAAGCCCCTGTTCCTCTGACGGAGGTCTAGTGGCCAGAACGGTTTAATAGTCAATCCCTCTTCCCAGGAAACTCTGGCAACTGTAACTTTATAAAGAGAATAGGGGTCTCTTAACAACTCTCAGCATCCTTAACAAACTACAGTTCCTAAGATGCTTTGGGGGAAGCCATGACTGTTAAAGTGGTATAATATGTTTGTATGTGTATGCATAATGCATTTTATGTATTTTAATAGTATTTTATACATTTTAATTTACTGTAATTTTTAATGTTTTATTGTGTTTTTTATTGTGTATTTTATTATATATGTGTGCGATTTTATTGTAGCCACCCTGAGTGCCCTATTGTAGGGTAGAAGGGCAGGATAGAAATATTTCAAATAAATGAGTAATATTACTTTAAATGTACAGTGCAGATGGGGCCAAAGCAAGAAGGGAAATTGAAATAAGGCCAAACAGAAAAATGTGAAGGTGGGGGTGGAAAAAGCAAGAAAATGGCACAAGAAAAAGGGGGATATTAGGAATTTCAGAGGAGGTTAAACTCAAAAGATCCCCCCCCCAGTACTGAATTGTGTTTGAAGTAACAATATTGTGTGCTAACTGTGCTCTCAATATTAACAACTCATTTCTAACTTATGGCACTTTTATGGTGAATCTTGTGAATTTAGAGTTTCTTAAACCTTCAAACTACATGACTTGCTATAAATCACAAGCATCTTCTTTCTCAATAGAGACAGGCTTGAAAACGTGACTGCCATCTATTTGAGAGGCTGACAAAAGACCAAAATAACAAAGGACCACATTTTATTCTGCATGGAAAGCCCTTGATTTTAAAGTGGAGTTTGGCTTTTTTTCCCCTTTTGCATTTTTAGGCCAACCTCTATGGTTTGATTAAATATATTTTCTTTGCTGGTACATTATTGCTCAGTTTTAAGACAGTGGGCACAATCATGCCAGAGGGAAGCACTTTTCTCCTATAGAATTCATGTGAATGGATCATTATGCAATTAGCAGTGGGGCTCTGTTCCTAACCCTGTCACTGAGTACACTGCCTGGTCTCGTTTATAGACATCCAAACATTAGCATGGCCATCTGCAGGGAAGAAGCCTACACAGGAGCAGCTGCTTGTATATAGGCTTTCATGCAGTCAAGGCATCTATCCAGTTCAAGCATAGATATCTATAGGCAGCGTTCCCAATTCTAGGATCAGGAGCACATAGTAATGTGATGCCTACCATTTGGTATTCAGAGGCATATTGGCTCTGACACTGGAGGTAGTCCATAAACTTAATGGCTAGTAGCTACTGATAACCTCATCCCCCATGAATTTGCCCAATACAATTTTAAAGTAGTCAAAGCTGGTGGCCACCACTACCTCTTGGAGTGAATTTCATAATTTAACTACATGGGGCTTCCCTTAGACACAGTCCAGAAGCTGCAGCTGGTGCAGAATGCCACTGCCAAGTTGCTATTTGTCACAGTCAGTGAGGATGACATCAGCTCCTTCAATCTCTACGCAGGCCAAGGTATTAGTATACAAAGTCCTGAATGACAGGAGACCCAAGTACCTGAAGGAACATCTCCAGCATTGCCCCACCTGATCATTCAGAGCAGCCGAGGATGCCCTGCTCATTGTCCTGCTAGTGGCTTTTGCTAGCTGCGTGGTGACATGTGACAGGGCATTCTCAGTGGCAGTTCCTAGATTATATAACTCCCTACACATTTCTCTTGGGTTGTCCCCCATATTGGCTATATTTAGGCTCACTATGCAAGCGTTTTGTTTTTTTGCTAGACCTTGGGGTGTAAGAATATTCCTGCTGACCTTGCTCCTGTTTTGTTTTGATTGTTTTGTATGGAGTGTTTTTTTTAAGTGGGATTTTTGTCTTTGGGCGGAAGGGAGGGATAGAAGTCAATTGAAATAAATAAATAAGTAAGGTGGTCCACTAATTAAAGATCTTTAGTTGATTAATCATAGGACTTTTAATACATTATTCAATTACTTTCAAATAAATCTGTTTCTTACCAAATCTTCTGTATAGGAATCTTTTTGAGGACATCTTGACAACATACCATTTAACAGGCATCATTTAATTGTTAAAAGAAAATGCCATCTAATAGCTCCTTTATCTCCTTTTTGCTTGTTTTATAATAACATAGTGACATCAAAAGAACTTTATAAATGTGTTTTTAGTGTCAGTCCCACCAATTACAATTCACCCCAACAATTAATCAACTAAAGCTTGATTAATCTACTAATTAAACTGATTAACATTTGCATAAGTATTATGTGATCAGTTATCATGCATCATTGCTTTCTGTTATGTCAGGCAATTACCAAAATCATGGTGTCTATTGTTTAATATATCAGAATAGGATTAGAAGCTGAAGCTTTCACAACATGGGAATATAGAGCTGGTAGGGGGCAAAGATGCACAACTAGGAGCTCCAACTCACCACCCCATATAATTCAACATCAGAGCTTGGAAAAGTTACTTTTTTGAACTACAACTCCCATCAGCCCTAGGCAACATGGCCACCGGATTAGGCTGATGGGAGCTGTAGTTCAAAAAAGTAACTTTTCCAAGTTCTGTTCAACATAAAGCCACATGCAGCCAATATTATGCACTTTTAAACAATGCAATCTACACAGAAGGAAGCCCAGTTGAGTTCAGTAGAGTTATTCCCAAATAAAAGTGTATAGGATTACAGCCCAACACTACTTGCCCCCCATCTGTGCTACTGGAGGGGCTTAGACTAAGGCAGAAGTAACCCTCTGCTGGTGGGGAGTGCTCCACTGATGCATCCAATGGAGCAGGAAACTACTGCTGGTGGTTCTCCTGCCACTATTTTTTAAAAAAAGAGTAAGTCAGTGTAATAATTTTAGTTACCATTTATCTGAAGGACCACTTGCACCCATATGCTCCTGCCCTGGATTTAAGATCATCTGCCTCTGGTCTCCTCTGTGTGCCTGGAATAAAAGATGTCAGACTGACAGGCACGCACGAGAGAGCCTTTTCAGTTGTGGCTCCTAGGCTTTGGAATTCACTGCCTCAAGAAGCCCATTCTGTTCCCTCCCTGATGGTTTTCCAGAAACTCGTAAAAACTATCTTGTTCCGGAGAGACTTTGAGAGGGTCTGATGGGTGAGTCTGACACTGTCTCTACATTTTCTATTTTTAATTTTTATCTTGTGGTTTTTACTATTGTTTCCCCATATATGTACTCATATATACATGTAGGTTTCTTAGTTTGTTTATATATATATATGCTTATTGTATTTTATGGTATTTTATGTATTTTAAATAATTGTATTTTATGTATTTTAACTTACTGTTTTGTCTTGTGTTTTTATTCTGTATAATTTTATTACGTATGTGTGTGATTTTATTGTAAGCCGTCCTGAGTGCCCCATTGTGGGGTACAAGGGCGGGATAGAAATATTTTAAATAAATAAATAAATGTAACTCCTATGCAGCCTGATCCCATTCATGTTTACTTGGAAAATCCCACTAATTTCTCTCAGGCAAGTGTGCACAGGATTGCACACCTACTGAAATTAATGACATTGTAAGTCTATACATCTCTACAAAAAAGTAATTTTTGGAAGTGTTGGGATGCAACTCAGCTTGCTGATGGTTTGCATGGGGAAGGGTAGATGGAGAGGGGAACCTCTGTGCTTCTAGACTGCTCTTCTCACCTGTGCTAACCTTCCTTCAGGTGCTAGACTGATACTTTTAGGGTTGCTGGTTTTATTTCCTCCTTCTCTCTTTCTTCTTCATTCCACTTGGGAGAGGAGGCACTTTTCCTTTGTCTCTCTCTCATGCGTAGATGAAAGAGCAAGCATGGCTCTTTGCATCTCCAACTTCAGTTAGCTGGAACTAGGGCCTTTCCTATCCAATCTGTATTTCATACAATAAATGTAAGTTTTCTTCTTTTCTGAAACCCAGTGTCTTAGTGTAATCATATCCAGGGTAAAGTGTGCTCCTTCAACAGGGATCCTGTTAAGGTTCAGCTTCTGCCAGCGTACAACTCCAAATGCTAACAGTAATCTCTGTAAGTTTAATGGAGCTTGCTCTCAGCAAAGTGTGTATGGGATTGCAACTTTATAGAGCAATCCTAAACCCCAGCTGGGGAAATGTGGAGCAGAACAGCCCAGCAGCGAAGCAAACACCACAGCCCAACCCCTGCTGCTTGAGCTGTCCAGGGCAAAAGGTGGTGGTGGATAATATAAGAATTAGTGTGTGAATATCATAATTTTGACTACCATTTAAATCTTATGCAGCCTGACCCTATTCAGGTTTACTTGGAAAGTCCCATTTTTTTGTTTCTCTGTTTTCTCAGTAACTATGGATGAGTGAATAATTTGGTTTTAAATTTAAAGTAAATTCACCACAACAGTAGATGTTAACATTTCAGACTTTGTTCTTTTTCCTTTTTATCCAAAGCTCTTGACTTGCTAGCCTCAGAAATCCTAAAAGTGGGTGAAATTCACCAGGTGCAGCTACATTTTAGTGGAGCTCTAGGGAGGATTTTGGCTAGGCCTCATTAATATCAAATGAACTATGGTTCTGGGATAGTTGTGCCTGGAACATAAAGTTCAGATCTTCAGAGTTCAAATGTGTACTCTCTCCATCTGTATGCCACTTTAAAAATAAAAACATGCAGTCATGAGACTACAACTGGTCAAAAATCTACACTTTTAGTTGCACATAACTGAGATTGCAGCAGGGCTTAACTTCATTTTTACCTGCACGAAGTTGTGGTCACACATGTACAGCAGCAGCACAACAATTTTCTTTTTCCTAGGTAGAATAACAGAACTTGTTGGATCAATATTGTTAAATCTATGTTCAGGGTTCAGCAGCCTGACCGCTGGCAATGTAAAAACAAACTGGAGAGCTGTCAAAGCATCTGGTCAGTACAGTGACATGTCAGATTCATTATTTGGTGCACTGTGATACTCATTACATTTGAAGATTTATACCCCACCTGACCTTGGGCCAGTCACTGCCTCTCAGCCTCAGAGGAAGGCAATGGTAAACCACCTCTGAATACCGCTTACCATGAAAACCCTATTCATTGGGTCACCATAAGTCGGGATCGACTTGAAGGCAGTCCATTTCCAATTTTTTCAATAAATGATTCTCAAGGCAGCAGGGTGGCCCCAAAACAGTTTGCAGCCTGAAGAGAATGAGAAGATGCCTCATCCTCATATTCCAGGTATAGAAGCAACTGGATTATTTTTATTTATTTAATGCATTTACATGCTGCTTAATCATTTGCATTTCTAAGCAGGGTACATGAAATCAAGCCACACAGAAAATGAAACAATAAATTTGTCATAAAACCAAACACTTAAAATGCCTGTGTGTTAGTCTGCAAGGAGGGTACCTGTCTAATCTCAGTTGGGAGGCAGTTCCACAGGCTTGGGCCCACAACACTGAATGCATGGATTCTAGTAGTTATGAACGGTGAATCTGAGCCATGGGGACCACCAACAGAGACTCCCCCAAAGACCTCAGCAATCAGACTGTGATATAAGGGATCAGGCAATCCTTAACATATATGAACACAAGTTGTCAAGGGCCTAGTAAATTAATACAAGAACCTTGGACTTGGCCTGGTAACATACAGGCAGCCAATGCAAGCTTTTAAGCACTGGAGTAATGTGCTGGTGGATGACTCTTATGGCACTTCCAGGTTTGTGCTGTTTTGGGGTGGGGTTCAATCACATACCTGCAAATTCAGGTTGCGCTATTAAACTTAATTTAGAACTCTTGCAGAACAAACCCACTGTCCCCCAAAGTCGTACTTTTTGTGATAAGGAAAGTGACAGGAAAAAGTTCACACTTACAGGCAAATCTCCCTAATTCACACTTAGAATAATAGAATCATAGAGTTGGAAGGGGCTTATAAGGCCATCAGGTCCAACCTCCTGGTCAATGCAGGAATCCAAATTAAAGCATACCCAACAGGTGCCTGTCCAGCTGCCTCTTGAATGCCTCCTGTGTTCCTCCAGTGTTGGAGAGCCCACCTCCTCCCTAGGTAATTGGTTCCATTGTCATACTGCTCGAACAGTTTTTCCTGATGTTCATCTAAAATCTGGCATCCTGTAACTTGAGCTCATTATTCTGCATCCTGAACTCTGAGAGGATTGAGAAGAAATCTTGGTCCTCCTCTGTGTGACAGCGTTCAAGTACTTGAAGAGTGCTATCATATCTCTCCTCAGTCTTCTTTTCTCAAGGCTAAACATGGCCAGTTCTTTCAGTCTCTCCTCACAGGGTTTTGTTTCCAGTCTCTCCTCGTAGGGCTTTGGATTACACTTGCTTGGTTCAAGCAACATCATCTATCTTCTCCTCAAAAATCAGAATGAATGTTCAGTGAATAACCAGTCCCATCTACCACACTGCACACTTCGGGCAAACAAATCAGGATGAATGTCCAATAAAGAGGCCATCTGTCAATTTCGGTTTTGTCTGTTTCTCACGTTTCCAGTCTTAAATTCCGTTCTGCATTTCTGCAGCAATTTGTGCTTTAAAAAAATCCTCATGAAAACTCATCAGCATTTTAGTATGATTTTATCCTAATGTACACATTCTTTATGCAGTTTTGACAAACACTATTTGCAAGCACTTTTCCCTAATATAAAGCATGTTTATATGTCATTTTCACTAATATACACATTTACACGCACACTTTACATTTATATAAGTATTCTGTACATATTATTTGATTGGATAACTGCATTGCAAAATTTGGAGAAATTTGCATTTCAAAGGATGTCTCTGTTGGTTTGCAAATTGTTTCATAAAGTGTGAATTGTGTAAGTTTGCTTTTAAATGCAATCTGAATATAACTCCCCCCCCCCAATTTGGAAGTGACCTTACTTTCAACACTAGGGCAATGTACCTGAGGAAAAGCAGGCTCACTTAGGGGTCATAGGGCTCTGTCCTGCAACATCTCACTGGTGTCTCCTTCCCCTGGGCATCTGCTGCCTGAGGTGGCCACCTCACTTAGCTGAATGACCTTGAAGACTCTAAGACACTAAAACATATAATACACCCAATTAAATTGATAGACACAGCAAATACGACCCTCTTACTATAACACAATATGCTAGCTAAGCCAGTCCTGCTAATGACATCCATTGCTACAGTGTCCACCAACCTGGTGCCCTCCAGATGTTTTCAACAATGACTCCCATTATCCTCAGCCAGGACACGCTGGCTGGGGCTGATGCAAGTTGCAGCCCAAAACATTTGGAGGGCACCAGGCTGCATTATGCTATGCTTAAGAGAAAATAAAATAGAACAGGTCCTGCCAGTGGTCTAAATGAATCATACGAAAATTGACATATGAGAATATCTGGGGGGGGGGAAGGGGGGAATGATCTGCAGATGGGCACCAACCAAAGATCAGATTCCATTGGTTAGTCTCTCATTTCATAGTTTTATAACCACTGAAAAAGTCTGCATTTTTCTATCTGCATTTCCCCCCCTTTCCGAGGGCAGTTACATCTTTTGTTACTTCGGGGCCTTTTGTGGATCTATTCTTGATTGACAAGAGGTGTAAATGATGGGAGAAATCAACTTGGCTGTCTTTGTGTAAGTTATCTATCCTGCCATATCTAGCACTGCTGATTTCATTTTAACTAAAAGCTGATACAAGGCAATTGTAGCACAGTAGGTAACAGCCTTCATCTTGGCACTAGCCAACAGTATCAAATGTTTCTCTCTGCCCCTTGCTAGTCATACCACTTCACTCATTCCAGAAGAATTACCCTCCCTCTTGCTAGGGTGCTATGCTGTTCCATATGGGCTACCAAACAAAGACCACAAAATATACTGCTCAGCATTAAAACAGCAGTTCACTCTGCTATCGCCTGACCTTTACAACCCCAATCAGAAATGAAGTGTTATGCTGTGAACAACACTGCTGACTAAAAAGACATACTACAGGTATTTTGTTCTTAGTTTCAAAAATTCTTCCTTAACCATATGCCCTGGAACGAAGATGAGTAGTTTTGCAAGGATTAAATACTCTTCCGCCTCTTCGCTAAAATCTGGGAGTGTTGTAGGTCTGGATATAAGAAGCCTTATGGGGGATCATGTGTATTTAGAAAGCAGGCATCTGGAAGGCCAGATCCAATTAGGCCGTACAATCTATATGCATCACCAACAGTATCAGGCAATAGTGTTGCTAAAGTGCTCAGTTTAGCTGGTACTCTGTGCATGCTCTGAAACAACTTAGCTCCTGTATTTTTCCCATACAGGTGGCTGTGCAATGAATATAGGCTCTTGTCAGCATAAAGTCAAAGGAAACCTTGGTGGACATGAGCTAGTACACATCTTTGTTCTCACTGAATGAGAGAAGCACATACTTGGCATATATGCTAATGCACCTGATCTATTTGCCAACTGCCAACAGAAGCACATGCCTTTCTTTGGTCATTAACTAGGCCTAGTGAAAAAAGAAGCATTCTTCCACTTGGCACTGCCCTACCAGTAACCTTGTCAATGCTCATTTGCAAAACGTAGGGTTAGGTTTTTCCATTTCCATTCTACATCTTTGTTAGACAAGTCCAAATATGGTATGTACTTATCACATTTTGTCTTGATTGCCTGAGGCCTCTCACCTTTGACCCTTTGTTATTGTTGTTCTTATGCACCTTCAAGTCGATCACAACTTATGGCAACCCTATGAATCAGCGACCTTCAATAGCATCTGTCGTGAACCACCCTGTTCAGATCTTGTAAGTTCAGGTCTTTGGCTTCCTTTATGGAATCAAGCTATCTCTTGTTTGGTCTTCCTCATTTTCTACTCCCTTCTGTTTTTCCTAGCATTGTCTTTTCTAGTGAATCGTGTCTTCTCATGATGTGTCCAAAGTATGATAACCTCAGTTTCATTATTTTAGCTTCTAATGATAGTTCTGGTTTAATTTGTTCTAACACCCAATTATTTGTCTTTTTCACAGTCCATGGTGTCCGCAAAGCTCTCCTCCAGCAGCACATTTCAAATGAGTTGATTTTTCTCTTATCCCCTTTTTTCACTGTCCAACTTTCACATCCATACATAGAGATTGGGAATACCATGGTCTGAATGATCCTGACTTTAGTGTTCAGTGATACATCTTTGCATTTGAGGACCTTTTCTAGTTCTCTTATAGCTGCCCTCCCCAGTCCTAGCCTTCTTCTGATTTCTTGACTGTTGTCTCCATTTTGGTTAATGACTGTGCCGAGGTATTGATAATTCTTGACAAATTCAATATCCTCGTTGTCAACTGTAAAGTTACATAAATCTTCTGTTGTCATTACTTTAGTCTTTTTGATGTTCAGCTGTAGTCCTATTTTTGTGCTTTCCTCTTTAACTTTCATCAGCATTTGTTTCAAATCATTATTGATTTCTGCTAGTAGTATGGTATCGTCTGCCTACCTTAAATTATTGATATTTCTCCCTCCAATTTTCACACTTCCTTCGTTTTGGTCCAATCTCGCTTTCCATATGATATGTTCTGCATACAGATTAGAGTGATAAAATACACCCCTGTCTCATGCCCTTTCCGATTGGGAACCAATCGGTTTCTCCATATTCTGTCCTTACAGTAGCCTCTTGTCCAGAGTATAGGTTGTGCATCAGGACAATCAGATGTTGTGGCACTCCCCTTTCTTTTAAAGGATTCCATAGTTTTTCATGATCTACACAATCAAAGGCTTTGCTGTAATCTATAAAGCACACAGTGATTTCCTTCTGAAATTCCTTGGTCTGTTCCATTATCCAACGTATGTTTGCAATATGATCTCTAGTTCCTCTTCCCTTTCTGAATCTAGCTTGGACATGTGGCATGTCTCGCTCCATATATGGTAAGATCCTTTGTTTCAGAATCTTGAGCATTACTTTACTTGCATGGGATATTAAGGCAATAGTTTGATAATTACTGGGATCTCCTTTCTTTGGAATTGGGATGTATATTGAATGCTTCCAGTCTGTGGGCCATTGTTTAGTTTTCCATAGTTGCTGACACATTTTTGTCAACATTTGGACAGATTCAGTCTCAGTAGCTTGTAGTAACTCTATTGGTATGCTGTCTGTTCCTGGTGATTTGTTTCTTGCAAGTATTTTAAGAGCAGCTTTCACCTCACATTCTAAAATTTCTGGTTCTTCATCATACGGTTCCTCCGTGACCCTAGGTTTGCCCAATCATGATATGGTAGGATACTTGGATTGTCACACCTCCCATAGATTATCACATCATCTTTCCTCTTAAAGTATGCTTTCCCCATTCCTAGCCTCACTCTGTTTGTTCTAGGTAATGCCTTCCTTCAGATAACAGAACCTTTAATTCTTGTCCCCAAGAGACTGCATTGTTTGATCTGCCCAGTCTCTGAGGAGTTCATGTTGCTCAGACTTCCATGTGATAATCCAGGACAGATTGCTGCAACCCAGTTTATTCCTCTCCTTGTCTCTGCCACCCCATTCCCTTGCCTCATTTCCATGTTTGTTGTTTTCTTCAAGTTAGTCAGGAGTCCTGAGGAAACATGAAGCCACATGTTTTCCTTAAGCACTCTTCTATATTTGGAATCATATTGGGAGGATTCCGAAGAACCCAAGTTGCTTGCTGGCAAACCACACAGCATGGAGCAAAAGATTTCCTACTTTTGGTTTTGCTATCATAGCCTTTTTTGTAGATTTTTGCAGATAACAAGCAGCATACTGTCATCAAACAGCCAGGCAGATTTGCCACTCAAGAACCTTGGTCTATAGTCCTGACTCCAAATCCTTGGGTCATGAATGCAATGCAATTCAGTGTAAACAAGTGTAAAGTTATGCCCACTGGAGCAAAAAATCTTAATTTCACATATATGCTCATGGGTCTGAATTTGCAGTGTCTGACTAGGAATAAGACTGTGGTGTTGTAGTGGATAACTCGAAGAAGATGTCAATGCAGTGTGCAGTAGCTATGAAAAAAGCAAATTTTGTGCTAGGGATCATTAGGAAAGGTATTGAATATAAAACTGCCAATAGCATAATGGCATTATATAAATCTATGGTGCAGCCACATTTGGAATACTGTGTACTGGTTCTGGTCACCTCACATCAAAAAGGATATTGTAGAACTAGAAAAGTTTCAGAAAAGGGCATTCAAAATGTCAAGAGATGGAGCGACCCCTCTGTGAGGAAAGGTTGCAGCATTTGGGGCTTTTTAGTTTAGAGAAAAGGCAAGAAAGGGGTCACATTATAGAAGTGTATAAAATTATGCATGGCATGGAGAAAGTGGATAGAGAAAAGCTTTTCTCCCTCATAACACTAGAACTCATGGACCTCAAATGAAGCTGAATATTGGAAGATTCAGGACAGACAAAGATAGTAGGTACTTCTTTACACAGTGCATAGTTAAAACTATGGAATTTGTTCCCATAAAAGGCAGTGGTGGCTTTAAAAGAGGATTAGACAAATTCAGGGAAAAGAACACTATCAATGGCTACTAGTCATGATGTCTATGCTCTGCCTCCATAGTTGGAGGCAGCATGCTTCTGAATACCAGTTGCTGGATACCATGCGGCGGGGGGAGTACTCTTTGCACTCACGTCTTGCTTGTGGGCTTCCCACAGGCATCTGGTGGCCACTGTGAGAACAGGATGATGAACCTGATGGGCCATTGGGATGATCCAGCAGGCTCTTCTTGTGTTGTTATGGACAGAGAAACTCAGAAAACATCTTCCTTCCTTTTCTGTTCTCCTTGAAATAGGTAATTATTACTGTTTCACTCCACTCTCCTTCATTTCCTAAATCTCTCTTTTTATGCCTTCATGTGTTCCAAATCTATCTCATTTGCATTCAAGCTTCCCTAGTCTTCTAGGACCTCCGTTTGAGTCTCCCCCGATCCCTAGGGCCACTCCCCATTCCTTATCTTACAACAGTAAGATTCCTCACTACCATCTATCTCTATCATAGAAACAGGTAAGTGTAAGCTATTGTTCAGGTAATGTGACTTTGGGTAGCGTGAGTATAAATTTTACTTCAACTCGCCGTTTTATTTTTCTGGAACATTTTGGCAATTCAAGCTGCACAGCTATTTTACTCTTTGATGTTATTTTATCACTTGTAAGAATGATAAATATATTTTCTTTGAATGCAAATTGGGACTCAGTGGTTCTTGCATATCCCCCCATATAACTGATGCATACAGTGTAACCTCCTCATCGAGGGCCGTGACTCTGGATAAACAATCTCAAATTATCATGCCTCCCTGGCTACATGTGTACACACACACTAGTGTATCATGTGTGATCAAGGGCGTATGTAGGCTTGGTATCAGTATATACACACTCAATATTTTGGAACAAAGCAGGATGAGAAACTCCAACAGCAGAAGCAAACAAGACAAATTCCAGAGTCTGATTTCAGAAAAAGCTCCAGAATGCAATCTAAGAATGGAAAGAACAGGATCTGACACTAATCTGGGAAAATCTAGGCTAACATACCAGGGCCACGGGCCTTTTTCACTATAGCTATGATAGGAACTATTAGAGTGGTAAGAGCAGTCCCCATTTAACTTTTGCTTTTCTGTTTCCCACTTCATTATTTATTACATACCCTTATTTGTCAGAACCTTTTCAAACTTAATTACACAAAGCTTCCGCAGAAAATAATGAGTGTTAAAGCGAGGGATACTTCTAGGTAAAAGCACCATGTGTACCAGCTGCCCCTGTGTTAGTAATAAAAAGTGACAACAATTAATAATCATTAATATTTTCAAAAAATGCAATTAGCTTCAGTGTGGGAGACTCAGTTGATGCTGTAACATAACAAACACCACTTATGGTTATTTATTCTTGGTAGAGCACATATGTATGGAAGCCTGTGCTTAGTTGCAGACACCCCAGCATTTTATACGAGATGTACTCGCATGGAACTGGGTGCTAATATGCAGTCTGATGCTTGATGCTTGAGTGGAGCACAGGCTGCTGCACCGTTGTAAATTTTATGGCATCTCTGCACATCCTAGGAACGCCACTTAGGAAAGGCACATGTTACCAAATTCTTCCAAGCTACACAGGAAGTGGATTGGACTGTGAAAGACCAACCCAAATGGGGTTTGCATTTTGACCAATTTGTAGGGCAGTCCAATATCTCAGAGAGGAGTTCAGGTCTCCTGCTCCCCTGGTGCATTCACTATAGCGGCCCAATTTCCCTGCTTTTTACAGTTTGATAGAAATAGCTGTGGGCTACATGTATGTTCTTAAACCGCAAGGTTTTTTGCCTATTAGTCAATATTTAACTATGTGAAGATTATCTGGAGAACATTCACTATCAAAATACTCAGAGGAGAATTCTGAAGAGAATTTGGTGTGTGTATGTGTGAATGCATTTTAGCTGTCACTTAAGTGAAGATGTTCTTCTGCCCAAAACAGAAATATAGGAAGCTTCCGTATACCACGTCAGACTCTTGGTCCATCTTGCTCAGTCCTTGACTGGGAGTGGCTCTCCACGGTTTTGGATAGGGTTGCCAGGTCAGAAGCATCCCAAAACCTGATATATTAGGGGCGGGCCCAAGTGATGTCATGGGGCGGGCCCGAGTGATGTCATGGGGCGGGCCCAAGTGATGTCATTAAGCATGATACATTAAGCATCAATCACAGTTGCTTGGAGTGTACAATTAAAAACAAAATCTGATTGGAAATTAAGCTAGAAATCTTAGCTAAAACATGGAGCCTGGGTAGGGAACATTTAATCTAGCCTACTTGCTTTCGGCAAGAAGGGTTTAAGTGCCTTCAGGCCAGGCCAGTCACCAGAAGGTCACTGTAGGAAGAAAGGAGCCTAGTGTTGTGGAGATGTTAGATGGGAACATTCAGGAGTAAAGATGGATGCCCCTGAAGGCTGCAATTGTAAACACACGTACCATAGAACTCAACAGGACTTACTTCTGAGTAGATATAGTTTGGATTGTGCTGTTGTTAAAGCTTAACTAGGGATCCTCTGCAAAAACATCCATCTCCAAGCAGGGTTGGCAACCCCCTGCCTGGAATGCCCTGCCCTTATCTTTTAATGTGGCTGCTCCAAACTTCTTTACAGATTTGACCCTTCACTTCAGAAAGAAGTCTGAGAAATGAGTAAGAGTAAGAAGATTCTCTACCCTTTCTGTCTGCATAGATGCCCTCATCCTTCTCCTGCGCCCAGCAGAAGCTCTGCGCCAGGCGGGACGCGGTGGCATCTTGTAGAGGACACCCTCCCCTTTCCTGGGGTATTTGATTTGTGCTGCCGCAGAGCACATTTCAGGGTGGGTACCCTCAGTTACTTACTTTTTTCTATGTGTTTTTGTCCATTTTGATTTTGCATTGATGCACCCGTGCGTGCCCAGTGCCCAGCAGAAGCTCTGGGCCGGATGGGACGCACTGGCATCTCGTAGAGGACACCCTCCCTTTCCTGGGGTATATGATTTGTCCTGGCCCAGAGCAGATTTTGGGGTGGGCACCCCCAGTTACTTATTTTTTCCTGTATGTTTTGGTCTGCTTTGATTTTGCATAGATGCCTTCCTCCGTGCCCTGCGCCCAGCAGAAGCTCTGGGCCAGGCAGGATGCAGTGGCATCTCATAGAGGACACCATCCCCTTTCCTGGGGTATATGATTTGTCCTGTCCTAGAGCAGAGTTTGGGGTGGGCACCCCCAATTACTTATTTTTTATGATTTTATGACATCATTATGTATTTATGATAATATCAGAAGCCTGATGATTTTGATTGCATAAATGTATTGTTATTCTTGACGGGGAGAGTCCCCCGATCACAGCGATATATCATACAGGGTACCCCAACATATATTTTGGGGTTCAGAGACATGTTAAGTTTGGTTTGAACTTGCTGTAGTTGTCAACTCTTCTTCTTTTTTAGTGTTTTGAACTTTCAAGCAAATAAGGAACTGGGAACTAGGAACCAACTTCAGCGTCGTATCAGTTAAATAGATTAAACAGTCGTGGGGGGCGGCGGCTGACGTTTTGGTGTATATCTTGGGAACCAGACCACCTAGAAACTTATTTTTTAAAAAAATTGAAGCTGAGAGTCCGGAGATTAAGGGGTGCTAGCCGGAGAGCCGGAGGGGCTCCCCAAAAAAGCAGAGACTCTGGCCAAAAAGCAGAGATCTGGTAACTCTAGTTTTGGACAGGGCTCTTTCCCAGGCCTACCTGGGGATGCCAGAGACCGAACCTAGGACCTTCTTCAGGCAAGCAGATGTTCTGCTACTGAGCTCCAGGCCTTCCCATGGGATTTTGTCGGATTTCCCATAGGATTTGCAAAAGCAGAGAGAGGGTGGTGACTAGATGCCAACCAGGTAAACAGCAGAATGACAAAGGATTAGATGGGCTCATGATGGACTTGGAAAGGGCTGTAGCTCAGTGGTACAGCATCTCCTTGGCATGCAGAAGGTTCCAGGTTCAATCCCGTCACCTCAAGGTAGGGCTGGGAGAGACTCCTGCCTGAAACACTGGACAGCTGCTGCCAGTCAGTGTAGGCAGTACTGAGCAAGATGGGCCAGTGGCCTGACTGAGTATAAGGCACCCTTCTATCTTGGTACCATATGAAGATAGTCCTTGTCCTTGGGCGTTCATTCTTAAGAGGAAAAAATTGTCCTTTTGAAAAGAGAGGGTTTTTTTCCTGTGCGCGTCTTCCTTCTGCTTCCTCCCCTTTTGCCTGTTGTAGCTAAGTAATCTACCCATGTTTACCCTTTCATCTATAAATTATATCAATTCTTTTCCTCCTGTCCACTTTTATATACACTGTGCAGCTGGGATACTTCTTCATTTGCTCCATTATGGATGCATTTGAGAAGTGCTGCCTATGGCACATGTGTTGCACAGATGTTTGTGCTCTTGAGACCCGGGAGGGGGGGCATGCACCTCAGCAAACCAGGAACCAAGAGAATGGAGGAGCCATCTTTCTTCCTTTCACTCCCAGGGATCAGTAGAAAACTGAGCAGCATCAAATCAAAAGCAAAGCAGGCAAGATGCTGGAGAGGAAGCATACGCAAGATCTGGCAGATAGACGTGCCGGACAGCTAGACAGCTAGAAAAGAAGCTCATTCAATAATATTCATCCCAACATTTCATCATGACCCTTTCAGTTAAGCACACTGTGGGTGTGGGGCAACCCAATTTTTTTGTTTTTTTAAGCCCTAAAATAAATTTATCTTGCCGTTTTTGCTTTACTAGAGAATATGTAACGGTTGGCAGTGTAATACACTTTTTATTTTCATGAGTTATGGATGTGCATGGCCATCTCTAAAAACCTGAAATAAAAACTGTATTACACCGCCAAGCCTCATATATTATATTTATATCATAGCAGAGGAGGTGTCTGCAAAGCAACTATGAACATAAACTTTTATTCTATCTGTACTTCCTCGTATTATTAATATAGTTGTGAAAATAATAGGATTTAGCAAACATTGTTACTCTTGGTAGCGCTACTGATATGATATAATAGGAGGTTCTATATGATATAGTAGGAGGTTCTACAAGTAATATATTGATCTTTGGACTGGATTGAACCATTGTGACAGGTTCTAAAGTGGAATCACCTGCCAAATAATTTAAATGAGGAGGCTGAGTTGAGCAATGTTTTATGTGCTGTTATTGTATAACCTGTACTAAGAAAGAAATATTTTAATCCAAATCTTGTACCAAGAAAATTATGCAAAGCTAAATTATATAAACCAAGTGGATCTGCAACAAAATGTTGCACTGTGAAGTGCTGCTGTTCAGGAGTCTAGGTACTCCATTCTATTTCCTCCCTCCTCACCCCCACCCCAACAGGCAGTCTGCACTCCATTACAACTGAACTCACTCAGTCCTCATTGGACCCAAGTTAGGGTGTTTTTCTAAATAATTTCTGGAAACCTTGGTTTTCCCAAACCACTGATACCTTCCTCTTGTACATAGGTAGTGCTATTACACTATTTAAACAATGGGACTCACAGCCTGAGGCCACATTGACACCATATAAAGCATCCCCCCAAATCCTGGGAACTGTAATTTGTTAAGGGTGCTGGAATTGTAACTCTATGAGGAGTTCCCGGGATTCTTTGGGGGAAGCCATGCACTTAAATTTGCTTTAAATGTATGATGTGTAAGCAACCTGAATATTGATAATAGAAGGAATGATTACTTTGTTTAAATTATGCAAACATTGCAAATGTTATCATACATGCTTAGTCTGCATAACTGAGTCTGTTAGTCGGGGTGGGGCAGCACAGCATGTTGGTGGGACCTAGACAGCATACACCACAGAGACTTCGTTTTTTTTAAAAAAGGAACCATCGTTTCATATTCTTGAATAAGATTTTTTCTTGTTCTCTGGACTGAGTTTTCTCCCAATTAAAACTTTTTAAAGCCCAGATCTAATTGGAATTTTCTGTTCCTTAATACATTCCATTTTGTATTTATTAATTGACAGAGGCCAACTAGGCTGGGCAAAGTCTCTGCAGTCTGCGCTTAATTTAAGCTCCACCTTCTGACCATTAACAATCCAGTTCGGTGCCCCCAATCCTAGCCTCAGCTTCTGAAATTCCATGAAGCATAGCACATTTTCAATTTTAGCTTTACAGCCTTATAGAATCTTATGCATGTTTACTCAGAAGCAAGTCCCATTGTGTTCAGTGGGGCTGATACCCATGAAAGTGTGAACATGATTGCAGCCTTAAAAGCTATAAACTTGTTTTTAAAAAACTGAAAGCTGAGATTCAAGATGCTGAACTCTGGACCCCATTCCAAATCCAGTGCTTGGGCTGTGAAAGCACAGAATCATGCAGTGTACACAGTCCCATTTGTACTGTTATAACATTGCTCTATCCCATGGCTGGGGAAACCTTAGGCCCAGGGGCCAAATGTGGCCCTCCAGCCCTCTCTGTTTGGCCCTCGGAACTCTCCACAGGCCACACCCCTCACTGGCTCTAAGTGCTTTTGCCTGGCTGGAGTATGTCCTTGCATTCTGATAATGCCTCTTGCTTGCCTGGAGAGAGGTCAATGTGTGTGTCTGTGTGTGTCAGTGGTGTGGTGCGTGTGTGAAGAAACTATCCTCCTGTGTAGAAGTTAAATTTACATTAATTGCTCCACCCACTTTAGCCTCTGCCTTCACCCTCCACTGGCATTTGGCCCTTGGAAGTTTCCTCACCCCTGCCCTGCTCCATCCTTTGCTCAAGAACTGCTATAAAAACATCCACTGCAGTTATCAGCAGCTGCTTATCAAAAATTATCTGATTCATAAAGTTCTGTTTTAGATACTATGAAATAAAAATATTTCCTATAGAGAAACGTATAGGAAAGTAACGCATACTTATCAGGCGATAAGGACAAAATTTGACCTGTTAATATTAATTTAAATATTTTGGCTAATAACTGGAATCTTAGCATTCATGTATTTAAATATCAACTTACTAGTCCTGAATAAGGCAGAATGATTACAAGTATTATTTTAAACAAAAATGGTGGCAGATTGGTTCTATTTAACAGAATGTTGGTTCAGTCCTTCTGGAATTTTAATTGATAATGACAACTTTTGCTGGCTCATTTTGGGCTCAGTTTTTATAACAACTATAGAACAGCATACACTTTTTTTCTTTTAGTATTACATTAAAGAGCCACATTTGCTCAGCAGATATAGAACTAGAGGGAAAAAAACATTATTTCTCATTCTTGCCCTTACACTACTGCCAAAATCAATTTTGAAAAATTATTTCAAAGTTGCTTTCAACTCAGTCTGGGCGTGCCTTTATGGCTAGAATATTACCCCATACTCTGGGATCTTTATTACATCACACTAATCTAATTTAAATGCATTTTTACTGTACTTGGTTTAATGAATGTGGAATGTGTCACTATGAAATTGCACCATTAATTTGATAAATAGGACTTGAAGGTATAATTTTTTCCAGCATTGCAGACTAATGAAGCTAAAATACATATATAATAAGAAGTGTAAATAATAAATTATTCTTAGGAGCAAAAAAATTAATTAGATCTTACCACAAATTACATCTCAATGTCAATGGGTCTGGGGGATGATTTTTTTGTAAGACTACTGACTTTCAAACTAGTTGAAATACAACTGCAATCTGTGAAAAGTTTTGCATATTGCCGCCGCCGCCACCACCTCTTCTTGAGAAAGGCAACTTTAAGGAGTTCCACACCAGAGTTTATTCCTAGACTCATTTGCCTAAAAATTACATCTGCTTAGAATCTCAATTGACTTCAATGGAATTTACTTTCCAGTGTGTTTAGGATTGCAGTTTGGAATCCCAGTTCATAGAATTATAGCCAGAAGCAGTCACATGGTATGTAATTCAATGTCCTGTGCAAATATCAGTCTATTAATTGTCCAAACCTCTCAAAAATTAACCTACGTAGCTTGGACTATATGGTGCTAAAGGCAGCAAGGAGATGTAATGAGGAGCAATTGTCTTCAGAAAGGTGATATTACCTTCAGGGGAAAACAAATGTAAAGCATTCATACTCAGCATGGATTTCACAAGCCAGGCAGATTAGCTACTTTACTGGTCTTAAGAATAGCCAGGGCTTTTTTTGTGTGTGACAATATTCACTGGTATGGAGTACCGGCACCTCTTTTCTCTCTCTCTTTTGCTGCCCATAGAAGCTATTTTGTGCTGGCACCCATGGCACTTCTATCAATACATGAGTACTGGCCCTGAGAATAGCTGTGTTAGTCTATTCAGCAAAAACAACAGAAAAGTGAGGACAGCACTTCATTGCATCTGACAAAGTGGGTTATGGCCCACAGAAACATAAATTCGTTAGTTCTTGGGTGCTACAGTGCTCCCTCATGTTTTGATCTTGTTTTGTGGTTTGTTTTAAGACAGCAATTTCGGTGTCTCAGCTTTGATTTGATTGCTTTATTGTTGACTCACAGCCACCTTGAACATATGAAGAGGCAGCATACCCATTTAAATAAAAATAAATAAATCAGAAAACCCCTGTGGATCACTCAAATAAGTTAAGTCAAGCTACAAACTGGAGAGGAAAGGCAGGAGAAACTCCCTCTGAATGCCTATGGTTCACTTAGATCCTTCCTGACAACAATGAATATTGGGACAAGTCAGTAAAACCCATCCACTTTCTCATACTGACAAAAAACATTCACACACCCCAACATCATGTCTGTAGTACAGTGATTCTCAAACGGTGTGCCGGGGCACACTAGTGCGCCGCAAGAGGTGGCTAGGTGTGCCGCGAATATTATGAAAGTATGTTATTATTAAGTTATTTTTATTCATAATTTAAAATATATTAATATATTTTTAATTTTGTACACAAAGTGCGCCAGAAATTTTTTTTATATTTTACAGTGCGCCGCGAATCAAAAAAGTTTGAGAACCACAGCTCTAGTAACAGTCCTGAAGCGATTATGATGTCAGACAGACCACCAAACTGAAACAGATTGAGATTATGTAGCAGTGGTCCTTGATAAGTTTCTCCTGTGAGTAACCTGGTCCTATTAAGACTGTTGTATCTGCAGTACAACAGATACAACACTGAGAGCCAGTGTGGTGTAGTGGTTAAGGTGTTGGACTATGACCTGGGAGACCAGGGTTCGAATCCCCACATAGCCATGAAGCTCACTGGGTGACCTTGGGCGAGTCACTGCCTCTCAGCCTCATGAAAACCCTATTCATAGGGTCGCCATAAGTCGGAATCGACTTGAAGGCAGTACATTTACATTTATATCTGCAGTACATTCTCCACTGTAGACTCTACTATGCGCTGAGTTTCTTAATATTAAGATATTTAGGACTGAAAAGTCCTATGGGTTATATCCAACTAAGTTTTACTCAGGGTAGACCCATTGAAATGAATGCACCTAGGTTAGTTGTGTTCATTTCCTTCAGTGGGTCTATTCTGAGTATGGCTAATACTGCTGGATACAACCTCGTGTACTGAGTTTCTTCATATTTTTAGTATCCATGTGTTTTGAGAAATGGAGAGGAAATGGTGGTTGGGGAGTATTGGTGCTAGGTGGGTTTCTCTATTATTCATCCTGATTCATTAAATACTTCTCTAGTTGTATAGCTACTTGTTGTTGAATGTAGCAAATATCAAAATGAAGCCTTAGCAAGACTGTATTTTTAGATACAATGTCAAGACCTGGGAAAACATGTGTTTATTATATATAGCCTTGCTGGAAGAAGAAAAGAAGGATTTCTATGCAAATTCTCTGCAGAAGCAAGTACATACCTGAACTAGAGTTATAAAACTGAGGAAGACAATGAAGCTTTTGCCAATGAGTGAAATGGGGGAAGGAATAACTGCAAAAAGCACAGCAAACATGTTATGCTTTTCCACTGAAAAAGTCACAGCAGTAAAAGTACACAAAGCAACCAAGCAAGCAAACCCCCCCCCCCAAAGAAACATGCTCAGCGTATTGTATCCCAAATCAATTGTGTTCCTTTTGTCAACTGGAATATTTTTCCCCCACCACTTCTTTGTTCAGGGAGTAAGGCAAAAGTGACATCTGTTTCCGCGCCCACCCAGAATAAAAACACTGAGGGACTGCACTGATCGTGTGGAGTTTCTGCTACCATTTCATCTACTCACAGATGGGCATTTATGAATACTCAGAAAGCTAAACCATTTTCAGGCCTCTGTTCAGTTGCTTGATGGAGGACCCTTGGCCAAAATGTCATCTTTTACTTTTCTTTTCTTTTCCAGTCCCACAGTTTTAACATTTGGATTCCCTGTTGCTTGATTTGCAGCCAAAATTCTGATGTGGCATCAGTTTGGTTGCCAGATAATGCATTAAGCCTTACTAAGGGGTAAACATAATGATCTTCATTAAACCCTCTCAATGAACCTACCTCCTGCTTCTTCAGGTGGAGAAAAGCTTTGACAAGGAACACTCTTAAAGCCCCTTGTGCTTTTTTTCTTCCAAGCTGAAGGAGGGAGAAATGAGTGGCAGCTTTTAAGAAAGGGGGGGTGGGAAGTTCGGTAAACATGAAAAGGGCTTGTCAGATTTCCTTTCCTAATGGCAAAGTTTTTCAGCAATAAATCACAATTCAGTCAATGCCATTAGTTTTGGGGCATTATATCCCTCATTAAAGTGCATAAACAATTATATTTACTGAAGGTAATGTACTGTGTAGTGTATTATAACGATGCTCATTAACATATGTAATCATCATTTGAATGGGCTTTACTACAATGTAAACTGATAATGGTGTGATTACCCACTGGGTTATTAACTTTTCAGTCCTAAGATAATAAAAGGTGAAGCAAGAAAGAGAAAGCACATATGCATTGCCCTCCGTATGTGATTTATGGGTTTTCTCCGTTGAGCTATGAACACAGGTACCCATCATTTGGGGACTGGCTCTTTATTGCACATTGTATCTGACAGAATAATAAATGTAATTGAGTGGTTCTGGGTGACCATCTAGGGAAAAAGAGTCCTTGGAATACGGAAGACACCACGGCAGACTGAGAGTCCCTGCAAAGGAAATAATTTTGTCTGTCTCCCTGTCTGTGCTTTGCTGGCTCTCTGTGGTTAGACATCTATACAGTGTCTGTAAGACTCAGACATGGAGAGGAGGAGGAATCACCACAGCCTCTTTGTCAGCCTTCTCCAGCACACATCCACAGAGTGAGGGAAATATCAGAGCCAGCCACAGCAAAATGAAAGTCCCTGTCGCACTGTTGGGTTAAATTTTGTCAGGTGTTAACACTCTTTGCTTTCACAGTGATGGGCCAGTATATCCGGCTCAACATCTTTTTCTTTAACCTTAGAAGAGAAAATATACAAAGCATTATCAACATTTTATATGATGGAAACTCTTGAAAGGTTCCAAATGGTGTTTACAGATGCAGCTGTAATCATAGCCTATGCAAAGTGATGGCTCTAGATGTGAATGCACATCCACATTTGCATCAAATCCAGGTGGTTCAACAGGGCACAGATATGCATCACAATGTGGAGATACCTCCAGTTGTGCAACTGCATCAACAATGCACCCAAAAGAATGTGCATGGATCATTCTTGCTGGCCTGGGTGAATGCATACTGTATAAACTGCAAATAATTTTGTGAGTGTGTGTGTGTGATTTTAAAGCAGTAGAAGTCAACCAAAGAAGAAATCATTATTATTTTTTTAAAAAGTTTATTTTCTCTCATTAAAATAAACCCCTCTGTCTCTGGTGCTTTCATGATCCTGAAAGTAGAAGAAACAGTGCACTTGCCAGAAGACTAATCCACCAAGTTATTTAATGGTGAAATGAAGCCCACTATTTTGAACAATCTTGTTAATTACCTTGATGTGTAGATGTATATAACATTGAACAGGATTACCATCATAGCTTTTTATGTGTATAGAGACAAATGTGAACAACTAAATTAAGGGCCTAAGTTTTGGATCTTCTAGAATGCTGTTGCATAGATTCATTAAAATAGCAGAAATGAAATTATACAAAAGCTTTTCCCTGGTTTACTAATTCTACTATTTTAACAGTGCAATCCTATTACATGAATGCACACTTAGATCTGAGAGTAAGTGCATTTAACTCAATGGGACTAACTTCTGAGTAGATATATATAAGACTGCACTATGAGGCACAGACTTTTTGGGTGGTGCAAGGACACACAGATTCTTTGTGTACTTTCTTTTGGCATGATTTTGGTGAAAGACTGGATACCTTCTTGCTTTAATAAGATCTACTTTGACCATGATATTCGTGTTCTACTCACCTAATAGTGCTATAGCATGTTAACTTTTTTTTCATTTCATTTCATTTAGAAAATGTATATATTGCTTAATATTTTTGGCCAAAATCCCTTAGCAGTTTACAGAAACGACAAAATCAAAATATAATAAATACAATAAAAGATAAATAAAAGATCAGAATACTATAAATACATTTACAATTCATCATTGAAAACATAAAGTCAGCAAATGAATAGGGTAACACTCTCAACACATGCAAATAAGACTGGGTAAACAACTGAGATTTTAAGAGAGTGAAGCATCCAACAGATGGAGTTTCCCAACTCTCTTTTGGGAGAGTATTCCAGAGGGTTAGTGCTACAACTTCATTTGAGGTTATTAGCATCTGAGGTAATTAGCAAGTTACTGGCAATTAAGGTAAGCTTTAGAAGAGCTGAGTTTGTTAGATGCAAGTAGATTGAGAGATATTAACCAGTCAGAAGATTTTAAAACAATATAATATTCTTCTAGTACAAGTACTTATAAAAATTGTGGGTGTCTAGTCCCATCTTAGAAGAGGCGTTTCCTCCTCAATGAGAGCAAATGGGGAATGCCTCTTCCAAAATGATTCCTGCTGAGGCACATGCATACATAATTTAAAAACAAAAAAATATGTTTTTAATTTGAAAGGATACCTTTTCTCACATGAAAATTCATACAGATTGCATCAATTAATTAATTACTTTGTTGGTTAAGAAGATTAATTGACTACGATGTTTTTAATTGGATGACAACCCTAAAAAAACCCAGGAAGCAGTGTCACCAATAGTGTGATCCTATACTTGTCTACTAAGAAGTAAGTTTCATTGAATTCAATAAATGGGAATAGGATGGTAACTATGTAACTGTGTGCGTGTGAGAGAGAGAGAGAGAGAGAGAGAGAGCTGGTTTGCTACTGGCCTGGCACTGGTCTTGTGCCAAGAACATTCAAGGTCAGACATTGATCACTTCCCCTCTTCCAGTTTCAACTCCTTTTTTGGGGAGGGGGAGGTAAACATCTGAAAACCGCTTAAATCTTCAGTTGCTTTTTGGCTGATGGGAAGGCTAAACCTCTGCTTCCATCTCTCCAAAGAATATCAGAAATCTTGAGAATAGGTTATAGATGGCCATTGGCTTATGTTCTAACAGAGACGTAAGATCAGTTAAGTGGGAAATTTTTCCTATGGAAGGACATAGGCAACAATTTCTTGAAAAAAGTCTCAGAGCTCATGAGGCACGGGATCAGAAGTAAGTAAATATCAGTTTGCCCACTAAGGGGAATTGCAACTTGGAATTTTGCTATAATGTGCATGCAGTTATTTAGGCTCTGTATAGGGCCAAGGTAACTAATGCTTTTTGAAAGCCATACTAGTTGGTAGTGATGGAGGATAAGGCAATCAATGGTTACTAGCCATGATGGCTATGTTCTGTTTCCACTGTTGGAAGCAGTATGCCTCTGAATGCCAGTTGCTGAGAATCACAAGTGGGGAGAGCAGTGTTGTGCTCTGGTCCTGTTTTCAAGCTTCCCATAGGCATCTGGCTGGTCACTGTGAGAACAGAATGCTGGATTAGATGGGTCACTGGCCTAATCCAGCAGGCTCTTCTTATGTTCTTATGCCCTAATGGGATAGCAATTCACTTCAAGAATGCCCCTACAGGGAAAAGGCACAGAGAGCAATGCACTTTCCAGTGACCTGCAAGTGACGTCCAAATGTCTACTGAAGTCCTCTTCCCTGTAGATCCTGTTCATGAGTTGTGCTAAACCATCACACAATTCAAGGGCACTTGATATACCCATTTGGAGTCTGGTGACTCACCAGTTGTCAAACTGAGAAAACTCCAGAGCATGGTATTTCTGCCCCCATCTATATCCTAGTCTGTGGTGAAGAGGTATAGTGCTTAGTGCTATGAAATGCTTATCAAATGATAGCGAAAAAGTTTTTGCTTTGCAAGATCAAGATCATGCAGCTGTGTCTCAGGGAGAAGGTGAGGGGGACAGGAAAGAGAGTTCCCCATCATAGATGAGGGTTCCGCTGCAGATTTCTTTGAGACACTAAGGTAGTAACAAAAGCTATATACAGATTAATATCACATTTTAAAACCAAAGACATTCAAAACCAGCAACATTAACCCAAAGACACTGGGTAATCAAACTAACATAATGGCATGCTCCCAAAGACTAACATAAACATGTAAGATAGCCATTTATAGTTTTAGCCTCTATGAATTCATGTATAGCCCCTTAAAAACCATCCAAGGGTGTGTATACACCATGCATTTAAAGTAAATTATTTTCACCCAAAGAATCCCAGGAACTATAGGTTAGCCCTCATAGAGCTACTATCCCCATCGCCCTTAACAAACTACAGTTCCCAAGATTCTTTAGGGGGCAAATAATGTGGTTTAAATGTATGGTGTGCCCAACCAGTAAGTTGGTGGCCATCATATGTCTATAGTTTTTTAACATCAAAAATAAATATTAAATATTATTCAGTTTTAACAATAAGAACACTGCCCAGGCTTTAGACATAGCCTAGAAAGCATATACTATATTTTCATGAGGACATTTGTTTTTTGTTTATTAAACGTTGCAATGATAAAACTGCTTGCATCTGCCAGGACATGGATTCCATAACTTTAGCAAATCAGTCTGATGAGACATCCAGAGTACTGGCTGCCCAGCATTGACAAACGAGTTTCAGTTGATGCAGCCTGAGGATGTGCACAAGGCACCTGTTTGGGTGTGTGCAACCACTTGTGTCCTTGTAAGATCTAGACATGAGAGGGTGTCTGGTTGGATCAGGGAGATGATTAATGCCTCATTAAGAGAGGGAGTGGTCCCAGTCACCTGAAAGAGGCGGTGGTGAAACCATTCCTAAAAAAGCCCTCCTTTGATAGAGAAGATCTTAATACTTTTAGGCAAATGTTCCCTCCTCGGCTTGGTTCTGGAATTGGTGGTTGCCAGTCAGATCCAGATGCTCTTGGATGAGGCTGATTATTTGGATCCATTTATATTCTGGAGATATTTATATTCTGATTGTCTCAACATTACCTTGATGTTTGGCCCTCCAGATGTTTTGGACTCCCATAAGTCCACCCAGCATGGCCAATTGTCAGGGATGATGGGAGTTGGAGTCCAGCAACATCTGGAGGGTCATAGGTTTCCCATAACTAACCTAGTCTGATCTAACCACTATATACAGTCGCACACTTTTATTTATTTATTTTTGTTTTATTCTTAAATTTATATCCTGCCCAGGGTGGCAAACAAGTGATAAAACAATAGAAACATTTTTAAAACAACATCTTAATACACACTTTAACAACAGAGACACATGCATCTTGGTTAGTTCCCTGAGAACACTCTCAGAACGGTAATTTCAGGACATGACTACAATTTCTCACTTTAAAAACGACCCAAGAAGTAGGAAAAACCCCAAGCTTTAAGCACATTGTCATAATATGAGCAGTATGGAGTTAAATGTAGAACCTTTTATTATTATGAGCTGGAGCAAGACTCTATCCATAGATATTTTCCTCCCAGTTCCAGCACATTTTCATTAATTTGGACACCCTAAGGAAACCCTGGTACAAATAAATAAAAGGCATATATATAGATAAAAGGCAAACTTAAATTACATTAATGTAACTCATTTCTGCAGGGATGGCCAACCTGTGGTCCTCCAGATGTTGCACAATTACAACTCCATCATCCCTGACCATTGACCATTGACCATGGAATCCAACAATGTCTGGAGGGCCAGAGGTTCACAGTCCTTTCATTACAGCATTAGTGAAAACTTTAGTTAGTGAAAGTGAGTGAATTTTGGAAGTGTGTTATAGATTTGTCAAATGCGTCTCAATTAAATTATTTGTATTTTGTGCCTGAGGCACCCAAACAGCTGTGTACACAGGTAAGTTGCCCACTGGCACTAATTTAATGTACTGCCAGCCCATGGATTTGTGATAGGGAAGATCCATCCTCAAGTTTTTATGTTGTTTGCTCTATAAGCGTACATAATAACTGTAGTTTAATTTTAGAATGACTCATGATGTACTCAGCACAGAATGGACATTAAAAAAAAAGGCAGCACCTTGATATTGCCTTGCCCCCTGAGCAGTTGTTCCACTTGTTTTTCAAAGTTTTAACACAAACTTAAGAGCTCTGCTTGAAAGGTACAGTGGGCTTGGTATAATTACCACAGCTGCCACAGATGGCTCATTTTAACAGGAGACCCTAGGTAAACCTACTTGTTTAGCCTGCAGCATAAACAGAAAAATATTCCACTTAAACAAGTGGATTTGGGTTCTGCAGAGATGAAGCTTAAATCTGCCTTGCTAGATTGTGTCACTAAAAAGATCCAAAGGCTGTTGAGGAAATATGGATCAGTTCAAAGCTCATGTTTTAAAAGGTGTATTCAGTTACTCAAGTTTATAATGTATTTCAGAAGCAATACTACCTTGATGGCAAACTATCCAATCCAACAGATCTTACTATGCAGAAGGTCACTTCTCATATTGTAATCTAACAACATCGGAGCAATCCTGCCAATCAGTCTTGTGTCTGTGTCTGAAAATTTAATGCATGTAGTCAGACACAACTGGGTCTGTCTGTGTACATTTATATCCTACTCTTTAAGGGTTTTGAATCTCCCCTCCCACCCCTCGCATGTTCATCTAGGCATTCCATACTCCAGATTTGGAGTAATTTGGATATATTGGCTATAATGCATCATAGATTCAGAATATTTGACATGTTTGATTATAAGGATAGTTATCTAGGATCAGTATTATTCATGTGGAACAAAAAAATCTGAGCTATAGAAAACCAAGAACAAAGTCCATCTGAGATCACAGATATCTCAGGATGGAAGGGTCACATTCCATATCTTCAAGTAGAGCCCCCATCTATTATGCCAGCAAGACTGAATTGTTGTTTTGTATGTTTGTTCAATAGAAAGTCCCTAAACCCTGCCTTAATGTCATATGGCTTTTCCTGTCCATACTTGCCTAGAAATTGATAAATCCTTTCTTTAGGGAGTTGCTAAAGGCAGTGAAGAAACATCTATTAGGATAATGCGGGGTTAGAACCAGAATTCTCCTAGCCAAGTCTTCCCCAGCCTGGTACACTCCCAAAGTCGTTGAAATATGTATTTCCCATCATCCCTGACCATGGACCATGCTGACTATGGCTGATGGGGGCTACAGTCCAACAACATTTGAAGGGCACCAGGTTGAGGGAAGGTTGCCATAGTCTGTGTGCTGGTGCCCCTTTTTGTGAGCCATTCTAGACCAGCAATCGACATACTTCAGACTTGTGGGATCTTCTGTTTTGTTTTATATTTTAAATCTAAACCCAGGATCCATCAATAGGATCTAGTCATAACATGGCAACTTGGGGTAGCTTGAAGAGCTCATCATTATTTGCTGCACCCCACTAACCATGGATGATATCTATTTTGTGTTTGTTCAGTGGACCTTTACTTTAAAAAATGAATAATGACAATGAACAGAACAAAGAAATCCAGAGGGAAGGGTCCAAATAGACAGTATCTTTCTATCCTTCTATACATAACAAGTAGAACCTGCAACAAAATGCTGCAGTACGGCATTGTCTTGGGGTGCTTTGACAGAGGAGCCTTATATCACAAATGGATTGCTAAGATCTGGTTTTTTTGTGTCCCTTGCCCTTCTTGGCTTATTAAAGCTTGCAAAGGGGGTTTGACCGAGTGGATCCAGAGTGTGGTCAATGCATCATTGCGGGAGGGAGTGGTTCTGGGCACCTTGAAGGAGGCGGTGATCCGACCACTCCTGAAAAAGCCCACCCTGGACCCATTGGTTTATAACAACTACCAACCAGTTGCAAATACCCCCTTTTTAGGGAAGGTGATTGAAAGGGTTGTGGCGCAGCAATTGCAAGTACTCTTGGATGAAACAGATTATCTTGACCCATCCCAGTCTGGGTTCAGGCCTGGTTATGGGACTGAATCAGCCTTGCTTGACCTGATGGATGACCTTTATTGGGAGAAGGACAGTTGGAGTGTGAACCTGTTATTCTTACTTGATCTGTCAGTGGCTTTTGATACCATTGACCATGGTGTCCTTCTGGGCCGACTTGGTGAGATGGGTATTGGAGGTGCTGTTTTACAATGGTTCCGATCCTATCTCCAAGGTCGCTCTCAGAGAATAGCATTGGGTGACTGTCTTTCTGCCCCCTGGCAGCTGTGCTGTGGGGTGCCGCAGGGTACCATCTTGTCCCCCATGCTGTTTAACATCTATATGAAACCCTTGGGAGCAGTCATCAGGAGATTTGGGGCGAGGTGTCAACAGTATGCTGACGACACCCAGCTCTATTTCTCCATAACATCTGAATCAGGAGAGGCCGTGCAAGCCCTGGACCGGTGCTTGGACTCGGTGGTGGGCTGGATGAGGGCCAAGAAACTGAGTCTGAATCCTAGCAAGATGGAGGCGCTGTGGGTTGGAGGTTCCCGAGTTCAGATAATTGGTCAGTTGTCTGCTTTGGATGGGGTCGTAAAAGGAGTGCCTTTTACCAGCTTTGGCTGATAAGACAGCTGCGGCCATTTCTGGACCAGGATAGCCTGACCACTGTTGTCCACGCACTGGTAACCTCTAGGCTGGATTACTGTAATGCACTCTATGTGGGGCTGCCCTTGAGGTTGGTCCGGAAGCTGCAGCTAGTGCAAAATGTAGCGGCGAGACTGCTCACTGGGCAGGGTATTGCCAACATGTCATCCTGCTGCTGGAAAAACTGCACTGGCTACCCATTTGCTACCAGGCCAAGTTCAAGGTTCTAGTTTTGGTGTACACAGCCCTATACAGCTTGGCACCAGGATATCTGAAAGACCGTCTTATCCCTTATATACCTAGTCGATCACTGCGCTCTGCAGGTGAGGTCCGTTCTGCACAACATAGGAAACGAACCTTTAGTGTGGCGGCACCTCCCCTTAAATATTAGGCAGGCATCTCTGTTATCTTTTTGGCGCCTTTTGAAGACTTTCCTCCTCCAACAAGCCTTTTAAGTTGAGACCAATCCCAGTCTGCGTCTGTGTTAGAATTGCTTTTAATATGTCTTTTAATATCTTTAACCCTTTTCTTTTTAAAGAATTTAATTTTAAGGTCTTTTTATGATGTTTTAAAGTGTTTTTAGTGTTTCTATTTGCAGCCCTGGGCTCCTGCTGGAAGAAAGGGCGGGGTATAAATAAAATAATAAATAAATGTTAGCTTCTACACACACCGTGTTGTTGGTATGGATAATCATTCCTATTCCACTGCTTGCTGTCCACACTAATGGGTGGAACTTGATGAAATATGTCTGTTTGTGCTCCCACCCACTCCCTTCATTCACTCCTTTCCCACTCTCCACTCTATGTCTCCTTTCCGAGCATGCATGTAGGTATTTATATATCTGCGCGTACCACATACCTTTTTTTAAAAAAAATCCCAGAAAGTATACAAGAGCAAATGTTACCAGCCTTAGGTATTGTGTTTCACAATGAGCAAAATGGAGGGTTGTGCTTTTCTGTGAAGGGGGGGGGATATATATTTCCATCTGACACTTTAAATCTTATGCACAAGTTATGAGTTCATTATGAGTATACAGGATACTGAAATGTGAAATGTAAACTGCAGGCCTGCATATACTGTAGATATATAATGTGGGAAAGTTGTACTCTATGTTTTGGACTTAATTTTAGGATTGTCTATACAATTCCCCCTCCCCCAATGCATTTATTTATTGACAATGTTTTTATACCACCCATCAACAAAATCCTTTGGACAATTCACAAAAATTGTGGAATTGTAGCAGGTGCTGTACCCAGTTTTCCTGGTGGGGCAGCCACATTTCTAGGTAGTACATGGGGAGTGGAAGAGGTGCATAGCACAAGCCAATCCTCCCCCCTCCCACATACTGGTGGAGAGGTCCAGGCCAAGGGAAAGGCAATGCAGTAACCTCCCTCACTCCTCCATCCAGAGAAGGTGCTAACTTATATGAATGAAGTTTAATCTGTTGAATTCTCACTCTTTTTTGAGAGATCCCCAGAAATACGAGCCTCAAAAGCTTGGCTTTGCCTATAGCTTTAGTCCCTTTTCACCTATGGTCTGCCCCTGTGTACTGATTCTTCATTAACTGAATTATTCTGATAATGAAAGTGAGCTTCTGAGCTTGGCTTTGATGCTGCATTAGATGTCTCAGTTTTTGATACCACCTGAAAAATAAACTTTTCCATACTACAAGGGGAGGGCAGAGAGAAAACAAATACTTTAGGGTGTTTGTTAACTCCTCTTTGAGAGTACCTCCTTCTAGTTTTGTTCCTGACTTTTAAATTTTCTTTCCTGTTGGACAAATCAAGGGAAAACATTTTAACCGGCTGCTATATAAAGCACTAACTAACCAATTGGAAACTAATTGTGGAAAGCAGTTGTATTTTTTTTAATGGTTGCTGGGTTGATTTTTTGTCTGGAAACCTTGAAAAGGCCTCATGCTGAGCTGCATATTTTGGGAACGTAAAAACTTAGGCCTTACAGCCTAGGTGGCCAGCCAGCCAGATAGCTAACTGCAGTGTACACAGCAATATTTCTATTCCTATAGGGTTGTTTTCATCCTTTGCCATCAAGTACTCAAGAAAAAGAAGAAAGTATAGCAACTATGATTGTGAGTATAGTAAGTGCTTTAAATGAGTAAAGAGTAGCCATTTTTTTCAGATCACTTTATCTCTTTATTTCACCCTTTAACAATAAACACCAAATCCTGCTCTGCTTATCGTTATACAGCCACGAGAGTAGCTGCATACTATAGCCAGCATGGATTTTTCACATTCTGCAATGTTAAATTGAAAATACCCCCATACCATTCTGCTGCTTCCCATAAGCACATTTCAAAACAAAACCTTACAAAACGTATAGTCCTGAACTCAGAAAGGCTTGCTTAACAACCCTCTAAGTTTTCAGAGTGAAACACTCAGAGAGACTCAAGACTTAAAAGTGTAAAACAAGAGAAAAAAATCCAGACCCCTGTTGGACTTTTTTCTGTCAGTGGCCTCATAATTTGTTGAAATTAATTAAAAAACAGCCATGTTCACAGAGTGCCTGTAATCCTATTACTGATCTTGCTCCATGCTCAGACCTTCATCATTTGCAGATTAAAAGTTAAAAAACGCTGGACTTATTTTTAATTAATTTAAGAAATTTAACACTGACGTCTATTATAACGTTGGGCATGCTCACTAAGAACCAATTGTCAGTGTTTTAAATGCCAGATTCACAGCTGCTTGGCTTGGCTAAGCAGGAGACCATACCCATGCCAGACCTTTATTTTACTTTAGACAGCCATGGCTTCCCCCAAAGAATCCTGGGAAGTGTAATTTGTGAAGGGTGCTGAGAGGAGACTCCTATTCCCCTGACAGAGCTCCAGTGGCCAGAGTGGTTTAACAGTCAGACGATCTTCTGGGGATTGTAGCTCTGTGAGGAGAATTTGGGGGAAACCATGACTGTGAAATAAAGGTCTGATGTGGATGTGGCCAGTGACAGCTTTGGTTTAAATTTGGGTGGGAGGCTATAAGTGCCTGCTGTAGAATGAAAAGGTGGGGGAAACCTTGAAAAACAATGATACTGTTCACAATGTTTTCCTTTTGGAAAGGAAAGGGGATTTCGCTCTGCCCAGTGCTGCCCACCCAATCTCCCCTCCCTCCCTCCCTCCCTCTCCCCCAAGTCAGTTCCACCTATCCTAAGCACGATTGTACAGGAATATATCCCACTGAATTCAAAAAGCATGCAAATGATCAAACTTGCCTCCCCCTCCTCCCCCTCCTATCCCCTCCCTTTTGCCCCTTCCCTCCTCCTTCCTTTGACCCTCCTTCCCCTCCCTTCCTCCTTCCCTCTCCTGTCCCCTCCCCTCCTTCTCCTCCATGGTCAGTTTTAACAATTCTAAGCATGATTGCACAGGAGTATATCCCATGAAACTCAATAAGAATGCAAATGATCAGACTACCTTTTCCCTCCCCCTCTCTCCTCTCCTTCCCCCTCTCCTTCCCCTCTCCTGTCCCATCCTCCTCCCTTCTTCCTCTTCTCTCTTCCTTTTTCCTCCTCCCCTGCCAACTATCAAACTTTAAAAAGTTTCTATCAAACTTTAAAAAGCAGGGGAAATGTGCAGCTATAGTGAATGCACCAAGGGAGCAGGAGACCTGACCTCCTCTCTGAGATACTGTACTGCCCTACAAATGTGTAAAAATGCAAGCATTATTTGGGTTGGTCTTTCACAGTCCAATCCACTTCCTGTGTAGCTTGGAAGAATTTGATAACTTGTGCCTCTGAGCATATGGTGTGGTGGCAATACCTGCAATCAGCCCAAATAACAGAAACAAGACATGTGCTGTGCTGATCTTGTTTTAGCAGGGAGGAAGCAACAATATTAAGAAAGTTGATATAGTTCAGAAAGTCACTTTCAGTATGTTTGATTTACTTTGAAATTTTAGTGAAGTTTCCTATAGTAAATCATTTTCTTTTGCTGATGTTTCTGTGAATATGTGAAGTACAGCAACACTCTGAAAAATTTAGACTAAAAATACTCCAAAAACAATTGTCGAATAATGGCACTGACTATTCTGCAGAATAGTCCCCAGTAGACATGAGGAGTGTCTCATTTTCAACAAGACAAAATAGTGGGAGGTGAAATATATTCTAACAAATTTCTAGGTGTGCTGTGTGTTTTTAATAGACCCTGCCCACCTTTCCTTAAGTGAAGCGGATTAAGCATAGCAGGTTGAACACATGCATCTTGGGCAGGCCAAGTTTGGTTTTTCCAACAGCTAGAGTCATTGCTTAAGTAGCAACATATTGTAATCCATCTGATTTTACATCAAATTGCAGTTTCAGATTCAACTGTTAATGCACCCAAAATGGAAGTAGAACATAACCTCCAGTTTGAAATACAAAAGGCTGTCTTCACCATCATATGACACTGACCAATAAAAAGGCTTTGAAATTAATAAAGTAAATTTGACATAGATTTCTAGGATAAATAATGAGAGAAATATAATTTTCTAGGTTAGATTCTCTGTAGAAACAGTAGTAACACAGGAAAGAAGCAAAGTAAGAAGAACACCAACAAACATACAAAAATGTAATTCTCCATTTTTGGAGATGGCAGGTGTTGCCACCACTCTCCATATGCTCAGAGGCACATGTTATCAAATTCTTTCAAGCTACACAGGAAGTGGATTGGACTGTGAAAAACCAACCCAAATAGTGATTGCATTTTTACACATTTGTAGGGCAGGACAGTATCTCAGAGAGGAGGTCAGGTCTCCTGCTCCCCTGGTGCATTCACTATAGCTGCCCAATTTCCCTGCTTTTTAAAGTTTGATAGAAACATCTGTTGGCTATAGGTACGTTCTTAAATTGCAAGGTTTTTTTGCCTATTAGTCAATAATAATTGCAGAATAAACAAACACTTCTTACTGCAGGCAAAGAAACATGCTTCTTTATTGCTGGCTGGGTAGAGCACACAACTGAAACACAAAAGCAGAGCAAAAGAAAGTCCAAGTGGTGGAGTCTAACTCTAGCCCATAATACCAAGTTCTAATACTTAACCCTTTAAGAGTTATGTTACTATAGAGACTGTTATTTTCAGGATCACTTAAGTAATTATTGGGTGATTGTGATAATGAAAAATCTACCCTCAGTCTTGTGTGAGCAGATGATGTTTTTTGGTTATACATTCACCCTGCCTTATTAACTGAATTTTGCAGAGGGTCCTAATCTTAAAACAAGCTAAATGTTCTTTAAATGGAGGATGTTATTGTCTGTCATGTCACAAATTAAGAAGAAGACAATTTCCCCAAAAAGTCCTTGGGGAGGGTGAAGCACAGCTCTGGGGGGATGCCTTCATTTGCCCCTCCTCCTCCTGGCTGCAAGGCTGGCTGGGAGGGAAGCTAAGAAGAACTGAGGGGTACAATGGTAAAGATTGAGGGGTACAATGGTAAATGGGAGGGATTGTAGGTTTGAAAGTGTCAGTGCTACATCATGTACTGAAGTGATGTTTTTTCATGTGCATTTACTGATGATGATCTACAGGGCCCCTAAGGATTTGGCACCTGTTTAGAACTGGGCAGTGTAGAAAACATACACAGTGAAATAGCAGCTTTCAGATACCGGCCTGACACTGAAAAAATCTAGTATGAAGCCTGTGAAAGGAGCCTGGCCTTGGATGATATGCCAAGGGACTTTTTATCCAGAAACTTCTTTTTGTTCCACTTCTTTCTTGCTTTCTTTTTTACACATGCACAAAATCTATGGAAATGCTGCATTTGTGGAAGCTCCTGGACAATATTTCGCTTTTAGCTGTTATAAAAATGAAAATAATTGTGAAAGCAGAGAGAAATCTGCAGCTGCTCCAGGCTATTCATGCCATAAGAGATCCCATCAGGCCATCTTTATTGTTGCAGTTTTTGGCAAATTATTTTCTTATCGCACACAACCTATTCACTTCTGTTCCTGCATAACCACTTAGGCTCATAAAGCAGTGGGTCAGCAACAGTTTAGCATACAGCACATGGATCGGCTGGCCATGGGGAGCACTGGTGCCTGCCCCTCCGAAAAGCAGCAACTGGAGTCAATAAAAATCTGGCCTGGGCAAGCCAGGCTATTAGCAAGCCCAGCTCTGTCACTCCTCGCATGGCTTATTTTGTGCTTAGCACAACCCTCCTGGTACTGCCATCAGGTCTCACCTTATGGAATGGAAACTAGTGCTCTGTTTTCCCAAGAGCAGATTGCATTGCCCCCATTCTTCTCTTTGAGCTACATGTTTTTCCCTGATGTTTGGGGCAGGAGAAAAAGGGAAAGTACATGCCACGCATGCAGAATGTGCAATCCCAGTTTTTGATGGGCAGCAGTGCTGCAGTGTCGGCCAGTCCAGGCAATGAGTTTATGGCGCCCGGCACACATGTGCACTGGACAAATGCTCTGGCATCTTCAGCGTGGGCAGAGAGCATGCCACTCTTATTATACTAGCCCATTAGGGAAGCAATTTGAAGAAAAATATTTAGCAATTTGGAAGGAAGCTAGGTTCCAGAATGGCTTGTTTCTGCGTGACAGCCTGCCATGTACAGATGAAAGAGAAGGTTTATAACAAATTTTCATTACGCACAAATAAAAAAAGGGGGGTGAGAATAGCAACAGCAGGCAGAGCAAGTGTTTTGAGGCAGGGAGGTGTGGCCAGAAATTTACCCAGGAGGCCACAAAGGAGACTCAGCAAAACAAATCAATCAGTCTCTCAATCACTCACACTTACATAGTTCCCTTTATCGAAATGGCAGTCAGTGCCTGACAGCCTGTCAGGTTTTGGCCTTCAAGCCCTTGCCTGCTAACTATTCATTAAGTTCACCAACATGCCCTCTCCTCAGTGTCCTTGCTCACCTTCCCTCCATGGCATTCAGTGGTTCTACAGAAAAACAGCCGGCATGCTGCACCACTGCGACTGAGGTAGGTGGCAACACGCGGTCCTGAAGTCATTGTAAACAACATGGGGCCTATTCAGAATGCCTTTGTTTCTCTCCTTGGCTGCAGATTTGGATCCAGCATTTTGCATCTGAGTCAATGCTTCCAGGAACTCTACCGCAGTAATTGAAGTGTATCAGAGTGCTGGGTGTTTCCCTCTGCCCTTGCCATTTTTGTCTCTGGCTGCTAACTCGCCCCAAAGAATTTCTACGGAGTGCAAAATGCAGAGAGCAAATGTGGCCATTACTATGTGAGCAAAAGAGAGCTCACTCACCAAATTCCCACTCATCTCTGAATTGATTTGTTCTCCATTTGAGTTCTCCACTAAGTGCACATAGTTTTACTAGGGAATTGGGTTCTACCATACAAAAATGGCTATTATTTCACAGGGATGATCCTGATTATTGTAATATGATCTATGTGGGGCTGCCCGTGAAGATGTTTTAAGACTTTTATTTCTATATGATGCTACAGGGTTGGGCATGGCTGAGCCTGAAGATACAAGCACAGGACACCTATACTGAAACAAGGCGGCGAGTGTGCTTTCAAGCCTCATTCATGGCATTGGTTTTTGACCTGGAAAGCCTTACATGATGTGTTGCTGGGATATCTCAGGGAGCCCCTTCTCTCATCAACTCTTCTTGAAATGTTAAAATTTGCCAGTGCAGCCTTGATTCAATTTCTCTCTCATGTGCAGACCAAATTGGCCCTTATTAGAAGCAAGTCTTTTATGTGGCCAATCCAGAGCTCTGGAGCAGTTTTCCATGAGTGGTTGGTTAATTTGGCTCTCTCTTTCACAGCATCCCAGGTGCAGACACTTCTCTTTGATTCAGCTTTTGAAAAGTTAGCTGCTGCTAGGTGGTTTCTTTTTTTGCTGTTTCTGATAATGGTCACTTTGCCTGTACCAGAACTTTCCATGTCAATTTCAATGTGCAATTTTGCAATGTTTCAGGGAATTGCTCTACACACCTCTATAAGTCTAGAAACAGGCTGGCCATGTTATCCCCAGATT
Source organism: Rhineura floridana (assembly GCF_030035675.1). Taxonomy (NCBI): domain Eukaryota; kingdom Metazoa; phylum Chordata; class Lepidosauria; order Squamata; family Rhineuridae; genus Rhineura; species Rhineura floridana. The sequence continues at coordinate 247,938,707 of NC_084480.1, forward strand.
AGATCATGACTGTAATTCATTATATGTGGGGCTGTCTTGGAAATGGCTGTGAGTTCAACATGACTAGTAGTGCTAACTGGGTGTGTGTGTAGGGGGACTGGTCAATGGAAATATCTTTCACCAGAGCTTAAAACAGCTGCACTGGCTCTTGGTCTGTTTACAGCACAATTGAAAGTACAGATTCTTACCATTAGAATGATTTGTATGGCTTAGGACCTGGGCTCCTGAAGGATCACTCCAGTTATGAGTTGGTGGTTGTTGTGAACTTTATTGCCTGGCCATAGGCCTCTGCAAATCATACAATCAATATAAAATCATACAATCTGTATACATAAAACTCATTAAAAGAAGCACTTTCATTAAAATGTCGGGGGTATATCCTTAAGTCCAGTATAGAATTTCAGTTCAACATATCTACCACAAACCTGGTGACTACCAGTATCCTGACAGGAGGCTGGCTATCCTACGGCTGGTCTGCTTGAAATTTCGTCCAGAGCTTCTGTGCTGCCAGAGCAAAAAGAGCGACACGGTACATGACCGTTGGGTCAGTATTGGACAGGAGAAGAGCGATGGAGGGAGCTATCTGTTCAGAGTCCACATGGGGCAAAAGGCCATTCAAAAATTTGGCACGTGGGTGGATATAAAGTGGGCACTGTAACAAATAGTGGGGCAGATCTTCCACCACCAAATCCCCACAAATGCATAGCCGCTGGGACCAGGGGATCTGATTATATCGGCCTTCGAGGACTGCACTTGGCATTGTCTGGAACCTAAGGGCTGTAAATGCCTGCCTGAGGTTTATCGTTAGGAATTGGTCCAGATATCTTGCTCTAAAATGATCACATTTAAAAACTCCAAACCATTTGGAGAATTTAGAGTTAATTATTGCCAGCCTGTTGAGCCAGGCACTATGCTGAAAGATGACCTCTCTAAGCCTGGACTTGTTGATGGAAGTTGAGAGGACATGCAGGGGTATGTGGTGAGAATGACAGATCTTCACAAATTGGGAAGACCAGAATTTATCCTTTAGAACTCTTTCAACACAGGTTTTTAAAATTAGCCTAGCTGGGGCGAGTGGAGTAGCTCTCCAATAGTTTAGCAGAGCAATATGGATCCATGCTCTAATAGAGGGGAGACCCACCTCCGCACGCAGTAAGGCCGCTGGTGTACTGATAGGCAGTAACAGGAGTTTTTTCAAGAAATTGTTTTGGACTGTCTCAAGAATGTGTATATGAGAATCCTTCCAGCCCCAGACGGGAGCTCCATACAATATCTGAGCTAATACCTTGCTCTGTAAGATTTTCAGTGCAGGTGTAACTAAATTACCCCCTGCTGAGCGGGAAAAATTAAGAATAGCTCCGCAGGTTCTTAAAGCTGTAATTTTGGTAAATTCAATATGCTTCTTCCAGGAAAGGTTATCGGTGAAATAAACACCCAGATATTTGAATACCCGGCATTGGTCAATCGGATGGCCATTTATTGACCATTTAAGATTATGGGGGCCTATTTCCAAAAACCATGATCTTTTAGTAGTAGATAGTTTATTTGCAGGCCGTAGGCCATCGCAACACATATATAAATACAGCAGTTACGACAATAAAAGCATCAAGATGACAGAGATATAAAAATTAACAGAATCAAAAGATAAGACATTGGCGTTTAAAACTATTACAGCACAGAATACCACAATAAAACCTTGATCTATAAGATCTGTATTTATCTCATAGACCAATCTTTAATAAGCTACATCAATTATAGTTAAAATGCCGACAGGTTTATAGGTACAGCTCATTTAGTTCTGTAATCCTCTGTTAATCAGAAATTTTGTCCTCAGCTTTTGAGCGGCGAGGGCGAAGTGCGCTACAGAATAGGTGATTTGAAAGTTATTGTCTGCTAATAGAAAAGAAACAAAACAATCGTCCTCCTCATGTCTAGGGTGGGTTATCAAACTGTCAAGATATTTAGATCTGGGGTGTGTATAGATCGGGCATTCAAATAGGTAGTGGTTTAGATCGTCCACCTTCCCTAGGTGACAGATACATAGTCTTTGTTCATATTTAGTCTGTTGATATCGGCCATTTATAATGGCGTTGGGCATAGATTGAAATCTCAAAGCCGTAAAAGCATGTCTTATCTGTATAGGTAAAGGATAAGTCAGATAATTGGCTCTAAGATGATTGGTTTTAACTAAACCATACCATCTGGAGAACTTAGAATTTAAGATAGCCAATCTATCTCGCCATACACTGTTCCTCTCTATCTGAACCCGAAAGTTAAACTTGTGCAAAGAGGGAATTGAATGTATTGAAATGTGATAGTAGGATAGTGCCAACTTAAATTTAGTGAGCCAGAATTTCTCTGTCGTTGCCACATCAAAGCATGCCTTTGGATGTTGTGTTGGGTAATGCAGCCCAGTATGTCAAGAGTGTTTCATGAATCCTTGCTGAGACTGAGAGTAGGCCGGTTTCGGCTCTCATAAACGCGGCCGGGGTACCCGGGGGTACAGATAACAAGCGCCTGAGAAAGTTATTTTGAATGGCCTCTAATGTCGGAAATGAGGGGACCATCCATCCCCAGATAGCCGCACCATATGTTATCTGTGAGATGACTTTGCTCTGAAATATTTTCAAAGCTGGAGAGGCTAAGTATCCCCCTGCCGTCCTATAGAATTTAAGGATCGCCCCTGCGGTTCTAGAGGCGGCTAATTTTATAGCTGCCAGTTGTTTTTTCTAAGCAAGATTATATTGAAAATAAATTCCCAAATATTTGAATGAGCGACATTGCTCAATTGGGAAATTCCCAATAGACCAGTTATGATGGCGATATCTATTACTGTAGACCATGATCTTAGTCTTCTTATAATTAATTTGGAGGCCCTCCTTATTACAGTAAGATTCTAGTTTCGTCAAGAGTCTTCTCATTCCTATAGGAGTCAATGATAGAAGAATCATATCGTCCGCGTATAATAGAAGAGATATCTTTCTGCAACCTACAGATGGAGGAAAGAATTTTGGGCCCTCTAACTCGGTGACAATATCATTCAAATATAGGTTGAAAAGGGTGGGGGCTAATAAACATCCTTGTTTGACGCCTTTATTTATTGATATAGAATCTGTGAGATTATTACCCACTCTGATTCTGGTGGAATTAGAGGAGTGGAGTTCTCTAATTAGGTATAAAAGGCGCCTGTCCATGTTTGTTTGCCCCAATTTAGTCCACAGGCGAACTCTGTCTATTGAGTCGAAGGCAGCCGCTAGGTCTACAAAGGCGGCGTAAAGGTGTTTTGTAGGACCCCTTATCGATTTCCTAGCAAGGTATAATAAAGTGGCGCAGTGATCTATAGTACTCTGCCCACGGCGGAAACCAGCTTGTTCTGGGAAAATTATTGAATTATCCAATACCCACTCTTCAAGCTTGTCTAAAAGTAGTTTGCTATATAATTTGGCACCAGTATCTAACAGGCTAATAGGGCGATAGTTGTTCGGATCGTCTTTCGGTCCTTTTTTATGTATGGGGATAATTATGCTTTGTTTCCAGCCCTCCGGAAAAGTACCCGTATTATTTATCTGTGTGAATAATTTGGCTAGGATGGGAATCCACCACTCGGGAAAGTTATAAAACAATTCCGGGGGGAGCATATCTTCCCCTGGGGCCTTACCCTTTTTCAGTGTAGAGATGAGCAACTTTACCTGCAGTGACGAGACCGGGGGCCAGTTTTCTTCCATGCATCTCGTGGGAGACGCCACGGGTGCCGTCGGGTCGTAATAAATCTTGGTAAAGTCATCAAACCAGACTGAGGCTGATATCTGACTAGTTATAAAGTGTCTAAAATTTCCTGTACCTCTTGCGACCAAATCCCAAAAAAGGCGTTCATTTCCCTCCGCCAGGGCTAGGTGAAGTCGTTGCCACTGAGTTCTCACATATTGTGCCTTTTTTTGTTTGATCAAATTTTTATATAAGGAACGGAGGGTAATTAAATGAATTTGATCAAAATTAACAGGGTCCCTTGTCCTGTTTCTTAGGTGGTTAGATAGTTGTCGCTTTGTCTTTTTACATTCTGAGTCAAACCATCTGGAATTCCATTGGCAGGTGGTTTTATAGGACTCTTTCCGGGTTAGCACAGGTTTTAACACGGAGGTTATCTGTCGATAAGCCTCTTGAACATCGATTTTTGAGACGATGATAGCCTGTCTGAGAGCAAGAAGATAATTATTCTCAAGGTGGCTTAGGACTGAGATATGCAAATTTGTAGACCAGCGAACTCTATGTTCAATTATTTGGAGATCTTCCAAATTGGGGAGGATCGGACATCTCACAGGCAGAGTAGTACTTAGAACTGTTAGTAGAGGAAAATGGTCACTATCATATCTATCAAGCACCGAAAACTCGAGTACTTCCGATACAAGGGAACTTGAAACCAGCGTGTAATCGATCACGCTGGCACCTCTGGAGGATAGGTGGGTGAATGTGCCATTAGACCGATCCACATTTGAGCCGTGTAAACACTCCAAGGAGTGAGAGTGAATTATTTCTAACAACCTCAGGTCTTGTTTGTTTAGTGTCTGATCATAGGAAACTCTAGCGTTGTGAGGGGTAGTGTATATCGGCCCATGGTTTGAACAGGAGTCCTCAGTCCATCCTGAACCCAGCCTGGCATTAAAATCCCCACATAAAATTAACTTATCGGCGGGGTATTGGGATTCCAAGGAAATCATAAGTTCTTTGAGGAGATCCCATACACAGCCTGAGTTCAATGTGCTGGCCATGAGGGGAGGAAAATACACATTTATAATAACAATATCTCCAAACATAGGGCCAGTTAACTTCAGGACCTGTACATACTGCTTACAGGTTGAGCTTAACACAGAGATGTCAACCAATAGGTCATCCGAGATGAATATACACAAACCCCCACTACCTCTGCCATTAAGGTTAAGTTTGAATGCAGGAAGGGGAAAAGCACGGAAACCTGGGAGGAGTATCTCGGTTTCCGCCATTACCCAAGTTTCCTGTAGACAGATAATCTTAAACTGATTTAAGAAGGAAATAAAATCAGCGTCCTTAACTTTGTTGTTCCATCCCAAAATATTCCAAGACAAAAACCCGAGCTGTCAATTGGAACCAGGAATTTGAGAAGGTACAGCCTGGGCTGGAAGTCGTTTCTGGGCTGAATCTGTGTTCATCGTATGCTGCGTTAGACTTAACTGAAGTTCAGCAGACGGCAAAGCAGTCCTTTGGGGTAGCTGAGTCATATAATGGGGAGTTATAGAGTGTAATTCCATTTTTCCTTCCAACATCTTGCCTCCTTCTCGAGATGGAGGGGGTGACACTTCTATCTGTTCATGAATAACTGAGAGGCGGAGCGAAAGTTGGACCAACCTATCAAGAATAGCATTCCGTTCTGTTGTAGGTAGGTGCACAAATGAATGTTGCAAGGATTGTTCCTCTTCAGTCAAGAGGATATCCTGCGTCCCCGATTGATGTAACTGAACGACTGAAGTCAGTTGGATATCACTCTGAGGATAGGCAGAGGAATTGTCAGCATCCAAAAGGTCATCCTCCTCCTCACTCTTCTTCCCAGGGGGATGATGCCGTGGCTGAGACGATAATGTTTTCCCCAGACCATGATCTTTGATTTGGAGCTTTTCAGAGTCACAGTAACTATTGAGTCTTTCCAGAGACCTTCTTAGGCCTATGCAGGTGATAGATAATAAAATCATATCATACTCTGGCTCCACCCTTCAGGGAACACTCCAGTGTTATTTATTTGCGTAAATAGACTGGCCAGGACTGGGGCCCACCAATCGGGGTTTTTGAAGATTTCTGGGGGCAGCATATCCTCGCCTGGCGCTTTACCCTGGCTGAGGGTGGAGATAAGTTCTTTTATTTGAGCAGCTGAAACTGGCGGCCATTGGGGCAGCGATGGGTCCCGTAACAAAGGAAGGGACTCCCAGCCTGCAAACTGGGGTAATTGAAAGCTAGCAAAATGGTCATGCCATGCCCTAGCGGGAATCAAGCATGATATCGTAGGGCTTTTTGAACGAGTCCCTCTTGTCACCAATTCCCAGAAACGGCTTTCATTTCTATCAGTTACCGCATGTGCCAGTTGGTACCAACCTAATCTGGCAAATGTCTCCTTTTTGTATTTTATCAGAGCCTTATATGCTGATCTTAAAGATATTAAACTCTCACGGGAGAATGTTGCTGAATCTCTAGTTGCTCTCCGAGCATAGTTCATCAAATGTTTTCTAGTCAATTTGCATTCTGTATCGAACCAGGTGCTAGCCCAGTACTTAGGAGACTCCAAGGATTTTTTCTGGGTCAGCCAAGGTCTTAAGATATTAGTGATGGCTTGATAATGGGTCAGAATCTCCCCCTCCGAGTTCAGAAGTTTTTGCCTAAGTGAGTGTAGGGGCTCACGGGACAGGAGATACGCCATCATGGTATGAATGGAAGCGGCCCAACGGGTTCTCCGTTCTGGGACCTGCATTCCCTCAGGGTTATACCTGGGGGGGGGATGGATGAGGAAGCTTGAGACACAGCATCAGGGGGAAATGATCACTTTCCACCCTGTTGTCTACTTGAAACCTTACAACCTCCGATTGCAAAATCCCCGATACAAAGATATAATCGATCACACTGGCTCCTCTGCTAGTCATATAAGTATAAGCACCTTTAGATACATCCACTCCTGAGCCATGGGGGCATTCTAACTGGAACAGATTGAGTAACTCTGCCAATCTGCGGCCCTGTTTATTAGACTGGGTATCCTGGGAAACCCTATTGTCCAGTGGAGAGATGAAACTGGGACCCTGGTTCGAAGAGACCTCTTCCTGATGTCCATTAACTTCCATTCTGGCATTAAAGTCACCACATAGTATCACACTCGCGGCAGGAAATTGTTCCCCTACTTTGGACAATATTTATTTATTTATTTATTTATTTTTAAAACTTATATACCGCCCGACTAGCAATAGCTCTCTGGGCGGTGAACATAGATACAATAAAATACAATATAATACAAAACATCAGTCTAAAATCAAATTTCACAGTCTAAAAACAGCAAAGGCTAAAATCAAATTACAAACATTACAATCATTAACAAAAAATTAAAATGCCTCGGAGTAGAGAAAGGTTTTAACCTGGCACCGAAAGGATGATAGTGTCGACGCCAGGCGAACCTCCTCGGGGAGACTATTCCATAGTTCGGGGGCCACCACTGAGAAGGCCCTTGATCTTGTCACTGCCCTCCGGGCCTCCCTATGAGTCGGGACCCGGAGGAGGGCCTTCGTAGCAGACCGTAGTGTACGAGCCGGTTCATAGCGGGAGAGGCGTTCCGACAGATATTGAGGTCCCGCGCCGTATAAGGCTTTATAGGTTAATACCAACACTTTGAATTTGGCCCGGAAGCGTATTGGAAGCCAGTGCAAGCGGGCCAAAACAGGTGTTATATGGTCAGACCGCTTCGTTCTTGTTAGCAGTCTGGCCGCCACATTTTGCACCAGCTGTAGCTTCCGAACCGTCTTCAGAGGTAGCCCTACGTAGAGCACATTACAGTAATCCAAACGTGAGGTTACCAGAGCATGTACTACTGATGTAAGATCCTCCTTACTCAGGTAGGGACATAGCTGGGCTACCAATCGACGTTGGTAGAACGCATTCCGTGCCACAGAGGCTACATGAGCCTCAAGTGACAGGGAAGAGTCTAGAACGACTCCCAGACTACAAACCTGTTCCTTTAGGGGGAGTGTAACCCCATCCAGGACAGGATATGTATCCACCATCTGATTGGAAAAACCATCCACCAACAGCATCTCAGTCTTATCAGGATTGAGTCTCAGTTTGTTAGTTCTCATCCAGTCCATTGTCGCGTCCAGGCAACGGTTCAGCACATTGACCACCTCACCTGAGGAAGATGAAAAGGAGAAGTAGAGCTGCGTGTCATCAGTGTACTGGTGACAACGCACTCCAAAACTCCTGATGACCGCACCCAACGGCTTCATATAGATGTTAAAAAGCATGGGAGACAAAACCGAACCCTGCGGGACCCCACATTGGAGTACCCACGGTGTCGAGCAATGTTCCCCAAGCACTATCTTCTGGAGATGGCCCGCCAAGTAGGAGCGGAACCACTGCCACGCAGTGCCTCCAACTCCCAACTCCGCAAGCCTCTCCAGAAGGATACCATGGTCGATGGTATCAAAAGCCGCTGAGAGATCAAGGAGAATCAACAGAGTTACACTCCCTCTGTCTCTCTCCCGACATAGATCATCAAACAGGGCGACCAAGGCCGTCTCAGTGCCGAAACCGGGCCTGAAACCTGATTGAAATGGATCTAGATAATCGGTTTCATCCAATAGCGCCTGGAGCTGGTCAGCAACCACTCATTCCAAGATCTTGCCGAGATATGGAACATTTGCCACTGGTCTGTAGCTGCTGAAATCCTCTGGGTCCAGGGAAGGCTTTTTCAGGAGTGGTCTCACTGCTGCCTCCTTCAGACAGCCAGGGACCACTCCCTCTTGCAAGGGGGCATTTATCACTTCCCTGGCCCAGCCAACTGTTCCCTCCTTGCCAGTTTTTATTAGCCAAGAGGGGCAAGGATCTAGTACCGAAGTGGTTGCACGTACCTGTCCAAGCACCTTGTCCACGTCCTCGAACTGAACCGACTGAAACTCATCCAACAAAACATGATAAGACTGTGCACCAGACACCTCACTAGGGTTAACTGCTATAAAATGAGAGTCTAGGTCCCGACAAATGCGTAAGATCTTATGCTGGAAGTGCTCAGCAAACTCATTGCAGCGGGCCACCGAAGTATCTACAGTGTCCTGAAGGCCTAGATGGAGTAGCCCTCGGACAACTCTAAAAAGCTCCGCTGGGCGGGAGAGAGATGCCTTAATAGCGGCGGCGAAATATTGTTTTTTCGCCGCCCTCACCGCTCCTATATACCGCTTGGTGAAAGCACAAACCAGTGTATAGTTGCATTCATCAGGAGTTCGTCTCCATCTCCGCTCAAGCCGCCTCCTATCTTGCTTCATCGCCCTCAATTCTGGAGTATACCAAGGAGCTGAATGAGCTCTGCAAAGGAGAGGGCGCGCAGGAGCGATCGTGTCGACAGCCCGGGCCATCTCCGCATTCCACAGATTAACCAGGGCTTCAACAGGAGCGCCAGTCCTATCAGCCGGAAAATCCCCCAGAGCCCTTTGAAAACCTTCAGGATTCATTAGTCTCCGGGGGCGGACCAATTTAATAGGTCCCCCACCCTTGCGGAGGGAAAAGGTCGCTGAAAGTCTAAACTTCAGCAAGCAGTGATCTGTCCATGACAAAGGGAGAGATGTAAAACTCCCCACATCGAGATTTATTTATTTATTTTTATTTATTTATTAAATTTATATCTCGCCTTATGGCCAAAAGGCCCTCAAGGCGGCTTACAAAAACACGAATATAACACATCATAAAGCATAAATACAATAATGCAATTCTCAAAATTAAATAACAAATAACATTATTAAAAGAAAAGAAAAAACATTTAAATGTGTCACAATAAGAGAACCAAACACTTTATAAAAAGGCCTAGATAAAGATCTTCAATTTCCCAGCAAATAAGTAGCATTTTTATTTTAACATATAAATATACACAGTATATAAGTAGCCAAACAATAATAATAAACAACAAACTAATGAGAACATCTCAATAAATATACAATTAAACAATCCCCACACACTTAACAGTGTTTAACAAAAATATGCTATAGTCCAAATAACAGCAAAAATGAATCTCCAAAATTAAATCTTGACCCCCAAAACAACTAAAAAACAACTAACCCCAGTAGTCTATAGACATCCCGAGCAGCAGGTTCACGCACACATACACACACACACGGTCTCTGGCCCCTTCAGCAGTTGCTGCTTTTGTAGCTGGAGAGAGACAGGGCCCCACCCTTCCAGGCCAGGTGGAAATCAGCCAGAAATGCAGGGAGCAGGTCTTGCAGAAACTCACACAGGTAGATGGTCTCTGGCCCCTTCAGCAGTTGCTGCTTTTGTAGCTGGAGAGAGACAGGGCCCCACCCTTCCAGGCCAGGTGGAAATTAGCCAGAAATGCAGGGAGCAGGTCACTATCCCCATGTCCAGTAACAAAAATAAGGTCGAGTGTATGCCCCGATATATGTGTTGGGCCATTAACATATTGGGACAGCCCCATGGTTGTCATGGAGTCCATGAAGTCCTGAGCCGCCCCAGACAAAGTAGCCTCGGCATGAATGTTGACATCCCCCAGTACTAATAGTCTAGGGGATCTCAACAATACCTCCGAGACCACTTCCGTCAACTCAGTTAAGGAAGCCACTGGGCAGCAAGGTGGGCGGTACACCAAAAGGATTCCTAGTCTGTCCCTCTGGCCCAACACAAGGTGCAAACATTCCAGACCAGTAGTTGTATGGACAAGGTGCTTGGTGAGTGAGATGGAACTCTTATAGACCACAGCAACCCCACCTCCCCGACCCTCAGATCTACCATGATGCTGAACCAAATACCCCGGTGGGCAGATCTGGGAGAGACTAACTCCTCCCTGTTTGCCCACCCAGGTCTCGGTTATGCATGCCAGATCGGCTGCCTCGTCCATAATCAAATCATGGACGAGGGTTTTTTTATTATGAACCGATCTGGCATTAAAAAGCAGCAGCTGAAGATCTGAGAGTTGGCTGAGAGGACAACCAACAACCCTGCGGGTATGAGAAGGACCGGAACAAGGCACAGCCACAACATGTCTGGGCCGCGTTCCCCTTACCTGGCACGTCCTTCTCATAACACCATACCTCCCTCTGCCCGTCACTACGGCAATTGGGGCCCCCTCATGTCTCCCCGCTAGACAATTGGTCCCAGATAGAATCGGGGCCCACAGACCTGGCCATAGCTGGGGGAAAATAGACATTAATACAAATAAGGGAGCCTATTGAATTACCCACGAGTCTAATAACCTGCACGTATTGTGGGCAATTATAACACAGAAGCTCAGACTCCACCAGAAGGTCAACTGAGATAAACGTACTAAGTCCACCACTAGCTCGTCCTTTGACATTACGTTTTGTCGCAGGGCTAATATGTGCCCGAAAACCATGGAGAAGTGGAGCCTTCTCAGGAGGGAGCCAGGTTTCCCGAAGGCAGATAATCTTAAATTTTTGGAGATAAGAGACCCAATCTGCATCGCAGAATTTATTATCCCAAACCATTATGTTCCAAGACAAAATTGGGAGTAGTCAGTCCTGGCTAATTAAATCAGCACCCTTAGAGTAGTAAACACAACCATTCGCTTTATGGCGGAGGGTGGGCAGCTCCTGACCTGGGGTGCCACTCTCTCTATGATTTGTTTTGGGAGCACTCTTAGATCTCATCACATCATCTATTCTCCCACGGGTCGCAGCCAGGGTTTGAGGGCAGAGCGTCTTTACCTCAATAGGTACAGGTGGAATGAGTTGGTCTCTACACTAAGCAAATTTTTGGAGGTCCCTCTCTGGGTGCTCCCCCTCTAGGATGCACACCTTAATGTGGTGAGGAGGTTTGAGAGTGTTGAAGAAGCTGACAGCAATGCCGTCAGGAGTCTAGACTGAGAGGCTAGACTCCTAGCAGGGGCACCCAAGGAGGAATGGTCAAAGCTGAGACACCAGACTAAGATGCATCCAAATTCAGAGGAAGGCAGTGGTAAACCAATATCTCTTACCACAAAGACCCTATAAACAGAGTATCCAAAAGGCACTCACCGAGCTACTGGGGAAGAACAAAGGACAAGTATGAGTAGCGCTGTGACTAATGATGCCATTGGGTCAAAGCCGAAAGGAAGCCCAGAGGCTGATGCACACAGATGCGAAAGGAGAGTCTGGAGTCGTACCATGCACACATTAGGAACATGGAATGTGAGAAGCATGAACCAGGGAAGTTAGAAATTGTCAAGCAAGAAATGGAACGTATCAACATTACAATACTTGTCGTGAGTGAATTAAAATGGATGGGAATGGGACATTTTCAAACAGGTAACTACAAAATATTTTATGCAGGAAATGAGAAATTAAGAAGAAACGGGGTTGCTTTAATAGTGAGAAGTGATGTAGGAAAAGCAATTAGGAGCTACAGCGCAAGGTCTGAGTGAGTGATATCAATGAAATGGGAAACCTTTTAACATAACCATCATCCAAGTCTGTGCTCCCACAGCAAATGCAGAGGAAGTGGAATTGGAGAGATTTTACACAGAAGTACAGGAAGAAATTGATCACACATCAAAACAAGATGTGCTGATAATCATGGGGGATTGGAATGCAAAACTGGGGCTTAGGAGATAGAAATGAAGCAGGAGAAAGTTTTATCGAATTCTGTGAAGCCAATAATTTGTTTCTCACAAACACATTTTTTGAGCAACCGAAAAGACGACTGTACATGTGGACATTACCAATGGTCAATATAGGAATCAAATTGATTATATAATTGGTAGCAGAAGATGGAGAAGCTCCATACTTTCTGCGAAAACAAGACCAGGAGCAGACTGTGGTAGAGATCATAAATTGGTGACATTGAAAATCAGAGTAAAGCTAAAGAAGAACAACAAAGCAATCATGATGCCAAAATACAATTTAAATAACATCCCAGAAGAATATAAAGATCAAATAAGGAACAGATTTGAGGATTTGAAGTCAGAGAGATTATCAAGGAAGAATGCAAAAAGACAAAACCTCTAGTTAAAAAGAGAGAAAGCGCTCAATGGATGACTGAGGAAACTCTTAAAAGGGTTAAAGAGAAAAGGAAAGCAGAAGCAAAAGGAGATAGAAACACAGTTAGAACCCTAGATACATCAGTACAGTGACTAATACATAGGGACAAAGAGAACTATTACAATAGTTACTGTATAGAAATAGAAGAGGACAACAAAAAGGGTAGAACAAGAACACTATTCCAAAAGATCAGAGAAATTTAAACCAAGAGTAGGGATGTTGAATAATCAACAGGGGAACACATTGACTGACTGAAACAAAATAAAAGGAAGATGGAAGCAATACACTGAAGAACTCTATAAAAGAGATGCAAGGATGGCAGATTCATTCATGGACGAACCATATGATGAAGAACCAGAAATTTTAGAATGTGAGGTGAAAGCTGCTCTTAAAATACTTGGAAGAAACAAATCACCAGGAGTAGATGGTATACCAATAGAGTTGCTACAAGCTACTGAGACTGGATCTGTCCAAATTTTGACAAAAATATGTCAACAAATATGGAAAACTAAACAATGGCCCACAGACTGGAAGTGTTCAATATACATCCCAATTCCAAAGAAAGGGGATCCAGGGGAATGCAGTAATTATCAAACTATGGCTCTTACCATATATGGAGCGAGAAATGCCAGACATCCAAGCTGGATTTAGAAAGGGAAGAGGCACCAGAGATCATATTGCAAACATACACTGGATAATGGAATGGAGCAAGGAATTTCAGAAGAAAATCACCCTGTGATTTATAGATTACAGCAAAGCCTTTGACTGTGTAGATCATGAAAAACTATGGAATGCTTTAAAAGGAGTGGGGGTGCCACAGCATCTGATTGTCCTGATGCGCAACCTATACTCTGGACAAGAGGCTACTGTAAGGACAGAATATGGAGAAACTGATTGGTTCCCCATTGGAAAGGGTGTGAGACAGGCGTGTATTTTATCACCCTATTTGTTTAATCTACACGTAGAACATATCATACAAAAAGCAGGATTGGACCAAGATGAAGGAGGTGTGATAACTGGAGGGAGAAATATCAATAATTTAAGATATGCAGATGATACCATACTACTAGCAGAAACCAGTAATGATTTGAAATGAATGCTGATGAAAGTTAAAGAGGAAAGCACAAAAACAGGACTACAGCTGAACGTCAAAAAAACTAAAGTAATGACAACAGAAGATTTATGTAACTTTAAAGTTAACAAGGATATTGAACTTGTCAAGGATTATCAATACCTTGGCACAGTCATTAACCAAAATGGAGACAATAGTCAAGAAATCAGAAGAAGGCTACGACTGGGGAGGGCAGCTGTGAGAGAACTAGAAAAGGTCCTCAAATGCAAAGATGTACCACTGAACACTAAAGCAGGAACATTCAGACCATGGTATTCCCAATCTCTATGTGAAAGTTGGACAGTGAAAAAGGCGGATAAGAAAAAAATCAACTCATTTGAAATGTGGTGTTGGAGAAGAGCTTGAGCATAGCATGGACTGCAAAAAAGACAAATAATTGGGTGTTAGAACAAATTAAACCAGAACTGTCACTAGAAGCTAAAATGATGAAACTGAGGTTATCATACCTTGGACACATAATGAGAAGACATGATTCACTAGAAAAGATAATAATGCTGGGAAAAACAGAAGGGAGTAGAAAAAGAGGAAGGCCAAACAAGAGATGGATTGATTCCGTAAAGGAAGCCACAGACCTGAACTTACAAGATCTGAACAGGGTGGTTCATGACAGATGCTCTTGGAGGTCGCTGATTCATAGGGTCGCCATAAGTCGTAGTTGACTTGGAGGCACATAACAACAACAAATCACTAGAAACTAAAAGGATGAACCTGAGGTAATTATACTTTGGACACTTAATGAGAAGACATGATTCACTAGAAAAGACAATAATGCTGGGAAAAATAGAAGGGAGTAGAGAAAGAGGAAGGCCGAACAAGAGATGGATTGATTCCATAAAGGAAGCCACAGACCTGAACTTACAAGATCTGAACAGGGTGGTTCATGACAGATGCTCTTGGAGGTCGCTGATTCATAGGGTCGCCATAAGTCGTAGTCGACTTGGAGGCACATAACAACAACAAATCACTAGAAACTAAAAGGATGAACCTGAGGTAATTATACTTTGGACACTTAATGAGAAGACATGATTCACTAGAAAAGACAATAATGCTGGGAAAAATAGAAGGGAGTAGAGAAAGAGGAACGCCGAACAAGAGATGGATTGATTCCATAAAGGAAGCCACAGACCTGAACTTACAAGTTCTGAACAGGGTGGTTCATGACAGCTGCTATTGGAGGTCACTGATTCATAGGGTTGCCATAAGTCGTAATCGACTTAAAGGCACATAACAACAACTCTGGGTGCCTACACCTAGTGGTGCAGGTAGGAAGTTTTAGATCCTGGACTTAATGGTCTTATGTCCTGCCCGCCACTTTGTAGTATCACTTCAGTTGTGAAGCACACAATTAACATTTATCTTCTCCCCTCCTCACCATTGCATGCTTTACAACTGCTTCTTCATTCGTGATATGTGTGTGGCCCAGGGGCCACATGCAGTCTTCCAGGCCTCTCTATGTGGCCCTTGGAACTCTCTCCAGGCCACATACACTCCTAAAACAAATCCTCACCAGCCCTGCTTTTGGCTGTGTACATACCACATATTTAAAGCACACTTCCCTCCCCCCATAAAATAATCTGGGAGCTGTAGTTTGTTAAGGGTGCTAGGCATTGTAGTTCTGTGAGAGTGAACTACCGTTCCCAGGATTCTTGGGTGTGCGTGCTTTAAATGTATGGTATACACAGCACGGATGTTTTTGCCTAGCTGGGATGTGTCTTGAACTCTGATAATGCTTCTTGCTTACCTGAATGGAAAGGGCTGTGTGAGTGTGCACAGAAACTAGCTTACTGAGCAAAGTCCATGTTTGTTGCTGTGCTCACATTTGCCTCTAACCCCACCCACCAACTGGCATGTGGCCCTCAGAACAGTGCCCAGAAGGGATTGTGGCTCTTGAGCTGAAAAATGTTCCCTAATCCCCACACATGGAAAACTAACAAAAATCAGTTTGTCAAATCTAATGAAAAAAAAGATTCTGAGCATATGCAGTTTTAAATTTTAGCTTCACTTCAGATGTGGGCAACCTTTTACCTCCAGATGTTGTTGAACTACAACTTCCATCAGCCCTCGCAAGAATGGCCAATGGTGAGGGATGATGGGAGTTGTAGTTCAGCAAATCTGAACCAAAGATTCCCCACATCTGGCTTCAGTCACCATTACGACTACAGGAATAAAAGCAAGGTTTGCTTCTGTTGCTAAACACCTGTACTTGGGAATAAACACGTTTTTTATTTGGTAGAACATTGTAATACATTTTCAAGTAAAAAATAATAAATGGAGGATCTAAAACCCTGTACTGTAACCATGACTGGCTCAGCTAGTAATCCCTGTCTTTAAAGTGTTTTTTTTTTAAATCTAAGGAAGCTGCAGTGAACAGTGCTAGCTGTTTTGGCCCCAAGGTTCAGCCCTAGCTGTTCCACTGACTCCAGTGCAGGGGGGGGGGCAGAATTGGGGAAAGAGGGCCTCCTTATTTATAGTATTCCGCTTGCGGAATGCTCTCCTTGGCAAGGCTTGCCCGTTGCCTCCTTTCTTGTTGTTTCTCAGCACCACATGAAGCGCTTTTTATTTTCCCAGGTTTTTAATCTGCAACAGATATTGATCATGTTCACACCATCAACTAGCAGCTTAAGAAGCCAGGATGTGCATGAGCTCTGTGTATTCATGTGCAGCCCCTTCACTCTTTCCTTTTTACAAGCTGGGACATATGTCAACAAGCTGCAGCTGTAATGAAAAAAGAGGTAGATCTGAGTCATCTCTCCAGACCCCCCCCCTTTGGCCTAGGACTTTGGTTGTATACTGGGACTGTCGTTAAACCAGTTGGACAAACAGTAGCCTGGCCAATTCCCTTTTGTTGGAAAGATTGGAGCTGATGGGCTTAAATGGTTGGCATTTGCACAACTAAGGAACTGGCCAGAGATTCCTTCTGCAAGGAGGCATGTCCTCCCCCACCTTTTCCCTCACTGTGGTGGATGATGTTATCCAGCTTAGTGAACTGAGATGGCAGTTTTGATGATACACAGAGTCAGGGAGAGAAGCTACATTTTAGGTCACATCTGCACTATACATTTAAAGCAGTATCATACCACTTTAACAGTCATGTCTTGCCCTCCAAATCCTCGGAACTTAGTTAAGGGTGCTGAGACTTGTTAGACCCTTACTTCCTTTATACAGCTATAATTCCCAGAGTTCCCTGGGAAGAGGGATTGACTGTTAAACCACACTGAGAATTGTAGCTCTCTGAGGGGAATAGGAGTCTCCTAACAACTCTTGACACCCTTAACAAACTACGGTTCCAAGGATTCTTTGGGGGAAGCCATGACTGTATAATACTGTTTTAAATGTATAGTGAGGCATTAGACTTTAGAACATTAAGAGTTTTGGAGGAGCTGTCTGTGTCCCCCAGTGAACTTTGGCACATTTGTTGGAGTTAAGCTTTGTCTCCACCAATGCTCACCTGTATATATATGTAAATAAAACCAAATACCACAAAAATGCCACATGCCTGCTGTGTCCTTCTTCAAAGGAAGCTAGACCACGATGCACACTGAAACCCCGGAACCTTCTCACTGCTCAGGGATTGGGGTGGGGGAACATTTTCCAGTAATTTCCCATTGTGTGCAAGATTCATAAGCCATCTTTAAACCATGGCTTCCTATCTCGACTTCTTTGGGAGCCATTAACCATCATTTCCCAGTTCACATGTTATGGGAAGCGATGGTTAACTCTGGCTTCCTGGGTAGCTTCACCACTTCTGCAAAGGGAAGAGTGATGCAGGAGCAAAGGGACTTCTGCATGACTTACTTGGGCTGTAATCTTACACACGCTTACCTGCTGGAGTAAGTCCCATTGACCTCAATCGGACTTACCTCTGATAAAGTAAGCCAGGATTTGATCATGTGACCCAGGTGTTTTGTTTTTAATGGCTGGCTGCTGTTTTTATTGTGCTTGCCTGCTTGCTTGCTTATTTATTATTATTATTATTATTATTATTATTATTATTATTATTATTATTATTATTGGATTGTTGCTATGGTTTTTGTATTGTTTATTGTTGTGGTAGACTTTATTTGGTAAGCTGCCCTTGAAATGCTTTTGTAAATTGAACAGTGGGAATAAAACAAAATAAAGGAAGTAAATAAATATATAGTGCTTAATTTTTTTTTTAAATACATAAACAAAAGGCCCCTCCAACATTTTGGTAGGCATCGATCATCCTGGTGCTCTCTTAGACTGCCATTGCCATGTCAAGCCTTTGGTCCTGCATATGCTTCCTCTGCCGGATAGGCACAAATGTGACGATAGATTCAACATTGATATTTTCATGGAATGTTAGACAGAAGTGTAGCTCCTAAGACTGCTTTTTAAAAGTCAGTCCCCTTTACACATACCTTAACCAACATAATGACTGCCTACTCCAGGCTTGCTTCCACGCATGGGGTTCATATACGAGGCCACATTCCCTTCTGGGCAGCCTTCTGGGGGCCACATGCCAGTGGTGAGTGGGGCCAGAGGCAAAACTGGGCAGAGCAACTAGTGTGAATTTTGTCTTTGTACAGCAGGTTGCATA
Organism: Rhineura floridana; assembly: GCF_030035675.1. NCBI lineage: Eukaryota > Metazoa > Chordata > Lepidosauria > Squamata > Rhineuridae > Rhineura > Rhineura floridana. The sequence goes on from NC_084480.1 coordinate 247,957,158, forward strand.
TTTGTACAGGATTTGACATGTGGGCCTGATATTCTCCATTCCCAATGTAAAGCCTTCCACCTATATGCTTCCTTTAAGAGAGGGATGGAAGACCTATTGCCCTCTTGATGTTGTTGAACTAAAGCTCCCATAATCTTTGACTATTGGCCAGCATCTGCAGGTCTACAGTTTCCATTGCCTGTAGCCTAAGTGTATGTTTTGTATAGCACATGTGTGATATGCCTTCCAGGGGGCCATGAGTTGCTTGAGTGGAATGTGAAAACTCACAGCTAAAGGTCCCACATGGGTGGAAGCCTGTGCATAGCCCACAACTCGCATGGGAGCAACCACAGAGTCTGTGGCAACAGTGCCATCCAGTGTGTGAATGTGCGTGTCATGGAAGCATAGAGTTCTGTGCTTCTATACTGTACCATAGAAGCATAGAGTTGGAAGGGTTCTTCAAAGACATCTAGTCCATCCCCATGCTTAATGAAGGATCTTGCATGCAGCATGCAATCACAGCACCTCTGATAAATGGCTGTCCAGCCCCTACTTAAATAACTCCAGTGAAGGAAAGCCCCTTCTCCCACTTCCAGAGGCAGAGAATGTCATTAGCTCTCTAAAAGGAGTTTTAAGATGCTTCACTTACAAATCCATAGTTCCCATTGATGTCAACAGTCAGTTTTTTAGATCCCTATACTTGTGCAAACCTTTTCCAGCCAATCATAGCCCACAGTGCCTATGTACCACATTTATCCTTGGGAATGGTGTGCTCTCCTTTTGACAACAATCATGTCTATCAAGCCCACACTTTTAAAACCAGAGAGAGATGTTTTTTTAGAAACCAAACCATGGTTTTGATCTGAGGATCTGCAGAAATGGGTGGCTATGACAGAACAGAAGAATGAATCGTTGACATTTCAGGTTCATTCATCACAAACAATACTTCCATCTGCTTTCCCATTCCTTTCTTGCTCATTCTTAGAAAACAAACTATTGATTCTTCTAGCAATTCATTGAAAGTACGGTCACAGATAAAAATGGATCATGAGCAAAGCTATTTAAATGAAAATATAGATTAATTCACATACAGCCTTTGGTACAAATCCAATCTCTTTCTCTAATATATAGGTATAGGACTGACATTTCAATAATCTTATTTATGAAGAAACACCACCTAACTCTTCTTATAAAAGGTAAAGGTGTCCCCGCACTTGTAGTGCGAGTCGTTTCCGACTCTTAGGGTGACGTCTTGTGACGTTTACTAGGCAGACCATATATATGGGGTGGGATTGCCAGTTCCCCTGCCTTTCTTTACCCCCCAGCATATGCCGGGTACTCATTTTAACAACCACGGATGGATGGAAGGCTGAGTGGACCTCGACCCCTTTTACCGGAGATTTGACTTCCTCCTTTCATTGGAATTGAACTCCAGCTGTGAGCAGAGCTTCGGCTGCGTTACCGCCGCTTACCACTCAGCATTTCTACCAGCTTACTGCATGTCTACTCAGAAGTAAATTCCATTGTGTTCAGCAGCACTTACTCCTGGATGTACAGGATTGCAGCCTTAGTCTCACTGTCTTTGACACCATGATTCTAAAGATAGTGGGCACAATCCACCCTTAGTTAGTTGTAAGACAGACCAGTTCTCATTAACAGCTGATGAGGTGGGACATCTCTTTCTGGACTGTACCATTTTAGACTTGGGGAGGGGGCTAACATAACTGAATATTTTGTCATATAAAGACAGTCCTTGAACATAGAAAATTAACGTGTCAGAGAGAAAGCTAGAGTAGAACCCTTCACCCTGTCAAGTTTTCTATTTGCAGGATTTTTTTAAAATTAAGATAAACCATTCATTCACTTGAACTCACACTGACAGTCTGACATAATACAGCCCAGAAAAAAGGGATGTCGCCTTATCAATGATCAATATAACTTAAGTCCCGATAGACCCCAAACACAGTTAGATGCTAATGTCCTGTTGATTTCAGTAGGACTCAGGTTGGATTATATCATACATAATCATATATTTTCATCCATAGAGAAAAAAGCAGCTTGACATAGCAGTTTTGCTCTCTCAACCACACTTCTACCACAGTAGCTGCTTTTCACTTTTTTTAAAATGGGGGAAAGTTGCATGAATTCTGTGTAATGTGTAGGTTGGCCCCTGGTGATTTGTTCCAGGCTGAAATCCCAGCAAGAAATCTGAGGGTGGGTTTAAAATTCCTCTAGAATACACAGAACCATATTAATTCTGCCACTGGATTTTTTTTTAACAAAAAGTTCTGCCTTATCTTAGGCACAGTATAAAAGTAGTAGCAGTAGTAATTAATAATAATAATGAGGAGGAGGAGGTGAGGAGGGTGTGTTGCAGAATGCAGCATATTTCATGCTTCCCAGATTTACATATGATGGGGTCATGGATTGTGGCACAGATACTAGGGGGGGAAAGGGCCAACTTCTTAATGAAAGTAAAGTTTCTTGGAGGAAACACATAATAATCATCAGTGCAATCCTATGCATGTCTTACACAGATATAAGGCTCATTGAATTCATTTAGTTTTCCCCAGGTAAATCTGTACAGAACTGCTGATCCCATTCATTCTCACAATAACCTTGCAATGTTGGTCTCTTTTATTGATAGTTGATAGTTCAGGGTACTAAACTGGGAAGACAGCACTGTAACCAAGGCCAGTCACTCACTGTGGCTAAGGGTGAGCTGGGACTGGAACCCAAAGTTTGGGTCTAAAACTCTATCTAGAACCAGGTACCTGCCGCTCTCCAGATGGTGCTATGCTGCAACTCACATAAGCCCTGATCATTGGGCCTGTGGAGTCCAACAACATCTGGAGGGCTGCAGTTTCCCCTCCCTGATGTACATTAATGATCTAATAAGGTTGCCATATTTAAGGTGTAGAACACACATATTCATTTAACTCTCCTGATGTGATGGGAAAGAAGGCAGCCATGACATCTCCTATCCATTCTCTTCCTGACTCTGTCATCCACCCCATCTCCAACCCACAGTAATTGATCAGGTGTCCAGGTATGTTAGACAGCAGATGGGGTGTGCATGGATGACAGGGCTGGAGAGGGAACAAACATTGTAGGCTGCTACATCAGGAGATTTAAAGATACCCGATTGTTCTCTAGTTTTGAATCTCCCAACCTTATGTAATAACAACCATAATCTAGTGTCAAATGTAGTCTCCACTCTCTATTGACTTTCCCTTGGTTGGAGCATCTGTTATTAAATTTTGTGTTTGCTTTTCTAAATTGGAAATGAAAAGATTACATTCAGGGTTTCCCAACTTCTTAACCAGACCTGTGCCGGCCTTTATCAATGTACAAAAAATGAGAAGGATGAAGCTTTTTCCTGTTGTGGAGATAAAACAACCTGGAAAAGCTTCATCTTCTACCTGTCGGTAATGTCAGGCTGCTGTTAAAGTCACAGATGTGGGGCCAGTCAGAAAGCCATCTGTTCAGGGTCACCCATGGCGGTAAGGTCGAGGGACAGGAACCAGACAAAGAATGATCCAAGAATGTCCTCAACGGGCAGAACAGGTGGAGGATAACAATGTGTATGTTGCAACAGCTGTGAAGGCGGATGAAGGCTGCAGCAGATAAAAGACTTCCAATCGTCGTGGTACCCATGCCATTGGATCAGAGCCTTTTTCTGTCAAGATTGTGTGTTGATCGTTGTGCGCCAATCTCCCCACATAAAACAAACTCAAGTACAGGCGTCTTCCTAAACAAAAGTCCCATGGCGGTCGTTGAATGGCAATGGGGGCAGGACTGTGAAATCCAGAAGCCCCTATGGGCTGTGGATACGGACCCACTGTTAAAGACTTTATTTTGGAAGACAATCTTGGTCACAAGTGATTGCCAGTGAATGAATGAATGAATTTGCAATGAAGAAATGCTGTGGACTCATGCAGTCCTTTTTAAAAGTTTCCCCTCTAGTGAGCAAAATGCTGCAGGAAATGGGTGCTTTCAAAGAGGGTGGTCTTCCACTTGTGTGATTTCCTTGGCTATCGAAGAGACTTTGTATACACACTCTTCCAGAAAAAGGTGAAAAATGCAGACGTTCTGGCATTTAACAAAAAATACCAACCACAGCAGGAAGTCATCTCTGCCCAATTACAAGGTGATCGCAGTTCATTTTATGGTTTGATTTTTTCCCCTCTATCACATATGTTTTCAAACACAGTTCTGATCTCCTGTGGGGATGGCTTTTGTAAAGAACCAGGGCTTCTGATTGAAGGAGCTTCAAAAAATAGCTCTCGTACCCTTCTGTCTGGAAGAAAAAGCACAGCCTTGTAATAACACATTTATTTGCTTTGAAAATGAGAAGGGTGTCAGAGAGAAAGTTAACAGTAAAATTAGCTCTATTTGTTTGGTGGTCCTGTGATTTTTATCGTCAGATGTAGTAGTGGGGGGGGCAGTTTGTTTAATAACCAGAAATTACTATTAAAATGTATGTCATGCTCAAAATCAAATCCAAACAGAACAATCAATTATACAATCATTCTTAAAAGAGCGATGAAGAGAAGGGGAAAAAGCAAAGCTTGATAACTATAGAAGATTTTTCCTTATAGTCAGCACACTGTTCAGTCATCACGTTCAAGACACAGAAAATCTCATTAATTTCGATATGAATGATCTGCACTTCCCACCAGGTTCCCCCCCCCCCCAGTGCTGTGATGGATGCTAGCTGAGCCCATATATAATGCTGTCCTGGCATAGTCGTGAGCTGATTCTGAACGCCCTCTTATTCAGGATGCTGGTGGGAAAGCTCTGAAAGTTGCAAAGGTGTGGATTTTTCTTTTTGCTGTAGGGGATGCTATATGGTACGAAAACAAGGTAAAGGTGTCCCTGCACTTGTAGTGCGAGTCGTTTCCGACTCTCAGGGTGACGTCTTGCGACGTTTACTAGGCAGACCATATATATGCGGTGGGATTGCCAGTTGAGAATTATTCTTAAACTGCACTGTTTTACTCATTATGCTTTGTCTAGGCAATCTCCTATCTAAAACACCATGGGCATTTCCAGACTGCCACTATTTTTGGGTGGGATTTACCTCACCTTGTGCAAATAAAGTGGATCCGGAGCTCCTGAGCAACAAACCAACCTTTCCCAAAATGGGGAATTGCACTGGAAAGTGCAGGATAACATTTGTTTGATGCAATGATGTCTAACCTCACCACAAAAAAAAATCAGAATGAATGCTCAATAAATAATCAGCATAATCTAATCTGCATGCAAATAAATCAGGATGAATGCTCAGTAGACAAGTTACCTGGAAACAACCCAACCGCTTAAAAAAGGTATAGGGTAAATTATTGATTTATATGATGGAGCAACATGGTCAGATCCTAATGCCCAATATGTACTCTGCAATGTGTGTTCCAATAATAATACAGTCTCAGCCATGATTTGTTAGCAGGTATCTGCATGGCAGTTTTGAAGGGGAGGCAAAGACAGATCCTTATTGATCCTCTTTTTTTAAAATATGAACCTTGGGGGCTGGCAATGCCCACTTAAAATACAAGGTGAGCATTACCATCCTGTCATTCTTATCTTAGGTGGAGGGGAATGATAACCCCTCATTCCCCATTCAGCCATCTCTCTAAGTCCCCTCCTTTCCACATACACACAATTCTCTTATCACCACTTCCTTGGCTGCTGGCTCTGGTGGTGGTGGCAACAGCAGCAGATCTCTGTCCCCTCCAGAACTTCCTAAAGTGCTTTGAAGTGCAACAGGTGCAAGAATACCTGGGAAATGCAATTTCCCTAAGGGCTACAAGCATCTGTAGTAGCCCCTGGGAAAATTATATTTCCCAGGTCTGCTTGTGGCTGGCTTACTGTGTAGCACTGCTGTGTAGCAGTGTGCCAGGACCGGAAGCACCTGTTGCCACCACTAATGGCAGCAGCCAGGTGAGAGGGGATTTAGATATGTGGGAGGACATTTGGAGGCTCCTAGGTAAGTGGGAGCAAGAGGGGAAAACGGTATGTGCAGGCAAGAGGGCAGGACAGCTTGGAAGCTCACTAGGACCAGGGAAGGAGTCAAACTCCATCATACTCCCAATGAAATTATCAAGGGCATGACGTGGTTTGTTTTGCCCATAAGTAGGATAAACCAAAGCTAGTTTCCAAGGTGGGGAAAAAGAGGTTTGAATAATGATGCCCCTGAAACTTGAAATTGGGCAGTTCATGTTCATAGGTCAAATATGTTAGGTTTGGAAATATTTTAATGTGTGCCAAGCTCATCCTCTATATATACTTAACTTGTAATGTCTCACTTTAAATATTTAAGTTTTTTAGATAGAAGCCCAGCTCGGCACACATGCAGATTTTTCCAAATCTAATATAGGCCTGTGCACATACCCGCCTGCCTGCTACTGCTGCTCTCTATCCACTAACACTGCCACCCACTTATGCACCCCATCCCCATGTGTGAGAAAAGCCTTCTGGGTGAAGTGGTCTGGAAGAGTGTGTGTGCTGTTGCTGCTTTGCTCTTGGAGGAGACTTCACCCACAATGCCTCACTCTGCTGCTATTAAGACAGCAGGAAAGGTTTTTTTTAAAAAAAGTGGGCCAGGGAGGCAGAGAGGAGATAGAGATACGATTAGCGGAAACACTCATGAAATGTCTATTCGTTTCCACTCCATCCTTTCTGTTTTTTTGTTTGGCAATTTTCCTCACTAGTGCTTTTGACTTGTGCAAAAATCATATTACTTACTGGACCTCAGAAAAATGGAGAATTTTCATCCAAGCTTTACCATGGGATTTGTAATTTGTCAGAGAATGATCATTCCACATGGAGTTCAGTCCACCAATCCCTAGTTTTGAATTGTATACCAAATTACAAGCCTAATGAGGAGGGGATTTCACTACATCACTAACTTTTTAATACAGTTCAGTTTCAACAACTTCAACACCACCAAGGCCACGTGTGTTCACAACTTTAATTTAACTTTAATATTTGTCTTCTTTACATCACTGCCTATTGATGGTATAGGCCAGAGGTGAAGACGCTCAGGTCTGGGGGTCAACTTTGGCCCTCCAGGTGTCTCTATCTGGCCCTTAGGACTCTCCCCAGGCTTCTCCCCATTCTCAGGCCACATCCATCACTGGTCTTGTCCTGCATCCTCCTGAAGTACCTAGGTGGAATGTGTCTTTTAGCTGTAATAACTCCTCTTGCTTACCTGGCTATAGAGATGTATATTTGTGGGGGTGAGGAAACTTCTGGCTTTTGTGTGGCTGGAATGTAGTCTAAAGGTAAAGGTTGCATCAATTGTTCTGGCCACTTGTTACTTCTAGCTCTGCTTGCCATTGGCCTGCGGCTCCCAGATTGTTACCCATGTTCAAGGGTTCCCCACCCTTGTTCTAGAGATTTGTTTCCAGACTAAATTTTCATCCTTGAACATTTTCAAACTCAAGAAACCTTACATTCCTTTTTTGTTTTTGTTTTTTGAACTATTTTTTATGTTCATTTCTCCAGAACTGGCTGCTGCTTCAGTGGCGGTTTTTAAACCTTTTCTAGTTGTTGTTTTTTAAAAGTGAGTGTGATGATGTCACAGAGCTATGTAGCCAATTAGATTTAGCTATCGGGTAACAAGCAGTGAGGACAAACCAAGTCACATGGCCCACCTTTGAAGCCCTGATCCAGTTCTAGAATGTGCACTGGAATGAACATTTGGATATGCATAAGAATAAGTATTCAACCATATACCCCTTTGAGAGCAATATATTGAGGATAGACAACATCCATGCTTAGATGCACTCTTTGATGTACATCCAAACCAACAGCCCTTGCATAGTGGAGGGTTAATTGCTGCCATAGCAGAGCAGAATAAAACAGGGAGTTCTGGGCCAGTTGCTGAGACCATAAGGATGGGTGTCCTCCTCCCCTGCAAACACTCCCCATCTTTTAACATCCAACAAGTATTTTTACCCGCCTTTTCAGCCACAAAGGCACCCAGGGTAACTTACATAAATTCTTGAACCCTTTGATACCCCTCCAAATCTCTAGACATTTTTGAGGGGTGCAAAAATGGCCAGCCTCCTCTCTCAGTTGGGCTTAGTTTTATTTGTTTTAAAACCAAGGGTAAACAACTGATTTCTAATGACTTGGTTTACACCATTAAAATCCCACAGCTCCTGGCAAACATTTCAAGATATTTAGGTTGGATGTGTTTGTGAATAGTCTTTCTTTCTTTCTTTCTTTCTTTCTTTCTTTCTTTCTTTCTTTCTTTCTTTCTTTCTTTCTTTCTTTCTTTCTTTCTTTCTTTCTTTCTTTCTAAAATGATATAAACAGAAGTGGCTGGGCTGGTGGGACAGAGCTACTCTGCTGTTTCCCTGGCAAGTGGGTCGCTGCTGCTTTTCGGGAAGGGAAAGGGGAAAGAGGCTGGGAGACAGTGCAGAGCAAGCACATAGGCAGAGCCAATCCGGTGCTCCTGCTGCTGCGTTGGCACTGCACTGACCTCCCCACTGCCTTGTTCTTTCCCCTTTCCCACCCAGTATGCAACAACCACTGGGCTCCTGCTGGGAGGAAGGGCAGGATATAAATCAAATAATAAATAATAAATAAAACCACCCACCTGCTAGGAAGCCAGGCTCTGATCTGCCTGGCAAGTTGCTTCTATATATGCTCTTCTGCTGTTTACCTTTAGTGCCATGATTTTCAGCACACCGGCTTTTCAAAAACACTGACAAAATTTCCATTGGTCATCTATGGATACATCTGAACTGTAAACTTGTCAGATAGGTCCAGTCGGTTTAGGGACATGATGGGGCAGGGCATAGGTGAAACAAGACAAGGGAGGAAATGGTTGGGGATGATAGGAACTGTAGTCCAGCAACCTCTGGAGAACCACAGAGCAGCCTTTGCCAACCTGGTGCCCTCCAGATGTTTTGGACTATAACTTCCATCAGCCACCAGGCCTGATGGGAGTTATAGTCCAAAGTATCTGCAGGGTGTCTAATGGGAACTTTACAGAAGACATCATAGCTCACCAAACAAATAAGTTCTGAACATCTTTCAAAAGCAGGCACTCTAATCCGCTGGTGTTCACTTAGCTACTCAAATACTCCATACATGCGTGATCCTATCCATCTATAATCTCTGTCCAGATCTTTGGCAGACAGCACAGGCAGTATGAGATCACTGATGAAATGAACACAGGGAGAGGAGCCTGAGAGACTGAAATGTTCGTTATCAGCTAGGCTTTTCTTTGGGAGCAAAAGGCAAGTGCATCTATGTAGTGTTCTTTGTGTATGTGAAAATTAAGCAGTTCTGGTCAACAAATATGTTTCCCTGTAGGAAAAGCCCACCTAGAGCTCTTTCTTTAGAGGGAGCAGTAATGAGTGACATGCAGGTGTGGAAAAACAGTGACACCTAGTGGGTTAAGTACAGAACAGAAGGAGTTTATCATGCCAATCACAGCTACCTGTATACTTGGTTAGTGCAGAAAATGCGGTCCTAAAATGGTGCAGCAATCAGTTTGCGCATCTCTTCTTGCTCAGAAGTAAAGATGCTCCCTTTTACTACATAAGAGTAGTAAAGCAATCAGCTTTACTTACCTGGGGGCTTATGCCTTTGTGACAATGAGGCACTATTAGCAAACCTGTATTACTGTATAGAATTTGGAGCGTCCATTCATAGTGTTTGTCTCAACAATCAGCATAACTTGTTGGCACATCGTTACACATGCATGCTCTCTCTCTCTCTCTCTCTCTCCTTGTCCTCTTGTGGATAGTTATTTATATGGCTTTAGGAGCAGAAATTGAATAGGATACAGATACATGTTACAGGGAAATATATGTGTGCACTTACGAGCAAGAACTCTGAGGATCCAGGGAAACGTTTTGAGTATATCCCTTGTCTTTTGTATTACTAACTATTAATAAAACTTAAGAGAGCAGCATTTGGTGGTGAGGAATGTGGAGCTAGAAAAGAAAAGCACATTGTGCCTAATAACAAACAGAAATAAACAAAAGGGATAGGCTAGTCCCAAGGCTCCTCATCACAGGCATTCTGTATAAAACCTCAAAATGAATGCTAAATAATGTGAAAACAATTGTTTTTGCTATCAGTGTGTATACAGCGTCTTCTCCAATGGGATTCAGTGAACTGATAAGCTAAGTTTCTGTAGGAATTGTTTCATGTGGACACAGACCTTTATCATATCATTACCTGGGACAATATTCAAGAACAGTACAACTTCATTTATCCCCTTATTTGTATAATCAGACATAAGGTGTTAGGAAATTCATTTGTTGTTTTCAGATCATGTAGAGTACATTCACACACTAGCTCCACCACCCCTTCTCCCAGCATACGTCCCAGGAATAGCCAGTGCAGACTCCATCACATCCTGGATGGGATGCATGTGTAACTACAAGCCACTTTTAAGCATGTTTAACTGACTCACACAAAGAACCCTGAGGATTATAGGGTTGAAGACAGACGTAACATAAAAGAGGGATCAAAGTGTATTCCCATTCATGAAAAAGGAGGACTTTGTACTAGTTTTCCCTATCTACGACCACCCAGATTTCTGGATAACACTGATTATCTTGATCCATTTGACTTGTTTGTTCTATCTAGTTTTGGAATGAATAGATGTGGTGTCCTGTGTAGATGAGGAGATGGATAGGGATGTGTTCCTCTTGGTTATCCTGGATCTCTCTGCAGCTTTCACTGCAATTGACCACAGTATCCTCTTGGGTTGCTTGTCCAGGGTATTTTTACAGTGGTTCTAGTCAGTCACTGGAGAGCAGGTCACAGAAGATGGCACTGTGAGATTTAATGCTTCACCCCATGGAGCTGCTGGAGCGCAAAGTGCGGCAATGTTCCATCTTGTCTCCCATGTGGTTTAGTATCTCGATTTGATGCCCAACTTTTATCTTTTCTACTTGATTCTACAGAAGCACAGGAAGTTTCAAACAGGCGTAATGCACTAGATGAAGATAAACATCTGACGTTTTATCCAGACACCACCCTGGGCTCCTACTGGGAGGGCGGGTGGGATATAAATCAAATAAATAAATAATATAATTGATTCTGGATGTGGATTGCACTCCCATAGTTTGGATTTGTGTTTGGATCCTGTGCTGCTCCTGAATGTCCAAGTAGTGGTGGTGGCAGAAAGAGTGGGTTTTTTATTTTTTGGGGGGGCAACTACACTTTTCTAGAAAAGAAACCACCTAGCCACCATAATAAATGCTTTAGTTGCATCCATGCTAGATTACTGTGATACAATTTACATGGGGCTGCCTTTTAAACATTCTCAGAAATTACATCTGGTCTAGAATGCAGCCACGATACTGTTAACAGTATGTTGTGTCTAAAGGAAGAAATGATGCAAGTTCTGAAACAATTCCATTGGTTCCTACTTGGTTTTCTGATATAATTCAAAGGGGTTGTGCTGTCTTTAAAGCCCTAAATATCTTGGACCTGGAGTACTGAAAGGACTGCCTCTTCCCAATCTATTATTATTATTATTATTATTATTATTATTATTATTATTATTATTATTATTATTATTATTATTATTATTACTACTACTACTACTACTACCACTACTACTACTACTACTACTACTAATAAAAATTATATCTCACCCTTCCCGTAGGAGCCCAGGGCAGCAAACGAAAACACTAAAAACACTAAAACATCTCAAAAAACAGACTTTAAAATATATTAAAACAAAACATCTTTAAAAACATATCAAAAACAGCTTCAAAAATACCTTTAAAAAAACTTTAAAAAACCTATCCCAGCTCCTTGTAGTTTGAAATAATAATAATAATAGTTTGAAATAATAATGGAGTGAACAAAGTTGACCTTAGGATGTACGGCACCAATGACCTTACATGAAACAGAGCCTCCAGCTGCCAGTCTTTGGCACCTTACTTCATATGCCACCAGTGCTCTGGGTCTTTGACTAGGCTACTTAGGGCCAGGATGCCCTCTAGGTTGTGGTACTGGCTCAAGTCCTGTCAGCTGAGCCTACAGATGGAATGAGGAGAACTGACTTTGCAAGTCAGTGAAGAAGCACCAGGCCCGAATATCACTAGCACATTCCCCATTAGGATGATGGTGGCAGGGGCAGAGCAGTGTGGAATGGGGTTTTCCCCACACCGTCACCAGTCATTCAGAAATCCTGCTGGAAAATGAGTAGCAGCACGTGTGCTTTTGGGGGGAAAGACTTAGCTTAGTCCTAAATCAACAGGTGGCTTGGCACAGTGTTATTACCAAACATGGAAATCTCACAGTCACATATGTGCGCCACTAACTAGGCAGCAGAATTGTACACGATTGGGTCTTTGCATGTCGAATAGTTCTTCTATGCAATTCCAGTTTTTTATAATATAGTTTTACAATGCGGCTTCAAATAGAATGGCCTCTTACGCATTGCCAGAAAAGAGGAACAAAAGAGGATACAGATTTTCACAAAATGTGCATGTACTAATTTATATGTATAGATGTAAATTTAGAAATGACTATAATATAAACAGAAATGCATCTCACAACAGTGGAGAAGACTGTGATGTGACCTAGGACTGTGACCTATGTGTCTGCTCTGTCTGTTGTCCAGGTGCTAATTGATGACGGACAACTTCCAGGCCCCTGCAGCTCTCCCATGTTATGGTTTGTCACCTTTGAACCAGACTTTGAACAGACAGCTCTTCCAATAGAAAACTCCTTCAAACAGAGGACTGTCCCCTATCAGTCTTTGAAATAGAAGACTGCCCTCTGCAAAGTAGGACAGATTAGCCTCTCTCGTGGGCATAGTGTGGCACAACAAGTGCAGATGTCATCAGATGTATCAACTCCTCCACCCTTTATGTGCATGCATGCTTCTGTATGCCGGAAAACTGCCCCACAGTTCATTACGCAAGTGGCACGGGTGTGATCCCAAGAAGATTGTGGGGAAAATAAAGCACCAAACTCCTGCAATGTCCTAGAGTTAACAGGGTTGCAAATGGATTTTTTCTGGAAGCAATTAACATGAAAATGAGTGCTAAACTTCCACTTGATTCCACTAAATTTTCAGAAGTGGCTTTAAGTGGTGTCTGAATGCAGCCAAGACAAGCCATTCAACTCCCTTGGGAAGGAGTGGACTTGTACTGCGACACTGGACCTAAAATAGAGCCATATGCAGGTGCATTCAGGCTGGTGAGTGCAAGCCTGGTAATGTATTTTAGAAATCAGAGCCCCCACGTTCAAGCCCTACCAGGCCTGCCATAAACACAATTATAGATTTTAAACATGAATATGAACTACAGATTACACACTCATAAGCGAAAAGAGTAATGTTAGAAGTGGTCTTACTGTTTTAGGTCATTGCTAGTATAGTTATAATGATAAAATCCAATAAAAGTGTTGCACAAAAGGCCAAGCCATCAAATCTGAGGCTTCAGCTAGTTTCATACTGGAATAAAGAATGTGGCTTTTATTATTTCTTTTTGCAAAGTTAGCAGAACCCACAAGTTGACAGCTCTGCTTTTCATATAAAATGTTTTGCCTAGCTCCAATAAGACTTTTCCAATGCATTAGCTAATGTAATACAACTTGTTCCAAGAGGTTTCCAGGGTTAGATGATTAAGCCATACATTTTATAAAACATTTAAAGACACTTTGGTAGGGAGCCTCATAAAGTCATATAAGTAACTTGCAGCCATGATTCATGGATTAAAGCACAAAATCAAAATCTGGTTGCACTGAAACTAAGGAAAAAACAGAGCTACATTCTTCTTTCTGAACTACGCAGCAACCAGAGCACAAAGTGTAGTTTGAAAAGTGATGAACAAATTATATATACTAGAACAGTGGTTCCCAAATGTCTTTCCCCGCGGACCACTTGAAAATTGCTGAGGGTCTTGAACAGCTTCATGCTTTTTCTGCCTGTTGTAGCAATTGTCATGTGCTGTGCTACATTCTGTAGGACTTTTAACTGAATTTTTGTTGCTTCTTTTATTTCTTATACCGTATTTTACTATAGTACAGTCTGCATCCCATGGATTTCAAACTGTAGCACAATAAAATATGATATGAGAAATAAAAGAAGCAATAAAAATACCATTATATGCAAAAGACCGCCTGAATGAACCTCACGGACCACTGGTTTGGGAATCCCTATACTTAGAAGCAGGCAATCTAGATGTAAGGGTAAGGTTTTTTAAAAATTACTTTTATGCATAACTTTATGTACAGCCTAGCAGAGATTCTACTCATGGCAACTTGAGTGAGGGCCTCCTCTGCAGTGGCCGCCATGCTGTGTCATAACCTTTTCCTAGAGATATGGCAGGCATCTAGGGTAGTGGTGTGTCTCCAGTTAGTTAAAACATACTTATTCACAAAGGCATTCCCAAACAGTGTTCCTACAGTAGTACCATTTATAATGGAAAGGATGGTGACCTTGAGACATCTGATTCACTGTCCTTAACAGCTGTTGATACTTTCCAGGATTTTATACCACCTTATCAACAGTTTGGTGCATGAGACATTAGTTATTTAGCCACTGGACTGCAGCCATCCTGGAGGTGGGTGTTCTGGGACAGAGAATGAGAGAGATAAAGTCAGGCATGCTGCGGGTGTCTTTGGGTCGTCACTCTCCCTGAAAGTGGCATGGAGATTGCAAGGAACTGGAGATTTCCCAAAGTGAGACACTGGGAGACAAAAGGAAAGCTCCCAGGTGACATCTGGAAAAGTCTGGGGGGGGGATTTTAGTTTTTCACACAGAGTGTATATGAATTTTGTACACAGTTTCTGCACTTTAGGTGTGCTGCTGTTGATTTTCTTTATCTGTTGCTCATGTTAAATATGTATTATGTCTTCATTGCACTTGAGATGAGTAGGTAATCACTTATGTTATTAGATTCTTATATTCGCAGGGGTTGAGTTGTGGAGTTTGTTGCTAGGCTAAAGTTGTACATTGCTGCTTATTATGATTTATATTAATACAACTTTTATTTTTCTGGTTTTTTGTTATTATGCCATGTATGTACATTATGCTATTTATGTTGCAATTATGTTGCAAACCACCTTGTAGCCTTTTAACAAAGGGCAGCAAATAAATTTCTCAAATAAATATATGAATAAATAATTCTGGATATCTGTGGAGGTTTTTTGGGGGAGTTCTTTTTAATATTTTCTGTTTCACCTGTATTGATTTTATCATAAACCATCTTGTTATTTTACATGAAAGGTGGTCCATAAATGTTTAAATTAATAAATAAATAAATAGTTTCCATGAATTCTTATACACCTTGTCACTCTTCTCCTTGATGCCTCACCCTCCTAATATGTCCCAGTTTCCACCGGTACTCTCTGTACTTTTTTTGGATAAGTCAGGGACTAAGATATTCTGGCCAGAAGCTGTATCAATCCAAGAACATTCAGCTTTTCTGGCCTCCATAGAAATGTTAAGGGCTGACAGTACTTTACATAAGCAGCTCAAAAGCCAGACATATGACTGAAAAAGATTAGGGAGAGGTTTTCTGTTATTCTGATAATCACATTCTGTCCCATGTGACACAGACATATGCAACCAAAAACAACCAAACCTAGGAGACAATTCACCATGTGCGATGTATGAATGTATACAGCTCAAAAGTGCTAAACAGTGTAAGCAGATGTGTACAGCTGACATAAGTTAAAACCAAGCTGTTATTGCTAAATGCAAAGGATATTGCTGTCTGCCTTACCAGAGGTTGGCTTCTGGTGTTCATTTGTTCTCCCTGCATTTATTTCTTCAGGAAAATCTCCACACATATGACCAATATGCAACATCCATGGCTCTTTTAGATCCATTGCTATGTAAAGAGTGGTGAATTATTATTATTATTATTATTATCTTGTTATCTGAAGGTCTCCAAGTGACTTACAACAATGTTAAAAACAAAAATACTGTACTATAAAAACAAAACAATAAAACAACAAAAACCCCATGCAGCCACAGGAAACTGGCAGCATACTAATAAAAAACATCATCTCAGTCTATCAAATGCCTGGGAAAAATGTACATCTTTACCTGTCGCCAACAAGATGTCAATGAAGGTGCCAGGCAGACCTCACTGGGAAGTGTATTCCACACATGGGGAGCCATAACTGAAAAGGCCCTCTCGCTTGTCACCACCCTCCAAGCCTCCCTGGAGAAGGGCCTCAGAAGAAGATCTAAGGGTCTGGGTAGGTTCATACCAGAATAGGCATTCCAAAAGTTATTAGGGTCCTGAGCCATAAAGAGCTTTATCGGTTAAAACCAGCAATTTAAATTGGGCTTGGAAACATACAGGCAGCCAGTGTAACTGGAACAGGAGCAGTGTTACATGCTTTGTTTGTCTTGAACCTTCCAACAATTGGGCAGCTGCATTCTGCACTAATTGAAGCTTCCAAACGATTTTCAAAGGCAGCCCCACATGAAGCGCATTGCAATAATCCAACCTTGAGGCTACCAGAGCATAGATTACTGTAACCACATTATCCCTATCCAGATGGTGTCACAGCTGGGCCACCAGCCTAAATTGATGGAAGGCACTCCATGCCACTGAGGCCACATCCACATCAAGCAACAGCAATGGATCCAGTAGAACCCCCCAACTATTAACCTGCTCCTTCAGAGAGAGTGTGATCCAATCTAGAACAGGCAACATACCACTCAGATGGTCAGAGGAACCACCCACCAATAGCATCTCAATATTGTCTGGATTAAGCTTCAGTTTATTTGCCTGATTCAGTACATCCACTGCCTCATCTGCAGAAGATGAAAAGGAGAAATAGAATTGCGTGTCATCAGCATACTCACTCCAAAACTCCAGATGACCCCACTCAGTGGCTACATGTAGATGTTAAACAACATGGGGAACAGAAGTGACCCCCGTGGGACACCATACTAGAGAACCCACAGAGCTGAGCAATGCTCCCCAAGAACCACCTTCTGGAGCTGGCCATCCAAGTAAGGATGGAACCACCACAGTGCAGGTGCCCCCAACACCTAACTCAGACAGTTACCCCAGAAGGTTACCATGGTTGATGGTATCGAAAACTGCTGAAAGATCAAGTAGAATCAACAGAGTCACACTCCCCTTATCTCTCTCCCCACACAAGTCATCATACTGTTTATGTACCAAATCCAGGCCTGAATCCCTATTGAAATGGATCTAGAAAACCTGTCTCCTCCAAGAGTACCTGGATCTGGTTGGCAATGGATTGGACACAGATATCACAGAAGCTCAGTGCTCATTCCAGCTTAATGCTGTGGCTTTTTGAACTCATCCAGCAAGCACATAAACCCAAAAAGCTATATCCAAATGGAATATTCATGTAAACTGTCTGCAGGCAGTCCCTTACTCAAGACCCAACAGAATCCAGGATCCTGCTCACAAATGTTATCCGGAAAGTCAGCTAGATAACCCATATTGATGTAGCTTTTCCATATGTATGCACTGAAGGGATATAGAATGATGTAGGTCCTCATCCTGCTGTGATTCTACAGGTTGTAGCTGCCACCTTACATGAAGTCTGATTCATACAATTAGTGCCTCCATGCTATCCCTTCCACATCACAAACCATATACTCTCACAGGCAAATAATTGAAGGATGGAAAGAGCTGCTGCTTACAAACTCCTTAATCAAAATAAAGCAAATTGTGCCCAAAGAAAAGTGTCTCATCCATTAGAAAATGGATGCATTTTGTGTCTCCAGTACTTTCAACAGCCAATAATAGAATAATTATAATGCTGCACTTCAATTTAGGATTCTTGCCATGCTAACTGGTCTGCATTTTTATTATTAATTGCCACACAAGCTATTTTTGTAAAGCAAGAATACTAGGTTTTTAAAAACGGACATTGTCTTGTTTAGTTACTTGCGCGTCTGTTATTTTAAAAATCCTAATTTAGGCTTATTTATATATATTCATCTTCTTTATTTCTCATACTTAGGACTGGATCCCACAACATAGTTCATGTTTATTGTATTCTAGTTAGTGTTATGTTTTATAGTATTTTTTAAATTAAAAAATCATAAAGTCAAAGATGATCATTAAATTTCTGGATTTCAGATTTCATCATTTGAAATGGCAAGAAGAGAGAAAGGGATGAACTTATATTTCTGCTTTCTGTGGGACTATCTGTGTGCTTCACCTCCCACTATGCCATTGTTGAAGTCCATCATTGCCTGCTCAGGCAACGAAACAACTTCACATGTAAGCTCACCTGCAGTATGAAGTAGGCACTGTTCCTCCCTCCTTTCACCATCCAGATTGTAATCTAAGTCATCTGCTCCTGGTGGCTTGAACATTGTCACAGTAGTGTTCCAGGTGCCAGGGACTCTGGGAAATGCAGTTTGTCTAGAGCATCTTAATATAGACACCCAAAGAAACTCAGAAGTGGAATCAACAGTAAATCATATTATAGAAATAATTTATATATACAACACTTTTCAAATAGCAACAGACTAATAATCATAAAATCATAGCGCTTAATCTTTTAAGTAGAAGTCTTCTTAAAATAGCGAATACAATATCATTAGACCATTTCAACCATGGATGTTCTTCGGCAAGGTGTATGTCACAATTCAACCTATTTGGGGAAAAGAAAAACACCCCCCAGTATAGTTCTGCTCTTAAAGATAGCCTCATTCTAATTTCTACAGATGGAATGTATGGTCTCATATGTCCATTGTGCAGTTGCCAGTGCAGTCTGTAAAGAAACTAGAGAGAAGCATCATCATATTCTAGATGCTCACTTGAGACACACCAAAGTGGCTTCTGCCTTGCTGTCTTTATATCTTTCCCCTTGAGGATGGGAAAGCAGAGGGGCATTTTGCCTGGATAAATAAAAGTGATAAAAATGGTAAAGCAGTTCTTTCTCTATGCCCCCTTCTTCTCCCAGTTGATGCCTCCTAGGCTGTTTTTCCGTAAAAAATAAACATTTAAAATATCAGGAGAAGATGTCTGTGTGTCTCCTGCTTAACATTAGTTTGGACCTAAGGCATATTTGCACAGGCCTTGTTAGAGGCAGCTCCCCTCTGCTTAGACAAGCACGGCATACTCTATGACAAGCCCATGAAATGAACAGTTTGGCAATCTCTATCCTTCAGTCTGTTGTGCAAGACTTTCCTTATGTTCGACAGACAAAAGTCAGCATAACCATACTATATGTACACTGAAACAAAATAGCTGGCTACCAGTTTGTTTCCAAGCCCAGTTCAAAGTGCTGGTTTTGAACTATAAACAAAGCCCTAAATGACCCAAGTACCTTAGCGAACATTTCTAAAACTTAAGACCAGCTAAGGAGACTTCAGGCTGTGGTACCATTAGGGCAGGACTCTAGGTCTCCATGCACACCATACATTCAAAGTACATTTAAAGCACAGACATCCCCTGCAAAGAATCCTGGGAACGGTAGTTTACACCTCACAGAGCTACAATTCCCAGCACCCTTACCATCTAAAGAGTCCCCCTGCCCCATAAGACTATTAAGTCTAAAATTACCAAATTGCGCCACTGGCTTCAGGTTCCAACTAACACAAATGCTGGATTGTTCTTCATATTAAGCACATCCTTTTCCTGTTGTGGCCCCAGAACTCTGATAACTTTTGGTAAAGGAGCAACATCAATTCTGTCTCATTGTGCCTTTGGCAGCTAACCATTTTCCTGCTTTACTAACTTTTCTTGCTTGTCTGTATTATTTGGCTATTTCATATTGTGTATTTCTAGCTGTTTAATAAGATTGTTTAAAATGTTCATTATACACTGCTTTGTTAATTCAAAAGCCCTATTTGTCATCAATAAAAGCTAGGTGTAGTCTAGTAACTGCATCTAAACTACATATATATATATATTAGATGTATTTACTAGGCGAGGGCAAAATACATCTAACATATGTACATATAACACTGAAAAGAATAGTAATTTTGAAAAAAAATCAGAAAAAAGAAATAGAACAGTAGAAAGGGATATAAAGCAGAAACTTTAATTGTTCTATGTTCCACTGTTCACTTACAGTAAAAACATCATAGAAAACTGTATATTTATATTACCAGCTTCTGTAGTCAAATGTTCATTTCCAAGTGGGGTTTCATGTTCCAGAAGGCAGAAAGCAGAGGCAATTCTCCTTGGATCTCATTATCTCCAAAGTATATGGAAAGTTTGAAAATAAGAAATTTGGCCCAGGGTATGGTCTGAAGGCACATGAAGCCATCACCTTGTTGAAGCTAAGCAGTCCACATCTGGGAACTAGATGTATGCTGCCTTGGTTTACTTGACAAAAGAAGGGTGGCACATAAATGTAATAAATAAAATAAGAAGGTGGAAATGAAAAGCATGATTTCCACAGAGCTGCACCAAGGACAACAAAATACAAGAGATCTAGGTTTTTGTTCTGTCTTTTGTAGGTATGGACAGCATCCATTCACAAAGACATTAAGTAAGCACTCCTTTGCTCTCGGGGGGGCAGCTGAGGGACCATAAGTTGTGGCGGATCTTGTATCTCCATATGGGTGGAGAGAGAAAGGTCTCCTGCTTGAGTTCTCCCTGCTGAGGCAAAGGAAGGCTTTGGTGCCATTGCTAGGCCACCAGTGGGGCTTTGCTGGTAGTAAGCTACCACCTTCACCTTGTTCCCTGGCTGGAGCAAGCTGACAGCTTAGAACATGGTAGTTTTCAGTGGAGGCAGGTGTCCACTCTATGTCCGTGAGGCAAGGAATCTGCTCTGGGTTTTAGCTTGAAATTTCAAGGAGCTGTCCAAGATGCTGAAAGCTCAGACTAAAACCTGGAGTGGATTCATTGCCCCGCTGACATTGGAACCACAAGTCTCTACTGTATCTCCCCCACTTTAGGATTGTTTCATTAAACACTTAAATAGCAATAGAAAAACAATATACCAGCAAAAAAAAGCAGAGTTAAAACCAGTTGAATTAATCAGCTGTCTAAAAACCAAAAGTGTTCCAAAAAAAGGAAGCTTCTGGAAATACATTAGAGAGGGTGCAAGACATGTCTCACTCAGGAGGAAGTTCCACAACCTAGGCACAGCCACAGAGAAGGTTCCCCCAGAGCTATAATTCCCAAAGTTCCCTGAGAAGAGGGATTGATTGTTGAACCACTCTGAAAACTGTAGCTCTGTGAGAGGGATGGGGTCTCCTAACAACTCTCAGCACCCATAACAAACTATGGTTCTCAGGATTCTTTGTGGGGAAGCCATGACTGTTTAAATTGGTATAATATTGCTTTAAATGTATAGCACAGATGGGGCCCAGGTCAAGGCTGGTTCAAGAAGTACCTCCACTATTTGTCAGGTTACATGTGTCTCCAAAAGGACTGGGTGTCCTCTCATGCTATTCACAGAAAAGTAAATTTAGCTTTTGGATGCATACAGCCATACATAATTAGAATGGGCAAGTCACCATCGGACTGCACTCACCCTGTTTTGATTAGATATACAGTATAATCTTCTCTGCAGGTTTGAGATGAGGAGAAACCGGTTCAACTATTTCCTAGCAGAAACTGGCTGTGCATAGCGCAGATTGGCTGACCCTGATGATACCACAAAGCTATCTTCACCACTCCTCAGTGTAGGTTTTCTATAACAACAACAATAATACCAAACAACATTTCACTGGATATACGTGCAAAGTGCTTGGTGCAACAAAGAAGGCAGACAAGCCACCTAAAGCATAAAGGGGGGAGAGTGAAGAGGGAGTGAAAATTAGTGAAGGTGTTCAAGGCAAAAGTAGGGGGAGACAAGCATATCCTGCAGCATCTGTGCAGAATCTCAATTTGACTGCCAGGTACAAAGATTTAGCCCGCAAGGCCATTTTTTCCAAACTGCACCCACCTGCCCCACTCCTGATATCATGTGGGACATCAGGTGTGGGGCAGGTAGAGACAGGGTTGCCAGAACACAATGGGGGAACCTTAAAGTGCGCTCCCAGTTGTACATTGGTAAGGGAACATAGGAAGCTACCTTATACTGAGTCAAACCATTGGTCCATCTAGCTCAGTACTGTGTACATTGACTGGCAGCAGCTCTCCAGGATTTCTCTCCTAGCCCTACCTGGAAATGCCAGGGATTGAGTCTCGGACCTTCTAATGCAAGGCAGATGCTCTATCACTGAGCTATGGCCCTAAGCAGACTCTGGTTCTACCATCCATCAGTTTATGGGCGGTAATGCCAACCCCTGCTAGATCAGGTGTGTGAGTGCCCCTGCAATGCCCTCAGAAAGCAGGCTTCTGCTGATGGACAACAGAGCCAAAGCCTACTGGATTGGGTGCAGGAGGCAATTCCTTGTGGGAAACTCCCTCACACAACTGATGCCTGGGCCGCATGTGGTGCTTTGAAGTCCCAATCTGAAAGTGCCACATCACCTGATGTCATTGTGACCTACAGTATAAAAAATGTGCTTGTATCTACTGTAGGACATACAGCATAAAAGTGTGGCTGTGACTGTTTGTCTCACAATATAAGCTGAAGGGTCATTTTTGAAATGGCTCCAGCATGGGAGAGGAAGCACAAATATTCATCACAATAACAGATTTGGGGTTGCAACAGAGGGTAACAGAAAGAAGGGCTGAATGGCATTGGGACAGACAAAGTAAATATATAATTAAATAAGCAGAGAAAATATGATGGATCCTAATATTATGATCTATATGTGTTGGGCTTGATAGGTTTGTGCAGGAACCTTAATAACCATGAGAATGAACAAATAATGAATGAAAAAGGAAGAAAGAGAGAGGTTACAAATTACAGATATTGTAACACTATGTAGAGAATTAATCATATGGGTTATGGACTGAGGGCTACATAATTAAACATGTAAAGTATGGAGGTAAAGTACCAGAATACATGAAGAAGATAATTCCTTTAGTCAGCAAATGGGCAATAACAAGAAAGGAATTTTTGTCTGGGGATACTGAGCAGTTGTATAAACATATGATGCAAAGGCTTTTTCAAATAGACATAACACTGCCATATGTTCCATCAAAAAACTGCAGAGGAACTTGGGAAAAACAGAATGATTTAAGACTGGCTCTACACATCTCTGCCATCACTTGGTTAGCTGAGCACAGACAGCAAAAGGTAAGGAGTGCAGTTAAACGAGGACACATTGAGAGACCAGAGTGTGCCCCAGAGAGCCTTGAGCTGTGATAATGAAAGCTAGTAAACATCACCAAGGAACTGCTGCCTTCCTCAGAGCATAGGAAAAAAAGCAGGCCCAGTTGCATTAAGTCCTTTGATCCCTCATTGCATATGCAAAAGCTCCTTCAGTGGTGCACCAGAAGCCCATTAAAATAGTTAGACCTATCTCCTATTTGCAAACTATGTCCATGTATAGACGACTAGGGATACAAACTGGAGACAGAACAGGATAAGAGAATGTCTCTACTAATGGTAGAGATCCTCTGCTCTTACAGAAAAAATGTGTCTCAACCAAGCCATCACCATCCGACTTAAAACCCTCTAACTATAATGACCCATTATTAGTGCATATGTGCTATGCATATTCTGCTTGGGAAGGCTGACAGTGATCACACTTGTACCTTGGCAAGTTATATGAAGCCATCACTTGCTGAGTGCCAGTCTCTAAGAGGGTTAGGGAAAGTGTGCCACTTGCTGCTATGAGAGCCATAGGAACAGAGACTGGCTGAGCATGTTCAACTGACCTCCTTCAACCCAAGACATTATTGACGTGCAGTGAATAATCCTAGCTCCAAACCCTAACAATCAGTCCAGGGCCAAATGTCATATGAGCACATTCAGCTGACCGCTGCTCCCCAATCAAATGCGAGGGCTATTGTCCTCTCCTCACCCATAGCTCCTAGCGAGTGCAGCAGAGATTGGGAAGGAGTACAAAATGAACACATGGAAAAAATCTTAGAAAAGTTTGATATACTGTGTGAGCATACAAAAAAAGATGTGAAAACTAGAAGCTATTTTCAAACCCAGAAAAGAAAGCCTGGGGCAGCAAGACAATGCTGGAAAACGATGTACTTTCGTAGCCGCGGTCTCAAATATTGTTGTTCTGGGAAAGTTCTTCCTCAGATGGTTGGTCTGAAAGTGCATAGCCTAGATAACTGCAACAACAAAACTAGAAAAATTGATTCCTCACAGCTGACAAACAATGCACTGTATAAAGGCCTAAGTGGATAGTATATACAAAGGGGATTTTCAGAGAAGATTTCCCAGTTATTTGTGGCAATTGGTGTTAGAGGCAAAAATAATAATAATAAAAAAGCCACTGGTGGTCTGCCCTTAGGACCAAATTACACTTTACATGAGAAAATCCATGACAGGATCTCCTGATATTTGGGGTTATTCACTAATAGGCAAAAAACCTTGCGGTTTAAGAACATACCTATAGCCCACAGATATTTCTATCAAATTTTTAAAAGCAGGGAAATTGGGCAGCTATAGTGAATGCACCAGGGGAGCAGGAGACCTGACCTCCTCTCTGAGATATTGGACTGCCCTACAAATTGGTCAGAATGCAAACCCCATTTGGGTTGGTCTTTCACAGTCCAATCTACTTCCTGTGTAGCTTGGAAGAATTTGGTAACATGTGCCTCTGAGCATATGGTGAGTGGTGGCAACACCTGCCATCTCCAAAGATAGAGAATTATATTTTTGTATGTTTGTTGGTGTTCTTCTTACTTTGCTTCTTTCCTGTGTTACTAATGTTTCTACAGAGAATCTAAACTAGACAATTTTATTTCCCTCATTATTCATCCTAGAAATCTGTGTCACATTTATTTTATTAATTTCAAAGCCTTTTTATTGGTCAGTGTCATATGATGGTGAAGAAGACAGCCTTTTGTGTTTCAAACTGGAGGTTATGTTCTATTTCTATTTTGGGTGCATTAACAGTTGAATCTGAAACTGCAGTTTGATGTAAAATCAGACTGATTCCAATATGTTGCTACTTCAGCAATGCCTCTTAGCAGTGGAAAAGAAGTGGATGCATGTTTTCAGCCTGCTATGTTTAAACCACTTCATTTAAGGCAAGGTGGGCATGGTCAATTAAAAACATAGAGCACACCTAGAATTTTGCTAGAATATATTTCACCTCCCAGTTTTTTATCTTGTGCAAATTGAGACACTCATGAGCTCCACCGGAGACTATTCTGCAGAAGTCAGTGCCATTATTCCACAATTATGTTTGGAGTATTTTTAGTGTAAATTTGGCTCTACTTCACATATTCACAGAAATAGAAACAAAAGAAAATGATTTCCTATAGGAAACTTCACTAAAATTGCAAAGGAAATCAGACATATTTAAAGTGACCATCTGAACTATATCAACTGTCTTAATAATGTAGCTTCCTCCCTGCTAAAATAATATCAGAACAGCACATGCCTTCTTTCTATTATTTGGGCTGATTGCAGGTGTTGCCACCACTCACCATATGCTCAGAGGCACATGTTACCAAATTCTTCCAAGCTACACAGCAAGTGGATTGGACTGTGAAAGACCAACCCAAATTGTGATTGCATTTTGAAAAATGTGTAGGTCAGTCCAATATCTCAGAGAGGAGGTCAGGTCTCCTGCTCCCCTGGTGCATTCACTATAGCTGCCCAATTTCCCCGCTTTTAAAAATTTGATAGAAATAGCTGTGGGCTATAGGTACGTTATTAAACTGCAAGGTTTTTTGCCTATTAGTGAATTAGGATTACCGGTACTCTGTGAACATGGGTGATTTTTAATGAATTTCAACAGATTATGAGAATTCTCAGAGAAAAAAGTCCAAAAGGGCTTTGAGGTTTTTTTCTCTCTTTTTACACTTTGAACTCTCGATTCTCTGTCTGTTTTGTGTATCGCCATGAAAATTGACAGGGTTGTTAAGCAAGTGTTTCTGAGTTCAGGACTATACACTTTGTAAGGTTTTGTTTTGAAATGAGCATCAGAATGGCATGGGGGTATTTTCAATTTAACATTGCGGAATGTGAAAAATCCACGCTGGCTGTAGTATAATACTTGAGTGTACTTGCAGGGGGCTCTGACATTTATTGGAGCAGTAGCACTGGCAGTGTTTAACCCTTCCCTGGACATGCTAATTCCCCTCAATGCCTGGAGCTGCTATAATCCCCATAGGTGAGAATATACAAGTACCCACAAGGAGAACAGTAGCTTTTGGGGAAGGGATGGTTAAGATTAGGAAAACAGTAGGGAGGGAGGATATTAAATACCATCTTATCACCACCATCACAACTGCTTCAAATAAACTTGGCAGCCTGATACAGTTGTAGCTTAGTAAAATAAAATAAAAAATGGGAAAGGGAACCAATCCTAGAACTCCTGTGAAAGTGTAGTTTGTCCCTCAGTCTCAGAGTGGTTATGCACTATTACTTCCTATACACTGAATTACATTTATGAGATGTGCCATTGCACAGGGGCAGAGAATATGCTTTACATGCACAGAGTCCCAGATTCAGTCCCTAGCATCTCCAGATAAAACTGGGAAAGGCCTGAAACCTGGGAGAACTGCTGCCAATCAGTATATTGAGATGGATGGGCCAATGGCCTAATTTGATATAACAAGGCAATTGCAGATGTTTATCAACACTGTTTTAATCAGCATCCCCTTGACACCTGGAATCTTGATGGTTGCTCTTAGGAAAGACAAGGGAACTTGCTTTCAACTTTCATCCCCTCACCAGTCACCACCAACTTGTTCTATAAATGGCTTCTGTACAAAACTCCTTGTCACAGCATAGAGTTTTTCTCCATGCATCAGATGACAGAGGGATAGAACAATATATAGAATAATATATAGAGAGAACAATATGGTGCACTTCATACAGAGACAGGACCATAAGTGTGGTATCTATGTCATACTCAGAGTAGGCCCATTGGAATAAATGGAAATCCACAGTTAGTACTAAGAAGTTCATTGATCTCATTGTGTCTGCTCCAAGCATGATGTAGTCAGATACTACCCTATATATATATTATAATTTCCTAATTGCCTACCTTTATAATAAACTGAAAAAAGGAGAGTTAAATAAACAGGTGGCAAAATGGAATATGTTCTACAGTCAGCAGGAAGTGAACAAATTTACAATACGAAGAAGAGTGATTGACTCAGAATATTTTTTAAGATACCGAAACATTAAATTATTCTTTTATATTCTAAAGCAATTTTCATTTATTCTAGACATGCACAAAAAAATAAAAAAGTTTTCATGTAAAAAAACCCCACTCTTACTATAAAATAAGTTGATTAAACAATGGACTTTTTAAAGTGTCCTATTGAAGAAAATGCTGCTAGTTAAATTAGATGTACTCAGTAACATAAACCCTAAGGTAGGTTTAACATAAGGAATTAAATTTTGATTTTCATTTTTGTGGGACTTAGGAGCAAAAGGACTGGGATTTATGAAAATTTAAACCCCCTTTTTATTTCAGGCCAAACACAATATAGTTAGTTTTACTGCAAACTTTGCCCAATAGTAGTTCTAAAGGTAGGAGCCGTAAATTCAAAATTTTAGAGATTCTTACCTGTGCTGAGAAAATTTGCCCCAGAAAGTACTTTTTAATGAGTTAATTTTATACATCATTTGTCTTGTATCTACAAATTTCCACTGGCACACATTTCTTTGGGCTATTACTTAATTTTCAAATGGCCATTTTCAATTTACACACCGCATAGTTGCAAGTTCCAAACTGCAACAATAATGTCAGAGCCCGGGAGGGAGGAGCAAGGATTCCCAGAATGGATTGATATCATAGCTGCATTAAAACTGGTTTCCCATGGAGTGGCTGTTTGAAGTGAACCAAGTATCACTCGTCCTGCTTTACTGGACCTAAGAGCAATTGTGTGTAGCAGAAGGGCCCCCAAAGTGGACATGATATCAAATGTGTCTTTGCATTTAAGGGGCAGATTTTTAAAAAGGCAAATAGCATCAGCTGAGGGTGGGCTGATAATTATCAGGATTGCAGCAGGTGAACTCTTCCACGGGCACCACTGTGGGGATCCCTGCCCCATGCTAGATTCAGAGGAGGGATGTTTCTCAGAACCGCAGTTGGGGAGGGAAAGTAGGGCTCTAAAATTATCTACCCAAATGTGGGGATGTTCCTGTGCATTCCTTCCCAGGCCAATCGAGTAAAAAGAGAAGACCATGCATGGAGAGCATATATGTTGCAGGTGCTCTTCATACCAATGTTAACTCAGTCTCCTGAGAATAGATACTGATGGGCAGATGAACTTCATTGTGGCCTGTCATGCTATCCCAGCAGTGTAGGAAGAAGAGGTGCTGCGGCAACTGCCACACTGCTCAGAAAGTGACAATACTGGGCCTAAAAGAGCCAGTGTGGTGCAATGGTTAGAGTGTTGGACTATGACCTAGGAGACCAGGGTTCGAATCCCCACTCAGCCATTATGCGCACTGGGTGACTTTGTGCCAGTCGCCGTCTCTCAGCCTAACCTACTTCACAGGGTTGTTGTGAGGATAAAACAGAGAGGGGAGAACCATGTACACCACCTTGAGCTCTTTGGAGGAAAGGTGGTATATAAATGTATCACATTAAATAATGAATAAAATATTAAGCACCTCAGGCCCTACAATTGGCAGGGAAGGCCCTTTCCATGGTGTTGCCACTGGGTGCTGCTCAGTTGGCACTGACCTGTGACAGGGCCTTCTCGGTGGTTGATCTCAATTTGTGGAATGCCCACCCTGAAGCAATGTGTCTGCCTTCTTCATTATAAACATTCAGGAGGAAGTTAAAAACATCCTGTTCACTCTGGTATTTAATGGCTCAAGGAGACTATTCCTGCAAACCTTGAGGTTATTCGCTGGGAGGATATATGACTGTTCTTAAAAATTGTTTTTACAAGCTTCATAGTGTTGTATTCAATGTAGTGCTAAGTTGAATGTTTTGTCAGTTCAAGGATTTTTCATTGCACAACAGAATATTCTCCCTTCTCCTCCCCCCATGCACTCCCTAAATCAGTTCTCAGGGTTCCCCTGACTCTCGGGAGCAGATTTGGGGATGATGTGGAGCATGTGCAGAGGGAGGAGAGTGGGAGAAATCCTCTTGCGCTAGCTGAGATTGTTCTGCTAGAGCAAGGACTTAACTGAATACTTTCCTTATTGTTTTAAAATGTGTTTAGCTGTTTTAATGTTTTTTAATGTTTTAAATATGTTTTTATTTTATTTTAAATTGTATTATTTTACTGCTTGCTTGTTTGCTAACCTGGTCTCCTTTGGAAGGAAGGGCAGGATAGATGATAGATAGATGATAGATAGACTAAACTGTATGAATTGGAAAGTTTATACATATCTCTGTATGAAATGCCATGCCACAGGTTCCCAAAACAACTCACGAGTTGGCTAAAAATTATAATGTGGGAAGTAGCTGTGAAGTAATCCCCCTATTCATTCCCAGAGGTGAGGTGGCGGCTATTCATGGACTGTGGATCTTTGGTATAATAATCTTTAGGCTATTGTTGGAAGAAGTAGAACATAGAACAGAATGTTGCAGTGAGGACCAATGCTGTTCAGGATGCCAGTCACTCCATTCCATTCCCCTGCATCTTTCTTCTCCTGCCTCCACAGGAGTCAGTCAACATTCTATGGCCACTCATCCTTGGTCTTTTATGGATGCTCTTCCCCTCAGGTTTTTCCACCAAAACAATTTTTGTATTTCTGTAAATCTTCAGGTTCCCCCAACCCTGCTGCTACCTTCATCTTGTGCATGGGTGGTGCCATTTTGACTTTTTAAGGAATGGCACTCAACTTTGAAATACAGGGAATGATTATAAGAATACATTTTCTTTCATTCATTTTTTAAAAATGTTACTACTTCTGCACACATCAAGTGCTTGTGTGATCATCAAAGGGCCAATTTATAAACAGAAAGGAGAAGAACTGGATCAGATATGGAGTCCAAGAAAAACAATATGAATTCACAGGGCTTCCAACCAGTGGGCGATTGACTCCAGTGGCTCTGCACTATCTACATGGATACCAAAGAATCCATTAGATTTCTGGATGATGAGGGAAGGGAACTTCATTCTCTAGCCAGAAAGGAAGTCAATGGGAGCCAATTGGATGCTTCAATTATTTTGAGTGATTCTGCCTGGGTAAGTGCTTTCCTGGACTAGAGCCATACCGTTGACCTCCAATTTGCATTGACAGGGTCATGGTTGAAAAGAGTTGCCAAACAGAAACAGAATTTTCCCACTAGCTCACACATTGAACTGATGCAGCAATAAAAGTGGCTGTCAAAATGCCTGCGCTGCTGTGCTTGGACCAACTCAGCAGGACTCAGAATGCTGGCTTTCCACACTAATTCAACTAGCCTTATGCAACAAGAGCAGGAGAAGTTCATGCCAGCTGTAGAGGTGGTGGTCACAATAATTGTTCTCTTAACACATTCAAAATGTTTTTGGGTCCCTATCTTGAAACCTGAATTCAAACCTGTGATTTGCAAAACCAATGATTCTTCAAATGGGATCTTCCTAGGAATCTATGCATTTCATCTATACAAGTTATGGGGAACCAGTGGCCCTACAGATGTTAATGGATTCTGTCTCCCATCAGCCCCTGCCAGCATAGCCAATGGTCAGGGACGATGGGAGTTACAGTCCAATAACAACTGGATGACTACAGTTTCCCCATTCCTGTCCTATAATTTAGAATAAAGTAGCCTCTAGCTGCAATATTGAAGGGCATGATTGTAATTATATTGTAATTCATTAGACCTGTTTAATATTTAAGGGATCAATTCCAATCTTTCCCCTATTTTCTATAGGGTCCTTCCTACTCTCCACTGACTCCAAAACATAGGAAGCTTCCTTATACCAAGTTCAACCATTGATTCACCTAGTTCAATAATGTCTACACTGGCATAGTTTCATTTCCCATTTCTGCATTCAAAGCTGGTGCTGTACCACTGAGCAAGGTTCCTCCCGGAATAATTTTTTATTTCTATTCAAACTGTGGGCTGCTAAACCCAGAACCCAAGATCTAATCCTTGCTGGTACATAATGCAGATTGTGTGTGTTATGTGCCTTCAAGTCAATTACAACTTATGGTGACCCTATGAATCAGTGACCTCCAATAGCATCTGTTGTAAACCACCCTGTTCAGATCTTGTAAGTTCAGGTCTGTGGCTTCTTTTATGGAATCAATCCATCTCTTTTCACTGTTCAACTTTCACACCCATGCATAGAGATTGGGAATACCATGGTCTGAATGATCCTGACTTTGGTATTCAGTGATACAACTTTGCATTTGAGGACCTTTTCTAGTTCTGTCATAGCTACCCTCCCCAATCCTAACCTTCTTCTGATTTCTTGACTATTGTCTCCATTTTGGTTAATGACTGTGCCAAGGTATTGATGATTCTTGACAAATTCAATGTCCTCATTATCACATTGAAGTTACATAAGTCTTCTGTTGTCATTACTTTAGTCTTCTTGACGTTCAGCTGTAATCCTGCTTTTGTGCTTTCCTCTTTAACTTTCATCAGTATTCTTTTCAGTTCATTACTGGTTTCAGCTAGTAGTATGGTATCATCTGCATATCTTAAATTATTGACATTTCTCCCTCCAATTTTCACACCTTCTTC
Source organism: Rhineura floridana (assembly GCF_030035675.1). Lineage (NCBI taxonomy): Eukaryota > Metazoa > Chordata > Lepidosauria > Squamata > Rhineuridae > Rhineura > Rhineura floridana. The sequence goes on from NC_084480.1 coordinate 247,988,719, forward strand.
ATCTTGGTCCAATCCCACTTTCCGTATGATATGTTCTGCATATACATTAAACAAGTAGGCAGAGCTTGGAAGATTACTTTTAAAAAGTAATAAATTACAGTTACAATTACATGGCCCAAAAAGTAGTAATTACTGTTACAATTACAATCGCTCTGAAAGTAACTGATTACTTTACTTTTTCTCAAAAGTAATCACTACAATTACATTTCAGTTATTTTTTAAAAAATGCAACACCTACAAGGTGCTGGCCTTGCCTGCAGCAATGGTGCTCTCTCCGCTGGTAAAGGAGGTGGGGAGGGAGGCAGAGGCCACTATTCAGATCTTTGCACATCAAACCTGATGCAACCCCTCCCCACTCAGCCAGCAAACATAATCTCTCTCACTTAACCACCTCCCAGACCCTGCCCTGCCACCAACTAAGGGACACTCACCCAAGCAAACATTTTCCCCTGAGATGCAAAAAAGTTAAAATACTGCAAATGGAGCACAGTAGCCAGAGAGGGTGGTAGAGGCCACTTTGTGTGCCAAGTGCAAACGCAGTACACACACACACACACTGTTATCTTTCACCTTCACAGTTCTTTATCTCCATTCTGCGGCTGCCTCCTTCTCCTCCTTTATCCATGTTCTTGCCCTCCGGCTCCTTTTTCCCTCCACTCCATTCTTCACCACCACCATCCATTTTTTAAAACAATTGTTTTCTCCACTCCACCCCTGTCTCACTCTCCACCTCCTCCCTCGTCGCCTCCTACCCACCCACAGAGCATGAGGGAAGAGTGACGCTGCACAGAAGCCCAGTTTGAGACAGATGATTTTCATTCACAAATCAAAGGAGCAGAAGACTTCCCCTCCTTCCCTCCCGCAAGTAATGCCCCAAAGTAATGCTGGAAATATTACAATTACTCCACAAAAGTAATAAAATTACTCCTACTTCCTTACAATCAAAATGTAACGTACATGTAACGAATTACTTCCAAGCTCTGCAAATAGGGTGATAAAATACACACCTGTCTCACACCCTTTCTGATGGGGAACCAATCATTTTTTCCATATTCTGTCCTTACAGTAGCCTCTTGTCCAGATTATAGATTGTGCATTAGGACAATCAGATGCTGTGGTGCCACCATTTTAAAAAAATCATTCCATAGTTTTTCGTGATCTACACAATCAAAGGCTTTGCTGTAATCTAGGGGGCAATGCCGATTATCTGTTGCAAAATAGGTACCTTCCCCTGTTCTGTATTTTTCAAACTGTTTCCTTTTAAAGTGAGCAGTGTGTTGAAAGTCTCAGGGCACAGATCTGAGGCTTAGTTCAAAGCCACCTTTGGCACTCCAGTATTAAGACTGAGTAAAATAATGAAGAGGTATAGCAGCATTGGTGCAATATCTCAGGAAACTTTGCTTTGGGATCTTGTCCAAGAGAAACTGTTCCTGTAGCCTCAGGTGTTTCTTAAGCCCTTAAAACAGGGGTGGGGAACCTTTTTCAGCCAAAGGACTGCATTCCCTTCTGAGGAACCTTCCAAGGGCCTCATGCCAATAGTAGACAGGGCCAGAGGCAAAAGCGGGTGGAACTTTGGATGTAAATGTTACCTTTGTACATTTCTACACTCACTCACATATCCTCCATTCAGACAAGCAAAAGACATTATCAGAGTTCAAGGGCACATTTTAGCCAGGCAAAAACACTTGGGACACAAAGAAGGGCCACTGAGGTATGTGGCCTGCAGAGAGGAGATGTGGCTGGGGGAATCCCAAGGGCCAGAGGCCTGGTGTGTCAGATTTGGTCCCTGGGCTTGAGTTTAAATCATCATCAAGAGTGCTTGAAATTCTTTCTGACAATCATGGTGGATAAGCTCTTAATCCTAGGCTCCGTTTTCAAATTCACCCCCAGGCTTCCTTTTCCTTGTGGGTATCAGGCCCAGGACCAACCAGCGGGGGGGGGGGTTCTGGTCAAAGTGTCCTCTGTCAATGGGCCCTGATTGGCTTATTCAGCGGTGGTAACAATGCTCCAAGCAGTGTTAGATGGCTGTGTCTAGCTGCCTGTTTAATTTCTTACAGTTTATCAGAATTATGCTAGGTCTGGGGCATTGTTGGAAATGAAAAGGGTGGTGTAGATCCAGTCTACTTATGCTGCTTGGAGTTCTGGAGCAGAATCTTTAACAGGGCGTTCCCTGGTGCTGGGGCCTTGGCAGCTGCCCAAGGATTCCAGGTGCTGACCCTAGCCCATCTTAAGTCAGCTGCATGTGGCTATGCATTTCCTAGGAGGGCAGGCAAGCAACAGTCAGAATAGTAAAGTGTCCTGTCAACATATGGATATTGATCCAACATAAGGTTCCTGATGATCCACACAGATATTCTACTTAACACACTGATGTGTGCTGCTGACCAGCCACAAGGGAGTAAGTGCTGTCATGTAGAACATAATACAAAATCTAGTGATGGAATGAGGGGATAACAGAAGAGTGAAGAAAAGTTGTCTGAGATGATTATGTCAATGATATGAAGAGAACTGCAGTTAACAGGCTGTGAAAGACCACGAATACTGAAGAGGGGAAACATATTAAGCAGATGAAGTAGTCACTGGGGGGAGTCTATCAGGATGATACGGGAAGAGATTAAACAAGAAATATTCAAGGGTGTTTAGGACAAGTTGGCCAAAGCTCATACATGTTTTTCAGATTATTATTATTATTATTATTATTATTATTATTTATTTATTTATTTATTTATTTATTTCGATTTCTATACCGCCCACAGCCAAAAGGCTCTCAGGGCGGTGCACAACATAGAGTAAAATACAATAAAATTACAAAGGTCAGTAAAAAGCATACATATTAAACAGTAAAACAGCCTGGTATAGATTGAAAGCTAAAAAATAAATTAAGTTAAAATGCCTGGGAGAATAAAAAGGTTTTAACCTGGCGCCAAAAAGATAAAAGTGTAGGCGCCAGGCGTACCTCATTGGGGAGACTGTTCCATAATTCGGGGGCCACTACTGAAAAGGCCCTGGATCTTGTTACAACCCTCCGAGCCTCTCTGTGGGTCGGGACTCGGAGGAGGGCCTTTGATGTTGAACGTAGTGAGCGGGTAGGTTCATATCGGGAGAGGCGTTCCGCTAGGTATTGTGGTCCCGCACCGTGTAAGGCTTTATAAGTCAAAACTAGCACTTTGAATTTAGCCCGGAAACAAATAGGTAGCCAGTGCAAACGAGCCAGGACAGGTGTTATATGTGCGGACCGCCTGGTCCTCGTCAACAGTCTAGCAGCTGCGTTTTGCACTAACTGTAGTTTCCGAACTGTCTTCAAAGGCAGCCCCACGTAGAGCGCATTGCAGTAATCCAATCTAGAGGTTACCAGAGCACGCACGACTGAAGTGAGGTCATCGCTTTCCAGATAGGGGCGTAGCTGGGCTACCAAACGAAGGTGGTAGAATGCATTCCATGCCACCGAGGCCACCTGAGCCTCGAGAGACAGGAATGGATCGAAAAGAACCCCCAAGCTACGATCTGATGTTAAGTGCGTGCATGTGTGTGCATGCACAATTGCATGTGCTTAGAGTCTGTGTGTGCGTGTGCGCATGTGTGCACATGTGGAAATTAGTATACATTTTCACATTGTAATAAATGGTTACTGATTGATAGAAGCCATTGCTTTTTAATGAAAGTATGAACATCATTTTCCAGAAAGGGTGAAGCAGAGGATACCTAATGCGAAATTAAATAAGTAGCTGTGTGATCATAAGCACCACTGGACTTTTATTATTATTATTATTATTATTATTATTATTATTATTATTATTATTATTATTATTATTATTATTTATACCCCGCCCTTATTCCAAACTGGAACTCAAGGCGGCTTCCAGATAAAAGTAAGTACATATCATTAAGAACATATAAACATATAAAACATATAAACATATAAAAATCAGCATTAAAACAGAATTAAACTATACACTTATAATACTGCAACCCAGTTTAAGAGCACACAAGTAAAACAATAACATACAGGATACTAGGATACTTGAGCAAAAATGAAATTGCGAAATTGGTTTTCTGTACACTAGTCACATTAAAATGCCTTAAGTGCTCTCTCTTTTTTTTCCTGGAGTTTTGTTTCCATGCAAGTCAGACACCTGTTGGAGGTGTTAGCATAAGTGTCATATAAAAATGCTAGATATTCAGTGCACGCATATTCAAGATGAACTTCTGTTTTTCTGTAAACAAAACAGAATTCTCCTTCCAGCAGAGCAATACTTACCCAAAAACTGTTTCAAACAATTAAACAAATGAAGACAAGTGGCATCTTTGCCCTGATAAATTTCTTATTGATAATCTGGTGTGAGAAACCACGCCTGGCTGGAGTCATCAGAGATGCACAACCTCTTCTCCTCTTGCTCACAAACACAGACCAATTTGCAGAAATATCTACATGAAGTTAAATTAATCCCTGGTAAACTATTGCGAATGCCATTGCAACTAGATGTTTGTTAGCAGGGCTCAATTCTCTCCCCACCAAGAGTCTAAATTCCATGCTTCGCACTCTGGTGATAAAATCATTTAAACTCCTCTGAGAAATGCCTTTCATCCTCTTTATTGGAGTAGCATTCCTGGTGGCTTTCATATCAGCAGGAAGAGTGTCTGAGATAATTACTCCTTCCATGGAGGATCAATACCACATAATCCATCAAGGTGAGGTAGTCCTTTCTACTTGTCCAGATTCTGTAGACAAATTTTCATTTTCACAGAGTAATGAATATAGTGCTTTACTCCTTTTGCCTGCACGCACACATACACACACAGCTCAGTGGGAAAGACAGGATGATCTAGTTGACTGAAGGTGATAGAATGAATCCTAATGGCATGGGAAAGACTGTAAGTTCCACAGTCTAATTCAAGATGTGCCTTTCCAATTGTAGAAGCAGCAAGGTTTCAGAAATCTATTGTAGATCATCAAAGCCATGCTAGCAAAATATAGCTCCATTAAAACCAAGAAACAATTCGTAAAGACATTTTCTTCCTCCAAAGCATTTATATAATATGCTACCACATCTACAGTGGATGATGAAGAAGAAACATGAACAGCGGTAGCTTTAGGTGAAAACAAAACAGAAGATTTTATTTACTGTAGAAGTATCACTCAGCTACACACATACAAGCAGTGATGGCTGGTGCCCACTGGGAAGGGCCGGGAGGAAGAGGCCAACAGGAAGTGGAGCCTGAGCCAATGACAGGCAGAGCCAACTAATTCTAGTTTTGTCCCCATCCACCTTCCTGCTAAATTCTATAAGGGCAATCCTAAGGAAGAGAAAGCTGACAGAGCCACCCTTTGGGCTGGGGTGGTGAGGGGAAGGCTGGTTGAGAGTAGACTGAAGTTGGTGGGGCAGTGCCTCATTTGCTCTAATGGATCAGCCTCCACTGCATACAAGAAGTATTGTTTCACTTCTTCAAAAAGAAGTCAACAAACATTTTCAGAAAGCCCCAAAGGGTCCTTAAGGCCTCACTGCTATGGACATGTTGAGTGTTACTACTGGAACTGGCGCACATGAACCGTATTTAGGATTTGGCCATAAACTGGCTCATCCCAACTGTTCACGCATGCAAACTCAGTACGTTTCTAGCATGGGTCAAAAATGCTTGCGGTTTCATACAGGAAAAGGAAAGACATTTATGCACATTTCTCCCAACTGAATCCTTATGGAAAGAAAGTGAACACACAGAGGCCAGGACAGCAACATAGGAGAGCTGTCATGAGTCAGAGCTGTGGGAAATCAACCAGAGCAGCATTTGCGTAACTCAGTTAGGAGGGAAGAGGAAGGGAAATGGAAGTGATATAAAGCTGCAAAGAAGATGCAATTAAATATTTTGTCAGGGTAGGTAGGCACATTAGCAGAGTTTAGAGTACTTAATATTTGTTTCTATGTGTCAGTGTATTTTTCCACTCCATCCTTCCTCTAAGGAACTCTGCATAGTGTGGTCATGGCTCTCCCCTACTTTATCCTCAAGACAATCCTATGAGATGGGTCAGGCTAAGTGAGTGTGATTGGTCCAAAGTCTCCCAATGAATCTCATGGCTGAGTGGGATTTGAATGCAACCAAAGTCCTGAGAAAACACTCTGACCAGTAGTGGATGGTGTGTAGGGGCAGTGGCATTCACCTGCCCTCCTTCAATTGTGTCAGTGCTGTTTACCAGGAATTAGAGGGAGAGGGGTGAAGTGGTGAGGTTACCATGGTGCAAATGGACTGGCAGGATCACTGAATTGGCTTCACTGGAGTGTTTCCACTGTGCCAACCTCATTGCCCTCTTGCCCCTCCCTCTCTGTCTCCCCGTAAGCAGCAGCAACACAATTGACTGGAGGCAAGGTGAGCGGTATCATTCCATCATGCAGTCTGCTACTGACTCTAATCACTATGTCACACAGGCTCTCCTGCTGTGACAGTGGTCATAGCTATATTTTGTTATTATTTATATGCCCAGGACATTGGTAGGAAATGGTCATCAACTAAAGTAGATCAATTAAAAAAAGAATAAGAATGGATATAGCTCTTTTCCTATGTGCTCACATACATGATCTTAGTAACAATGACAACAGTTACAATTAGTTTGGCAGTGCTGTTTTCTCTACTCCCATATTGCATATGAGGACCTGAGACTTGAGAGAACAATGGTTTACCTATGTCCGCTGTGTGCATTTATTGCAGAAGCCATGAACTTGGGACTAGTCCAGGAGTAGGGAACCTGTGGCTCTCTAGGGACTTATCCACAAAGGAGCCTAACTTCAAGACGCTGCTTTTACCAGAGGAATAGCTTCTCAAGTTCAACAGTTCTTGATCAATGGTAGCTTCCAAACCGATGTTTTCCATTCACACAAATAGGATGCAGTTGTTCCAGCTTCAAAGCTGAAGCCAGGAGAGTGCCTCAGCGTGCAATTGAAAAGAAACCATGAAACTGACTATATCCCCCTTCCCTTCTCACAATGAAAGCATCCCAGGGAAAAGTCCGAGGGAGAAAGGGTATTAGATGCTCTGGAAACAGAGCTCATCACTTGCAAATACTAAACTCACTTGATCAAAATAATAACGTGGAGACAAGGATGGAGTATTGGGTTTTTTTTAACATGGCTCCTGCTGTGAGTGATTTAGACTTTAATTTTTTTTCTCCAGATGTTCTCTCTCTACCCCTCCTTCTTGTCCGGGACTTACTTTGAAAATGGAAGTTGCTCTTCAGCCCAGAGGATATGATATGAATGAAGGGAGGAGGAGGGAGTGGGCGTGGAGAGGGGAACGATTGACACTTCCACCTAAGAGCATTGGAGCAAAGCAACTGCAAGCCCTAGAGATATGAAGTGGAGAAATTTTTTCCTTCTCTTTTTGGATTATATCAGGATTGGGTTAATACAGATTTAAAGGGGAAAACTGTGTGATAGCTTTTACTTGCCTGCAACATCATATAAACCATGCAAATTAAAAGAGGATGTAAGTAGCACCAGATACACAGTAAATCGCCGTGTGGATTATCCCTAGATGTTGTTTGTCTCCAAGTCCCATCAGTCCCAGGCAGCATAGCCAATGGTCCAGAATGATGGAAGCTGTGGTCCAACAACATCTGGAGAGCCATAGGTTCCCCATCCCTCTCCTGGTCCAGCTGTTCACATTACAAGTTAAGTCTAAAATAAAAGTATACATGACTATAGGAACTGAGTTGTATAAATCTGAAATAAATATAGGACCACTGTGTCCACGTGTTATGAAATCTAGAAAACCATTCAAGATGGAAGGCTTTGCCTCTCCTTTCTTGACTCCAGGTTGAGTCATTGTAGCAGTGATACATACAGAGGTAGAGAGATACCATGAGTAAAGGGAAGGCTGGAAGAGTGCTAAAAAGATGAGACCGGGAGAACTAATGAGGGAGGCAGTGGAGTGCAATGGGGTTGCCTTGTGGAGCTAAGAGAGCAAAAGGGTGGTAAACTGGAGTTAAGAGTCACAGCAGGGGGAGACCCCATCATCAAAAACTCCAGGATTCATAAAGGAGGCTGCTAAAAAACCTAAGAATAGAGAGAGAGAGAGCTTAACTAGATTGGAATACCTGGAACAGAAAGACTGAAAATGTTGAGAGTAAGAATTGGAGGTGTGGATGAACACAGCATGATAGCAATTTGATAGGGTAAGCTGTGGTGCAATTCAGTAAGAAAGTGAGAGAAAGCACCAGGAAAGAGTAGGGAGACGCAGAAGCGGCCAGCTCTGCAACAACAATTGAACAAACACCTGATGCTGTTTTCATAGCAGTAGTTGGGAATGGAGAATTATTAGTGAAGCAGTAAATACTAAATATTAGCAGTACTAAATGCTACTGAAATACATGACATTTGGTAAGGATGAAGAAGACTCCACATTTCAAAATGTAGTGCCAATAAAAACAAATGGATCCAGATCCTGTGCATATGGTAACCAACTGAAGGAAAAGAAAGGCTCCCCCTCGGAAAGGGAAGACTCCTGAGTGACAGGATTAAATCCATAGTTCCCCAAGTGTTAGGAAGTCATATTACCGAACAGAGATCCTAGAGTGTAGCTCCTTGCAAGATGAAGATAATTTATAGGTTCACATGAGCCAGTATTTGGTGACTTTGGATGGCACTGAACTTTACTAGTGATGGAACCTATACTGTGAATATCACTATTTTTTCATAAAAGTCTATGTTACCCAGGCACGACTGTAAAGTGATGATACATTGACTGGCTTTTGAGATTTTTGTGATGCTGTAATAGCATTTATTAATTATCTTAAAGGCATAAAAGAAGATCTAAAGGAAAGCATGGAAGATAAAGCATTCACTCAAAATTAATACAAAAATGCATGGAAAGTAAGCTTATGCTTACTATATATCTATATTAAAAATCTTTGAAAGAAATACATGTAACATATATCCTTATCTTCATACCTTATTGTCCTTCTATTTATCCTTTTAAAACCCTTAAAATATTCATGTTTATACTTTGAGGAGCAGAAGAGGATGAAATATTGCATTTGGCAGGTCTCTTTGAATTTGAAATTTGTTTCTTTGTGCAAATGCAGCAAAGGGTGACTTCTATTATGTTTTAGGTACGAATCTGCATAGAGGAACTTCCAGCTGTTGACCGTGCGATTAGTTCTTTAAAGTGCAAAAATGGCTGTTTACAAATACCCATAATTACTGTAATTTCCAGGCAAGAACTCTGTGTTCACCTCAGACCAGCCCACATGCCAGTTCTTCCCTGGACGAAATGACTTTCTTTATGGTTAGAAATCTCTGTCACATTAAAAAAAAATTAGCAAAATATATTTTGACTGCAGAAATAGATTTTAGCATGAATAGACCTCTGAGACATCCAGCAGTTTCAATAATATTTTCTATTCCAGGGGAGGAAATTTTTTTTTTCCTTGATAGCATTTATTTTATATTCACTGCACTGGAATGACTTTTTCTGAATTCTGCCAGCAAAGACTTATCATATGTGGGTGCCATTGCTGTAACATAAAGATAAGGACGGAGGCTTATTCCAGTCATAAGCTCATGAGTCTGTAAATTGGAACTATCCTTCAAACTACAATAATTTTACCAGTCCAGTTTTTTCTTAAAATAAACAAGGCCGGAGTGTTGTTTTCCACTTAAATATTTTCTTTCACTGACTTAAGGGAGCATATCAAGATGGACCACATGGAAGGGCCTCTGACCCGCTACTAGACTAGGCTCCATGGGCTGCTGTGCTTGTGGATATCTAGCTCAGGGTTAGAGTCATGCTTACTTACAACTCACGCTACAAAATGAATCTTCCCCCTCCATTGAATTCTCATGCACGTGCCATGGGAATGACTTGTGCACAGAGATTTGTTTTCACGTGGAGATCACCCTTTGGGATATCAGCAGTGGGGGCTGGTGCACATGGGGCTGGTAGGGTGGAAGGCAGAGAGACCAACAGGTGGCGGAGCCAGAGCCAATGACAGGCAGAGCCAACTAACCCTAGTTTTGTCTTGAGTCCTATAAGGGCAACACTGAGACTATTCTGTGCCTGTCTATTCAGAAGTAAGTTCCACTAAAATCAACGAGACCTACTTCCATGATTCCAATACTGTGTGGTCCACAGCTCCTGGACTGCACTGAACCTCAGTGCCAGGGAGAGAAAGTTATGAACAACTCCTGCAAGGAGAGAAGAGAAGCAAGACAGCACTGCATCTAAAACCCACCCAGCACTTCAAAGGGGGAAGTTTGATTACTTATGTGGAGGGCTGGCATAGTGGGGATGTACGTTGTGATTTTTAAGTGCTCATATGATTGTTTTGCTACAAGGGCAGGCTGTCCAGAGTGAACTGGATTCATACAAACACCAGAGCAGAAAGCAAAGCAAACATCCTTGATAGCTTCTCTGTAAAACTAGCCAACCTTCACTTGTTTTTTGGGGGTAAAAAAAGGTAAAGGTGTCCCCGCACTTATAGTGCGAGTCGTTTCCGACTCTTAGGGTGACGTCTCGCGACGTTTACAAGGCAGACCGTATATATGGGGTGGGATTGCCAGTTCCTTCCCCGACCTTTCTTTACCCCCCAGCATATGCCGGGTACTCATTTTACCAACCACGGATGGATGGAAGGCTGAGTGGACCTCGACCCCTTTTACCGGAGATTCGACTTCCTCCTTCCATTGGAATTGAACTCCGGCCGTGAGCAGAGCTTCGGCTGTGTTACCGCTGTACATGGCTTGTACATCCATTGATACAAACTGTGTATAGAATTTTCTTGCACTATACAGCATGGCTGTTTAAGAGTGGTTTGCTGTGCAGTGTCAGTTCTTTAAAGCTAAATCCTTGCCCCTCCATTTCTCATGTTGGTATTCATTTCTCTTGGAAGGCACTCAGTCTGTAACAGAGTTCCAGAGAGGGAGAAGCTACTGATTAACAGATTGCCAGAGCTAAGAATGATCTATAGTGAGGCCAAAGTACACTTTACATGTTGTTGCATATATCTTTCCCCTTACTTAAAAAAAAAACAACTCTGGAAAAAATAGCCTTGAAGGATCCCATTAGTAGTGGCAAAGTGGTAGTGGTGGGGTGCTGCTTGACCCTTTCCCTTCCTGCAGTTTCTCCACTCCAGCTGCTTTCCCTGTGGAGAAGCAGCTTTTGAAACTCAGAGGAAAGAAACAAGCAACTGCATGTAACATATAACTTGGCCCTTAAAGAGAGATCCAGATACGTGAGCATTTGTTGTCTGAACTAAGAATACTTTCCATGAACATGAAATCAGAATGCATCTTCTATTTTAAATCATGAAGCTCTCTAGTGAACAGATTAACACCCGGTGTGCTATAGACTACTGAGCTATCCCCTGTCCTAAACAATACAGCCTTTGAGAGCCTGCTAGTCAATAAAATAAAATACCCCATTCTCTTTAATTAACATATGAAATAAACACAATCTGTGACACCTAGTGTGCAGCAGCAATTAAGAGGCAAGGCTTAGTTAAACCTCCTAATATCTCATTTAAATATGCAATTAAAGGATAATTGCCTACAATCAATAAAAAATTGAAATATTTTGCAGAGGCCTCCATTATGATTTTTTTGGGTGAGGCTTTCTGCTACTTTAAACTAAGCCTCTACACCTCTTGTAAAATCAACACTATGCCACTTGACGTTCCCCTGATTTATGCTGCTACAATAACAACTGCCTTAAGCATTTATATAGTAACAACTGTGTGTTATCACAAGAGTTAAAAGCCAACTGTCTCTTCTTCTGCTGTGGGTCCCAGCCAAGCCACCTTGGGAAACTGTAGCTCTGTGATCTCTGACAAATAATTGTCAGCACCCTGACAAACTTCAGCTTCTAAGTTCCTTTGAGGAAAAGCCAGGGCAGTTAAAAACAATTTCAAGACAGTTTATGCTTGTGGTATAGATGTACCCAACATCTGAAAATATTTGCTGATTGTAGCTTTCGTCTATCATTTTTGCTGATTTTGTCCAAATTAGGCAAAAATCAATGTGCAGTCTGGAACTTCCTACAAATATTGATTGCACATTCAATGGATGTGGCAAACAGTGAAATATTATATCCTTTAAGTGATTATATTCCTACCCCACTCCCACCCCCAACAGCCCCCCATGCTTCCACTTAGATTAAGCCCTTCTGGGGATTTCTGTCATGATTCCTCCTGAATAACTCTGATTCAGACCAGGAGTGGCAGGCACTGGTCGAAGAGGATGATGAAGGGGAGGGAGCAGAGGATGAGACAACAGAGTTGACAGAGCAGGCCTCTGCCCCGGCCATGCCTGGCTTTGCTCTGATGTTGAAGCAAGAGTCCCAGAGGCTTCCTCTCCTCTGTTGGAGACTGTAGAGGCTGTTTTCCTACTGGGGACAGGGAGAGCTCTGGGGTGTAGTCTGATGTGACAGAGTGGGAGAATTTAGAGCTAAAGGTGGATCTGGGGTCATCTCCCAGGGAAAGGGGCCACATCAAGAGAAAAGAGGAGATGTGTCCCTGTAAACATAGCACCCACCTTCAAGCCAGGAATTCCTACAGGAGCAAGGATTCTTGTGAGTAACTGGGCATTTACACCTCTACTTAAAAGCTTGGTGGGTAGGCATGAAAACTTGTTGGAACAACTTTGCAGCTGCTATGCAGCCTTGAAATTCTTGTTACTGATCTTGGCAATTTTGTTCTAATTTGCAGCTAGACACATTTTGTGCAGTGTAAGATAAGTTTTTGTGCAGTTGAGCATCTAGGATTTAACAAGGAGCTAGGTAGTTTCTAACAAAGAAATAGAGAAGAAAAGATAAAAAGAAATAGAACATGAAGATAAAGATTTCAAATCTTCATAACCTTAAACTACTAGTCAGTGCTTTTTCAGTAATAAAAATAAAATGAGGCACCAGTACTCATATATTGATAAAAGCAATGTGAGTGCCAGCAGAAAATGACTGGCATAGGCATAAAAAAAAGATGCATGTACTCCATACTGGTGAGCACTGTCACAAAAAAAGCACAGTTAGTAGTATATTATGTGACAAACTACTTGACTAGTTTGGGGATGGGCAGTGCATTGGCTGCTTGTGTAGTGGGGGAAAAAAGCTTAAAATAAACCCTGGATCTTGGACTTGTGAACCTTGATTCTTGTTTGTAGAGCGGACTTATTCCTGCTAGCCCTTTGCCTTGTAAGAGCCCCTGGACTGCATCTGGCTCTTTCCGTGCTGTTGGATCTGTACCATTAATCTGCTCTAATAAAATATCACTTCCTTACTTGTAAATAAATGCACCGGTGGCCATGTATTGGGTGGGAGCCTGAACCATATCCACCAATATTACCCATCTTAATCTATCCTGAAGCAGAAAATTAGCAATGCGTGAACATTGAGATTTTAAATGTTTTAATGTAAATGTATTTGGATGTTTTATTTTGTACATCGCCCAGAGTGGCTGGATAACCAGCCAGATGGGCTACTAATAAATTCAATAAATAAATAAAATAAACAAATAAATTCATCTGATGCATTCTTTCTATACAACAATTATGGTACATGATGTTATGGCTCTGTTGGAGAATCTAATAAATGCCCATTTTTATTTTAAAGCCAACTTTATTCACTGTCTTTCAATGCAAGCACATATACAAGGCCCAGATTAGAAAGCAAATGGGCATGCTAAATTGTAGATATATTTTTAATAACATTTGTATACTACTTAATATACAAAATCTCTAAGTGGTTTACATAAAATACCATAATGTCATAAAAAAGAATATACATACAACATTATACACAGAAATATATCAGTAAAAACAGAGAATCCATCAATGAAACATTGTTAAATATCAATAAATAATAAACTAGCAGTGTGATTAATCTTAAGAGCCTATGTAACTGCATATTTATTTTATATGCTGTTTTTCAGGTGAACTTCACAAAGCTATTTACATAAAAATATTAAAATAAGCATCAATTAAATGTGTATAATAAATCAGTAAAGATAAACTACAAGGAAAAAGTCTTGCTTCAAGGCAAGATGGTTCCTGAGTAGCCCTCTAGTGGTAGTTGTGGGATGGAAAGGTCACCTCAGCTGAAACACTGGAAGCTTAGATGGTGGGCAGTTATTTTTGTAAGAAAAAGTCTGTACTCATGGGCAAAGAATGTGCCACTGTAACTAACTGACCAGACAACTTTGCTGCCCAGCAGCTTCCCTACCCAAGGTGATGTTAGGAGGTGGTCTTAGGAGCAGTGTTGGAAAACCCAGGACTATTGTCTTGGGGGACTTCATTAGTGCCAAGGCTGCAATAACACATAATTGGTTCAACACACAGAGCAAGGCATGGCCTTGATTTGGTCTTTGCACCAGAGCAGGAAATGAATGGTCTGCAGTGCGCTCTCTCGCTCTCTAGCTCCGTGTGTGTGTGTGTGTAACAACTCCTTTGTCATTGTCAAACCATTTCCTGGTGAGATTTAATCTAGCAGTAATTATTTTCCCTGCAGACAGGGGGAACTCATTAGGATGGTCTTATGGAATCTGTAGGATTCCTGAATGCTCAGTGGCAATTTTCCAGATGATGGAGCTGGTGATCCTGTTGAGGCCGTAGTCTCACCATGGAATGGAGAGATGAGATGTGCATTAACATGATTGCTTTTAAATGCCCTCACTGATGGGTTTTCTAGGGAGTTGTGAACAATGATGCAGACAATGAAGCAAGTTGGGTGACGACTGGAGCACAAATGGCACAAATCTTACCATGAAGATGATCAAACATGATCTGGCCTACTGCATGTTGGTGAGGCTGGCAGAAGATGGTTTACTTCTCTACCTCTTTTGCATCCTTAAGTAGCCATCTAAGCAGACTAAACTGCTCCTGTGATTAGGATACATGAGCCCTTGGGGCCTGCTGTGACAAGTTTGCTAAGCACTTTGTGCATAAAGTCACTTGCTTGTGCCAGTTGTTAGGAATAAATTTATTCTAGACCCCAAAAAGTTGCCTGGGGTTGTCAAGAGTGGTTTAAAAGAACCTACATTTCTGTCAGAACCAATGTTACAAAGAATTCTGGACCCTAGAGAAACACAACTCAAAGTTCAGTTTCTTCCCATGAGAAATAACACCCATAGGCGCCTCTCTGGCTGGAATAATAATATCTTGGAAAGATAAAATGTATCCCAGTTGATTGTTGATAGTTTCTCTTGTCTTGCTTCATTTTTTCATACACACCCTGACATTGTAGTTAAATAGCATAACAGAACAAGTGTTCCTAAACACTTTGCTAGAATGAATCCATAGTTTTACATCATACTGCTGACACAAGCACACTAAAGCCTCATGTTTACCTTTTCACCAAATGTCAATCTAACCCTCTTACTCGCATTTCCTCAGTTCTTATCTCATATTAAGCTGCTTAGATTGACATGTGTATGAATTATTTATCAAACTCTCGCTTTTTAGAATTATGAGAAATGTAACAAAGGATAAGAAAACGTGCTTGTTTTATTCGGTAATATTGTATTTTTATTCTATGATTTTAGTAAACATTGCATCTTGTTTTGCTTATGAAACCTATATAAATGAAGCTTTGGGCTAATAAAGTTGTTCTCTCTCCTGACAGACTGTTGTCTGTGTGGTTAGAGATCCCTTTCTTGATCAAGCAAGTAAATGTGTGTGTCTATTTTGTGTCTATTGTAGGTCTATTTTATGTTTATTTGATATCTGGCTGGACCACTGAAACAGGTAAATTAAATTATCAAGCTTGCACCCCTATTCAGGGGGGGCGCTTAGATTTCTTCCTAACACAGTCTAGGTGTTATGGTTGAGATAGTTCCAAATGAGGTATCTAACATACTATCTGGTCTGGGATTGTTGGATCAGTTTTAGCTATTGAGGCCTGAAAATGTGGACAAGGTGCTTGGGCTGTCTTGGGCTTGGACTACATGCTCTGTATCTTTGAATCAAATGAGGGCCTGCAGGTCTTGGATCAGTGCTTCGATGAAGACCATGAAGTCTAAAGCCCCATGGCTGGGTTGTTATCGGGTCCAGGAATTAAATAATTACTTGTTCTGGAGAGGGTTGTGCACTCTCTCTCTAAAGAATAGGTGCATAGTTTGGGGGCAGATGTTCCCATTTTCACCGCTGTCACTGAAGGCACACGTGGAACCCACAGCTAGAGCTCCTTTTGCCATTTTCTGCTGGTGCACCAGCTATGGCCATTCCTGGACAAGGGATAGCCTGGCTACAATGAGCCACACATTAGTAACCTAAAGGTTAGCTTGGTATAACATGCTCTATGTAATGTGGGGCTCTCTGTGAAGATGGTTTGGAAGCTACAACTTGTGCATAATGCAACAACCAGGCTGCTTCTATAAACATATGATACATATTCTGAAATGATTGCACTGGCTGCCAAGTTTATCGTTCATTTATTTATTAGATTTATATTTATTCAATTTGTATCCCGCCCTTCCTCCCAGCAGGAGCCCAGGGCAGCAAACAAAGCACTAAAATACTTTAAAACATCATAAAAACAGATCTTAAAATACATTAAAACAAAACAACATTAACAACATTAACAACATTAAAAAGAACAACCTTAAAAAGGGTTAAAAACATTAAAAAACATATTAAACATATTATATCCTGCCCTTTCTCCCAGTAGGAGCACAGGGGAGCAATTTGAGCTGTCACCAAACCAAATTCAAATTGTATATGCTGTCTTATACAGCGATATACAACTTGGGACCTGATGACTTGAAGGAGTCCCTTCTTCCATATAGACCTGCCTATGCATTAAAATCTATGGGAGAGGCCCTCCTGGTTGTGCTGTAGCCATCTGAAATGTGATATGTGGCAGCCTGAAGGAGGGCTTTCTCAGTGGGGGTGTCCCAATTATGTAACCCCCTCATCTCTGAGATATGACTGGCCCTGATTCTTAAGAGTTTTAGACACCAGGTGAAGACTCACCTTTTTGCTGCAACATTTGCTGAACTTTAGTACCTCTGCTTGTTTGTTACTATTGTTCTGGCTGTTGAAAACGACATGATATATTTATTTATGATGTTTTACTGTATATGTGAAATTTTAACTTTCAGTATAACTGAGATGGCTTTTGCAATGAAGAGGGGTAAAAAATATTTTAAATAAATGCAGTCTGGCCCTTTGACTGTGTTCATCAGTGTGGAAGGGAGGAGATTGTATTTCAACTGACAGCATCGACCATTAAATCTGACAGTGCTGATGATCAATTTGGCTATCTCTTCTGCAGATTCTTGCATGAAGATTATGGCTGCATGCAAAATTCTGCAGTTTGAGGCTTGTGGTTTTACCTACCCTTTGTTGATCTCTGTGGCCATTACAAGTGCAGCAGAGTAGGGATTTTTTTTTTTTTTGCATCTTAAAATCTGGGCTGCAGAACTTTGAAAAAGAAACAGTGAAAAACTCTTGTCTGCTGTGATGTCCACAAGGTATTTAACTATAATTAGGCAGGCAGTCTGAGATATATCATAAGGATCAGCAGTCTTTCTATGTTTTGAACCGATCCAGAAATTGCATTGCATATTTCTTATGGGTTGCCAAGGCTGTGAATACAAAACTGGAAAAATATTTCGTCTGGTTGTTATACCAGCATAACAAATTATAACCACAATCCAACAGGTGTTTAGAAACCAGGTTAGAACTATGAAGGTTTTCTACAGTAGTTACATATATTTAAATTTCGTAAGTGATCACTGTATCTTGCTAGATTTCCTACAGCCTTAGTGTCGCTAAAATGTGGTGCCCCTACACCAGCTCTTTATTTAAATATCTGCTTAAAGAATATAGGATTTGGTTGTTTTTTCCTTCTCCTCCTGCTGGTCCTGTCAATTAATTTACAATTTCACATCTTACCCAACAACAGCAACAAACCATCCATCTTTGAACAGATACCAACTGGAAACCCTGTCATTTTAAATCCCTTCTTTGCTTTAATTTAAAAGATAGCTCACTCCTGTTTGCTGTGTTTTAATGCACTGTGCTCTTTTTTCCCTTCCTACAAGCAATATACGTGTGTAATTAATAAACAATTTAGTATGTTGAAAAACCTAGGAACTTGGTAAATGTTCTGGGGATATGAAATCTCAGGAAAAGCAGCACATTATAAGAAATAGTAAGTAATTACTTATGTAAGCTTTTCTTTTTAAATTCTGAGAACATTAGCTACTAATTACCTACTAATTACCAGTACTTCAGCAGGTGTATGCACTTAACTGTAGGCTAAAACCCCTGTGAAAAACAAACCCCTCACATTTCCTCTCAAGATTAAAAGAGAATCCCCCTGGACCTCATAACATGGCAGAGGTGCAACAGAGCTGTTTACATGGCAGTGCTTTAACTGCTTGATTGCTTAAGGTGAAAGCAGGCTCCAGTTACTCTGCTTCTTTCTCCCCCTCTGTTAATGTCAAGGCAATTTACCGAAATGAATAAGTGGACTAGTAACCAAATGAAATCCAGGGGCTGGGGTAGGGAAAATGCAAATCTAAACTATGATTAAGATGTCTCCATCACAAGCACATTTATCTCACTTCTGTAGTGAGCTGGCAAATTATGGCTGGCTATGAATACACCAGAAACAAAAATGAGTGGGTCAAAACTTTTTGGGCCCAGTCCAGCAAAAGTTACTCGTGGCTTCAGTCCACATGAAACCAAAGGGAATGCATTTGTTGTGGCTGAGGGATGGGCAAGCCAGCCTGTTTCTGAGCTGTGTCACTTTCATGGGTGTTCATCCATACCTCTGCTCTGTCCCATTTCCTCATTAAGTTGCCACTTTAAAAATATCCACATACAGATTGGCATAATATGTTAAAATTCATTTTATCTAAAAAGGCATATTTTAAGAGGCATTTTGATATTTTTAAGCTGAGAATAGCATCATTACATTTGGGAAGTGAGAAAGCCAATGAATAACTAACTAAGCTGATATCTTTCTCTCCTACTCTCACCTTAGAGACAGTGTGGTGTAGTGGTTAGGATATTGGACTAGGACCTTGGGAGATCAGGTTTCAAATCCCCACTGAGCCATGAAGCTCACTGGTGACCTTGGGCCAGTCACTGCCTCTCAGCCTAACTTAATTCACAGGGCTGTTGTGAGGATTAAATGAGGAGGGGGAGAACCATGTATGCCACATTGAGCTCCTTGAAGAAAAAGGTGGGATATATATGCAATAAATAAGTAAATAAGTTCTGGTCTGCACATTAGTCCAGAAGGTACTAGTGATCACTAGCACCTCGCGTGTAAGCTAGAGCTGGAGTCTTCAGTACTGCAATTGGAGCATGAGTAGACCAGGAAGTGTTATACTGAAGCACGTGAAATGGGTGTTCAGGAACTCAGTACAGAGTTGTTAAGCCAGCAAGGGTCCTAAGGAGGCTGAGAGCTCTTCCAGATGACCTATTTATTGGGTACTCATCCTGATATACTTGCGCAAAGCTTATGTAGAAGTAGGAATGGGTGAATCAATTTCAGCTTCAGTTTCTCATTTTTCAGTCTTAAGGTCAGTTCTCCCCATTTCCACATCAGTTTGTGGATTTTTTTAAAAAAAATCATGAACCTTTGTCAGCATTTTAGTGTGAACTTATCCTATAGATAGTTTTGTATGGAAGTTTGTATAATATACACATTTTTGAAATGTAATTCACATAACATAATGCATTTTTCTATTACATTTACCCTAATATATGCATTTCTGTACAAATTACTTGGCTGTAGTACTGCATTGCAAAATTCAGAGAAGCATGAACTTCAAAGTATGGCTGTGTTTTGGTTCACATACTGTTTCAGAAAGTTCTGGACACTGCATATTAAGAAGGATGCAGACAAACTGGAACAGGTTCTGAGAAGGGCAACGAGGATGATCAGGGGACTGGAAACAAAGCCCTATGAGGTCAGACTGAAAGAACTGGGCAAGTTTAGCCTGGAGAAGAGAAGACTGAGGGGAGATATAATAGCACTTTTCAACTACTTGAAAGGTTGCCACACAGAAGAGAGCCAGGATCTCTTCTCAATCACCCCAGAGTGCAGGACATGGAATAATGGCTCAAGTAGCAGGAAGCCCGATTTCAGCTGAACATCAGGAAAAACTTCCTAACTGTTAGAGCAATATGACAATGAAACCAATTACCTGGAGAGGTGGTGGGTTCCCCAAGACTGCATTCAAAAGGCAGCTGGACAGACACCTGTTGGGTATGCTTTAATTTGGATTCCTGCATTGAGCAGGGGGTTGGATTTGATGGCCTTTTAGGCCCCTTCCAACCATATGATTCTATTATTCTAAGTGTGAATTAGGGAAATTTGCCTGTAAGTGTGAACTGAAGCTAATTTCTTCCCCATCCCTATGCAGAAGTTAGATGACATCCGATATTTATTGAGCATTCATCCTGATTTGCTTGAGGGGTGTTTATATTTTATTTATTTTTTAAAATAATATACTGCTTGGTAGTAAGAAAACCTCTAAGCAGTTATATGTCTCTCCATGAATTATTTGTTCATCCCACAGTTTTCAATGCATTTTCCCATCACTTTCCAAACTGCAAAAAGTCCACTTTTCTAAAGTGGATTTGTTGTGCTGGGGTGACAGAGCCCTTTAAATAGTGCGAGCCTAAATTTACAGTATGCATTTCAATCCCTTCAAAAATTAACAATATGGAGGCACCCTGAGAGACTTATATATTTTTGTAACTCCTCCTCTTTCTGGTCATCAGCTGAGTCATTGTTTGCAGCTAGATCTTGTCTCTCCTTCCAGGAAGACTCTTCATCCCAATGGAGCTTCTAACAACCAAATGGGTGCTTTATGGTGGCACTGGGCTCCCGACGAGACCAATGCTACCTTTACTGTAGAGGCCATGTGGATGAAGGAGGAGAATCAGGGATCAAGGCAGGGCTTGGGATTTGTCTGAAGATGTTATTGGGGGGCCCAGCCAAGACATCTACAATGTAAGGCACTTCAGGATGCCTTTGGACCACTGCGGGTTCCTCCAAGTTCTCAGTTTTAATTGGGTTCTCCATTGAATCCCACACTTCTCCCTGAGATCTGGGTTGGGTGGGATTATGATGGATATGAGTCAGGTCAATTTGTATCAGATTTCACAAAGATCAAATTTTCCAAAGATCTGTAGTCATGGCTAATTTGCATATAACTAAGTTTAGCTGGATTGGGATGTCAGTTTTGTGTTTTGATATGGTGAATTTCAGCTCAACTCAAATGGAACAGAAGACTTCACACTTATTGCTTTGCTGAAATTAGAGTCGGAGTAACTTTGATCATTACATTATTTATGAAGAACAGGCCTATGAAATTGGCAGCCTGATATTAACCACATTATTACTTGGAAAGAAATCTGATTTCAATGGCCAGAGCCATAGGCTTTCCTTGAGTCTTGAGTGCTCCTCTAAATTTGGGAACAAACAATATGATTAACAACAAGAGCTGGAATGCTAGAGAAATAACACTTAAAATGGCATATGTTTCAATTTCCTCTCTCCAGCTGGAGACTGGGGGTGGGATGAGGGGAATCTATAGACACTGAATATGTGGGGAAACACCATGGTAAGATAAATACATTTTAACTTCCCTTTCTGTTATTTGAACATCTAGCAAAAAGAAAACTTATACATTTTGAACACTGATTTGTCCTAAACTAAAAATGGGGTTGGGTTGCCATTGATTCTCAAGAGGATGTTTAGTTCCACCCTTAGCACTAAGCAGAGCTTGGAAGATTACTTTTAAAAAGCAATAAATTACAGTTACAGTCAGAGCTTGGAAGATTACTTTTAAAAAGTAATAAATTACAGTTACAATTACATGGCCAAAAAGTAGTAATTACTGTTACAATTACAATTGCGCTGAAAGTAACTGATTACTTTACTTTTCCTCAGAAGTAATCACTACAGTTACATTTCAGTTACTTTAAAAAATGCCTACAAGGTGCTGGCCTTGGCTGCTGCACATCTAGATAGCCTAAAACAACGTCAAAAATAAGCATGCACACCCAGAGGGTAGTAGAATTTTTTTTAGCTGTAAGATTAACAGAATGGCATAACAGCATCTCACATCCCCCCATACTCCCAGCAATGATGATACCCCAACACTTGAAATCAAATTTACACTTGAAATGCTGCTTTTACAATGCATTTCTGTTATGTCTCAAAACAACAAGATGCTCAAAGAGCATGTCAGACAAGGAATGTCTTTTTACAGTCATTACGTTGCCACTGGTACTGAACAGGCGTTCTACTGAATCTTGCTTCCAGTACTTGCTAAAGGACATCATCCTCCATCACAACTCACTGCAGCAGGCTGGCTGAGGGGACACAGAGCAGGCCACGTGGCATGCATTGCTCTGTCCTCCAGCACCTTGCCATCCCTCCTTCTGCCTAATGGTAGCACCGTTCCTGTATATCATAGCTCTAAGATTTCAGGTCTTACCTGAGACTATAAAAGGTGGGAGGGTTAAAGATGACATGCAAGAACCAAGGGTGATTTGAGGTTTTGGTGACTCCCTTCACCTCCTGTCTAGTGGGATTCAGTGTGTTAGGACTGCTAGTGAATCTTTACCTGCCAGACATATGTGGCATTTCTAAAAGAGCATTTGAACCAGAATCTGAGTACATTTAATTATTTTGAATCATTGCAAGGAGATGCACGTATGTTGAAAACAGATCTTCACATCATAAAAACAGACAATATCCAAAGGGACCTGGATAGACTAGAAAATTGGGCCGAAATTAATAAAATGAAATTCAATAAAGACAAATGCAAGATTCTGCATTTAGGCCACAAAAACAAAATGCACGGGTACAGGATGGGAAATACCCGGCTTAGCAGTAGTGCGTGTGAGAAGGACCTTGGAATTGTAGTGGATCACAAGTTGAACATGACCCAGCAGTGTGATGCTGTGGCAAAAAAGGCAAACATGGTTTTGGGCTGCATAAACAGAGCTATAGTTTCCAGGTCGATGGAAGTAATAGTCCCACTATATTCTGCATTAGTCAGGCCTCATCTGGAATACTGCGTTCAGTTCTGGGCGCCTCATTTTAAGAAAGATATAGACAAGTTGGAGCGGGTTCAGAAGAGGGCGACGAGGATGATAGCCGGTATGGAGAACAAGTCTTATGAGGAAAGGTTGAAGGAACTTGGCATGTTCAGTCTGGTGAAGAGAAGGCTGAGGGTTGACATGATTGCACTCTTTAAGTACCTGAAGGGCTGTCACATAGAGGAGGGTACAGATTTGTTCTCTGCTGCCCCAGAGGGTAGGACTAGGTCTAATGGTTTTAAGTTGCAGGAGCGTAGATTCAGATTGGACATTAGAAGGAACTTCTTGACAGTAAGGGCAGTTCGGCAATGGAACCGACTGCCTAGGGAGGTGGTGGGATCCCCTTTGCTGGATGTCTTCAAGCAGAGGCTGGACAGCTATCTGTGGGAGATGCTCTAGCTGTGGATTTCCTGCTGTGTGCAGGGGGTTGGACTTGATGGCCTACAAGGCCCCTTCCGACTCTATGATTCTATGATTCTATGATTTATCATTGCAGAGGTACCTCTTCCCCCCATGCTAGGGGCAAACTATATGTTACATACTAATGTGTAACAGTGCTCCAATACCATTTTTTTAAGCAAAGCTGTTTTGGGAAAAAGGTTTTAGAACAGAAAAGTGGTTAGAGGATAGGTGTGATATTTAATCCTTTATCAGCCTGACTAGGCAAAGAGCCAGTCAAGCTACCTAGACCCACTGAGTTCTGTGATTTTCCACAAACAGCCCACAGCACCCTTTTGTTCTTTTTTTAAAAAAGAAATACAGTGGGGAGGTCACAGCTGCTCGTGTGCATAATTGTAGATGCTTGTTTCATTATATTTACTTTAAGCATGTATTATTTTCCACAACAAAGGGATGCTTATTCTCAAATAAATGTATTTCACATCAGGCCAGCAGAAGCAAACCCCATGTTATTCCTGCAGTCATGACAGTACTATGGTTTTAAATGAGTTTAAAATATGAAACTGCTCACACAGTATTTATTTTTTCCCAAAGAGCAGGTAAATTGTTCTTTGTTTTGCTGGAACAAGCCAGGAATGCAGAAGTGGTGGTAAATAATGGTGCTGTGGTGACAAAAAGAGTGGGGGGTGAGCTAGCAGGGGCGAGAGAGCAGGGGTGGGGGGAGGTAGGATGAGTGAGGGAGTGAGCAAGTGGGGGGCGAGCGAGCGATGACAAGAGAGCAGGGTGGGTGGGTGGCGCTAGGACAAGTGAGGGAGTGAGTGAGCGGGGGGCAGCAGGGCGAGTGCATGAGCAGGGGGCAGGGGGGAGAGGGGGGGAGGGGTGTGATGTTCCTATATTAATGTATATATGGTAAGTGTTGGTTGTTTAGAAGATACATGGTAAGTGGAGTGAAAGAGGAGGGAGAGTGAATGGGCAGTAGAATGCTAGATGATTGGCTGAGTGTTTAAAATGGCTGAACGTATAAAAGGAAGAGTGAGAGTGAAATCGGGGGGGAGAAGAGAAAGAGTGGGTTGCTTGGTGGGGTTTGAGAGAGTTGTTTGCCAGGAGAGAGTGGAGAAGTAGGGGGGTGGAGTTCGGATTAGTATTGAGTAAAACCATATGCTTAGGTGCCTTAAGAAGAAATCTTGTTAATCTTGTTAGCTTTGTTATCTTTAATAAATACTTACTTTGGTTTACTAAAGGCCTGATCCTTGGCTGGGGTTTCACAGACCAGAAGGGAGGGTAAGGTAATGACCAAGGCTGAAGGGGAACTGTAACAAATGGTGGCAGCGGTGAAGAGAATACCAATACCAGTATTCAGAGTCTCTAGGAATACTAGTATTAGGATGTGACTGGTGGTTGCCTAGCAGGGGGATCTGTTGAGATCTGTGCTAGAGCGGGGAGAGAAAAAATAAAATAAAGGACAGTCCGGACTGGTGGAGTCCCTGGTGGTGCCTAGAGACAGGCAGTAACCACGAGCAGGTAGGAACCTGACAGGGAGAGCCAGGGAAGGGCGTCACATGTGGTGGCAGTAGTGGTGGGATACGAACCAAAGAGAGTCCCAAACACACGTGGTGACAAAGGAGACTACGTCACAGGTGTTGGCAGTAGCAGTGGGATACGAACAACAGAGAATCCAGATACGAATACTAGAGAATCCAGAACAGTGGTGTGGCAAACAGAAATAACAAAACAAGATTACTTGTGAGAGTGACTGGCAAAGAGTGTGTGGCAAAGAGTCAGTGAACTCAAACACCATGGCTGAATACATAAAAATGAAAAGAGAGGAGCTGGTGGAGAAGTGCATAACATTCAATTTACCTCACGAGGGTAAAGGGGTAGATGAATTGAGGGTAGCACTTATAGGATTTGCTACTGCCCAGCAAAAACAACCTGTCAGGGAAGAGACCCCAGAAGGATATTTAAGCAATCCCGCTTATATAGAGTACTTGAGAGAGAAGTTAAGATGGGAGGCTGAGGAAAAAGACAAGCAGAGGGAGTTGGAAGCTGAGAGATTGAGGATGGAAGCTGATGGGAAAGACAAGCAGAGGGAATTGGAAACTGAGCAGTTGAAGATGGAAACTGAGAGATTGAGGATGGAAACTGAGAGAATGAGAGTGGATGCGGAATTACAGGCAGAAAAATTAAAATTGGATAGAGAGAAATTTCACTCTGAGGAGACAAGGAAAGACAGAGATGGAGCAAAAATAAAAATTACTCCAAAGGACTTTGAAGTCTATGAGCCTGGTCAAGATCCTCAAATTTACCTCAGCACCTTTGAAAAGGCAGCTCAGTTGTGGGGGCTACCTGAAGATAAATACATGCAGTATTTATCAAACCTGATTAAAGGGGAATTGGCTGAGGTATACCAGTATTTCCCCTCAGACAGGCCCGTCACCTATGCTGAATTCAAAGAAGCAGTGTTTAAAAGATTCAGACTGGGGCCTGATTATTTTAGAAAGCTTTTCAGAAACTGCCAGATACAGACAGGGAGGTCTTTCGTGGAGCTGGGGGCAAAACTGATGGACATATTTGGGAAATGGCTGACAAGTGCAAAAGCTCAGTCTGTGGAGGAGGTGAAAAACCTCATGATATTGGATCAATTATACCATCAGTTACCACCAGAAATAAGGCTCCTGGTCAAAGACCGTTCCCCTACATCGGTGCAGGAGGCCACAGAGATGGCGGATCACTTTGCCTCCAACAGAACTGGCTGGGTGGGGAAAACATCAAGAGATTTTAAACCCAGACCATATAACGCTGGCAGAAGGGATGTGGTACCACAGCGAGTGAGTCCTCCAGTAAAATCTGAAGGGCACAGGACACCCCAGAGTGGATCTGTGTACGCTAAAAGTGAGGAGAAATTATGCTACAAATGTGGTAGACCGGGGCACCTACATTTTCAATGTGAGGTTGCCAACCCCATTAGTAATCCTGCTCAGACAAGGGCAGTGAAAACAGAGCCCAAGGCTTTAGAAACAGCGAAAAAGGTTCAGTTCTGCCAGATAAACTGGACAGAAGTAACAGACCTTGATTCAAGTCTGAGAGAGGAAGTGAGAGTACAAGGGGCAAATTATTGGGCATTGCTTGATACTGGTGCCGCTCAGACATTACTGAGGCCAGATTTAATAAAATCTGAGGTAATATTACCTCAGGAAACTGTGACTATCCAAGGAGTGAGGGGTCAACCAGAAAGTTTGCCTGTGGCCCTGGTGGAAATGACTTGGAGAGGCTGAGAGGGCCGATATAAAGTAGGCATTAATGCCCAGCAACAAGAACCAGTAATACTGGGAAGAGATGTAATGGGAGCCCAAGGAAAGATATATGTAGTGACCAGACAGCAAATTGGCAGAGAAAAAGAAGCCATATTAAGGGGGGCTGAAACAAACAGGGTGGAATCTGTTAACCAGCCTCAGGTCACCATAGCAACCACTAGCAGGCCTGCTGAAGGAGACAAACTGTATCAAGTGGTCTCTGATAAGAAAGAAGCAGAGCAATTCAGGGAAGAGCTGCATAAAGATATAAGTTTGAAGCAGATAAAGGAACAAGCTCTGACCCAACAGATTCCTTTCACTGACAAACTGAGGAATCAAGTTGTGTGTGAGAATGGGATTTTATATAGACTGTGGATGCCCGCTGAGAGAAAGGATGAATGTGAACCAGTGAAGCAATTGATAGTACCTAGCAAATACAGAACCAGATTGCTAGAGGTAGCCCACGATGTCCCATGTGCAGGACATCTGGGAATAAAAAAGACCAAGAGGAGATTGGCAGCACACTATTATTGGCCAAACATCTCCAAAGATGTAAAACAACATTGTCTATCTTGTGGAATATGCCAAAAGGTGGGAAAAAGTGGAGTAAAGACTAAGGCACCCTTAAAGCCCCTTCCTATAATTGGACAACCCTTTTATAGAGTGGGAATAGATTTGGTGGGCCCTTTTTCCAAACCCACAAGGCATGGCAAGAAATATCTAGTGGTGGTGGTGGATTTTGCCACCAGGTACCCAGACGCAGAAGCACTAAAATCTTTAGAAGCCCCTGTAGTGGCAGAGGCTTTATTAAAAATCTTTATGAGGCTGGGTTTCCCTCATGAAGTGCTGACAGATCAAGGCAGTGTATTCGTGGGAGATATGGTTATGGCGTTCATACCCAGGAAACATGACAAATTACAGGCTAACTGGGAAGGACCATATACCATCAGAGAAAGGCTTGACACAGTGACATATGTAATCACCACAGACCAATTAAACAAAAGCAAAGTGGTTCATGTAAATATGTTGAAGCCTTACCATACCAGGGATGTACAGGTGTTGCAAGTTACCTTATTCCCTGAGGGAAGTGGGCCTGAACTTCCAGATTTGGTACAGGAAAGCAAAGACAAAGGAGGGGTAGATCAAGTGGAATGGTCAGAGGAGGTGAAGGAGGAAGTAAAAGAAGAGATTCTGAGAGTTTTGAAAACCTATAGGAATCTCTTTAGCAACAAACCTGGCTGAACCAGTATAGTTATACATTCCATTGATACTGGAGATCATGCCCCAATCAGATCTGTTCTGTACCGTGTGAATGGGAAAGTTTTGAATGAGATCAAAAAGGAGGTGGAAGATATGCTGGAATTAGGAGTGATCAGGGAATCCATCAGTCCCTGGGCCTCAAGTATTGTCCTGGTTCCGAAAAAAGATGGAACGACCAGGTTTTGCATTGATTATCGGCTAATCAATAAAATTACTGTCCCAGATGCGTATCCTATGCCTAGGGTAGACGCAATGTTAGAGTTATTGGGGGCAGCAACCATTATCTCTACACTAGATCTCTGTAAAGGATTTTGGCAAATGGAACTAGACGAGCAATCCAGAGCCAAAACTCCCTTCAGTACACCAGATGGGTTATATGAGTTTGTGACCTTACCCATGGGACTAAGGAACTCACCAAGTTCATTTCAGAGGCTAATCAATACTGTGTTGCGAGGCATGTCAGATTTTGCAGTGGCCTATATCGATGACGTGGCCATTTTTAGCAAGTCGGTGCCTGAGCATGTCCAACACCTGACAACAGTATTGGAGGCCTTAAGAAAAGCAGGCCTCACAATAAAAGCTAAGAAATGCCAGTTTGGACTAAAGGAAGTAATCTATTTAGGACATAAGGTGGGGAGTGGGAAAATCACCCCCTTATGGAGCAAGGTGGAGGCAATACAAGCGTGGCCGATCCCCTTAACCAAAAAACAAGTAAGGAAATTTCTGGGTGTGGCTGGATTTTATAGGAAGTTTGTGAGAAATTTTGGGGAAATAGCAACCCCCTTGCATGAATTAACAAAGAAGAAGTGTTCTGAGCGTGTGGTATGGACGGATGAATGTCAGAAGGCTTTTGATCTACTGAAGCAAGCCTTGTGCCAAGGACCCATATTAATAGCACCAGACTATGAGAAACCATTCATCGTGGCTACAGATGCATCGGACCTGGCGCTGGGAGTCGTCTTGCTACAGGAGAGAGAAGGCACCAGACATCCAGTGGCGTACCTGAGTCGCAAGCTGACGCCGAGGGAGAAAAACTATTCGTCGGTCCAGAAGGAGTCCCTAGCGGTCGTGTGGGGACTGAACAAGTTGCGCCCATACGTGTGGGGACGAAGATTCACAGTGACTACAGATCATCGGGCCTTGTTATGGTTGCAGACTATGAAAAACCATAACACTATGCTGCAGAGGTGGTCCTGGGCCCTACAGGACTATCAAGTGGACTTCCAGTTCATAAAAGGCAAGGACAATGTACTGGCCGATGGACTTTCCAGGCAAGTGGCTGGGACTGCAGTGACGTGACCAGACGGAGGAACAAAGAAAGACATTTTCCCCATAGAGACTTTTATTTGTTAACGCGACGTATAAATCCTGGAACAGGAATAATACTCTGCCGTTGTTTTAAGGGGGGGGGAATGTGATGTTCCTATATTAATGTATATATGGTAAGTGTTGGTTGTTTAGAAGATACATGGTAAGTGGAGTGAAAGAGGAGGGGGAGTGAATGGGCAGTAGAATGCTAGATGATTGGCTGAGTGTTTAAAATGGCTGAACGTATAAAAGGAAGAGTGAGAGTGAAATCGGGGGGGAGAAGAGAAAGAGTGGGTTGCTTGGTGGGGTTTGAGAGAGTTGTTTGCCAGGAGAGAGTGGAGAAGGAGGGGGGTGGAGTTCGGATTAGTATTGAGTAAAACCATATGCTTAGGTGCCTTAAGAAGAAATCTTGTTAATCTTGTTAGCTTTGTTATCTTTAATAAATACTTACTTTGGTTTACCAAAGGCCTGATCCTTGGCTGGGGTTTCACAGACCAGAAGGGAGGGTAAGGTAATGACCAAGGCTGAAGGGGAACTGTAACAAATGGTGGCAGCGGTGAAGAGAATACCAATACCAGTATTCAGAGTCTCTAGGAATACTAGTATTAGGATGTGACTGGTGGTTGCCTAGCAGGGGGATCTGTTGAGATCTGTGCTAGAGCGGGGAGAGAAAAAATAAAATAAAGGACAGTCCGGACTGGTGGAGTCCCTGGTGGTGCCTAGAGACAGGCAGTAACCACGAGCAGGTAGGAACCTGACAGGGAGAGCCAGGGAAGGGCATCACAAGGGGCAGCAGGGCGAGTATGTGAGCAGGTGGGGGAGAGAGAGGGGGTGGGGTGGCAGGGTGAGTGAGCAAGCAGGGGGAGTGAGTGGGGGATGGTAGGGTGAGTGCAGGGGTGGGTGAGTAGGTGGGGGAGGTAGGGTGTGTGGGGGTGGGCAGGGGGTGAGACAGCAAGGGGTGGGGGCAGTAGGGTGAGTGAAGGAGTGAGCGAGCAGGGGCAATGGAGGGCAAGAGAGCGGGGGTTGGGGGCAGTAGGGAGAGTGAGCGAGTGGAGGGCCAAGAGAGCAGGGTGGGGGGCAGTAGGTCAAGTGAGGAAGTGAGCAAGTGGGCAGGCAGGCGGGCAGGCGGCGGGCGAGGTAGGGCAAATGGAGATCCACCATCCAGAGTGAGTCCGGAGATCACCTGCAAGCAAAAGGGTAACCCTAACACACACACATCATTGTCACTTACCTGCACAGCTCTTCACCTCCATTCTGCTGCTGCCTTCTCCTTCATCCTTGCCCTTCGACTTTCTCCCTCCACTATCCATTTTTTCTCTCTCTCTCTCTCTGCTCCACGACTGTCTGGCTCTTCAACTCCTCCCTTGTACCTCCTAACATGGAGCATGAGGGAAGAGCAATGCTGCGCAGAAGCCCAGTGTGAGGCACATGTCTTTCATGCACCAGTCAGAGGAGCAGAAGACTTCCCCTGCTCCCCCCCAAGTAGTGCCCAAAAGTAACACTGGAAATGTTACAGTTGCTGCTGAAAAGTAAGGAAATGAGTAGGCGTTCTATTACTAGCAAAATGTAACAAAATTACCCACTTGTTACTTTAAAAAGTAATAAATTACAAGTAACTTGTTATTTGTAACGAGTTACTTCCAAGCTCTGGCACTAAGTGACACTATTAGCATTAGGTCATACTGTCACACTTGCTCTGTGTTTCTATGTATGAATAATGGTCTGAGGGCAAATATGAAGAGCAAACTTTCATCTCCATGATAACGTTCTCTAATCTGGCACCCTCAGATGTTGTTGGAATACCATTCCCATCATCCCTGACCATTGGCTGCCTGGGGTCAATAAGAGCTGTAGTGAGGAAAATACAAAATTATCCAGCTCACTTTTGGGGAATTTAGCAGTGACTAACAAATGCCAACATTTCCTCACTTGCCTAATAGGATTAGCAAGAACCATACAATTTATTAGAAGTATAGGTTTATGTACACCAAATGGCTGAGACAAAGTAAAGATAATTTGGTAGTTTGAAGTGCCAGCACAGCAATATGAAAGAATAAAATGGTTAGTTGTTACTCATTACACAAGCTACCCATGCTAAATTCTTAAGCTTTGTAGATAAAGAGATAGGAGAAGAATGCTTAATTAGGATATCTGGGGTAGGCATTTAAACCCAGCATAACTGAAAGGAGATTAAATAAACTAGACGGGGGGGGGAGTTCACATGCAAATAGTTGGATTCAGTGCTCGCAACAGCTGTAGGTGACTGAGACCCATGAAATAAGAAAGGCAAACAAAAGTGAGCTGATGATGATGATGATGATGGTGATTATTATTATTATTATTATTATTATTATTAACCACCCTTTCTCCCAGTAGGAGCCCAGTGTGGCAAACAAAAGCACTAAAACATTTTAATACATCATAAAAACAGACTTTAACATATATTAAAACAAAACCACCATTAAAAACATATTAAAACAAAGTATCTTTAAAAACATTTTTAAAAGCTTTAAAAACATCTGTTTTTAAAAACAGAAGGTTTAAAAACATACAGTGTTAAGTAGCACACAACAGTTACCTGTCTTGAGGAATAGAGAAGCAGAAAGAGGTTAGATGGATGTTTCTGGGGTTTTCTCTGTAACAAATTGTTATATGACTATAGTCAGGTTCAGACACTGCTGCAGAGTCTTGTTATATGAGAGATTAAGATAATCCTTCCCCCTGCCCAACACCTGAAATGAGCTGCTGGTAAACAAACTGTAGGGCTGATCTTTATATTTTCCTTTGGATTCCTTACAGTCCTGCTATACAGTCAAAACCAGAAAAACTTCCTTGCTGGATGGTGTCCTCTGGATGGTACCCTGACTAATCCTGAGGAAAACAACAAACACAGAACAGAGGCAAGAAAATTGGGTTGAGGGGCAAGAAGGGATTCTAACTAAAGCTGGAGAAAATTATGCCTGCCACAATGAACAGGGCTGAGTCATCTTAAAAGGACACATGTAGAACAGCTTTCTGGATATGACCCCAAAGCTGTACAAACTGGAGATGCAAAGAGGGTCTAGTTTTGGGAAGGGATTTATCTGCAGGAATATGACTTAATCTTGTTAATGTCTGGGCTAGCCATGCATGTCATTAAATAACAAAGGGACACAAGTAATAAGCTGTCCTGAGCAATTATAAGTCATAATAATTAAAATTTCCTGCTACAAAGTTACAGTGGGCATCTTCACCAATTAGGACATGTTCAAGAAATAACTCTGTGCTCACGGAAAGGCTTGAACTTTGTTTGTTTGTTTGTTGCATTTCTAAATTGCCCTCCCACCCAAAGGAGCCCAAGGCAATGTACAATATAAAAACACAAAATGTATATAAGACATAACAATCACCAACACACTTTAAGATATCTATAAGACTCAGAACCATCAATACACACCAGAACAGAATATGCTTGCTGGAGAGAAGCCATTCTTTGCTAGGGATAATCAATGGCAATTTGAGGTGTTACCTACATTAGATGTGGCTTATTTAGATCTGCTCGTGTGTGGTTTGGGATGTCCCCTTGCCATTATCTCACCAGGATCAGTGTTGGCTTACACTATACCCAGGGGAGGCTAGTCTATTTGGGCAAATGGGGTGCTGCCCCCCCAATCTCAGTCTGCCCCCACCTGCCTGCCTTCTGTCTTTCATCCAGTCCAGGGATAGTGCAAGCTCTCAATTTCCTCCCTCTTGGTCTCAGCATTGCTCCTTGTTGAACTCAGTAAAAAGGAAGATGGGAACAAAATTAGAATTAATTGGCTCTGCCTGTTATTGGCTCCAGCTCCACCTATCATTAGCTCTGATTCTACCTACTCTTGGGCTCCTTGCTTTCTGCCCTACCAGTCCCAATGGGTACCAGTCACCACCACTGACTATACCCATTTCCTCTGATTTACCACAATGATACTTGTATTCACTGTTCAGAGCACAGCCAAATTATGCATATGTAGTCTCAGGGTATGTACAAAGTTCCAACTGAACCAAGCTTCTTGGTAACACTGCCCCATCAATGCATGAGAGACGTTCTTGTGAACAAATCTTAATTTGCTATGGTAATACAGCATGGAATAGAAACTATACATTCCATGGCGTTTACCCTATTAGGAGGACTTCAGCTTAGCTTCAACTGCAGTTGACTTCAAATTCACTTGTCCTTTGGGATCATGTCTAGATGTTACATGTCAAACCTTTCAAATCAGAAAGAATAACGTGAGTAAGGATTTTACCATGATTTAAAAACCTTCTATTTTAAAACTTTATTTTATGATAAAATTGAAATGTGAAGAGACTTTTTAAAAAAACAGTTTTGATCAAGGCCTGGTTACCAATGGTGCAATTGGAGTAACAGCACCATAGCCTATGTCTGCAAGGGCCCTCTTACCTCCACCAGCTCCTTGTTTCAACCAGTGGACTTAGGGGAGCAGCCAATGCTAAAGCAAAAAAAAAAAAAAAAAGCCCACATGTATGGATGCTTGATAATCAGGTTTTCACAATAATCCGACCACAAACAGGATGCGTATGGATCTTGAGGCCACCGACCAAATATGGAAAACGTGGATTTTGTGGTTAGGTATGGATGGGCCCTCAGACTTGGATGATGCTAGCCATTCCCAGGAACTCTCTTTGTTATGAGATTTAGAGGGGGGGTGAACTGTGTTTGGGCCCTGGGTAAGAACCAGGGTGGATGCATGGAATCTTGAGTGAGAGCCAGGAGGCTGCAAGGGGCAATGTGTCAGAAGTAACAGGTATTGGTGTTAGTTTATATTTATTAATTTGTATTAATGTAACATTGTGTATTTTTGTAACATTTGCAGTTTAAGCTTTTTTAGTTTTTTAGTTTTCTGTAAACTGCTTTATCGCTGATATAAACCTTTTTTTTAAAAAATCATGCATTCTTTTCTGGGGGAAGGGAGGGGCTTTTGCAGAACTGCACCAGCCCACCAGCCACCTTAATCCAGCCTTTGTTTTGATGGACAAATGGATATTAGCTCAATGAAGAATAGTTTGCTCCTTCTTAAAATGTACAATCTTGTGTTTGTCTGAGGCTGTCACTTCCTGTTTCATTTCCACTGACTAATTACTCCACTTTATTGGAAGTGACTATACATTCCTTTTTTTTTTACATTACTGTGTTTCCTGCTACTAATTCCAGTAATACTTGTATTATATTATGCATCTACAGTCCTGGGCTTCCTTCTTTGATTACAAATACTAACCTGTCCACAGAAAATGGGATAGAACAATTTAAAAAGAAAATCTACTGTGTGCAGATATATCCAAGTATTCTACCACTTTTTGGGTGCAGCCTGCTAAATCATTAGAGCTTGACTTTCTATGGGCTGATATTAGCTCTAGGCAGCAGCGCTAAAAAGGCTGGATGAAGGAAATGTACTTTGTTTCCTCTTAGAAAGAGAGATTCTTTCTGACCAAATGTAATAAAACCTACATCTCATCCAAAATGTACTCTGTGGTCTAAGCTTGTGAGTGCAATGTCTGCTGTGCATTTATGCATTTAAAAGTTTTCCTTTCTAGCCACATCAGAGTGCACTTTTAAGTGGTGGAAAGGTCAGAACAGATGAAACCAATGGCCACCAATGAAGCAGTTTCAAGCCTTTGTAACTGGGCCCCTAATATCAGCAGCTTTAAAAGCCTCCTCATTAAAAAAAATGAGGGATTTCCTGTAATTTCACTTTGACATGCCCAATGGAGTTCAAAGCATAAATAGTGAGACTTTGTCTACAAATAGTACAAAAGAAGAAATCTCTGGCACAAGGACACATAGATTTTTAAAACTGAAATAAACTGGAGTCTGAAGAGTATCTATGTGTAAATAGCTTTTGCAATTTCCTCTTTCCTGATCTTTTCACCTGCTATATTTTCCCTTCTAGATTAATTCCATGTTCCTCTCCCATTATTATGACCACATTATCTCTCCCTTCAGGTTCCTCACTGCTCCCTACTTACCATAGGTAGACAAGCTGCAGACAAGTGTTCTAGTCCTCACTTTTAAAACTCTACATTCTGCTCAGACCATAGGCAGTATGTACATGTTTATGTCTATTGCATGTGGCCTCTTCATGGTGACTCGAGTCTCCATGACTCTGAGATCTTTTTGTGCCGTCTGCCCACCTTTCCTTAGTACTGGTGAAGGTGGGAACTAAGGCACTCCAACTAGCAAGGATTGGGAGGAGCTGCCTGTGAGGAGAGAAGTACCAGCAAAGTAGAATCATGGCTGGGGCTGCCTTGATAGGCCATCATTTCTGTTCCATTGCCTTGGAGGATTCTGTAGGCAAGGTGGCCATTATTTGGATGGTTGCTGGGTGCTTGCAAACCACTGCACAAAACACTTTGCCTGCCCTGTGCTTGGTGCAAGGTAGTATATAAACCAACCATCTTCTTCCCCAATCTCCTCTTATACCCCTTCTGTTTGTTAGTTTCTCTTGGTATGATTTATTCTCTTAGTATGTTTTATCAGGATTGTATTAATCCACTGTTGTAAACTGCTTTTCATTAAAATTAAAATAAAATAAAAAGTGATATAGAAAGATTTTTAAATAAATAAATAATGCAGCTGGGAAAGTCACTTTGTTGTTGCTGTGGTTAAACAGCTGGGAGCCAACCGCTAGACTGATCCACTGCTGATCATCCAATGGATTCCAGGGTACCTTCTGTCCATCCCTGTTGCAGAGTATTCTGCCATAATGGTAACAGGTTAGATTGGATAACTTATTTAAATTCCATTATTCATTTGTGCCATTCTGTTTTTCATAAGATAATTAACTCATCCAAGGGGGGAGGGAATATTAAAAGTGAAAGTTTTTTTTTTTTTTTTAAATTGCCTTTTAAAAAATATATAGTTTGAAAATATCTATCAAGTCTTCAGGATTGTCATTGGGTGTTCACACATTTAAAACAGTAAAAAGGACTACTCAAAAGTTACTTCTGTCGTTCAGAAATGTTCTGTTTCCCAGGTCTGCTTTTCTGGCTCTGCTTATTTTATCATTTTTGCACTTAGTGTTAAAAAAAAAGAAATAGAAAAAAGAAGTGCCAGAGCACCTGCAACTCTCATGTATATGTATGAAATGGAATTACATCCCTCTGGGATGCTGGTGTTGCGACTTGGGGGAGCTGGCAAAGTAACCATGACAACATGCCTCAGTGACATAACATTCTGCTTTTAAGTGATAAAAGTGTGGTTCATGCTGGTAAACAAACACAGTTACAACTTTACTTCAGCAAGTGGTGGCACCTTTGGAATCTAGATTGGCAATGGTCTAGCCCTAGGTATCTCTTTATTCATCTCTTTCCATCAGTCTCATTGTTAACTAGATGTGATGAAGTGGCATACAGTATATATTCATCTATCCACCCATCCAAATACAGGGTATGCAAGATCAGGGGAATATTCTCTTGGGAAAGTCTGAAGTGAAAATAGCCTTTGTGTCTGTGCCAGGGTATGCTGCTGCCAGCCGTTGCTAGGTATGGTGTAACACTGGTATGTACACTGGCAACTGTCCATGTCAGCAGGCCAAGCAAAATGGAAAATAGCTTGCCATCATTACAGATCTCCTGTGGAGTCATTGTGGTGAGGAAGTCACTCCAAGGGAGTAAGGGACGGGGCATATCTTGGCAACAGAGCACCTGGGTGGTCCCAGGCACCATCTCTAACATCTCTAGTTAAATGGATCACGTAGTGGCTGATGTGGAAGACCTCTCCCTGAAACCCTGAGATAGCCCCCCCCATCTGTCAATTCCAGTTCTGTCAGTTTCTCATTTTTCCATCTTAAATTCAGTTCTCCATACTTGTGCAGCAATTTGCAAGTTTTTTTAAAAAAATCAAGAATTCATCAGCATTTTAGTGGAAATTTCTCCTAATAAACACATTTTGTATGCAGTTTCGACTAACAAATACATTTATGCAAGCAATCTCCCCTAATATTATGCATTTTATGTTATTTTCACAAATATGTGTATTTTTTGCACACCTTCCCCTAATACTTGCATTTTTATATACATTGTTTGGTTTGAAAAACCACACTGCAAAATTCAGTGAAGGGCAAATTTCAAAGAATAGTGGTGTTTTAGTTTGCATATTGCTTCAAAAAGTGGGGATAGGGTAGTTTCTCATTAAAATGCAAATGAAATTAAATTTCTTTCTCATTCCTATATGGGGAACTGCTGCCAGTCCCAGTATATCAGGGGTAGTCTACATAATTCCTACCAGATGTTGTGGATTACAGTTCCCATCATCCCTGATCATTGGCCACAATGGCTGGGGCCCCAGACATCTAGATTCCTTGCACTGGATAATAATAGGGAAGATCGACAGCTTCCTATGTTCTAATATGATGTCTTCTTCTTCTTCTTCATCATCATCATCATCATCATCATCATTTATACCCTCCTTTCCTCCTAGTAGTAGTGTCTGTAACATTTGAATCAGCCCTAGGTTTTCAAATACGAATTCCTGGAAAGAAGGTTGACCACAACATTTGTCTTATCCTTGCAAGTGATACCCAAATGGATCCTCTTAACCTGATTCAACAGTCTTAGTAAGATCCAGAGTAAAATGGATTTCCTGATATCATCATCAGACAGCACAAAGAGAACAGCAAAGGAGATCAGAATTGACTGCTACAAATGTTTCTAAAAAAAAAAGATATTATGCAACCAAACAAATATGAAATATCTGGCTTCTTATGTGGCTCATTCGCCATTCAATGTTCATTTGGACATTACCATTACAATAAAATAATAATAAAGGAACACATGCTCTGTGCATACGTTCCTGCAGAGTTAAGATTTGGAAATATTTCCTAGCAATAAAATAACGCGGAGTCCTCAGCATATATGTACCTCTTGTAAAATTTTGGTTGTGCAATGTGGTCATTATTAAAATAATCATAATAATTGAAAGGGCGTTCAGAACACAAATCTCTTTCTATTGTCCTGCTCTATAATTTCCATAATGTTGAAAAACAAAGCTACCCCTCTTGCAAAGAAAATGTGGAATTCTTTTATTCTTAGCAGAGCTTTCAGAACTCAGAAAAGCAACAAAGGAAGGAAAATTGAAGAGGTCAGATTGAAAAATGAGAGGGAAATTGCTCTCCAAAATGAACAGAAAGTGCCCCTGAAGCAGACCAGATATGGCTCTTTTGTGAGGCCTGAAGTTCTTTGGAATGGCAGCCATCCTGTTGTTACTCTTTAAAATTGAAGCTGCATGCTGAGGAGAGTGCCACGGTCCATAGCCCAAATGCTTACAGGGAGAGCTGCTGCCACCTCGGCTCCAGGCTCTAGAGCCAAAATGCAATTGGAAACATTTTCACCATTCTCATCCTGGCCAGAAGCAAAATGGCTCCCTCCAATGCACAACTACCAAGGGCAATGTTGCACCCTCCACTGCCCAACTGCTCATGGAAATGCTGCTGGCATCACTAACCAAATGTCATGGGCAGCTTTACTTTCGAGCCCACTAACTAGCTATGCTGTGTCACTGATCTGCTTTCCCAACAGTCATGGAAGAAGATATCAGGCACAGGCACAGGCCATAATGATTCCATGTTTATTAATACCCTTACTTAGAACACAGATGCGCTAGTGACAAGTACCATCACTGCTACAACTATGTTTTTGACACAACAAGCCATGGATTGGAACCAAAAGGCCAGAGGATGACAGTCTTGTTACTCCTATGGTTTTATTATTAGTATTGCATCGAGTGACCTGTTTTTTACTGGTACTGGGAGAATAATGTATGAGTTTGTAGAACCTGACAATTAATTTTTTTAAAAAAAAAA
Source organism: Rhineura floridana (assembly GCF_030035675.1). Lineage (NCBI taxonomy): Eukaryota > Metazoa > Chordata > Lepidosauria > Squamata > Rhineuridae > Rhineura > Rhineura floridana. Next base: position 248,027,860 of record NC_084480.1, read on the forward strand.
TCTGGTTATTTTCCAAAGTATATAATTATCAAATTTAGCAGAATGTTAACTTTTTAAAAAGGTAAATGAAATAGCACATTCCATACAGATGATGCAACATTAGAGCAGTAGCTGCAGCTCAGTGTATACAGTGTGCAGCAGAACTATCTTAAGGACAAAAATCCAGTAGAAGCTTCACAGATGCTTAGGTATTATGGGCAAATGCATTATACAGATCCTTACTTTAGACAGCAGGAAATACTCCTCTAACAAGCTACCAGGGTGATATGCCCGCCCCCCAGTTCAATGCATGCTAATAGGTTCAGTGGGGATTATGAGCAGAGAACCATGGGATAGTAACTATTGGTCTATTAACAAGAGTTTGCAAGGATGTTGTCATCTTGTTATATGGCATTAAGGTACAAGCCCAATCCTTTGCTGGGATTAATTATCCTTGAACACCTACCTGCAGAAAGTAAAGAAGATGTAAATAATGAGAGACAAAGAAATGGGATTATCCACCCAAAAAAGTTAGAATTCTTGGTACCACAAGTATTATGGTTTACTCTTCAATTATTGGAATACTGGAATAGGAACAATTACAAATGTTGATAACATATTAATGGTGATGATGGCTGTATTCTAATGATTAACAACAACAACAAATATATACTAGAAATGGGAAAATATTTCCAAATAAGAGAAACTATATTTAAGTTTTTAAAGCCTTCAAATATAAATTTCAACTCAAAATGGCCTGAGAAATTCAGCTTGCTTCATTCAGTTTGATATTAGGGTGGCACTGGTGTTTATTAAATTGCATTATACTCTTCCCAAATAGCATGTGAGAGGGGCTGCAATGAGCATTTCCTCCATATGTGGTGGGAATGTGGTCCCGTGAAAGGGTTCTGGGAGCAGACATGCATCAAAATTTTGAGCCAGCACATTGATCCTGATACAGTGGTGACATTGCTATTTCTAACTGGGGTGTCTGGTCGATAAGGGGCTTTTAACGTTCATCTTAGTGGCCGCTCACATGAAAATTGTGAGACACTGGAAGACCAGTTTAGGGTTTACAATGAGAAGGTGGTTGGAAAGAATCTGGGAGACAGCGTTATCTGAATGACTAGTGAAGCATAGTAGAGTGGTAAGAGGTTTAGCAAAGCATGAGTGCTTAGAGGATTTGTGGTTCCCTTTTCTAACTTATGCAAATAGAAATCTGCAGTGATTAATTTTCCGGTATCCCAGCTGGCTTTATTGCAGGGCCTGATATACTGTTAGAAGATCCCTGAGAAATAAGCTGTGCTTCATTAGGAAAACAACAGATATGCATGTAAGTGGAAAGCTTTATTATTGTACTTTTTTTTTTGGTAAAGTTCTCTTTGGTAATTGTTATAAAAATTAATAAAATATAGTTGCTTGTAAAATATGTATATATATTTCCAGAAACTATATATTCCAGAAATAATTTCCCACACACTCTCATTAGATTAAGGAGAATTGGGTGAGAAGACCCTTGAATAGATTTTGAGCTGGAAGCAACTTTCAGCTCACAGCTCTCTAACTCTTTTAGCAGGTGGGATACCTGTGGGCTGCTTCTCAGCAAGCAGTGTTATCTGCAGGTAACTATAAATAGGCAGCTCCACAGTAGCTGCACGGCAGGAGGCTCTCAACAGGCAGCAGCTTACAGGTCTCCCAGATCCAGGGAAAGTCACAGGAGGTAGGGGAGAAGGAAGAGCTTCTGTGGCACAATGACCTCATCCATCTATCCTCAGTGACCTCTTGGTCACAAGGAACAGTCTTATTACTACAGAATAAGCATTTCTCATTTGATGCTTTTAAGTCTTCCAAAACCTCAACTTTCATGTTCAAGAGATACTTTCTAACTCAGTCTGTGACACATTCTGTTTATATTATGAATCCACATCAACTGTTTCATGAGTAGGCAGGGCATACAGAAGTGAAAAAAAGACAGGTAAAACCTCATTCCTGAAATGAATATTGATGGTCACTCTTTTCTACATTTATTAGAGTGGGAGTCTGTACTGGCACCGCACATGATTTTTTCAAAAATGTATACTTACTTTTCACTATTCGGGCCCCAAAGTAGCTTACAACACAAAATTCATATACAAAATGAACAACATAAATCAGACTTCAGAGAATTAGACTTGGATTAGCAGGATTAGCAGTCAGACTTTGACCTGCCGTCCTTGGTAGTGTAGGAGAAGGGCAGGTAGCAGGTGGGTTGTGGCCCATCAATGGACCACTGATTAATTTTCAGTTAGACCATCAAATACTTACTAATATCATATAGCCAGATGTTAGCCCAATCCAGAAATTAGTGCTGTGCCAAAACCTGTCCTTCAGTTCCTTGAAAGTTTCCTTCCTCTGCTTTACTTGTTCTGCCTCTTTCCCAGGGCAGTTTAGATTTCTTTTTAGAATTTTGGTGGCTGATGGTTTTAGCTTAGCTAATCATTGCAAGGTGGCTAAGGGTGGTATGTGTGAGTTTCTTTCTATTAAAAAAATATCCAGTGCTCCATGTGGCCCCCACTACTGCCTGCACTTCCTGATCTGAAAAAGGCCCATGGGAGGTGCTACCTCATGACAGCTTCTCATGAAGCTTTAATGAAAGCACAGGAAGCCAGGGAGGCTGTCTACCAAGCACCTGAGATCAGTTCCGTTGCTGACTGTATTTTTAAGGGAAATGTTTCCTTTTACCTTAAAAAAACGTTTTCATGCCATTTTCTTTAAAAGTAAAAATACCTGACTTAAAAAACCAAACTAACAACAAACAGCTATCAGGTGTGTAGCACCAGCTTCCTGACCTTACTGTGTTTACAGGAAAGCCCAGCTGAAGACATCATGGGGTTTTCAGAGTACAGACCATTGGAGAGATGATTTGCAGAATGAAAGGAAGGACACTGATAATCACTAACACCCCATGGCCACCTTGAAAGGAAGGAAGGTGCGACAAAAACCTTGCACCTCAACCCATGAGGATTTCACAAAAAATTTCTCTCTCCTTTCATAATTTTGAATCCATTCTTTTCCCTCAGAAATTGGCAGAAAATGGATGAAAAATCTTAGGAGATTTTTTTGGATAGCACTACCAGAAATATGCTGCTTAATTGTTCTGTTGTTAAGCAAGAGTACGTACTCAGGATCACTTATCACAGATTAGTGATGCCATAACTGCTAAAAGATCTAGTATGCAGCCTCAGCATAAGAAGCAGCAAGAGAGAACACAGCAAATTATTTAAGACAGCAAGAGCCACAAGGCAGAGGAGACTGGAAGAGTCACAGTAATACATCAGTAGAGAAGAGCAGCTCACATGGATATTATTAACTTTCATTGCTTGTTGTTGTTGTTATGTGCCTTCAAGTCAATTATGACTTATGGCGACCCTGTGAATCAGCAACCTCCAATAGCATCTGTTGTGAACCACCCTGTTCAGATCTTGTAAGTTCAGGTCTGTGGCTTCCTTTATGGAATCAATCCATCTCTTGTTTGGCCTTCCCCTTTTTCTACTTTTTCCCCTTTTTCTGTTTTTCCCAGCATTATTGTCTTTCTAGTGAATCATGTCTTCTCATTATGTGTCCAAAGTATGATAATCTCAGTTTCATCATTTTAGCTTCTAGTGACAGTTCTGGTTTAATTTGTTCTAACACCCAATTATTTGTCTTTTTCACAGTGCATGGTATGCGCAAAGTTCTCCAACACCACATTTCAAATGAGTGGATTTTTTTCTTATCTGCTTTTTTTTACTGTCCAACTTTCACAGCCATACATAGAGATTGGGAATACCATGGTCTGAATGATCCTGACTTTAGTGTTCAGCGATACATCTTTGCATTTGAGGACAGCTTCGGACTTTCCGGAAGGATTGCTCCGCCTGTGGCTGCCTCTGAGATGAGCTCAGTCTCAGAGGAAGCTTTTTTCAGTTTAAAATCAGTCAAAAGGGAACTTTGACTGGTATAAATGTTCTCCCAGGCAAGGGTGAACCGAAGATTATCCACAGAAACTTCGTTAGGCTGTTGGTGGCTGGAATCGATCAGGAATTCCCTGGGAAAAGAAGGCATACCTAGCAGCCGAGGACGGAGTTAGGACTTCCAGCAAGCTGGGCTGAAAAAAGCGAGACGTTTTTTCTTTTAAATGATCCACAACGGGCGAGCTTCCTTCTGTCTAATCTTATCATTTGGCTTAAATTAGTACAGTAAAAGAGATTTGTTTAAGAATCAGAAATCAAGATACCTGGGTGAGTTACACTTCTCTCTTTTATACAAGGAATTAAGGAGAAGGAAAGAAAATTTAAAAAGCTTATCTTATTTTTTATGGCAAAAAGCTGGCCTGAATTTGGAAACGGATGAGGGGCAACTTACCCGAAGAGAAAATCTGATCTAGATGATTATTTGATTGATATATGTCTGGGACTACTTTTTCTTGGACTACTTTCTTTAGACGAATCTGCTGTTTGTGTATGTTACTAATTGTTCGGCGTTGTGAACCAAATTTGTTTTGCATTCTTGGACGTGCGGGAGATAAGAACTGTGCTGGCCAGATGATGTCAACAGGCCTGGAATATTAACCCCCTTATTGCTGGAAAAAGAAGCAAATTACTCTTTGCTTGGGAATTGTGGCTATAATGGAAATTTGAAGGGTTTTTTCTTCGGCTTTAAGAATGACAATCAAAGAAGTGGCAGAGACCCTGGATGTATCCCTGGAAGGGTTTTCCCCTCTGGATATGTTTCAGAAGATAATGGATGAGATTAAGATAACGAAACAAGAACTGGGACAGAGTAGACAAGAGATGGCAACTGAATTTGGTAAAGTGAAACAGGAGTTGAAAAATAAAGGATTATATGAGAAAAGGAGCAGATGGACAAGCAATAGAAGATGAAAAAGAAATTAAAGGGAAGGAGCAAATTCTGGAGATTGGATCAGATATATTAAATGTGGAATTGGAAAAAGATTTGGACTTTATGGCAAAAATTAAAGGGAGGATGCAAGTCCTGGAGATTGGAACAGATATATCAAGCTCTCTCTCCAGATGGTTGATGTCCGACATGCCCTAGATGGGGTTACACTCCCCCTAAAGGAACAGGTCCGTAGTTTGGGGGTCTTATTAGATCCGCTCCTGTCACTGGAGGCTCAAGTAGCCTTGGTGGCACGGAATGCGTTCTACCAGCTTTGGCTGGTAGCCCAACTACGACCCTACCTGGATAGGGAGAACCTTGCCACAGTTATCCATGCTCTGGTAACCTCTAGATTGGACTACTGTAATGCACTCTACGTAGGGTTACCTCTGAAGACGGTTCGGAAACTTCAGCTGGTGCAGAATGCTGCGGCCAGAGTTCTTACTGGGACAAAAAAAATTGATCATATAACACCTGTCCTGGCCCAGCTGCACTGGCTACCAATATGTTTCCGGGCCAGATTCAAAGTGTTGGTTCTTACCTATAAAGCCCTTAACGGCATCGGACCGCAATACCTGGCGGAACGCCTCTCCCGCTATGTACCTACCCGGTCGCTGCGCTCGACGTCGAAGGCCCTTCTCCGTGTCCCAACGCATAGGGAGGCACGGAGAACGATAACTAGAGCTAGGGCCTTCTCAGTGGTGGCCCCCGAACTATGGAACGCCCTCCCTGATGAGATACGCCTGGCGCCTTCTTTGTTATCTTTTCGGCGCCAGGTAAAGACCTACCTCTTCGCCCAGGCATTTTAAAAATTTTAAAAATTTAAAAATTTGAATTTAAAATTGAAAATTTTTAATTATGTTTTATTGTGTATCTACATCCACTTGTATTTTAACCTGTTTTATTATGCTGTACACCGCCCTGGGAGCTTATTGCTATAGGGCGGTCTAAAAATGTAATAAAATAAATAAATAAAATAATAAATAAGTGTGGAACTGGAAAAATATTTGGAGTTTGTGGATCCTGGAGATAAAGATTACTGTTTGGAATTCGGCGTTGTCCCTGGAGAAATTGATGAAGATATCAGAGATAAAGTTATCAATGCTTCGATGGAATTTCTGGACTGGAATGATTTGATGGAACTTGAAAAAGAGAAAATTTATAGAATTAATTCCAGATATGTGACAGTGGAAAAACTCTCAAGAGATGTGCTAGTGCATTTCGTAAAAAAGAGGAACAGAGATATGACTTCACAACAATATTTCAGCAACACATTCAGAATTGACGGCAAGGAAATATTTGTGATGAAGGAAATTCCCATCAGACTCTTACTATATGACTATGACTATGACAGCAAGATTATTATGGGTGCAAGGATGGAAGTTGGAAGATGGAATTAACACTGATAATGGAAAAATGGCTGTTGAAATTACTGGACCTAGCAGACTTGATGACATGGATTAATTGACATGTTTATTTGGAGAAAAATCGATGGATATATTTCTCAAGGAGTGGAAACCTCTCTTTGACTTTTTGTGGAAAGAATAAAGTGATGTTAATGAGTTTTGATGATTAATTAAGATAACTACTGGAGGAAAGTGATTTTGTAATATATTAAGAGACAGGTTTGTTATATATCATAGACCTATAACTGATCTGCGACAAATCGGAAGTCAACATTTTATTTTATTGTTTAATCTGTTTCCTTTTGTTTTGTTTTGTTTTGTGTTTGAAAATTTGAATAAAATTAATGATTAAAAAAAAGCATTTGAGGACAGCTTCTAGTTCTCTTATACTGCCCTCCCCAGTCCTATCCTTCTAATTTCTTGACTGTTGTCTCCATATTGGATAATGACTGTGCCAAGGTATTGATAATCCTTGACAAGTTCAATATCCTTGTTGTCAACTTTAAAGTTGCATAAATCTTCTGTTCGCATTACTTTAGTCTTCTTGACATTCAGCTGTAGTCCTGCTTTTGTGTTTTCCTCTTTAACTTTCATCAGCATTCGTTTCCAATCATTACTGGTTTCTGCTAGCAGTATGGTATTGTCTGCATATCTTAAATTATTGATATTTCTCCCTCCAGTTTTCACACCTCCTTCATCTTGGTCCAATCCCGCTTTCCGTATGATATGTTCTGCGTATAGATTAAACAAGTAGGGTGAAAAAATACACCCCGTCTCATATCGTTTCCAATTAGGAACCAATCAGTTTCTCCATATTCTGTCCTTACAGTAGCCTCTTGTTCAGAGTATAGGTTGAGCATCAGGACAATCAGATGCTGTGGCACCCCCATTTCTTTTAAAGCATTCCATAGTTTTTCATGATCTACACAATCAAAGGCTTTGCTGTAATCTATAAAGCATAGGGTGATTTTCTTCTGATATTCCTTGGTCCATTTCATTATCCAACTTATGTTTGCGATATGATCTCTGGTACTTCTTCCCTTTCTAAATCCAGGTTGGTCATCTGATATTTCTCGCTCCATATATGGTAAGAGTCTGTGTTGTAGGATCTTGAGCATTTCTTTACTTGCATGGGATATTAAGGCAATAGTTCGATAATTACTGCATTCCCTGGAATCCCCTTTCTTTGGAATTGAGATATATATTGAATGCTTCCAGTCTGTGGACCATTGTTTAGTTTTCCATATTTGTTGACAAATCTTTGTCAAAATTTGGACAGATTCAGTCTCAGTTGCTTGTAGGAACTCTATTGGTATGCCATCTGTTCCTGGTGATTTGTTTCTTCCAAGTATTTTAAGAGCAGTTTTCACCTCACATTCTAAAATTTCTGGTTCTTCATCATACAGTTCCTCCAGGAATGAATCTGTCATCTTAGCTTCTCTTTTATAGAGTTCTTCAGTGTATTGCTTACATCTTCCTTTTATTTCATCTTGGTCAGCGTGTTCCTCTGTTGATTATTCAACATCTCTACCCTTGGTTTAAATTTCCCTTTAATTTCTCTAATTAATTTCATTGCTAATATATATTTTTTAAATTGTGTGATCTCTACTCCCAGGTGAAGAACCTGAGGCCTGGAGGCCAAATGCAGCCCTTCAGGCTTCTCTGTCTGGCCCTTGAAATTCTCCCCAGGCCACATCCCTCACACCTGACACCCCTCACTGGCACTGCTTTGCAGTCAGGTGGTTTTGCCAGGCTGGAATGTTTCTTTGAACTCTGACATTGCCTCTTGCTTGTCTTGATGGTGGATGGAGGGATGTATGAAAGTGTTCTGAAACTAGCCAATTGTACAAAAGTAAGCACTACATTTGTTACTCCGTGCACCTCTGCCTCTGGCCTTGCCCACCACTGAAAGTTGGCCCTCAGAAAGTTCTCCAAGGGGAATGTGACCCTCGGGATGAGAAAGGTTTCTTACCCCTGTTCTACAGTTCACCTTCTATTTCAAAGCTTTTTCTTTGGTGGCCTTTTTGTCCTTCTGCCTCCTTATGTCTGTGGCTTGGTGAATCAGTATCTCTTTCCCTGCAAAATTCTTACTGCCCCCTTTCCTCCTCAGCAACCCTTTGTACCTGCTGTAAGAAATTATGATTTTGTTCTATGCTTCATGTACTCCTTAAACTTGTTCATCACTGACATTCTGCCTCATAATACAACACCTACAAATATCGTGGAGAATGACACAGAGAAGCTGAACAATTCAACTGTTCGGTCAGATGCCTTAGAAAAGAAAGGGAGAGGGGAATCTCCTGACCTAGCTATTGCAGAGAAAAACAAAACAACTTGCTGAAACATCACCTAAAACAGGAGGTTCCAATTCATTGGAACTCGACTTATTACATGGTTGAGCAGTTTCTGGAACAACAAAATGCTGTGCAAGATTTTGTAGACCATTGCAAGGTACAGAAAAAAAGTAGATAATCTCCTAACCTTTACACTACTGAGTCTGACAGCTGCTCTGGCTACCATCCTCCTTGGGAAGTCAGTGCTGACAGGGCATGTCTGTATGAAGGACCAAATAAAGAAACCCCCAACTGTGTTTCTTTTATGTTTTCTAACCAGACAGAATCCTATTCAAATCATTTGGCATTTGACTGCAAAAAGAACTGGAAGACAGACCTCTGACTTGACTCAACATCCTATCCAAGAAACAAATAAATACACGATTCATTTGGAAATAAAAATGGATAAATCTCTATCCAAAACCCTACTTCCAGAAGGCTTCACACTGTCCTGGGGCATAGGGTGAGTCTTCCATCCATGGAGAAGCTGTCATCTGAGCTCATCACACGTTCATAGGAAATAGGTCTCTCATTTCACGGTGGAGCAATTGAACAACTACTTGATCATAGACTGAAAACTTAGCAGTCCTTCAAAAATCAGGCACAAGCACACCTGCAGTGCACATGGTTAAAACATATTTAGTTAACCAATAAACTATACTGATACTTGTAATGGGCATTTGAATCGCAATAGTTTCAAATTTTCCACAACAAAATCACAAAAAGTCAATTTCTTCCATTGCCAGATCTGCCATGACCACTATTCCTATCTTTTATCATGTTCTGCCACAGATTATAAAATCTGTGCTAAATAAATGTCATATAGTTCTAGGAGTAGCAATACCTATGGACTGAAAAGCAGCCCGTGTAGCTGTTGCTAAATGTAATCAGTTTTACAGAGCAGGGTGGAATGTGGGAAAGTGTCTACTTTCAGCAGCTAAGTCATGTTGCCTAATGATTTTAACTGCTTGAGAGTTAAGAGTTTGTTGCCAAAAAACGTCATGCACCTCTTCAGTCTAAAAGCAGACATATTGGCAGGGATGGAGAATGCCTTGTAGGCCATGCAGCTACACAATACACTGTATTTAAATCAGAAAGGCATTCTGGAGGCTGCATAAAGATCATGTGTGCTTATTACTACTCCTGTTCTACTGGAGTTTCTATTACTTTGCAATGTAAGTGTGTAGGTTTAGCCTTAGATATTCAACTGTATCTCTTCAGGAGGAGGAGGAGAAACAACTTGAAGCATGTAATTAATAAAACAAACCCAACAATGCCTTAATTGCTCAGGTCCCAGAAATCACTCAACAGTACTTCTATACCATTAGCGTAGTCTGAAGGGTTCATAAATCAGGTACATGCCCCTTTTGGTGGACATCTACCACACATGAGACTTCTCAGCTGGCATATTGTAACAGTGGTAACGCTAGTTCCAATTTCCTTTCTTGGCATATGAAACAAAGTGGGATGTGAGTGTCAGGGGAAGATTTAAAGGGTATGTGGTTAGAACGATGCCAAATTTTAGCTGAGATTCTCAGGGGTAGATAAAGCCAGAACATAATTCTGAATAGCCTGGAGGTGGCCTCCAGAATGACTCACACAAGAGATTGAGCAAGCTTCCTCTAACTTGGGAACACACGGAATACAAATGAAGCTTACAACTGCCTCTGTCCCTTGCTCTCTTTTCTGTCTGTTTCTGAATAACTCTTAAATCATTATTATAGAAATAGGAAACCAAGCCTTCTAAGTAGAAGTCACTAATGGCTAAACCACAAGGGCAAACAACACTGTTGACAGTAATGAGCATCGCCTGGTGCTCCTGGAAGCACAAACGAGGAATAAGTGGAACTTGTACATGCTAGTCAACTACCAAGGGTTTTATAGTACAATAAATAATAGACATAAACTGTACACATTTATTCCCACTTTGTAGCTGCTGATGCGCTAAAGGTGCACACCGTGGAATCAAAGAATATTCTAGAATACAATCATTTCACCCTTATGTGTGCCTGAGTTAACTTTTCAGGGCCTGCTACTAGGATCTGCTTGTTTGTTTCTCCACACAAAGATTCCTTCAATGTAGTAAAGTCTTAGTAAAATCTGTGGGCATGTTACAGAACATTGAAAACGCTTTATATTTTGTCTGTACAAAAGGTACAGGCTCTGGTGTAATGTAACTAGATGAGAGCAAAGTTAAGACAGAAGTACATTACGTGAGACAAACACAAGATTCCCAATTCTGTATTTGCCTCACAGTGTGAATACAGAATCATGGGACATTTGTAAAGAGAGTAATAGGTAAGAGAAGGATTCTTTCATCTGAACCTCCCCCCCCCCACCGGTATGTTTTTACACACAGGTTTTACACACACACCAGACAGAGACTAAAAGGGAACCCTTATGAAGGAAAACAGCCTGGGGAGATGTATCTAGAGGAAAAACAGCAGACTCAAGAAGGATTAAATGCCCTACCATTTGCCAGTTCTACCCTGCATATGAACCTCAACCTTTAAAAGAAAATGCTACCTTGGCAATTATTATACAACCACGAGAGTAGCTGTATACTATAGACAGGGTGGATTTTTCACATTCTGCAATGTTAAATTGGAAAAAAACACCCATGCTATTCTGATGCTTCCCATAAGCTCATTTCAAAGCAAAACCTTACAAAACTTATAGTCCTGAACTCAGAAATGCTTGCTTAACAAACCTTTCAATTTTCATGGCGATACACAAAACAATCAGAGAGAATAGAGAGTTCAAAGTCTAAAAAGAGAGAGAAAAACGCAGACCCCTTTAGGACTTTTTTCTGTCAGAGTTCTCATAATCTGTTGAAATTCATTAAAAATCAGCCGTGTTCACAGAGGACCTGTAATCCTGTTACAAACCCTCCGTCCCCCTTCCTTTGCCCCCCTCCAATCCACTCCTTCCCCTTCCCCCTCCCCCTCTCCCTCCTCCATGGTCAGTTTTAGCTATCCTAACCATGATTGCATAGGAGTAAATCCCATTGAACTCGATAAGCATGCAAATGATCAGACCTGGCTTTCCCCTCCTTCCCTTCTCCTCTCCCTTCCTCCTCCCCTCCCCTCTTCCTTCTTCCTCCTTCCCTGCCTACTCCAGCTGTCCCTCCCTCTCCCCTCTGGTCAGTTTTACCTATCCTAAGCATGATTGCATGAGAGTAAATCCCACTGAACTCAATAAACATGCAAATTATCTAACCTGTCCTTCCCCTCCCCCTCCTGCCTGCTCCCATCCGCCTCCTCCCCTCTGCCCTTACTCCCCACCCTCCTCCTCCTCCCCCTCCTGTGTAGAAGTGGGAATGGAATGGATGGCTGGTAAGGGTGGGTGGAGAAGGAATGCATAAGTATATGTGATGCCCATTGTGTGGCATGTTCTCTCTACTGAAATTAGGCAGGCACTGGGGCTGGAAAGATCTGTCAATTTCAGTTCTCTCAGTTTCTTAAGTTTCCAGTCTTAAATTCAATCTCTACATTTCTGTAGCAATTTGCTTTAAAAAAAAAATCCTCATGTAATTTTTTCTCCAGCATTTTAGTGCAAATTTCTCCTAATAAACACATTTTTGTATGCAGTTTTGACTACACATTTTTGCAAGCAGTTTCTAGTCATATAATGCATTTTTGTATGTTATTTTCACTTATAGCTTCATTTTATACACATTTTCCCCTTACACATGCATTTTTGTAAACATTGGTTGGTTTGTGAACAGCACTGCAAAATTTGATTAAGTGCAAATTTTGAAGGATGGTGTGTTTCGGTTCTCATATTGTTTTGGAAAGTGTGGATTTGATAGATTCAGCTTGCAATGTGAACTGAATCAAATTTCTTGCCCATCCCTAGCAGGCATTTACTTTGGGCTGCTTTTGCCAACAATTAAAAACTCATCTGATTACGTTGCCCTTCCCTGACTGCTAGTATTGGTTCTGGGTGCCTTGGCATTGTGCTTTTTTACTGATGCTTTTGCTTTTATTAAATTTTATATTGTGAACTGCTTTGCTGAAATGAAAAGTGATTATATAGAATTCTCAAATAAATAAATAAAGGCAGCTAGCCAAACATTCACTCGTTTTCTTACCAACTGGCACCTGCCCATTCACTCACTCGCTCTGGGAAGCCTCCACCAAAGAAAGGAGAGCACTGAAGGCTCACACACTTTGTTGTGAGACTCCTCTTGTTTAACCTATTATCTATCAATGTCAATATTTCCCAGAACTAGGAGGAAACAATATAGACATGTTTGTTAATATAACAAAATCCTCTTAAATATTATAGCAATACAAAAGTAGCACAGCAAAGAGAAGCTCAGAACCTGTTTTTCAGAAACAACATGAAATGTCAGTGAAATACTTTGAGGTACTCTCTAGGAAGCTGCCTGCAGAGAACTTGCTGCCTGCTGAAAGCCCCCTGTGAGTCGCAGCCTGCTGAGAAGTGGCCTGCTGAGTTGCTGCCTGGTGGAAGTTGCCTACACAACATCACTGATGGAAAGTTGCTCATAAGTAACCTATGAACAAACTAAGGGTCCCCTCACTTGGTTTTCCTAAAGTGAATCCGAATGAGGGTGAATTGCTCTGAAATAGAGCTTAGCTGAGGGTGTCTGGAGAACCATAAGAACATAAGTAGAGCCTGCTGGATCAGGCCAGTGGCCCATCTAGTCCAGCATCCTGTTCTCACAGTGGCCAACCAGGTGCCTGGAGGAAGCCTGCAAGCAGGATCTGAGTGCAAGAACACTCTCCCCTCCTGAGGCTTCCGGCAACTAGTTTTCAGAAACATACTGCCTCTGACTAGGGTGACAGAGCACAGCCATCACAGCTAGTAGCCATTGATAGCCCTGTCCTCCATGAATTTGTCTAATCTTCTTTTAAAGCCATCCAAGCTGGTGGCCACTACTGCGTCTTGTGGGAGCAAATTCCATAGTTTAACTATGCGCTGAGTAAAGAAGTACTTCCTTTTGTCTGTCCTGAATCTTCCAACATTCAGCTTCTTTGAATGTCCACGAGTTCTAGTATTATGAGAGAGGGAGAAGAACTTTTCTCTATCCACTTTCTCAATTTCTCAATATGTTTTAAGAATTGTAATAGATGTTTTGTTTTCTATTTTTTTTTAAAAAAAGTTCTTAGTGTTTTATCACTTGCTTGCCATCCTGGGCTCCCTTTGCGAGGAACGGCAGGATATAAATGTAATAATAAAATTGATTAAATAAAAATGGAGGTGCTGGGGAATAAACCTGGGACCTTCTGCATGCAAAGCAAATGCTCTACTACTTAGCTATGGCCTTATACAGGACTATGCAGATAGAAGCTGGCTCAGTTCTTAATGGAGTCCTTTGACAATTCTAGCCCTGTTTGGGAGTTCAGTCCACATGGAGCAGGACAGCCTGCTGGCCCCATCAGCCCTGTCCTCCTTGCCATCCATATGTTGCAGGGGAGTGGAGCCTGCTCTGTGAATGTAGACTCCTTTCGTGACGTTGCTCTGCTTTCCTGCTCCTTCAGTCACAGGTATTCAATGCTCAAACAGGGCTTATGTGACAGGGCAAGTAAGTAGTAATCTGGAGTACACATGAGAGATGGTAAAATCTAACTCTCACCTCATTCAATCAACCTTTATGTTTTCTAATGTAACTGAATGGCTGCCTGGTGCTCAGATGGAGGAGAAAATAAAGTTTTGCTCTCAGAAGCACTATTGCAGGGCAATGTTGCACCCTTAATAGCATGCAGCCCAGTCCTCACTGATATGGACTCTAAGCACAGAAACACATTGCACTCGCGCAGGCCTCAGCCATTTACATGTCCACACGTGACAATCAGTTATTTATTTAAGAAAACACATTCATCTCCACGCTGTATATATATTAATAATGTTGTACATATAAGTATTCTTTATTGTTTGAAATCAGGCATGGAGAGCCTTTGACCCTTCAGATATTGTGGGATTTTGGAGTTTGATGACATTGGGGGAGCACATGATCCCATCCCTGTTTTAAATTACCTTTCATATAACAGAATTGGGAGCAAATAAACAATAAATGCCATCTGTACATTGGCTGGGATGCAAAGGGCTGCACCAAGCATTCCACACAGCCACTGGGGTCAAGGAACCATTTGTAGTAACGTGCAAAGGAATGTGGGAGGTTGCACCTGAGGATGGAGATGGGCATTGGTGCGCACCCTGCATTTGCAAGTATTTCCACAGGGCTCTTGAGTTCCAGACCATCATTTACAGAATCAAAAGTAAATAAAAATAAATAAAAAGCTCTTCACCTGATAATTTTTGTCTCTAAGAGCATTTCAAACTATTACAATAGTTATTGTATAGAAATAGAAGAGAACTACAGAAAAGGTAGAACAAGAGCCCTATTACAAAAGATTAGAGAAATTACAGATAAATTTAAACCAAGAGTAGGGATGTTGAATAATCAACAGGGGAACACACTGTCTGACCAAGATGAAATAAAAGGAAGATGGAAGCAATACACTGAAGAACTCTATAAAAGAGATGACAGGATGACAGATTCATTCACGGAGAAACCATATGATGAAGAACCAGAAATTTTAGAATGTGAGGTAAAAGCTGCTCTTAAAATACTTGGAAGAAACAAATCACCAGGAACAGATGGCATACCAATAGAGTTGCTATAAGCTACTGAGACTGAATCTGTCCAAATTTTGACTAAAACTTGACAACAAATATGGAAACCTAAACAATGGCCCACAGACTGGAAGTGTTCAATATATATCCCAATTCCAAAGAAAGGGGATCCCAGGGAATGCAGTAATTATCGAACTATTGCCTTAATATCCCATGCAAGTAAAGTAATGCTCAAAATTCTACAACAAAGGCTCTTACCATATATGGAGCAAGAAATCCCGGACGTCCAAGCTGGATTTAGAAAGGGAAGAGGCACCAGAGATCATATTGCAAACATATGTTGGATAACGGAATGGACCAAGGCATTTCAGAAGAAAATCACCCTGTGCTTTATAGATTACAGCAAAGCCTTTGATTGTGTAGATCATGAATAACTATGGAATGCTTTAAAAGAAATGGGGGTGGCCACAGCACCTGATTGTCCTGATGCTCAACCTATACTCTGCACAAGAGGCTACTGTAAGGACAGAATATGGAGAAACTGATTGGTTCCCAGTCGGAAAAGGTGTGAGACAGGGGTGTATTTTATCACCCTATATGCAGAACATATCATACGGAAAGCGGGATTGGACCAAGATGAAGGAGGTGTGAAAACTGGAGGGAGAAATATCAATAATTTAAGATATGCAGACGATACCATACTACTAGCAGAAACCAGTAATGATTTGAAATGAATGCTGTTGAAAGTTAAGGAGGAAAGCACAAAAGCAGGACTACAGCTGAAAGTCAAGAAGACTAAAGTAATGACAGCAGAAGATTTATGTAACTTTACAGTTGACAGTGAGGACTTTGAACTTTTCAAGGATAATACCTTGGCACAGTCATTAACAAAATGGAGACAATAGTCAAGAAATTAGAAGAAGGCTAGGACTGGGGAGAGCAGCTATGAGAGAAATGAGGCCTCACTTACTGCACTGCTGGTGGGTGAGGCCTAGTTGCAGCCGGGAGTGAAGCTGCTGCCTCCATATCTTGTGGGGGCAGAGTCGCGCGTCGCGGCTATTACGCGCGCGCGACGCACAGAGTGAAGGGGTGGGGCTTGATGGGCCTATTTAAGCCCAGCCACCCCTTCCAACCTCCTCCTTGCTCAAGCGACGTCGAGAACGACGGGGGACCAGATGGAGAGAGGAGACGAGCGGCGGCGGCGGCCATTTTGCGACTGCAGCGAGGGACAGGCAGTTTGGTGGAGGCTGCTACTTTACTGAGACAGCCATTTTGTATAGGCCGCATGGTCGACGCCATCTTAGGCGCGCAATTCACGGCGTCTTGCATTAATTTCGGGCCGATTTACATCCCCATACAATTAATTTTGGTTGCAGGCAAGGGTGTTTGTGCTCCATAGGAGTGCCTGCGGCCGAGGGGGCCTTAGTAACGCCCCCCCGGCCTAATACAGTGTGCAACCACCCAACAATAACTCCCACCCTAGCGAATAAGGGAGGGAGGCACGGGGGCTCTCTTTTAACGCCACCTGTGGGTTACCTGCCTCCCAGTTAAGCAGCACATTTATTGTCTTATATAATTAGTTAGCTGTTATAGCTTAGACTACGCGGTTTACAGTTTTATGTATTAATCCCCCCCCAACCCCCCCCCCCAAAAAGAGAGAGTTTTGTTTGGCGTTCAAATCATAGGCAGTGCCTTGCAATTAGCATTTTGCTGCTGGTGCTATTAATTAGTGAAGGCCTGCACCAAGGTTTTATCTTTTAATCCTTTTGGCCAAGAGCGTTTTACTGCAGTTATGCCTTCTAAGAAAGGCAAAGGGGGGGCAAAAGGTAAGGGTAAGGCTGCTACACAGCCACAAAAGCGTCCCCCCGCCACCTGGTTCATCAGACGAGGAGGAAGCGCCATGGGCTGCCATTCTGGCACGCCTGGATGCTCTTGAACATCGGGGGAGGGCAACACCAGCCCCGGGGCCTGGGTTATCACGGCCTGCTCCTGTACAGGAGGCCACTCCAGGGACTTCCACTGGAGGTGTCACTAGGCCAAAGCGGTCAAAAGCAAACACTCCAGGTGGCCCAAATGTCGGGCAGCGTCAAGGGTCTAACAGTACTATGCTTGCTTTGATTTTAGCGAGGCTTGACGCTCTTGAGAACCATCCTGAGGCTACTCAGAGGGTGAGTGATGGGCCGGTGAATCCTCCTGTGCCAGCAACTGTGACAGGGACTGGAGGGGAGGTGGCAACACCCCAGACCGGAGTGACATCAGCAGCTGTGGTGGACCCCCCCAGGGCTGCACCGCTGGTGGTAACGGGTGAGTCTGCCACGCCTGCTCAGGCGATTGGGCCGCCAGGTTGGGGATGGACTTCTCCGGGTCCATGGGTTATCAGTCCGAGTGCAAGATCCACTCCTCCTAGCCTTGACGTAGGTGCTGCTTCTCAACCACCGCTTCAAACTGCGTGTAGCCAAATTTGGCAACACGCAGGTGATGAACAGGTAACAACATCCTCTGTGCCACATGCCAGGCCGGTTCTCACAGCCACTCAGGCCGAGGAGCGGCAGCTGTCCATTACAGCGGCCAGTCAGGGAAATTTGTCTGACCCGTTGGGGGCCATTGCAGCTAACGCTATACCTTTCGGGGACACATCCATCACCCTGGGTTTCCACCTGCTCCCTTCGACGAAAGAGAAAATTTGGCGAGGGGAATATGTGGACGTTTTTTCCCTACTATATACAGAGCGACCTAAGAAAGATAAAGATAGGAAGGTGGATGGCGATGTAGAGAGGCCCAGACGTCGGAAGGTGGAACGCACATGGGCCAACTGGTTACCGGTGTATTTAATATACGCTGGAGTGCTGATGGACAGCCCCAAAGAGGTTTGTCTCTCCTGAAATACCTAGATATAATCTACAGGGCTTATGTGGAGTTCTCGGGGCTGGCCTGGTTATCCTATGACGAGGCATTTCGTATGCGTGTGGCATGCAATGGGTCTCTGCCATGGGACAAGAAGGAACCAGAGCTTTGGCTGCAGTTTATGACTGTGGCCCGTGCCATAATAGGAGACAGATGTGATAGTGGGCACTTAATGAGCAGGCAGTCGACGGCTCCTCTTCCCCGCGGTGATGCGGGGCAAGGGGTTCAAAAACAGCTGCTATGCTGGGACTTTAGTTCCCGGGGGGTCTGCACGAGAAACCCATGTCGCTTTCGACACGAATGCTCCATCTGTGGGGAAGCACACCCGTGTACCACCTGCCCCAGGGGCAGGTTTTATAAAGGAGGTAATAGGGAACAACAGGGAGGTAGAAAGCAGCCCCCATCTGGGGTGGCTCAAGGAAAGGGGCCCCTTCCCAATTAAATTGCAAGTTTTGCAGACCTTATTAGAAGGATATCCGGCAATTGCGGATGCACATTTTCTTTTCCAGGGTTTTTCGTTGGGCTTCCGTATTCCTTACACTGGGCCAAGGGCTGCCTTCATGTCCAGAAATTTGAAATCCGTAAAGGGCATGGAGGTCATTGTACAAATGAAAATTGACAAAGAAGTACAGGCAGGGCGGGTTCTTGGCTCATTCCAGTCGCCCCCGCTCCCCACCCTCAGGGTATCACCATTGGGTATAGTGCCCAAGAAAGTAACAGGTGAATTTCGGCTGATTCATCACTTGTCCTACCCGCATGGATCGTCAGTGAATGATTTCATTCCTGACGGTCTTTGCGCAGTTCATTACACCTCCTTTGACGCTGCAGTGTGCATGGTGCGCGCTGGTGGCCGAGGTACACTCATGGGCAAGTGTGACATTAAATCGGCTTTCCACCTTCTGCCCGTCCACCCTACAGACTTTGAGCTGCTGGGCTTTGCATTTGATAATAAATTCTATATGGATCGTGCACTACCCATGGGATGCTCGATCTCCTGCGCAGTTTTTGAGCGCTTTAGCACTTTTTTGGAATGGGCTATTAAGCAAAGGATGGGTTTGAATTCGGTGGTACATTATTTGGATGATTTTTTATTTGCTGGGGGGGCCGGCACTAATGAATGCCTATATCTCATGACATGTTTTCAGGACCTAGCAACGGAACTTGGGGTTCCGCTGGCCCTGGAAAAAACGGAAGGCCCAGCCCCCATTCTGACATTTTTAGGTATCGAAATTGACACTAGCAGGCAATGCTGCAGGCTGCCCCTAGAGAAACTTTCAATCCTCCAGAAGAAGATGGCGGAAGTCATAAGTGCAAGAAAGGTTCCCCTTTCCACCCTCCAGCAGTTGGCAGGACACTTGAATTTCGCCTGCAGGGTAGTAGCACCTGGCAGGGCATTTTTAAGACGGGTTTATGACGCCATGAGCGGGCTGTCATGACCCCACCATAGGTTCCGGGTTACAGCAGCGTTACGCGCTGACCTGGCGGTGTGGTCCTCCTTCTTAGAGGATTTCAATGGAATCTCTTTCTGGAGGCAGGACAGACTCTTGGAAGCCGAATTACAGGTTCAGTCCGATGCGTCTGGGACTTATGGCTTTGGGGTAGTCTTTGGGTCTTCCTGGTGTAATGGCCACAGACATGGGTGCAAGATGGTTTGGACAAGGATCTAACCTTTTTAGAATTTTTCCCTATAGTGGTGGCCGTTTATTTATGGGCTGAGAGGCTGAGGGACTCTACAGTCCATTTTTGGTGTGATAACATGGCTATGGTCCATGTTATCAATTCCCTTACGTCTAGGAACGCCAGAGTTATGGGCCTGGTCCGGGCTTTTGTTCTCCAGTGCCTGCGTTTTAATGTTCTTTTTCAGGCACGGCATGTTCCTGGCATTGACAATAGTGTTGCTGATGCTCTGTCACGGAACCAGATGGACTGTTTCCGTCAGCTGGCGCCGATGGCCAGGGCTCAGCCAGAAGCCGTGCCCCCTACAATCTGGGAGATTGGAGAGCAGAGTCGGAGAGGGCCATAAGCCTATCCATTGCCCCCAGCACGCTCGCCAGCTACCAGAGAGCAGGTAGGGCGTTTCAGGAATTCTGGGCTGGCAAGGGCTACGCACCAGAATGGCGTATTCCAGTGAATCATCTGCTGGAATTTCTGGTGGACGGCAGGAGACGTGGCCTGTCAGTCCGGGCTCTGCAAGGTAAGCTGGCAGGGCTTTCCTTCTTAGCAAAAGCAGGTGGCTTTCAGGATAATGCGGGGGACTTTTGGGTCCGCCGCATGTTGGCAGGGTGGGCTAGGGAGCATCCTGCCCCCCTTGACTCTCGTCGACCTATTTCCGTCGACATTTTGATAGCCTTACCCGGCCAGTGGGACAAACTTTGTTCCTCCAGCTACGAAGCCCTGTTATTTCAGGCAGTGGCACTCACATTGTTTTTTGGTGCCTTCCGAATAGGTGAAGTCCTAGCTGGCTCCAAGCGAGACTCCTCTCATTGTGCCCTTCAATTGGCAGATGTTACCATAGCAGGAGGTTGCGTTTGCATAAAGCTGAGACGGTCCAAGACCGACCAAAACTGTGAGGGACAATATGTCCGGTTGGCCCCATCCACAGTGCCTGCCCTCTGCCCAGTGTGGGCTTTACACGCGTTTATGGCAGAAAGGGGGCAGAGGGATGGATATTTATTTGCCCACGCAAGTGAGGTTCCCCTCACAAAATACCAGTTTTGGGCTTTAACTAAGCTAGCTTTACATAAGCTGGGGTTTGACCCCTCACAGTTTGGAACCCATTCCTTCCGAATCGGAGCTGCTTCCACGGCAGCAGATATTGGTTTTCCCCAACCAAGAGTACAAGCAGTCGGACGTTGGTCCTCTGGTGCCTTTAAGGCCTACATTCGCCCCTTTAAGGGGCTGGGGAACGCGGAAGCCTGATACGTTTTACTTATTTTGGCAGGTGGCTGGACGGGGCAGGAGCGGACGCGCATCCTCATATGCGGCCACAGCATGATCTTCTGGGCAGCCCGGAGGGCAGCGAGGTCGAGCATGGGCTCGCAGCTGGGCCTCAGTCGTTGGGCTACGGTACAGTGGCTGGGCCGGCGAGGAATGCGTTGGGAGGGGCTCCTACCCACCCTGTTCCAGCAGAATGTAGTGCGGACGGACCCGCACGTGGTGGTCATTCACCTGGGTGGTAATGACCTTGGTTTGCTGCAGGGCAAGGCCCTCAGGGTGCAGGCATGTGAGGACATGCAGGTGTTAAGGCAAAGGTGGCCTTCGGTACGTCTGCTATGGTCAGACATACTACCACGTAGGGTATGGCGTGGGGTTTGGAATCCTGGGGTGCTCGACAGGGCATGGAAGAGGGTCAACCGGCATATTCGGTTGGCTCTTCTTGGGCACGGGGACTTAGCCATTCCGCATCCCCGTATTCAGCATTCCAGGGTTGAACTATACAGGGCCGATGGCGTTCACCTGTCTGATGCAGGTAATGACCTCTTCCTGCAAGACCTGCAGAGGTGTCTGCGAGAGTTTCTTCTCGGCAGTGGGGTAAAGGGGGACTAAATAGAGATTTGTCCCCCTTTTGTGGTGGGAAGGTGCAGAAGGGAGATAGGTAAGGACAGCTAGGTGGCCCCCTTAGGCACCTTTGGAGGTGATTGGCGGTTTCGGAGGCCTGTCTGTCAGAGCTTTCCAGCTTGAAGGCAGGATATGGGCTGCCTCTGGGGCCAACTTATCTCATCTACCCAAGGGTTATCCAGCCCCAGGTGGGGATGACGTAGGAAGGCCCCCCTACTCACCTACAAGGTGTGGCCTGGGTAAAGGTAAGCACATGGGCTTGCCCTTCCTCCGGCAGGGGCTGGTCGCCCGAGAGCTGTGTGGCAAGATACTTGCTTAGAGACAGTTCCCGCACCTAGGTTTTCCTTCTGCAGGTCACTTTAAATTGGGTTTATTTTAATATAATTTAATAAAGTGGCCCTTGTTCAACCCAAGCTGATGTGCCTGTGTTTTATTTCACACCTCGACTGCAACTAGAAACAGTCCTCAAATGCAAAGATGTATCACTGAACACTAAAGTCAGGATCATTCAGACCATGGTATTCCCGATCTCTATGTATGGATGTGAAAGATGGACAGTGAAAAAAGTGGATAAGAGAAAAATTAACTCATTTGAAATGTGGTGTTGGAGGAGAGCTTTGAGGATACCTTGGACTGGGGACAAGACAAATAATTGGGTGCTAGAACAAATTAAACCAGAACTATCATTAGAAGCTAAAATGATGAAACTGAGGTTATCATACTTTGGACACATAATGAGAAGACATGATTCACTAGAAAGACAATAATGCTGGGGGGAAAAAGAAAGGAGTAGAAAAAGAGGAAGGCCAAACGAGATGGATTGATTCCATAAAGGAAGCCACAGACCTGAACTTACAAGATCTGAACAGGGTGGTTTAAAACAGATGCTATTGAAGGTTGCTGATTCATAGGGTCGCCATAAGTCATAAGCGACTTGAAGGCACATAACAACACAAAGAACACTTCATAACAGAATACCTCATCTTCTTTCCAAAACGTTCATTTCCCTAGTTATCCTTTTCACTAACATGATCAGCCAACATTATGGGCATCTTATTGATGATATGATTGTTGTGGATAACTACAGATGATATTCAAGATTGATGGGGTAGTGTGTGTGTGTGTGTGGCAAAGGAAACAGCCTCAAAATTTCCACAGCAGCTGGTTATAGAGCAGCTCTAATTAATTCTGGCAAGAGAGATCTAGTTGTGACCTCCAATGGGCAAGCAGCCAATGCCACACCATGCAACTTTCATAATCTTCAACAGACATCTTCAAATGACACAATGTCTTCTTCTCCCATTTCTGTCAATAGGAGCCCTCCTAACTGTGATGTCAGGTCAAATTAAACTTAGTTGAATTGCACAGGCATTTTTAAAAAAAATTTTTTATTGCTTTCCTGCTTATGCAGAAGCATGTTCTCAGCAAAGGGAAACCCTTGTGCCATGTACAGAAGGGACAGTTTCAGCATATGAACATTTTTTTCTCATTTGCTTCCA
This sequence comes from Rhineura floridana, assembly GCF_030035675.1. Taxonomy (NCBI): domain Eukaryota; kingdom Metazoa; phylum Chordata; class Lepidosauria; order Squamata; family Rhineuridae; genus Rhineura; species Rhineura floridana. The sequence goes on from NC_084480.1 coordinate 248,051,059, forward strand.
TAAGAGAATACCACTCACTTCCTTTGAAAGAGAAAAATAAATAAATAGCCAGTACAACAGAAACTTTGGGTTGTATAAAACGTAGTCATCCCATTAGTATAAGGACTTCTGGCTGTGCAATGGGCAGAATTCACTGGAAATCAAGCCCAGAATGGAGTTCCATTTGTGCAAGATCCTTTCACCCAGTTGGGTGATTCCTCTGTCACTGCAATGCAGGAGCAGACTCCAACCCTTTGGAGAGGCTTTCCAGGAGTTACAAGGAGCTGCAGAGGAGGAAGGGAGGAAGAAGATTGATTGCTTCAGTTGTCTTCTGCTTGTGACATCATTGGATAAAATCTGGGATTTCCAACCCTGTGTTTGACTTGTAACATTAATGCAAGAAGTTTCAGCACTGCCTCTCCTGCTTGCCAGTTACCTCTCACAAATGTTCTCTGCTACCTTAACATGCCTGGGCTTAAACAGAGTATGGAGGAGGGGTGCGTGTGCAATCTCTGTCAGAAGTGCAACCACAGGGATCATTCAGTTTGTAACTTAAGGATTAATTTTGTTCTCAGTTTTAGTCAACTACCCAAGAGGAGGTGGAGGTGTTGCATAGCAATCAGGGAAGGTGGCATGATCTTCCCTAAGATAGCATGTGCTCTGATTGGCTGTGTAGTTCTGAGGGAGTCTCCCTGCTATGTACAAGGCCTGAACTGAAAGACAAACTCTCTCTGTATTATACATTGTTCATTTTGTTGCTCAGGCATGTTGGTAAGCTGTTTTGGAAAATTTTATATTGAAATATATGCTGAAAGTGTGTTTGAATGTAATCCTATGCATGTTTATTCAGAAGTAAGTCCCATTGAGTTCTGTGGGGGCTTACTCCTAAGTAATTATGCATAATATTGGATCTCTAATTAAGTAAATAAATAAAATGTAACCTGTCTAAATCTTCCAGTGAACTGTCAGTTCAATGAATATCATAGATAAAATACCAGAAACAAATTTATAAGAATTCACATGTCGCAAACCTCACTTCTGTTGTGTTTAATCACTTTTTGTTGTAACCCAATATGGAGTCCTCTGACCACAGAATGCACCCTTAAAAGCTTTGCAGAATGTTATCAAATTTATAGCTGATGGAATGTTAATTTGCAGGATTTCTTTAATATTAGAGTGCTCTAGCTCATCAGATAAATGTTTATCTTCACTATATTGTCTGTATTGAAAGCCTTTCTTATGATTCATGTGCATTAGCAGAAGAACAGGCTATTTTTGACAAGTAGCCATTTCTCTGTCTGTCTCTTTCTCTTTCTGTTTTAGACTATGTTTCCATGGAAAAGGAAAACATTTTCATATGATTTTTTAATAGGGGGAAAAGAGAACAATATACACAAATGTAGCTACAAACATTCGGGGAACAATACAGAGTCTTTAGCCTGATCTAGGCATTATGAAATTCAACCAACAAATGGAAATGGAGGTGGGACTCATGTGCCGGTGCCGCTCCAAATGCCCACATTGCGCCTGGCTCCTCCAACCTTGCATTCCCACATTGCATTGAGCTGAATGCACTTAGCAGACTTCCCATGCTTTGGGACTCTGTGCAAGCGGGTTTCCAGGCACAGAGAGAAGTGCATTCAGCTTAACACTTTAGAATCTCTCGTCAGGCCTTCCCATCCAGGAATGGAGCTGGAGGTGAAACAGATGCTGGGGCTGGGGCTGGGGCTGGTGTGCATTGCCCCACACCAACTCTACCTGTTGAATTCCCTAAAGCTTTATATAAACAGGCAAGTTGTTCCAGAAGAAGCATATCTCTCTCACATGTGTGCATGTGCACACACAGGCATACATATATCAGGGCACTTTTCATTCTTCAAATGGAAACCTCTCTACCTCTTCTGAGCCCTAAATGATTTTATGCCTGAGTATTTAGTTTTACGTATTGATGTTGGATATGGGTCCAGAGACATAGCTGGGAAGCTGCTAAGAAGCCAGCACCACCTTCTCCTTACCACTGGCCCATCCCCTTCAGCTGCCCATTCTGCTTCTTCTGTTTGGGCTATCACTGGTGCCATCACATTCACTTCTAATTTCTCACCATTGTATGGGGTGTGTGTGTCCTGCTCACCAGACAGTCTGTTAATAGCACATTTTTATAGGACAGAGGATGACAGCCACCAATGGGAAGGCCTATGGGAGGAGGCCTGTTGAGGACCCACAAAAACCTGTCTCATTTGATGTAACTGAGAGTTACCCAGTAGAAATATCTTTAACCACTGTAAGGCTTGTGCGTTCCATGCAGCAGTTTCTTGTTAAACCTGCATGGTTTAGAGTTGGTTTAAGCGTTAACTTTGCCAAAGGATCTGCATAGCCATGGCAGCTTTCCTAGTCTTCCTCCCTACCAATCACAATTTCCTAATAGGAGTATTGTCTGCTGGAACACACCACATGAGTCCTTCAGGATAAGGCCATCACTTAGTGAATTTTTCTGTCCTACCAGCAACAGCCCTTGATGTGGAGGCAGGGAAGCTCACTTATGTGATGGCCCCGACTCATGTAGTGATTTTCTAAACAGAAGATATGCTTGGGAGAGGGGAAATGACAAACCACAGGATTAATGTGATTTTTAGACCAGCTCACAGTTTGTGTGGGATAATTTGTTCCTAGTGCCCATGATAAACTGTCAGTGTGGACAGGATAGGGAGCTTCTATTTTGGCTGCAATCCAATACATGTCTACTCAGAAGTAAACTCCATTGGGTTCAATGGGACTTATTCCCATGTAAGTATGCATTGGATTGCAGCCTTCATGTCCTTCTTCAGGAGAAACTTAAACAATGTTAATTGGCTTGCATTGCATGAGAATTTATGTAGCAAAACCACTCATAATCTATAGGTTAGGTGAGATTCTAAACACTGCATGAGAAGCTATCTATTGCATGAAACTCTGTGCTCGACAATACTGACACATTTCTGGCTTCAAGATTTAGGATGTCAGGTGAAAAATATAAACCTGATCAAAACAAGTAAAATGAGGAAAAGTCAAGAAAGGAAAAAGAAGGAAGGAAGGAAGGAAAAGAGCAGAAGGATAGAGAGTGATGTGAAATATAAGGTAGAATGTGGGATAGGACTTGTAGTATTGGAAGCCTTAAACACACACTTCTAGAAACATGCATGTACTTCTGGAAATATGCTTGAAACAGAACAAAAAGAGAACAGTGTTCAAAAAGCAAGGGCTAAAATTATTATTGGGGGAGTGGTATAAAATGTTCCCCTACAAAAAGAAGTTGAATTGCGGACAATGAGATGAACTATTCTGAATTGTTGAGAGTACATCTTAGTAGTTGCTCAAAGTTCTAGAGATTTGTTTTTGGAGTATCGTAGATAGTGAATACCTTTGGTTCTTATCAGTAAAACATTATAGAAGGGTGTTCAGCACCACAAAAGACAAAGTCCATAAGGAGGTGTTTTTTTTTTTTTAAGTGATTGATTTTGGAGCTCATTCAAACAAGGGCCTAATTGCACACATGTGCTTTGAACCAGATATTGTTTGAGCAGGTGTGGTGTGTCCCTCCCCAGACAGCTCTGCTGTTGCATCTGCAAACATGTCCTCTTCTTTCAACCTTGAGTCCCTCAGGCTCATCCTTGAGAGAGGGATAACCCAGCAGGTGCTTTGTGTCTCACAGGTTTACCAGTATCAAAATAAGTTGATAATGTCCCTCACCCCCAGATTACATCAGAAGGTATTGAATCATATCTTCAGAATCACATTGTCAGGTCACATAATACATTTAATACAGATAATTTTCAGAAGAAGAAGAAACAGATGTTAGCACAAATTAATTCTAGTGAATATATTTGGTTGCTTCTCACAAACAGTTAAAGTATAGCATTTGGATATAAAGCAGATTAGGACAGAAAATAATGGAGGGCACCACATTAGCTACCCCTGAGCTAGTTGGAGTAGAGAGGAGGCTTGCTCCAATTTAAAATACAGTATTTGCTCTGGGGAACCAGCCAGGGAGTACCTTTCCCATTCTAGTAAGGTCCCTTCTTTAGTTCAAATGATTTGTTATTCAGCCTTTTCCAAATTCATTTGTTTTTGTTCTCTTTTGCTGAAACATCCATATAGTTGCTTTATTCTTCTGCCCTGTAATCCTGACGATCTTCCAGAAACATTCCTGATATAAAACTAATAGGAAATAATAAATATCTCACTTAGAATATTTCACATCCTAAAGCCCTTCACCAAAGTTACGGTGCCATGTCTCTATAGTAGGAAGAAACGAGAAATGTGCTACATCATTGCATCTCAGACACAGGGAGACATTGGCCCTACTTTTGCTGAAATTCTGGTCCAATACTATCTGGTTTATTTATTTTATGGTTATTCTCCCAAGATTAGATTTTTTAACGCAATGTCATAATGACTTCTACAGCTTTACAGAATCTCCTATTTCATTCTCTGATGTATAAATGCCTTGTTCATGTGCAAAACGTTCTACTAGATTTTCATTACTCTTCTGTTTTTTCTGTGACAATACTTTATTGGGTGATATTCAATAGACATACTTAGAGTAAACCCACTGCAATCAATGGGCTTGTAACATAAGTCCATTGTCTAATGGGTTTACTCTGAGTATCATAAATATCACCCAATGTGTATAATCTATCATTTTTTAAAAAAATCTAACTAAATGCCTTATATAACTCCATTTCTGCTCCTTTTTGATTGATTGTCAATCTGTTGAAAGCTGGTAAGTGAGAACATTTCACCCTGGTAATTTTAACTACAAGCAAACTATGAACCCAAATTTGCTTGTTAAATAGGCATATACCTTCATATATATTGCTTGTGATTTCAAATAAATCTGATTTTTTCCCTTGGTACAAATTAATATCTGCTGGAAGTGCAGGGATGCAACTTAGGTTGATAGGGTTTGCAATGGGAAATGGTAGAGTGGGGAACCTCCAAGCTTTCTAAACTGTCTTTCTGATGTAGTCTGTGTTGACCTTCCTTCAGCTGTGTGAATGGATACTCTTAGGGTTGCTGACTTCACTTCCTGCTCCTCTTTCTTCTTCTCTCACCTTGGGAAAGGAGATGGTTTTCTTTGTCTCTCTCTCTCTCTCTCTCTCTCCTAAAGAGTTCAAAGAGCAAGTGTGGTTCTTTACATGTCCAAATTTAATTAGCTAAATCTGGGATCTTTCCTATCTGGTATCTATTTCCTACAATAAATGTAAGCTTTCTTGTTTTCCTAAATCCAGAGACTTGTTGTGATTATATCCAGAGTAAAGTATGCTCCTTCAACAGGGATTCTGTTACAGTTCAGCTTCTGCCAGCATTCACCTCCAGCGCTAACAATATCTGACTCCATTACTGAGTAGGACCTGATGGCAGGCAGCATAGCTGAAAATGACATTTCTAGACTAGTGATTTAGGCTGAAATTCAATACGTGTCTACTCAGAAGAAAGCTCCATTGAGTTCACTGGGACTTACTTCCAGGTAAGTGTGCATTGGATTGCAGCTTTAGTACTTAATGTCTGAGAAAAAAAATCCCTGAAATGCTAAAGAATGCTTGAAGTGTTAAAGAATGGCCAACAGTACTTCAGAAAAATGACAGCACATGAAGCAAAGTTAAAAAAAAATACAACTATTTACTGAGGTTGAATTTATTTTAAATCATCCAAAGGGATTTGTAAATGCTACTTAGTGCTTTAGTTAAAGCCCAATGAAGTCAACAGATCTTCTCTTCATTACAATAGTATTTCAGTTGAACCTAAGTACTTTTAGAAATTAACTCTAAATGCAGGCATTCCCTAACTTGCTTTGTGATCCTCCCTAAACCAAGGAAATAATTCCTATATTAAAGAATGACAACAGCTGTTTCTGAACAAAACCTGGTTCATTGTGGGATGCCTTGTTGCCCCTCCCAGTTGCACTTTCTTTCTCAATCTTGTCCTTCCTACTGTATCTCCTGGGGGGGGGGGAGATCAGAGAAGCTTGTTACAGATTACTACTTATCAAAGGGTAACATTACTCTAACACGGTCAGAACCCTAAATGCAACTATACAACGACTAGTACGTAGGGACAAAGAAAACTATTACAATAGTTATTGTATAGAAATAGAAAAGGACAACAAAATGGGAAGAACAAGAGCCTTATTCCAAAAGATCAGAGAAATGAAAGGGAAATTTAAACCATGATTACGAATGTTGAATAATCAACAGGGGAACACACTGACTGACCAAGATGAAATAAAAGGAAGATGGAAGCAATATGGTGAAGAACTCTATAAAAGAGATGACAGGATGACAGATTCATTCATGGAGGAACCATATGATGAAGAACCAGAAATTTTAGAATGTGAGGTGAAAGCTGCTCTTAAAATAATAAATGGCCAGGCAAAAATTCAACAAGTACAGCTGTCCTAATCAACTTGCTATATAAGACAAAATGATCCTATTTAGTATCTAGAAATGTATGAAGGATGACACTGCTACAGGACATAAGATTCAGTATATTTTCTTCTAGGAAATTCTCAAATTAAAAAAACCCACCAGCTTAACCGAAAATTTAAGGCCCTTGCAAATTTACTTGTGCACTGAAAGTCATGGAAATTTAGTTAAGACGTTTGCTTTAACCTCTGCATTATGTAAACCAGTAGTTCCCAACCTTTATGGTTACGGGACCCCCTTTGTAAGTTCAAATAAATTCATGACCCCCCCAATGCTAATGGTAATATTATTTTCTGTTAATTGAAAAAATGGTGCATGGCAAAATCACATCTCCAAATAAACCTTTCCATAAAAAGCTCCCTGCAGACAGGGAGGTGTTGCTTTCTTTTCTTAATGCAAAGGGTCATCAAATTGGTATCCTCCTCACCCCCCGCACACACAGTCTGAAGATGTGCAATCCTGTCTCCCAACACCAGTGGGTGACAGCATCGGGCTAATATCTAGGTTCAAATCCCCACCCAGGCATGAAGCCCACTGGGTGACCTTGGACCAGACATAGTCTCTCAGCCTGACCTTTCTCACAAGGTTGGTGTCAAGATAAAATGGAAAGGGGGGGGAACCATATGACCATTTTGAGCAACTTGGAGGAAAGGTGAGATATAAATGCAATAATAATTAAATAAATACATTTCAGCTGCAGTCTGTGGACCCCAGCCTCAGCCAACCTGTGAGCTTTTTAATCATCATCATCATCATCATCAAGAAGCAGCAATGTGATAGAGGTGGGGTTGCTAGATTGTGAAGACAAAAGGGTGGATAGACTGAGAAGGGGGATCAGTGCTTTCACCTCTGTACCTGTCTATCTTCCCTCTTTATGACTTCCTAGCACTTTTGATTTTCAGTTTTGCCTTTTCCTGATTAATCCTACATTCGCTGAGCCTCCTTCTTTAGTCTTTCTTATGTTTTCTACTGTGATTTTGTTCTTATGTTCAGTTCTGAAGCGGTAGAAATGGAGTGTACTGCTTCAGATGGTGTGCGGCAAAATCACATCTCCATTAAAAGCTCCCTGCAGACAGAGACCCAAAATCATGAATTGCATTAGAAACTCCCTGATGTGCTAATCTTCTATCTACAGGGAGGTGTTGCTTTCTTTTTTTAATGCAAGGGTCCAGAAAAATTGGTATCCCCCTCCCCACCCACCCAAACAGTTTGAAGAGACAGTCCTGTCTCCCAACACCAGTGGATGACAGTGTTGAGTTGCTGAGTGTTGTTTTTTTTAAAAGCAGCGATGTGGTGATGGGGATGCTAGCTTGTGCACTGCAGACAACAGGGTGGATGGATTAAGTTGGGTGGTTAGTGCTTTTAGGCCTTGGAATGATCATCAGAACTGATGACTTGGTTAGAATGAATTTGGAGAATGAGAGCGGAGCAGAAGACACATCAGTGCATACAAACACACCTGCCCCTCCTGCAAGCATCTCCAGGCGTGCATGCATTTGGGCAAATGGGAGGGAGGAAGCCCTCAACTGCCGTAGCATTTTGGAGAGAGAGATTGGGGGGTAGAGTGTAGGTGGAAGAAAGAGGGATGCTGGCACACACACTTGGCCTCAGAGATGGGGTGGCAAGCAAGTCCTGGACTTTCTTACTGTTCCTTCGCTCCGTCTGGGCTGAAGGTAAGATCTGGGCAGCCTCACAAATAAGCATAATTTTTAAAAGGAGGTGGAAGCGAAGCAGAAGCCAAGAATGGCAGGCATGCTGGGTGCCAGGAAGGAAGGGAGAAAGCAGCTTTTCCTTGCAGCCTTTTTGCTTCACGAAAAGCCTCTTTTTGCTTCTCCTCTCATTCTGAGCAAGGGCGGCATCAGCAGTGGTAGTGCGAGGAGACGGGAGCTGGCGATAGTAATCCCCTCTTCCTCCTGGTAGATCCATCCTCAGTTTACTTCAGCGTCTACCATGTGTTTTATAGGCAGACGCCTGCCCTTGGCATGCCTGAAAGATGCTCTGCCACTTCAGCAAAAGTCCTCTCTCTCTCATTTGGAGCAAGGGGGAGATTGCAGCGACAGTGGGGAGCAAGACAGCATCCAAGGTATGAAGACTTTAACAAAAAAAATCATTTCTTTACTGTTCGCGGCCTCCTTGGGGATCATGGCCCCCAGGATGGGAACCACTGATATAAACAGTAAAGACATTGTGCAATTTTACACAAAAATATTTTGTTGACTTACAACTAAGGATGCAATCATAACCTGTGGCTAACAGTGGAGGGGCTTGATGAAGTACTGCAGCCAGCACCACATCTACCGTTCTGGAGTTCACATTGGCCAGGGTAGAAGGTTGGGGGGGGAATACCCCTTTGCAACACCAGCTCCCAGGCTGGCACAGTGAAGATCTCCTGATCAGGCCCAAGATCTATGATGGATCCAGCAGAACCTGTGCCAGTCCAGCCCCTGCTCCTCCCACCTACAAAATGTCCCTTGACAGGGTTTTCTGCTGACTATTGCTGGCAGGAAAGCTGCCAATCGTGGTTTCCACCTGGTGTTTGGGCAGGCACATTGAGGTGATCCTTACTGCCAGGACTTGCCCTCCAATAGCAGAGCTCCCCTGCTGGCAGATGCTGGCTGAGCCAGAGGGGACTTCCACTCCATCCAAACCCTTCTAGTATGGCTGACTGGCAATTTAGATTGCTCTGCCCAGCACCCATGCTTTCCCTTGATCTTTCAGTCCCCATCCTTTTTCTCTGCAGATTGAGGCAACACTAAAGGTGAGGACATTACAGAGGCAGTGACCCTGACTCTCCTAGTTACACAATGCTATCATACTTTCTCTCTGTGATTTCATTTGGATTTGATATAATTAGTAGTGGCAGATTGTATATGGAAGAACAAGACTGAATAGATACAGAAACACAAGACTGGTGGAGATGAGCATGGAGGCAAGTGTAGCATCATGAGGCTACTTACAAGTCTGCATGAGAAAGGAGAGGATAAGTTCTGCATTTGGGGTACACATATATAGGAGTGGGCTTTGCAAGAGACTAGCCTTGTTTAAAAAGAAGTAATTGACTGCTTAGAATGCATGACCAAAGCAGAGCAAATTTGATGACCTACTAATACCTAAATGGTTACTTTATTGGTTTTACTTTTGGCTAAACATGTTCAAGACTGGCTCTGCACTTAAGATAAGCTTGGGGGAAAGTTGGTTAATTAAAAGTTTAGAAATTATAAACATGTATCTTATTTAATATTGATATAGCACTGACCCCAGCTGCAGTGTTGCCACCAACCTTCAGAGGAAGAGAACTAGGGCTGAAAGACCAAGTAAAAGTGTGGGCACATGGAGCATAAGATGCAAGTGAGCATAATATGCAAGTATATGCAATGTCTGCAATGCTTTCATGGTTGATGTTAAGGGAGGAGCTTAAACATATACTTTCTATATTTTTAGTTCATGAGCAAAGTAAAACCCTAACTTCTCCTCTTAAACTGGATACTTTAAAAAAATCCTACATAGATAGTACCCTGAAGGCACTGAGAGACAGAAGCCAGCACACACAAGTATAATACATCCTCTTCTGGCTTAGGCTGCAACTGTAACCCCACTTAATTAGGAACAGTGGAGACTGGTATCCCTGATGTCAGTGGGACAGTGAATCCTCTCTAAAACCCAGAGTGGATTCATTGCTCCATTGGTATCAGGGCCACCAGCCTCCACTTGCTTAGGAGGAAACTCCATTGAATTCAGGAGGACTTAATTATGAGTTAACATTATTAGGATTACATAGTTACTACTCTCTTCCTTCCCTGCCCTCTGAGCCACAGTGGTTCTAGTGCAAGCCTGCACAATTTAGAATCTACTAAACTGAACAGAGCCTACTGGCCACATACGTTGTCCTGCAAAACATTTGACAATCCTCTTGTTTTTTCCTATTTCAGGCAGCAGGGAAAAAAGGAGGTTTATTAAGTCCTTAGCTGATTGCTATAGATGACGGGTAGACTGCATTTGCTCAGTAGGTCACCCTTATGCAGGCCTGTTCCAGTGTAAGGTCTCATAAGTCATCTTGTAAGCAGCATTACAAAAATATCTCAAATCCCCAAAACCTAAATACATTTGTGAATGATCTTATGTAGTCACAGCTGGCAGCAGAGGGTGATATACCTACCGTTAATGCCTTTTGGCAAATGTTAAAGTGTGCATTTATCAACACACTATTGTCTCAATTGGCATTCACACAACATAGTCTAAGAACCTTCAATCTCTCACTAAACTAGAGATTTTACTAATTACCACATTCATTTGAATTTTTAGTACATTCAAATAATGAAAGCCATTATTAGGGTCAATCTAAATCCACAGTGTTTGCAATTGTAGGATTTTCTGCTACAATTTGGCTCTGATCTTCAGAGTCTGGGCTTTCATATTATAAGGGTAAACTTTGTTTTGAGCAAGATAGGCATGAAAATATCATTTCTTTGCAGTGACTTAGTTCTGCACAAGTTCATGATTTAATCAAACTTGTACAGCCCATAAAATATGCAATAAACGTTACATGACCAGAGGTCAGTTGTAAAGGAATGTTGTTCAGATCCCGCTGTGCTAAAGATATATCAATTAGCAAGTGTTTCACTCCTAAGGTTCTTTAGCACTGTTTGCAATGTCTGTAATATGTGTACAGGAGATGGGGTAGGGGGTGTTCTACTAGAGGCCCTAATTCAGGCAAGATGTTTCCCCTACAGTACCTTGCCACAGAACCATATTTATTAGCAAAACTATGCTTTCTTTACATGTACCACTTGTACATGTATAGGGAGACCATAAAGAATATGATCCCGCTTTCCCCTTCCAGAAAGGTTTATGTCAGGCTATGGGCACACTGGATGCTTCAAAAGTGACCAGATTGTTTTTTCTGGCTGAGTTTGAAGCAACTCTGTCCTCTGCTGGTCACACCTCCCTTCCCCACTGCTGTCTTCAGACCGTTCAGGACTGCCAATAGCAAAGTGTTGGGCCAATCACTGTCTCTGCCTGAGCCTGAAGCAAAGTGTTTCCACTGGCCACACCTGGAAGACAAAGGAGTTGATCTACCAATCAGTTGCAAAACCACCCTGAAGTAGAATCTTTAAAAAACCTATACAACAGGGAACCTGTGAAAAGCAGTCTTAAAACCAAGAGAGCCTACTGCAGGAAAAGATGCTACTCAGATTACTTTGTACAAAATTCAACCATTAAAGGAAATAGTAATTATGGAGCAAATAACATAACTATAACGTTAAGTGATTTTGCATCTTCATATAGCATTATCATTCTTCATAATCAACTCTATTTTAATTTGGTGAATGACAATGTTATTTAAACATGAATGGAGAGTGCTGTTGCACTCAGGTCCTGCTTCTGGGCTTTCCACTGGCATCTGGTTGGCCACTGTGAGAACAGGATTCTGGATTAGATGGGCCACTGGCCTGATCCAGCAGGCTCTTCATATATCAGTGAAAGGACACAACATTACATGACTTTCATACTACATGAAGAAGGCCATTTTTGTACAACTAAGCATACTTCCCTTATTAAAACTTTCTACATAAACATAGAAGCACATGAGCACAATATTATTAGTAATACTAATTCTTATATAATACACCATTCTTGAGACTGCAAGGTGGAGTTGCTGGAGACTGCCACTATATTGTGGGAGGGATTCAGCTGCATGCTAGAAATGTAGGTTCATTTAATTAAAGTGGATTAAAACAATTCATCACTCTGGCACAACAAATCCACTTCAACCCCATACTTTTCATGGTAAGGAAAGGTGTGGGATATACCGGGAAGATCTATAGCCTCCTTACAAATCAGGATGAATACCTATTATTGTATAATCTCCCCACAAACAAATCAGAACAAATGCTCAATGAAGAGCAGGCATCGTATAACTGCTGTGTAAGCTTTGTGCAAGCAAATCAAGATAAATGCTCAATAAACAGGTGATCAGGAAGAGCCCCGGAATTCTTATTTCTTAGCAACAGCTTAGTGACAGGCATCACTAGAAGAAAAAAGTTGCCTGATGAGCACAGATGAAGGCTTGTTACAGGCAAACTACAAGTCTCCTGCATGCAGTGGATGAAGTGGGAGATAGAAAAACTTCTTTGTAATGGAGCCATTAAAATCAACCGAAAATTACATTCACAAATATCATCACAGCATTTGCGGATAATAAGTGGGTTATAAAAAGCAGATTCCAACCTAAGTGCTAATATTTCAGAAGGGTGCATTTTTGTCCAATAACATTTGGCCCAGTAATTGAACAAGGCCCATTAAACATTTACTGAAAGTTTGAATGGAAACAAATGCAGATATGCTTGACTCCCCCAAATCCCAAGTTAGGAATTAAGGAATGGTAAATGCTCCTGAAAGTGAATGTATCATATCAATCAATCGATCGATCAATATAAACCACATTGTGAGGTCTGCCTGAAAAGCGGTATATAAATGATGAAAATAAATAATAATAAATAATAAACTATTTTAGAACACCATGTACACCCTTCTGTGCTAACCAACTATGGTGTAATAAAGCACGAGAGGTGCATGTATAAAGCTAATATATGAATCCTGCACAACACCAACTTTTAATAAAGTGCCACTTGAGATATTTAAATATTAGGCTGTGTACACACTAAGGTGTTAATGTTCATGTGGGTTGCACAGATCCAATTTTTCCACGTGTGATTTTGGGCACTTTCATCCACACAAGAGGACTTTCAATTTAAATCTATCTTCTTGTTTCCTGTCCACAGCAGGGGATGGTGCTTGATGGGATGTATTTTCATTATGTGTTGTTGTCCCCTCCTTTCAATTGCTGCTACTCCACTCTCTGGAAGTTCCAGAAACCTGTCCATTGAGGCACCCCCTTTTTTAAAAAAAATGTTTTGTCTGTGGATAAGTGCAATAATGAACTTTCACCAAAGAAAGTTTCAAGCACATTTCACAATGGGGAAAAATGACAATTTAAAAAAAAAATTGAAACACATTAACACTAGAGTCATTCAAGAGGCAGCTGCTTTAATTTGGATTCCTGCATTGAGCAGGGGGTTGGACTCAATGACCTTATAGGCCCCTTCTAACTCTATGGTTCTATGTTTTCTGATTTACCACATTTGTGTAAAACAGCAGCTTTAACGATTAGAAAAAAATGTTTTGCTCCTGATCCCACCAGGTAAAGACCCTGCCACCCACTGAGTGCTTCACCGGGGCAAAGAATAGCCAGGACAGGCAGAAGAACAGGCACTTTCTGTCTTCAGACACTGTCCCACAAAGCAGAAAACTTCAAGAAGAACATAGACAATACATTTCACATATAAGCACACATTACTAAAACAGGATGGGAAAGCAATTTGGGAGATGTTTGGAGACATTGTTTCTCTTTCCCACCTCCTGTATCTGCAAGGACCATTTCTATTTTTATTTTTAGTACAGCACAAAACAGCTGTTTCAAAAAAAAAATACTTTGTGCCTTGAGAAGCAACTGGTAGAAATAGGCACACTGCATTGTTCCCTTTAGGCTGATGGAAACAAAAAGGGCTAGGTTATACTCATGCAAAGAACAAATGGAAATGCACATGCACAAAGCACCACCAGCACAATGCATTTCAGTGCATCCACACTCAGGTAATGTGTGATTTTATGTTGGATTCCTCCGCATCTTACCACATTATCCATAGGTTGAGAAAGTCCGAATTAAATGGGGGGGGGAACTGCAGGCTGCCACTTCAGTGAGGACAATGTGTGTTTGACACAATGAACATGCACACATGGGGGTCATCGAATCCACTTCAAACTGTTTGTACACACCCCTATATTCCTATAATATTATTTTTACAGGGTATTATTTCTCCACTGTATGTTGAGCTGCTTATACCAGATAAAAACAGGAAATCATGGCCTTAGTTCTCAATAATGACCACCAGTGCCTGATCCTGGCCACTTCACACTGGACAAAATACATTTATTTCAAACATCTGTTGTCAAAGATATGCACCATATTTAATAATTAATCCTCCTAAGTGGCATCTGTGACCTGGTACAAGATGTAATTGTGGTGGAACTGATTCAAAACAGTAACCACAATGCTAGAAAATTAAGTGGAATGGTGACAAGGTGTAGCAGTCACATTTGACTTCAAAAGAGAAACTTCTACAACATTAGGGGATTGTTAGCAAGAAAGCTGCAAGGAAAAGACAAGAGGCTCAAATCTCTCCAGAACACTTGGGCAATGATTCAAAACCACAATATTAGAAGCTCAGATAGAATGCATGCTGAAAATCATGAAGTCTCAGAGGACACCAGCATGGTTAGCTAACAGAGTCAATGAAGGCATGAAGGCTTACCTCAGAAAGTGGAAGTCATCCCTCAGTGGAGTTCTGTCTCTGATGTTGGTGGGACAAATCTGATGCCCTCTCAGGGACCATAGGATTGCAACCTTAGGGGAAGGGCCATAGCTTAGTGGTAGGGCATCTGATTTGCATGCAGATGCAGAAAATGGAGTTTTAGACCCTTCGGAGGCCCACTGTGAATTGTTTGCAAGGCACTGTGAGGGTAAAGTTGCTTGCCTCCATAGCAATCTTGATGCCCTGTCCACATCTACTGTAGTCCCCAGTGAGATGTCCAGCGCAACATCTGCTGCAACTTCTTGGGATCAGTTTTAGTTGATGTGGCCTGATGATGTAGACAAGGTGCTTGCAACGATGTGGCCAGCAACGTGTCCTCTTGACCCTTGACCCTCTTGGCTTATTAAAGCTTGCCGAGGCAATTTGACCGAGTGGATCCAGGGTGTGGTCAATATGTCATTGCGGGAGGGAGTGGTCCAGCTGCCCTGAAAGAGGCGGTGATCCAACAGCTCCTGATAAAGCCCTTTTGGTTTCCAACAACTACTGCCCAGTCGCAAATACCCCCTTTTTAGGCAAGGTGATTGAAAAACAGCAATTCAAAGTACTCTTGGATGAAACAGATTATCTTGACCCATTCCAATCTGGGTTCAGGCCTGGTTATGGGACTGAATTGGCCTTGGTCGCCCTGATGGATGACCCTTATCTTGAGAAGGACAGGGGGAGTGTGAACCTATTATTCTTACTTGATCTCTCTGTGACTTTTGATACCATTGACCATGATATCCTTCTGGGCTGACTTGGTGAGATTGGTATTGGAGGCACTGCTTTACAGTGGTTCCGATCCTATCTCCAAGGTCATTTTCAGATAATACCACTGGGTGATTGTCATTTAGCCCTCTGGCAGTTGTTCTGTGGGGTGATGCAGGGTACCATCTTGTTCCCCATGCTGTTTAAAATCTATATGAAGCCTTTCGGAGTGGTCATTAGGAGATTTGGGGTGAGATGTACCCAGGTCTATTTCTCTGTAACATCTTAATCAGGAGAGGCCGTGCAAGCCCTGGACCTCTGCCTGGACTCGGTGGTGGGCTGAATGAGGGCCAGTAAACTGAGTTTGAATTCTAGCAAGTTAGAGACGCTGTGGGTTGGTGGTCCCTGAGTTTGGATAATTGGTCAGTTGTCTGCTTTGGATGCGGTCATACTTCCTCTGAAAGAGCAGGTTTGTAGTCTGGGGGTTCTCCTGCATTCATCTTTGTCGCTAGAGGCCCAGGTGACCTCTGTGGCTAGGAGTGCCTTTTACCAGCTTCGGCTGGTAAGACAGCTGTTCCAGTTTCTGGGCCAGGCACTAGTTGTCCATGCACTAGTAACCTCCAGGATGGATAACTGTAATGTGTTCTATGTAGGGCTGCTCTTGAGGTTGGTCTGGAAGATGCATCTGGTGCAAACTGCAGCTGCGAGACTGCTCACTGGGGCACTATATCACCAATATGTTACCCCGCTGCTGAAATAATTGCAGTGGCTGCCTATTGGCTACCAGGCTAAGTTCAAATTTCTAGTGTTGATGTACAGCTTGAGACCAGGTTACCTGAAAGATTATCTTATTTATTTATTTATTTATTTATTTATTAGATTTCTATACCGCCCCATAGCCGAAGCTCTCTGGGCGGTGCACAACATTCAAACATAAAAATACAATAGGTCACATATAAACAAATTTAAAACTTTTTAAAAACTTTAAAATTATAAAATATCCAGAAGAATCAAGACCATTTTTTTTCAACACATACTAAAATGCTAAAATGCCTGGGAAAAGAGGAAAGTTTTAACCTGGCGCCGAAACGATAGTAATGTTGGCGCCAGGCGTACCTCCTCAGGGAGATTGTTCCATAATTCGGGGGCCACCACTGAGAAGGCCCTTTTTCTTGTTGTCACCCTCCGAGCTTCCCTATGAGTAGGTACCCGGAGGAGGGTCTTCGATGAAGAGCGTAGTGTACGGGTGGGTTCATATCGGGGGAGGCGTTCCACCAGGTATTGTGGTCCCGCACCATATAAGGCTTTATAGGTTAAAACCAGCACTTTGAACCTTGCCCAGAAACATATAGGCAGCCAATGCAAGCGAGCCAGGATCAGTGTTATATGATCGGAACGCCTAGTCCCTGTTATCAGTCTGGCCGCTGCATTTTGTACAAGCTGCAGTTTCCGGACCGTCTTCAAAGGCAGCCCCACGTAGAGCACATTGCAGTAATCTAACTTCGAGGTTACCAGAGCATGGACAACCGAAGCGAGATTCTATCTATCCAGATAGGGGCGTAGCTGGGCCACCAACCGAAGTTGGTAAAAAGCATTCCGTGCCACCGAGGCTACCTGAACCTCAAGTGACAGGGATGGTTCTAAAAGAACTCCCAAGCTACGAACCTGCTCCTTCAGGGGGAGTGCAACCCCATCCAGAACAGATTGAACATCCACCATCCGGTCAGGAGAAGCACCCACTAACAGCACCTCAGTCTTGTCTGGATTGAGCCTCAGTTTATTAGCTCTCATCCAGTCCATTGTCGCAGTCAGGCATCGGTTCAGCATATTGACAGCCTCACCTGAGAAAGATAAAAAGGAGAAGTAGAGTTGCGTGTCATCAGCATATTGGTGGCAGCGCACCCCAAAACTCCTGATGACCGCACCCAGCTGTCATGCCAGTTTGATCCCCTTAATTATTTTCCTGGGTCCCTGGTCATAGATAGTTAAATCTTTTGATATTTTTCCATCCTGGTGACCCGGTGATTTTTACAGCCCAGCTGTATCAGCTTACAGCAAATTGGCACCTCTTTATCAGCAAGAGGGGCCTGGTTCCGTCAAGGCCGTAAAAACTCCTACGGCTTGTTATGGGAAACCAGGAGGGACGGGGCCTGGTACTGTTTCATCGTTTCATCATTCCTGTGATGGAACTGCTAATTAGTTGATTGTCTCCAGCTGAGGCAGGGATTTTCTCTATAAGAGAAGGCCTCAGTCTCTGGGCTGTGTTCCACTTGTGGGCACCACCTTGCTTATGGTGATGCTCTGCGGTGGCTCCATTATACTTCCTGACTGGCCGTCCCTGAGGGGAAGGACGCTAACTACTGAGAAAGAGCTGAGGCTTTGTAAGTACAACTGAGGCGGTTAGTTTTATTATTTTCATTTTGTGCCAAGAACCTTTATATCCTGTTTGTTATATACCTTGCCCCTTTGGGGTGTTGGTTTTAGGATTTGATTTGCTGCTCCAAACTATTTGTATGTACCTTTTTATCTTTTGTACCCTTTATCCCTTTTCTTATTTTCTTTCTTTTAATAAACTTTACTTATTTTAAAGCAACGTGTGTTTATTCCAGAGAAGGGGTTCAGTTACTAAGTTCAGTCCTGGCTGCTTGACCAAACTACCGTGTACTAGAGGAACGTTTTCACTTAAGACCTCTGAAGGGGCCAGGAGGGTATCAAGCCTCTGGTCCTGAGAGGTTTAGGTGTTCAGTGGGCTCTGGGGGTCCCTTCACCCCAGAGTAGTTAACCAATAGAAGGGTGGTGGCAGTACTACCGTGCAGGGTTGGTGTAAGCCTACACAGCCCTAGCAGACCAGGTTTGCTAGGATCAATTGCCCAAGGCTGGGGATTGATTCCTGGGACAGTAAAAGTAGGAGGAGTGGAACTCCCTGCTTTCACTACACCAGCGGCTTCATATAGATATTAAAAAGCATGGGGGACAGAACTGACCCCTGCGGAACACCATATTGGAGAGCCCAGGGTGCCGCGTAATGCTCCCCAAGCACTACCTTCTGGAGACGGCCCACCAAGTAGGAGCGGAACCACTGCCAGGCAGTACCACCAACTCCCAACTCAGTGAGTCTCCCCAAAAGGATACCTTATATACCTAGCAGATCACTGTGCTCTGCAGGTGAGGGACTACCGCAGATACCATCATATCAGGAGGTCTGTTCCACACAACATAGGAAATGGACCTTTAGTGTAGTGGCACCTACCTATTGGAATTCCCTTCTTTAAATATTAGACAGACACCATCTCTGTTATCTTTTCGGTGCCTATTGAAGACCTTCCTCTTTCAGCAAGCCTTTTAAGCAGAGACTTTATCCCAGTCTATGTTGGAACTGTTTTTTAAGATGTTTTTAAACCTTTTTTTAAAAGATGTTTTTAAACCTTTTTAAAGAATGTTTTTAAAGATGTTTTGTTTTAATATGTTTTTAAGGATGTTTTTGTTTTAATATATTTTAAAGTCTGTTTTATGATGGTTTAAAGTGTGTTTAGTGCTTTTGTTTGCCTCCCTGGGCTGCTACTGGGAGGAAGGACGGGATATAAATAATGCAGGTTTAATCCCCATCATCTCCAAATAAGGCTGGGAGTGTCCCCTGCCTGAAACATTGGGGAGCTGCTGCCAATCAGTGTAGACAATACTGAGCTAGATGGACCAATTGTCTGACTCAGTATAAGGTAGCTTCCTATACTTCTATGTTCCTAATTGTGTATTGTTTATTTGTTTATTGCTTAGTCCAAAGACCATTGCAAGAAGGCACTGAATACAAGACATTAAAATATTTAGGACTTTCATGTAATTTCAAAAATCACAATTAAAATTAAATAAATAAAATGTATAACTAGTCTTAAGGTAAACGAAGCTTGACTTATAAAACAAATAAACATTACAATAACGAGTAAAATAACATAACATCTAATAACATAGCGAAGAGCATTTTATACACTCATATCTCCAAATCTCTATAACAATTAACAGAAATGGAATCCAGGAAATTTCCCCTGGATCTAGCAGCCTTCACCGCAAAACCAGTGACACTCCGGATCACATATTGATTTGTTGTTTGTAACAAGAAACAAAGTTTCTCTTTCACACCCCAAAATTTCATTTTCTTTAGGAAAGGCTCTAAATAACTTTCTCTAATGTCAGTATATAACTGGAACTCGAGTATGTAATGTGCCAAATCCTCCAGAACTGGCTTTCCACAAACACACAACCTGTCTTGTACTGGTATACCGTCAAATCTCCCCCATTTCATCATTGTATCCATTTGTTCAAAGTGTAGGCTTGTGTAGGCTTTACAGACTTCCATTTCCAAGGGGAATGCCAGGTATTTTTCATATTTACGCTCACGTTTTACGCTAGCTAGCCATTTCACTGTTCCTGTGGAAGTAAGGGCAGTTATGTCAGTTTGTGCTCCTACATCAGACACTCTTTGTTTAAAGATCTTATTAATAACATTCAGCCTTGGATTCAATGTCTGAGCAGAGAATCCAAAATTTGGGAGTAGATTTGAAAATTTCTGCCACCAAAAGTTTCCTTGAGGAAGTGTCCTTTGTTCCTCCAGGCAGAACTTAGGGAGCCTTTCTTCCATTAAGTTATTTATTCTGCACCAGTAGTTTGCCATGCTGACATATATTAACCCTGAGATCTTATCCATGCCCAGTTCAGCTATAGTTAAATGAGCTGGGGTAGATTTTGAAACCCCTAGAATCGTACGCAGGAAGCAACTTTGAATGTTTTCGATTTTAGAAAGATCTGCAAAGCCCCAAATTTCAGCGCCGAAAATTAGCATTGGTATCACCTTTGCTTTAAAGATGTTTATAACTGGGTGTAATGAGCCTGGATATCTGTAATTTAGCAGTCTGTTTAGGGATCACAAGCTGCCGACAGATTTCATTTCAGTTTTCTTTATTTGTAATGCCCAGGACCCTGAAGATGAGAAGGTAATGCCAAGATAGCAATAAGATGCAATAAGATTTTACCTGCTCTAACTCTTTGGAGTTAATATACCATCTATGTGATTTCCTCTGTTTACCAAAGACTACTACTTTATATTTATTGTTATTAGTAACCAAGTTGTTTTCTGTACAGTAGGAACTAAACTGTCTTAGCAGTCTTCTCAGACCAACTTGGGATGTTGAAAGGAGGATCATATCATCTGCATATAATAATATATTTACCTCTCTGTTTAAGATTTTGGGCATATGATAATTCTGATTTTGTAGCGAAACGACAATATCATTAATATAAAAATTAAAAAGAAACGGTGCTAAAATACAACCTTGGCGTACACCTTTATATGTGGCGATCTTGTCTTTCAGGGCCAAACTTGAACCTGTGCTGACCTTCAAGTAAGTTTCTGAGTAAAGTGCTTTCATTAGGAATAAGAGCCTCATATCTATATTTGTGTTTGACAACTTTTCCCAGAGACAGCATCTATTTATAGAGTCAAAAGCCGCACTTAAATCAATAAAAGATGCAAAAAGCTGACCACCCTTTGTGGAATATTTAGTTATCAAATGAAGTAATGTAAAGCAGTTATCCATGGTGGATTGGCCTTTCCTGAAACCAGCCTGTTCTTCAGCTAAGATAGAATTTTCATCTGCCCAGTCCTCTAATTTTTTCAAGAGATGCTTGGCATAAATTTTGGCTGGGATATTAATCAGGCTAATTGGTCTGTAGTTTCTAGGATCCTGCCGATTACCTTCCTTAAATATTGGAACTACTATACTAAGATTCCAACCTTTTGGGATGCAGCCTATCTTGTTTATATGGGTAATCCTAATTGTGTAATATACCCACTGTGATGTCAGATAAGCTGCATATGTAGGAAAGCAACTAGGTGGAGAGGCCTGATTGTTTGAACTGGGCAGCTGAGTTCAGGGGTTGACTCACCAAATTGTGGGGTCCATTATTTATTTTAACTCTGCTTATGTCAGAGTAAAGGCTAGCTATAACTTTCACATGGTGCATCAGGAGCAGAAAACTACATCAGTAAGACTATCCCAGACGGAATAGGAGAAGCTTATTTGACATTTAGGATTTCAGTTAGTTATTCAACTGATGCATATATCTTTTACTTCCTGTACTCCAACATGCATTAAAAGCTAGAATTTTGTCCACCACTGTAAAATTCTAGTGGTAAAAAGGTAGTTGCAAGTGCAAAGCAGTTGCAAGCATACTTGGAGGAAGCAGATTATCTTGATCCATTTCAGTCCGGCTTCAGGCCTGGACATGGGACTGAAACGGCCTTGGTCATCTTGGTGGATGATATGAGGAGGGCGTTGGATAGGGGCGAATGCCCCTTCCTCCTCCTCCTGGATCTCTCAGCGGCTTTTGATACCTTTGAGCACGGTATCCTCCTGGACCGTCTAGAGAGGCTGGGTTTAGGGGGCACTGTATTGCAGTGGTTCCGTTCCTTCTTCTCTGATAGGTATCAGAAGGTGGCACTGGAGGGTGAGGTTTCGGACCCATGGCCTCTCACTTGTGGGGTACCACAGGGTTCCATCCTCTCCCTGATGCTGTTTAACATCTGTATGGGAGCTATCATCAGGAGATGTGGGCTGCAATGTCATCAGTATGCGGATGACACACAGCTCTATCTCTATCTCTCATTCAAGTCTTCACCAGGGTTGGCTGTGGAAACCCTGTCCAAGTGCCTGGAATTGGTGAGTGGCTGGATGGGAAGGAATAAGCTGAAGCTGAAACCTGACAAAACTGAGTACCGTTCGTGGGAGACAAGAGAAGGTTGGGGGATGTTAACTTGGTCCTTAATGGGGTACAATTGCCCCTGAAAGACCAAGTCCGCAGCCTGGGGGTCATTCTTGACTCCCAGCTGTACATGGAGGCTCAGGTCTCGCCTGTGAGCCAGGCGGCATTGTATCAACTCTATTTGATATGAAGGCTGCGCCCCTACCTTCCAAACCATCTGCTCCCATTGGTGGTACATGCCCTGGTCTCCTCTCGCCTAGACTACTGTAATGTGCTCTACGTGGGATTACCTTTGAAAATGGTCCGGAAGCTGCAACTGGTACAGAATGCGGCGGCTTGCCTGATTAAGGGTAGCCACCACCGAGACCACATTACTCCAGTGCTGAAGGAGTTGCACTGGTTACCACTTGCTTTCCAGTCCGAATTCAAGGTGTTGGTTTTGACCTTTAAAACCCTGCACGGTTTCGGCCCAGTCTATCTGAAGGAGCGCCTCCAGCATCATCAATGTTGCCACCCAACAAGATCAGCCTCAAAAGAGCTCCTCTCCATCCCACCAGTTAAATCAGCTAGACTGGTGAGAACTAGGAAGAGGGCTTTTTCAGTCATGGCACCCGCTCTATGGAATTCCCTCCCAAATGACATCCGCCATGCCCCCTCCATAATGAGTTGCTGCTGGACCTTGAAAACCTGGCTTTTCAGGCAGGCCCTTGGGGTGGGTTAGGTTTTAGTGTTACTGTTGGAATTTTAAGGTTTTAATGTGAATTGTATGTTTTATGTTGTGCGTCGCCCAGAGTTGCTGGAGAACCAGCCAGATGGGCGACTAATAAATTTAATAAATAAATAAGTAGCGCCAGAGTAGAGTATTTTGCATAGATCTAAACTCTGGAACAAGCACATTGACTTGATACATTAGCTACATGTCATGGAAACAGAATGTGGTTCTTGGTGTATATATAAAAATTGACATGTTTGTAGTCCATTATGTTAAAAGATATGCTTTATTTTTAAAAAAATACTTTTTAGATATCTTTGTCATAATGTTTTCTTATATTTTATAGCTTAAAAAATAAGCAGGCCCTGGATGTGGTGAAGAAAAAAACCCTGAGACATTAAGGTTCCAGATCCAAGAACTGTGTCCAAATGAAATGAAAATGACAATTGGAAAAAGAAAACTGTAAAGTGGAAATTAATGCACTTTAATAGGTGATCTGCTTTTGCTAGTTATTGGATGGTAATAGAGTTGGTTGTGATGTAGTCTAATTAGCAGCTTATAAATTATATATGTATTTTTTAATAATTCCAATATATTTACAATAAAGGTGTTTTTTTGTTTGTTTTTGTTTTTAAATTCAGCATGGAGCAAGCCGTTTGATGTGGCTCAGCAAAAAGCAATGCTATATACTGAAAAAGCAATCAACCAACTCTTTGAGTACATCAAGCAGGTTACTTCAGATGGTTTTTAATCGTGATTATGAAAACATAATTAGGTGGCTTCATGTTGGTCAGTGAAGGCAGAGGGAAAAGTGATTATTCAGAAAAGAAAAATATATAGAACATTATTAAAGAGCTACAAAGAATGTACACAAATATCAGAATGTACATACATGCACACATAGACACATATTGCTGGCTTGCTTTACAAGTGTATCAGCAGCTAATATGTTTATACAGACTGCCATTTCCTGTAAGATTCCAGAAGGATTCTAATTTAAACAAACACTGCTTATGTGGGTTATCCTGCAGTGACTTTGGAAAAATGCCTCTTTTTACTATGCTACAAATCATTAATGTAATATGAATAGAGGGGAGGGAATCCTTTAATTGGATTTTATTTACTTCCTTTATTTATTATAAGATTTCTAAACTGCCTTAAATGGCACATTGCTCTCACCAGGCAGTTTACACAATTCCTCAACAAAAACATAATAATATATTAAATCTATCAAATTAAAACCACATTACCCCTTTAAAACAAGCAGTAATAAATAACTGTAACATAGCACTGCAATTAATAAAATGTGAGATGAAATGAAATTTCTTAAGTTCTTTCTTTAAAACTGCCAAAGATGGGACCATGCACATTTCTTGGAATGCTAATTCCACAAATATGGGACCACCCCCCCATAAAGGTGCTGTCCCTGGAACCCATCAGTCTAAGGTCACTTGCTGACAGGCCAAAAAGCAGAGCCCCAGAAGCTGATCTTTAACCCCAGGCAGGCTCATACAGGTTCAGGCAATCCTTCAGATAACCTGGTCCCAAATTGTTTACAGCTAAAGCCAGCTCTTTGAAATAAGCCCAGAAGAAACAAAGCATTTTCTGAGAAAAACACACAAGCCATTTGCTTGCATTTCCACAGTTTTAATATAGCTGCGCTGGCTGGGGCTAATGGGAATTGTAGCCCAAAACACAACCAGGAGGGCACTAGAGTCTTGATGTCCCTTTGTATAATATATTATACAGCCATGAGAGTGGCTGTATACTACAGCCAGCATGGATTTTTCACATTCTGCAGTGTTAAATTGAAAATAACCCCCCATGCCATTCTCATGCTATCCATAAGCTCATTTCAAATCAAAACCTTACAAAACGTATGGTCCTGAACTCAGAAATGCTTGCTTAACAACCCTCTAAATTTTCATGGTGATACACACAATATTCAGAGAGAATCAAGAGTTCAAAGTGTAAAAAGAGAATGAAAAAACCCAGATCCCTTTTGGACTTTTTTCTATCAGAATTCTCATAATCTGTTGAAATTAATTACAAATCAGCAATGTTCACAGAGTACCTGTAATCCTATTACTGACCTTGCCCCATAATCTGACCTTCATTGTCTGAAGTTTAAAAGTTTTAAAAAATGCCTACCTGATTTTTAATTAATTTAAGACATTTAATGATAAGCCTGGGCATGCTCAGTAAGAACCAGCTGTCAGTGTTCTAAAAGGCAGACCAGAGCTTGGAAGTAACTCGTTAAAAATAATGAGTTACTTGTAATTCGTTCCTTTTTTAAGTAACGAGGGCGTAACGTCACTACATTTTGCTAGTAATAGAACGACTAGCAATTTCCTTACTTTTTAGCAGTAACTGTAATGTTTCTGATGTTATATTTGGACGTTACTGGGGCGAGAGGAAGAGGAAGTCTTCTGCTCATGTGATTGGTGGACAGAAGACATGTGCCTCACACGGGAGTTCTCTGCAGCGTCACTCTTCCCTCGTGCTCTGTGTTAGGAGGCACGAGGGAGGAGGTTGTGGAGTTCTGGAGAGAAAAAAAATGGACCGAGAAGGCAGCAGCAGAATGGAGGCGAAGAGAGCTGTGGAGGTGAGTGAGGATGGTGTGTGTGTGTGTGCGCACGTGCCCCGTGCGTCCTGCCGCCCCCCCTCTGCTCATCCCCCACCCCCGCAGCTCCTGCCGTCCCCACCGCATGTCCTGCTCCCGCCCTTGCCACCACGCGCCCCTCCGCCGCTGTCGCGCCGCAATTCCTCTTGGAGCCGCCGCCGCCTTTTCCCTTCTTTCTCAGGAAGGCTGAGGAGGGCACCCTGGGGCAGTGGCATACCAAGGGGAGGACAGGGGGAGGTGGCCCACCCCAGGTGTACTCAGTAAGGGGGTGCATTGTCTGTTCTGCAACAGACCGTTGTCCCCTTGCAGAGCTTGGACAAGTTACTTTTTAAACTACAACTCCCATTAGCCCCAGCCAGCATGACCACTGGATTGGGCTGATGGGAGATGTAGTTCAAAAAAAAGTAACTTGTCCAAGCTCTGCCTGCTCGTCATCGCGCAGGGCGCCGCCCTGCTCTGCTGCCCCTCACCTGGGTTTGTATCCTGGCCTGAGGCACCACGTAGTAGCCCTGCCCGGACTTGCCGCGCATACCTTGCTCGTCTTGCTCCTTGGCCGAGCGCTGTGCTCGCGGCTCCGGTGAGCTCAGCGGCCCGCTCCGTAAAGGCAGCCGGAGCCCGACAGGCGCCTGGAGAGGGTTGCGCGCAACCACGGAGCCCAGGCATAGCAGGAGCCCCAGCAGCGCCCGAGCCATGGGCCTTCGTGAAGCCTCCCTCCCGGCTGTTGAAGGGTATGCAGTGGTGGGCCTCGAAGGAAGCAGCCGGCCCTGGGCGGACAAGGCTGCGTGACTCCCCACGGAGCATATTACGGGTGAGGCAAAGTGGATTGGGCCGCTAATAGTGAGAAGGGCTCAGTTTTCTGCAACGCTACTCTATGCCAAGCACTGTGACTTCAGACCTGGAAGAGATCTGGGGGTGGGGGAGAAGTGTATAGCAAGCCCTTCTTGGATTTCCCCCTGCGAAAAACTCCAGGAAGGTGGCATATGTATTGCAGGGGGGCAAAGGCCTTCTTTGCTTTATTGCAAAGCAGAACAGGGCATAAAAATGTGGATTTGGGACTAAAAAGGGCAAAAGCAGTTCACCAATTCCAATGTTCTCTAGGATTGGGCTGCCGCTTGCAGCTTTGCCTCAAGCTTGTCTGTCACAGACTGGAGCAGGTCAGGGCAATTCTCTTGCCCCTGCCCAAGCCTGCACTCTCTTCTCTGCTGCAGGAGTTGTGCATGCCTTGTATATGACAGGCACAAGCTGTAGGTCCACGTAGTGTTGCTTTAAATTGGAAAATGGCAACCTTACCCAGCCCATTCCTTAGAGGTCTGTGCTAGAACCAGGTGCTTCCTGGCAGCACCTTTCAAAGTGAATATGTTTTGTCTAGTAACTCCACAAAATAACATAGCTGAAGCTGCACTAAAGTATCACTCCACTGTAGCTGCATCAGACTGGCAAGTACTCTGTGTAATTAGGGGGTGGGGCTTTGTGGGTAGGAAATTCTGACCAAAAGCAAAATCTTGCAGAGGAGAGGAGAGGAGGGGGTCGTTTTAGTGCAAATAGGGTTACCAACCGTACTCTTTTAAGAGTACATGTACTCTTTTTGAGATGGTGCAACAGCATACTCATACTTTTCACTTATAGAAGCCAAATGTACTCTTTTTGAAATGACAAAATGATGGTAACCCTAAGTGCAAAGGCAACAAGTGTGCATGAATCTAGAATCTTTGAGAGAGCATGCACATCTGACATGGTGCCATGAGTTGAAGTGGCCACTATACCCCGTGCCATGCTCATCTGGTCACTCGTGAAGCACGGCATTTTTAAATGGAAAGCATTACTTCAAATGTGGCCTCTTAGCAGAGGAGCAGCATTTACCTAGATTCTTAAGCGCCATGCTTGGGTGGCTTTTGTTGGGTCAGGGAGTCACCTGGTGCTGGTTAGTAGCTCTCTCTCTCCAGGGCATATTAGAGGGCCATGTAAATGGAAAGATGCTCCAAACACTGTCTAGGTGGGTCCTGGTCTTTTTTCTCTCCCTGTTCCTCCCTCATCTGGAAACAAACCAAGATTGGAGGTTCTTGTTCCTTAAAACTAAATTGCCAACATATCTGCATTTATTGCTGTAGCCTAGAGCAGTCTTTTCTGTTGCTCTGGGGGTCCAAAGAGAATAAAACACTGAGGGTACTTGTGGCTGGCTTAGCCCCTGATGTGTGTGTCAATTTTAGCCAGTCTCTCAGAGCCAGGGGCAAAGCCAGTTGTGAGATGCCTTTAGTGTACTCTTCCCAGAATGTGCTGCACTTGCCAGAGATTGCCAGCAGGGGTGGGTGGGGGGTGGGTAGGTCTTATTCGGCTTTAAAAAAAAAAATCTCCAGAATGAGATGGGAGCATCTTTCCTTCACCCTCTTGCTTTTGTGTCTGTTGTGGAGCTGGACAAGATCATGGACACAGGATACAAAAGCAGAAGTGCTAACAGCAGGCATCTCATTCTGATTTATTTTATTATTTTGACAAAGTCATTGACAGATTTGCAGAAGTTAAGGCTTGAAAACAGAAACTGTAATGTTATTATTCATTACTGCGACAGACCAATATGTAGGTATAAGTTTTTTTCCCTTTTTTCAAAAAATACATTAATGTAATTAAAAAGTATTAAACTGCAGTTTCAGATGCAACTGTTAATGCACCCGAAATAGAAATAGAACATAACCTCCAGTTTGAAACAAAAAAGGCTGTCTTCACCATCATATGACACTGACCAATAAAAAGGCTTTGAAATTAATAAAAATATATTTGACACAGATTTCTACAATGAGTAATGAGAGAAATATAATTTTCTAGGTTTGATTCTCTGTAGAAACAGTAGTAACACAGGAAAGAAGCGAAGTAAGAACACCAAGAAACATACAAAAATGTAATTCTCCATCTTTGGAGATGTCAGGTGTTGCTACCACTCACCATATAGTCAAAGGCACATCTTACCAAATTATTCCAAGCTACACAGCAAGTGGATTGGACTGTGAAAGACCAACCTAAATTGTATTTGCATTTTTACAAATTTGTAGGGCGGTATAATATCTCAGAGAGGAGGTCAGGTCTCCTGCTCCCCTGGTACATTCACAATAGCTGCCCAATTTCCCTGCTTTTTAAAGTTTGATACAAATATCTGTTGGCTATAGGTATGTTCTTAAACCACAAGGGTTTTTTTTTGGCCTGTTAGTGAATTATATATGCCCTTAAGAGCATAAGAAGAGCCTGCTGAATCTAGTCTGGCATCCTGTTCTAACAGTGCCCAACCACATGCCAATGGGAAGCCCACAAGCAGGTCCTGTGCACTGGAGCACTCTCCTTTCTTGCAGTTTCCAACAACTGGTATTCAGAAGCATGTTGCCTCAGGCCATGGAGGCAGAATATAACCATTGTTGATAGACTTATCCTCAATGAATTTGTCTAATCCTCTTTTAAAGCCATCCACATTGGTGGCCATCACTGCCTCCTGTGATGCCCTTCTGTGCTCTTTGATATCTCTTTATATATTATTCATGACCTAACTTTTCCTAGCCCCACCCCCATAGTCCATTAATCTTTTTGAAAGACCAGTTTGGCTAAATACATCTTATGTGTGATATCCAGTTTTAGTATATTCTGAGTAGACCCATTAAAATCAAAGGACTTAAGTGGCATTAGGCCCACTGATATCAGTGAGTCTACTCTGAGTATGAATTAATTGGCTTTACCCTTGCATGCTTATATCTTACTGCAGCCTTTCCCAACCAGTGTGCCTCCAGATGTTGTTGGACCACAGTTCCCATCTTTCCTGGCCATTGGCAATGCTGGCTGAGGCTGATGGGAGTTGTGGTCCAACAGCATCTGGAGGCACACTGGTTGGGAAAGGCTGTCTTACTGTATAGTTTACACAATAGCTTTAATTTCCTTGAGCTATGCCATATGCTTTTATCTCAGAACTGAACATGATGTCTTTGTTCATTTATGGAGATTCATTGTTTTCTTTTGTATTCATTGTTCCTTGTATCATGCTGATACACTTGATAAAAATAATTATGGTACCAAAGAGTGTAAAGAAAAATGGAAGTGAGGGTACTTCTTAAGAAAAATTATATCTCAGCTGATAATTTGTTGGTGTATAAATGTTTAAGGCTCTCCCCAATGTTAGACGTACTCAGAATAGACCCACTGAAACTAATGAATATGACTAACATAGATCCATTAATTTCAGTTAGTTTACTTACAATGTAGTTGGATGCAAACCTTAGTGTGTTTTAAAGACTATTCATATACGTAAACCATTTAGGGTTGTTTTTTTAAAAAAAAATTAAGCAGTATATAAATCTTGTTAAACAAATCAACTTTGTATGGAAAATTGTAATACACCTTCAGTTAAAGACTGTTATCTCTTTATTTAGTGCCTGGCATTTTATACAAATGTGCATGGCATTTTATACAAAGAACTAGAAGGCGGGTCCCTGCTCTGAATGATCTGCAGTTTAACAATAAACTGTTCAGTGAACAAAAGGGATTCCCTCCCTCCCACACACACACATGTGGTAGTCCTGAAAAAGAGCTACAGTGTTGAAGAAACAACTATTCATGAATGTAATAAAATTCACAAGGTTAACACTGCTAAAGGAACATTACCTATAAGTGTACATAAATTTGTCTTGCATAAGTTATCTGCATTTAGACTGATGGATATAAAGCTCTGGAAAGAATGTCAAACCCTTGAAAATGAAATAGTTTTTTAAAAATTAGTCAAATGATCATACCAAACCTCTCCTATACATCATCAGCCAACGCTTGCTAACAACGTTGGCTATGCTCTACTTCCACTGTTGGAAGGAGTATACTTTTATACTAGTTGCTGGAAATCTCAGGAGGGGAGACTGCTGATGCACTCATGTCCTGATTGCAGGGTTCCTACAGGTATCTGGTTTGCCACTGTGAGAACAGGATGCTAGACTAGATGGGCCGTTGGCCTGACCTAGCAGGTTCTTCTTATGTTCTTATGTTTGAAGCTTGATTTACTAACAGTGTATCAAGTCATTCCCCTCTTCTGCCCCACCCACTAATTTGAGCAGTGGTTTAATGTGTTTTTGTATGTGAAGGTTTGTTGTTTGTGCTGTCTGTGTTCCTACTTGATCTTATTCCTGAAAAGCTTGTGGCATGACTTTTTGGTATTTGCTGATCAGAAGGCAAGGAACATATGTGCTGTTCAGTATATTTCAAAATGCAGTTGCTAGGATTTTAATCAGGGTAAGCCATTGGGAATATAACTTAATTCTGGAATGACTTCAGTGGATACCAGGTGATTTTGGCCCAATTCAAGGGGCTGGTTCTGAGCTTTAAACTTCTATGTGGCTTGGGACCCAGGTATCTGACTGATTGCCCAGTGTCACATCAGCCTGTCTGGATGTTAGATGTACTGAAGCCTTCTTTGGGTGTTTCCATGATTGGATATAAGGTAGGTGATGATGACTAGGATATTACTTTTTTTTAGTGGAGCCTGGTCATGGAACTCCCTCCCCCAAAAAGGGTGCCAGGTGCCTACTCTGCTATGTTTTAGCAGGCAAAAACTTTCCATTCTCCTAAGCTTTTAAACAACCTGTTATATACTGCTCTCTTAGTGCTTTGGGTAATTGCATTTTTGCTGTATGTTATTGTTTTAAATTTTGTAAACTGCCCTCTGATGGATGTCAGAAAGAATAGTATATAAACATTCTAAACCAATACATTCTATATATTTATATCTCTAATACTTTTGTATTATAGTTTCTTAGACTGTTGCTGCTAACTCAGCTTGTTTTGCCGCTGCTTTTATATTCTGATTGGCGAAATATCTGTGCAGTTAAGTTGTACACTTGGTATGAATCAGAACATTACCTTATGGGCTGGGATCCAAAGATCTTCCACTTTTGATAGCTGTCTCCTGTATGTGGATGACCTTTATTCGGATTCTTCATGCATGCAGCTTGCAGTAGAACCTGGACCAAGATTCAGAAAGCTTTATCTAGAGATTTTTGTTGTGCCTGCATAAGCTCTTCCTGATTACACTTGATAGATATTTATTCTAGTGCCTCACATATGGTTCAGTTTATTGTGCTTGTGACTGTGCATCCACACAGAACTACGTGATCAGTTATTTCTTAATTGCTTGTAGCCATTTGGATCACAGCCATGGCAGTGATTGGTACTTTGTTTTTCAATTTCACTTTTTTTGGTGGTTGAGTGGTCCATTTATATTTGAGTATTCACAACTGGACATTATTTTATTGGGCTGTCGCATTCTGGCTTTTAATGATAAGAACAGCTTGACAATGGAACCAACAAGTAGGCAGAGACAGGGAACCTGTGGTTCTCCAGATGTTGTTGAACCCAATTCCCATCAGCCCCAGCTAGCATGACTAGCAACATCTGGAAGCCACATAGATTGCTGAAATCTATGTACTCACTTAAAGGATGGAGTAGAGGCTGGACAACCATTTGTTGAATACTAGATTATTCCTTCATCCAAAGTAAAACAATAACATCACCTTCTGAGTCCTTTGTAGAATTGTTGGATCACTTCATTCTGTACATCCTGTCAATGGTTACAGAGCTGTAGTAACCAAACTTTAGACAGCCTTTTTTTTTATATGTGATCATCCATCTCTAACAACACATGTAGACTTCTGTGTTGACTGACATCAATATGCTGCTGTGATTCTGCTATGCTCATATCCACACCATACTTTTAAAGAACTCTTATACCACTTTAGCATAAATAAATATACATCTGCCTTGTCACTTAGGTGACCTTATGCTGCAATTTATGTACCAATCGTTAAGGCAGCACAAGACTCTTGATTGTTGAAGCCATTTGCTGTGTCTGGCTCTGTTTCACACCTTTTTGACCTCTGCAGCTTGATACAAAATGTGATCCTATGGCAGTTGGACACAATGGGAATAGTCACAAGTTGTCTGCCAGTGAATCCAACCATGTGCTAAATAAAACTGCAGTACTCATTTTGGGAACAATTTGGATGCCAGCAAGCCAGCCCAGTTTGCCATACAGTCTGAAGAAGCCCAACCATTGACGTTTATTAGCATCATATAATTGAAATATTTCATCAATAGTGCAATGAGTAATTCACTTTCTAATTTTAGATAGATATGGAGGGAGGGAGAGACTGACAGTATGTGCAAACAATTTGAGCATTCCTGTTTTTATGCCATCTTACTTACAAGGAACATCCAGCTGCTATAATTTGTCTCATCCTTCACTCTCTTGTAGAACCAGCCTTTGTTCCTTTTTTCAGTGCCAGGGACTTGCTGAGTTCTACCTGATGTGATTTGTCCAGGCATTAATAATGCATCTTCAAGATGCAAGATGTATGAGTTCCTTTTGAAACAAATCTGCTGGCAGAGGACTGCATGGTATTGTGCTGGTGTTTTTTTTCTGGGAGGAAAGCAAGAGGACCAAAAAGGAAAAGGAAAGGTCATAAGGCTTGGGAGTGATGGGTGTCCATTATTATAGGCAGGTCACTGCATCCTCATCTGAGGTCAGGCTCAGAATAATGAATATTACAGCAACCATTCTTGAAAAAAGATCTCTTCATACCAACTAGCCAACGAATCCCTGTGGTTTGAACTAAATGGACCACAGAAAATGAAAGTCATTGTGGATAATCTGGGAAAGTAGTCTCCTCCATTATCTTTTCAGGAGAACAGGTGAGGAAAATTTATCCATTCACCATTTATCTATTCACCAAAGAGAAATGAACAAAAAGAAGCAAATTAATTCAGCTTGAATTTTGAATATTGGTGAAGCACTCCAGCCTGCAGTACTTTGATATCAAACAATGCCATTCATTATAAATACATGTAGCAGAGCATGAGGAGAGCAGGATACAGGAGTTCAGCAAAGAATATCTGGAGAAACAAGGGGCGGTAGGCTTCCAGGGAGTGTAAAGAGCTCTCTCAGAATTAGTCAATAGCCCACACCCCACACCCCTTGCTGTGGGCTTCACTGCCCCTTTCAGCCCCAATAGGGTTTTTAAAAAGTACATTAAATCAATAACTTCCACTTTTAGGGTAGCTCTCCTTCACTGCTGCTCCAAACCTGCCTCTGTTACCATGGCAACTACTGTTAGAAAGCAGTGTGATACCCAGTGTATACACATCAGCCATGTCACCTGAATGGCTACCTGCATCTCCTTCAATATTTGCTACAAAGAATAATCAAGTAGCAGCAACCTTCTACTTCCTCTTACAGTCCACCACCCTAAATTGGCTTGCTTTGTTAACACTGGAATCAGACTTCATATGTTATGGATAGGCAAAGGCGCACTTCCATGAAGAAATGGCCACAACAAGAACCTAGAAAGTACTAAAAGCACAAAGAGATACTATCCAGAAGCACTGTATTTATCCAGAGGTGGCCCTGTATTACAGTTGTTAGATTCTCTGTTCCGATGGGAATAACAACCCAATCCTAAAATAATTATTTGGAAGTAACCATATTATCCACATGATAAATATCATTCTGACTTACATTATCATTATCATGTGAAATTAGGTCATCATTGATCATAGGTCATCATTGATCATTGTAGCCAATTACCCAACAGCAATCAAGATGGCAGGAGAGAAGATTATCACAGGTTGGTTAACAGCCATCACTCATTTTGGCTCTTGCTCAAACTGTAAAAGTAAACTCTCCGCTATGCCATGTACATTTCATGATGATTCTGTCCACATCACAGAAGCAGCAGATATGGTTATGTAGGCTTTCTTAACCACAGGAAAAGTTTTTGCATAATAGGTGCCTTATTTTCCTATGAACCTTCTGGAAAAGGAAACACAAATCATGATTCCTGTTTTTTCATGTTCTTAGGCAATATCAAAATGTTGTCAAACATTTTGAGCATTACAGAATAAGTGACTGACACACATTTCCTGCTTTAGGTTTTATGGGAAACTTAAAGCTTCTTATTTTCATGGCATTTGTTCATTCTATTCTATGCATTGCACAACATTTGTGCATGTATCTTACCAGATCATTCAAGTCTTTGTTCCTTCCCCCATTTGATTGATTAATAACTAGAAAGAGATATTGGCTTAAATAATATTTTCTAGATTATTTGAATACATGAGTGTGGCTTTAAGTGGGATGTTGACTTTCTGCCTTTGCATGCCTGATAGAAATATCTTCTAGAATCTATTGATGATTGCTATCCATTAGAGGATGGGGTCATCCATATAGAGCACTTCAGTCTGAACACCAGTTCCTGACCTTCTCTGTAGCTTTCAGCACAACCTTGAAAGCTTGCAATCCTGCACAAAGGACTGGTTGTGAGGCTAAATAATGATAGAAACAGGAGAATCTAATGTTGGGCAGAACACCTTATTACAACTTACTTCAATATGTCCCAGTAGAAACCGATATACATTCAGGCAAGGTGGTGTAGGTCATTATTAGCATAGAAATGAGGAAGAAGAAAAAGTAAGTCAAAAGAGTAGTTCTGTCTTGCTGGCCAGGCCTGATGGCTACACGACGCTAACTACCTAACTCAGCCTGGAGAGGCACAGCTGCCCCCTACTAGCCTCAGAGGAGCCAGATCCCCTGTCATCTCAGAAGCAGCAGCCCAAGGGCACTGAGGAGCAGTGTAGCCAGCTAGGAAACAGCTGGTTTTGGCAGAAGAAAACACACACACACCAATGCCTCAGGCAAAAGCAGAGCAAGTGGATGAGATAGACTATGAGATATATTTAATCGGAAAAGCTGCACCTATTGCTCTCCCCCAGCAAGCAAACTTTATATTTATATGTTAAGTCTGTTAGGCAAAAAGTAAATGCTTACCAAATAGTAACTTTTTTTTTTTTAGCTGTTATTAGGCATACTGTCAAAGATCCTCCGTGGCGCAGAGTGGTAAGCAGCGGTAACGCAGCCGAAGCTCTGCTCACGGCCAGAGTTCGATTCCAACGGAAGGAGGAAGTCAATTCTCCAGTAAAAGGGGTCGAGGTCCACTCAGCCTTCCATCCATCCGTGGTCGGTAAAATGAGTACCCGGCATATGCTGGGGGGTAAAGAAAGGCCAGGGAAGGAACTGGCAATCCCACCCCATATATACGGTCTGCCTAGTAAACGTCGCAAGACGTCACCCTAAGAGTCGGAAACAACTCGCATTATAAGTGCGGGGACACCTTTACCTTTAGGCATACTGTCTCTTACTCAGCTTTCTGTCAATACACTATATTCCAGAACTGTGAGGCCTTAGTTGCTTATTTTCCTGAAGTGATTTCTTCTGAGAAATCCAGTCTGAATTCTCTTTTTGCTTCAGTTAATTCTCTGGTTCCCTAGTTCTGATCTTGTTTGCCCTTGATTTTAATCAAGGACCCAAAGCAAAATGAGAGAGCTGCAGTGCTTGGTGCTAAATTAAAACCTTGATACACTGGAAAATGGGAGAAAATCACTAGGATAAGATAATCCCTAGATATAAAACCTATAGAAAGTACAGGAAAGGGTTTATTAGGGGTGGGTTGCTCTATTTGTCAAAGGACAGATGGAGTCCAATAAACTAGAAAACTTCAGTGGCATAAACTCCTCCAGAG
Organism: Rhineura floridana; assembly: GCF_030035675.1. NCBI lineage: Eukaryota > Metazoa > Chordata > Lepidosauria > Squamata > Rhineuridae > Rhineura > Rhineura floridana. Next base: position 248,087,292 of record NC_084480.1, read on the forward strand.
AATCTCTGTGGGCGGGAAAAAACCACTAGGCCTAAAACATAATTCAGTATTCAGAACACAGTAATAATACACCCTGACTGAGACTCTGAGGGAGATCTTGAGTTCAAGATAGAAATCAGAAAAGCAGCCAAAGAAGAAATTGTTTTAATACAAGGGGATTTCAGCTCCCTTCATCTTGGGTTCATGTATGTTTGGGTGAGAACAAAAAGGCAACGATAAATGACTGTGCCTCGAGAAAGAATGATTAGTCATGGAACTGACAAGAAAGACAGACAGGCAGAACCTGGACATAATCCTGAGTGGCACTCAGGATCTAGCGCAAAATGCAAGTGTTGCCACTCCAATCAGCAACAATGATCACAGTGCTATCATATTGAACAATTTTAGGGTTGCCAGGTTCCTGGTCTGAGACTGATCCTGTATCTTTAGGAGAAGAGAAAGCCAGCCAAGTGCAGGTGTCCTTGCAACATTGTAATGGGAAAAACCACAAGGTGGAATTCTCCCTTCCCCCTGCACAACTTTTAAAGATACAGAAGACCTCTTGGAGGCCGAGCCTGGCAACCCAAAGTTCTTCTGTATCTTTAAAAGTTGTGCAGGGGGAAGGGAGAATTCCACCTTGTGGTTTTTCCCATGACAGTGTTGCAAGAACACCTGCACTTGGCTGACTTTCTCTTCTCCTAAAGATACAGGATCAGTCTCAGGCCATGAACCTGGCAACCCTATACATAGATGTAGGTGGAAAATCCAACATGGCCACTTTTTTTTTCTGAAAGCAAGCTTCTAAGAAATGATGGGATTGGTTAAAATAATATTGAAAAGGAAAGCCAGGTTGTCAAATTCCTTCAGTGTTCCCAGGTTCAGTCCCCAGCATCTCTAAGTAAGGCTGGGAAAGGCCTCTGGAGAGAAACTCTGGAGATTCACTGCCAGTCAGTATTAATAATACTGAGCTAGACAGAACAATGGTCTGATTCAGTATAAAGCCCCTTCCTATACTACACAATCAATGCTTCCCCTTTCCTGGATGGGTAGTTTTGAGACTGCTCTGAGTCAGGGGTGTAGTAGTCTGGGGTTGAAGGTGGTCATAGACCTGGCACTTTTTTGGGAACAGGGTCCCAGCCAGGTCCCTATGCATGATCCAATCAGCATGAAAAGGGAGTGTGTTAGCTGCTGAGAAAAATCCTTATCCTTTTGTGAGGATTGGAGCCAATTTGAATGAAAGGAGATGAGTCAGCCACTGAGAAGGCTCTTCTCAGTAGCTAACATGCAGCCTCCCCTTTCATGCTGACTGCTCCTAGGGCTGTCTGTTGTAATGGAGTGTGGACTCGCAAGACAACAGGGAGAGCAAGGGAGACAAGGGAAAGAGGGAAAGAGGGCATGACTGTGGAGGGGTGTGGTGTGAGTATCATGAAGGGACCTTGCACTTCTGAATTTGCAAGTACACTACTGCTCTGAGTAGTTTCAAAAGCTCTGAGCAGTATTAGGCCAGCGGTAATTGCATACTCCTTAAAGGGTCCCTCCAGACATCCTTTTTATTGCACAGTCATGATGATTTATACTCATGATGCCATCAGCACAGTCATATGCGATCCTGCTTTCAATACTGTTTGCACCTGCAAAAGTTTAGGGGTGGTTACACTTCTTCATTTCCCATCACTGCATATCCTGTCACTTCCTGCTGAAATCCTGTAATCTTTTATACCATCAAAGTTCTGGTTTATTTTTGTTGTTGTCAGGATGTATGGTTGGAGTTCTGATGTTTCTGAGAATGAGCTAGGAGAGGGGGGCAGTTGGGCTGAGGCGTCTGAAGGGGAGGGGGAAGCTTCCCAGATAGAGGGGGAAAATCTTGAACAGACAACAGACTCGTTTCCCATGCACTCCCCCCTAGGAATGTGCTGCAGTTACAGACAGAGAGGGAGGAGGAGGACCAAGGTCGTTCGGCTGCAGAGAAGGGTAGAGAGAAATCGCCTGAAGTGTTGGGCCAACCCCCCACTTCCTACCATCCTTTCCGAATCAGAAGGGGAGGAGGCAGCCGCCCCCCCATCGCCCCGTACCCGAAGACAGTTAAAAAGGCGCCAAAGAAAAGAGGAGGGAAGGGGCGTAGATGTGGGCAGTTTGAGGCGGAGTGAGAGGATCCGGGCCCGAAAGCCCCCTTGATAAGGGATGGGGGAATGCTTGAAACTCTGTTCTATCAACTCTCTTCCATGCCGTGGGTTTTGGTTCATGTTAAGAGTTCATGAGGCAGAGAAGCCTATGTCTGGAAATTACTCTAATAAAAACTGATTTGCTTTCATCAAGTGATTCTGTTCTTGAGTCCCAACCCGGGCACGACAGTTTGATAGAACCAACTACTCAACCCTCCTTACTCCCGGCACTTGAATGTGACAAGATGGAAAAGGGAGCTGCTGGGGGGGTAAACCCCACTTCTGAGACGGAAGAAGTGAAGCTACTGAGGTCGAGCGTGGCAGACCTACAGTTGGACGTTCAAAGCCTCTTAGCAACTGTGAGAACCTTGAAATTGGACAACCAGAGCCTGAAATCCACAATAGATCGAATGCGGGCAGCCCCTGCAGCCGCCGTGGCCAAGATCCCAATTGGATTACCACCCAAATATGTGGGCCAGAGCGACCAGATCTCCACTTTCGTGGCCCAATGTGAGATGTACCTGGACATTAAGGATGCAGAATTCCCCAATGATGCTGCCAAAGTGGCATTTGTGATCAGTCTATTGGAAGGGGAAGCTGCCAAGTGGGTCACCCCCTATCTGATCAGAAAGGATGCCATCCTGGGCAGGTATGGAGCATGTATACAAGCCCTGACCGAAATGTTTCAGGATCCCCAAAGAGCCGAGACGGTGGCTAGGCAATTGAGTGCCCTGAAGCAGGGAAAAGGAACTGTGCTGGAATACACCAATGCCTTTAAGATCTTATCCCAAGAGACTGGATACAATGACTCAGCACTGATGTTTATGTACCGAAGTGGACTGAATGCTGAGATATTGGATGAGCTGGCCAGTCGCATCTCCAATTGATTTGTCTGGACTAATCCAGCTGTGCCTACAAATTGATCACAGACTGGAAGGAAGACGGTTAGAGAGAAAACAAGAGGTGCAAAAATATTCAGCCTCAGTATCCCGCAGTAAAATCCCTTCAACCCCCGGGACGTCAGGCAATGCGGGGGATGGCTCAGGAGGGGCGCGGACGAAGCTGTTGGAGGAGGAAAGAGACAGACGTCGCAGAGAACGTCTCTGCTTTATTTGTTCCAAGCCAGGCCATCTAGCCAGGGACTGTGAACTGAAAGGAGACCGAACAGGGCCGTCGGGAAACGGAAGCACCCAGTCCTAGTGCAGGCCAGAGGACTGGGGGCAGCGCTGTGCAAAGGGCCTCCGTTAACCCATCCCCCCCTAAAAGGAGTTCTGGTATTACCCATTAGGATTACAACTTCCACAGGAGTGCAGTTCAACTCAACAGCGTTGATTGACAGTGGAGCCTCTACAAACTTCATCGATACCGCCCTAGTCAAATCCCGTATCAGAAACTAGAAGCCCCCTTATCAGTGGAGACGATAGATGGCAGACCACTAAAGTCCGGGGGGGGGGTCACCAGAGCCACTGAGGATTTGAAGCTAGAAATCCCGGGGCACGAAGAGTTCATTTCCTTGTGTGTGTCAGACCTGTCTAACTTTGAGGTGATTCTGGGAATGCCATGGTTGATAAAGCATGACCCAAAAATAGCCTGGAGAGAAGCAGTCGTGTGGTTTACGTCCCAGTATTGCCACAAAAATTGTCAGCCAGAGAAAGCAGTAAAAGCCCTAGCAGGAGCTCTGCAGGAGGTCAAGGAGGTGACCCTCCCCTCAAAGTACCTGGACTTTGAGGATGTGTTTAGTGAAACTGAAGCTGAGACTTTACCCCCCCCATTGGCCGTATGACTGCGCTATCGATTTGGTGCCAGGAGCGAGCATTCCTGCAGGCAAAATCTACTCCCTCACAGAACAAGAGAGAGTAGCTCTGAAAGAATTTTTGGAAAAGAACTTGAAGCGGGGATTTATTTATTTATTAAATTTATATACCGCCCGACTAGCAATAGCTCTCTGGGCGGTGAACATAAAATAGCATAAAAATAAAATGAATAACAAAATAATACTAAAATACAATCATCAATCCAATACAATAAACATTTTAAAAAGTAAATCAGTGTAACTTAAAATGCTTCAGAGAATAGGAAGGTTTTGACCTGGTGCCGGAAGGAGAGCAGAGTCGGCGCCAGGCGTACTTCCTCGGGGAGACTGTTCCATAGTTCGGGGGCCACCACTGAGAAGGCCCTAGATCTTGTCATCACCCTCCGGGCCTCCCTGTGAGTTGGAACCCGGAGGAGGGCCTTCGTAGCAGAACGTAGTGCACCGGCCGGTTCATATCGGAAGAGGCGTTCCGCAAGGTATCGTGGTCCCGCACCGTATAAGGCTTTATAGGTTAATACCAACACTTTGAATCTAGCCCGGAAACATATTGGCAACCAGTGCAAGCTGGCCAGAACAGGTGTTATATGCTCGGACCGCTTGGTCCTTGTCAGCAATCTGGCCGCCGCATTTTGCACTAGTTGTAGCTTCCGAACTGTCTTCAAAGGTAGCCCTACATAAAGCGCATTACAGTAATCCAAACGTGAGGTTACCAGAGCATGTACCACTGATGTAAGGTCCTCTTTACTCAAATAGGGACGTAGCTGGGCTACCAACCGAAGTTGGTAAAACGCATTCCTAACCACCACTTGAGCCTCAAGTGAGAGGGAAGAGTCTAAAAAGACTCCCAGACTACGAACCCGGTCCTTTAGGGGGAGTGTAACCCTGTCCAGGACAGGGTATATATCCACCATCCGATCAGAGAACCCGTCCACCAACAGCATCTCAGTCTTGTCTGGATTGAGCTTCACTTTGTTAACTCTCATCCAGTCCATTGTCGCGGCCAGGCAACGGTTCAGCACATCAACAGCCTCACCTGAAGAAGATGAAAAGGAGAAGTAGAGCTGCATGTCATCAGCATACTGATGACAACGCACTCCAAAACTCCTGATGACCTCTCCCAACGGCTTCATGTAGATATTAAAAAGCAGGGGGGACAAAACTGACCCCTGCGGGACCCCATATTGGAGAGCCCACGGTGTCGAGCAATGTTCCCCAAGCACTACCTTCTGGAGACGACCCGCCAAGTAGGAGCGGAACCACTGCCAAGCAGTACCTCCAACTCCCAACTCTGCGAGCCTCTCCAGAAGGATACCATGGTCGATGGTATCAAAAGCCACTGAGAGATCAAGGAGAATCAACAGAGTTACACTCCCTCTGTCTCTTTCCCGACATACGTCATCGTACAGGGCGACCAAGGCTGTCTCAGTGCCAAAACCGGGCCTAAAACCCGATTGAAATGGATCTAGATAATCAGTTTCATCCAATAGCGCCTGGAGCTGGCCAGCAACCACCCGTTCCAAGACCTTGCCCAGGAATGGAACATTCGCCACTGGCCTGTAGCTGTTAAAATTGTCTGGGTCCAAGGAAGGCTTTTTCAGGAGTGGTCTCACCACTGCCTCTTTCAGACAGCCCGGGACCACTCCCTCTCGTAAAGAGGCATTTATCACTTCCTTGGCCCAGCTACCTGTTCCATTCCTGCTAGTTTTTATCAGCCAGGAGGGGCAAGGATCCAGTACCGAAGTGGTTGCACGTACCTGTCCAAGCACCTTGTCCACGTCCTCGAGTTGAACCAACTGAAGCTCATCCAACAAAACAGGACATTTATTCGTCCCTCGCAGTCGCCTGCAGGAGCCCCCCTACTCTTCGTGAAAAAGAAGGGGGGTGAATTACGACCTTGCAATGATTATCACACCCTCAACCAAATTACCATCCCGAACAGCTACCCCCTGCCCCTGATTCCAGAGTTATTAGATCGACTGCGTTCTGCCACAATTTTCACAAAGTTGGATCTGAGGGGGGCATATAATTTGGTCCGAATGAAGGAGGGACATGAATGGAAGACGAGTTTCAACACCTCTTATGGTCAATTTGAGTACCTGCTCATGCCGTTCGGGTTAAGTAACAGTCCAGGAGTGTTCCAGAAGTTCATGAACGAAGTGTTTAGAGACCTCTTGGACCAGTACGTGGTTTGTTATCTGGATGACATCCTGATATTTTCAAGGAGCCAGTCAGAGCATGACCAACACGTGAGAACTGTGCTGGGAAGGCTGAGAGAAAATCACCTATATGCCAAGCTGGAAAAGTGTGGCTTCGACCTGTCTTCCCTGGACTTCCTTGGATACCGAATTTCAGCAGGGGGAGTGGAGATGGATCCCGGAAAGGTGAGCTGTGTGTTGGATTGGGGACAACCGACCACCAAGAAAGACGTGCAATGTTTCTTGGGCTTCGCCAACTTCTACAGGAAATTCATCTCGGGCTTCTCCAAACTAACCACCCCCCTCACAGACTGTTTAAGGGGAAAAGGGAAGTTTCAATGGACAGATCAGGCAACAAGAGCATTTGAAGACCTGAAAGAGAAATTCGCCTCCGAACCTATCCTACGCTTTGCTGACCCGACCCGGCCTTTCGTCGTGGAAGCTGATGCCTCGGACCGGGCGATCGGGGGGGTTCTCTTGCGGCCTGACAGGGGTGGGAAGGAACTGCACCCGTGTGCATACTACTCTCGAAAGCTCAAGGATGCTGAGAAAAACTACACTGTGTGGGAAAAGTAACTTTTAGCTATCAAAGACGCATTCGAAAACTGGAGGCAATATTTAGAGGGGGCTCAACATCAGATAGAAGTATGATCTGATCACAAGAACCTTGAGAGCCTACAGACAGCTCGGAAATTGAACCAGAGACAGATACGCTGGTCGCAGTTTTTCGCCAGGTTTAACTTCAAAATAAAGTACCACTCCCATACAAAAAATCAGAGGGCGGATGCCCTATCCAGACAACCCCAATACAAAGACGAAAAGGCTGACACCCCCCCAAACACATCATCCCACCGGAAAAACTCACGTTAGGAGCCTGTCAGCCGTCCTGGGAAGAGCTCAAGAGGGCCCAGCAGGGGGATCCAGACATACAACATTACATCCAGGAAATGGAGCAGAGCACGGACTCAGAAGTAAGTTTCCACTGGAGGGATGGGTTGTTGTGGTTTAAAACTGCCAGATATGTGCCAAAAGGGGACTTCAGACTCAGAGTATTGCGTCAATGCCATGACAATGTCACAGCTGGGCACTTCGGCATTTTTAAAACCATTCAAAATGTAGCTAAGGATTTTTGGTGGCCTCAAATGCGCAGAGATGTTGAGAACTATGTAAAATCCTGCGCCGTGTGTTTGAGGGCGAAGACAAGCACGGGAAGGCCTGCAGGGCTGTTGGAACCTCTAGCCACTCCAAAGGTGCCCTGGCAGGACCTCTCCATGGATTTTATAACCGATCTACCAAGGTCACAAGGAATGACTGCTATTTTGGTGATCGTGGATTCATTGACTAAAATGGCCCACTTCCTCCCTTGCTCTGGGGCCTTGGACGCCAAGGAGACGGCAAAGGTGTTCATAAAAGAGATTTACAGATTGCATGGGTTGCCAGACAGCCTCGTCTCAGATCGAGGCACCCAGTTCACAGCTAAGTTTTGGAAGGCTGTTTGGAAGCAGCTGAAAACGGAGCTAAGGCTCTCCTCCTCTCACCACCCCCAGACTGATGGACAAACTGAGAAACTTAACGCAGTTTTGGAGAGATACCTGCGTTGTTACGTATCTTACCAGCAAACTGACTGGATTTCCTATTTACATGTTGCAGAATTCGCCTACAATAATTCCGTGCACACCAGCACGGGGCAAACACCCTTCTTTGCTAATTATGGATTTCATCCCAAAGCTTTTCCCAGCCGCTCAGGCAGTGGGCCAGTACCCACGGCCGAGGAGTTTCTCCAGGAATTACAGGCAGCCCAGCAAGTGTTGAAACAACAATTAGACGAAGCCAAAAGGGAATACAAAAGAGTTGCTGATCAACGTTGGTGTGAGGGGGGCCCCCTCAAGGTGGGCAATCAAGTATGGCTGTCGACCCGCTTTCTTAACATGCTGGGTAAGTGCAGAAAGTTGCAGGATAGGAGAGTGGGACCCTTCGAAATCCAGGCTCAAATAAACCTAGTGGCTTTTCGTTTAAAGTTGCCAGAGACTTTTAAAATGCACCCAGTATTCCATCGTTCCTTGCTAACGAAGGCCCCCCCCAGTGAGCTGAGGCCGATAGAATCTCCAGGGGCACCGATGTTGGTGGGGGGGCAAACAGAGTTTGAAGTGGAACAGATCCTGGACTCCAGGAGAAGGAGAAACCAGCTGCAGTATCTAATTCATTGGAAGAATTATGGGCCAGCCGACAGATCCTGGGAAAAAGCAGAGGATGTTCACGCCCCCATTTTAGTGAGAGACTTTCATGAGAAATTCCCTCATTGCCCCAAACCAACAGGGTGGGAGGGAGCACAGCTTGGAGAAGAGAATGATGTCAGGACGTATGGTTGGAGTTCTGATGTTTCTGAGAATGAGCTAGGAGAGGGGGGCAGTTGGGCTGAGGTGTCTGAAGGGGAGGGGGAAGCTTCCCAGATAGAGGGGGGAAATCTTGAACAGACAACAGACTCGTTTCCCACGCACTCCCCCCCTAGGAATGTGCTGCAGTTACAGACAGAGAGGGAGGAGGAGGACCAAGGTCGTTCGGCTGCAGAGAAGGGTAGAGAGAAATTGCCTGAAGTGTTGGGCCAACCCCCCCCACTTCCTACCATCCTTTCCGAATCAGAAGGGGAGGAGGCAGCCGCCCCCCCATTGCCCCGCACCCGAAGACAGTTAAAAAGGCACCAAAGAAAAGAGGAGGGAAGGGGCGTAGATGTGGGCAGTTTGAGGCGGAGTGAGAGGATCCGGGCCCGAAAGCCCCCTTGATAAGGGACGGGGGAATGCTTGAAACTCTGTTCTATCAACTCTCTTCCATGCCGCGGGTTTTGGTTCATGTTAAGAGTTCATGAGGCGGAGAAGCCTATGTCTGGAAATTACTCTAATAAAAACTGATTTGCTTTCATCAAGTGATTCTGTTCTTGAGTCCCAACCCGGGCACGACAGTTGTACTGTAGCCCCTCCAGACAGCAATATGGGGAATCATCCCAAAACAACTTAAAAAAGCAGAATAAAAGCCATCACTAATTCACTGTTACTGTGTCCTGCAATTCATGTTGCAGAATATATTCGCAATAAAACACCAGTCTGGATGGGCCCACAGTTGCTAGGAATGCTTGGGGTGTACTTGGACTTAGCTGCCTCCATTGGATCGAAAGGGGAGAAGGCCACACCAATCCAATAGAGAACCTCTGTAGATTGTTCCCTTCATTTTAAACAATGCCACAGGGAGCCGGTACTTGGCAGAAGGAGGATGTTTAATACATGCAAACAACAAACAAATCTGACCTAAAAAGCACCTGCAGTTCCTTGCTTAGTGCATCACACTCTCTGAAAAAGTATACACACAAACAATTCTGCATGCTAATATATTGGTAATTTCTAGATGCCACTGATCTAGAAGCTAATTAAAGATGGCCTTACCCATTCTGTTTTGGGCTTCTTTTTAGACATAATACTGAAGACTATGGGGGCACAGTGCAGGGTGGGGGTTTACCAACAGCACCAATGAAAAGCAGCGCTATAGACATCCTACATTGCACACGTGCTTGACTATGTGATAGGGAGCACCTCACAGAAAGCAAAGGTGAACGTGCAAATCCCATTTAATTGAGTATACAATAATTATAATTAATTACTAATTATTGTTAATTGTCTCTTCAGGGGCTGAATATAATACTAGGAGAGAAAAAAATTAATGTCTTAGGCTTCAGCTCAAGTGATTAAACATGATTAGCTTTAAATGTAGCCTCAAATCTAATTCACTAAAATCTATATGAATTATTTTTACTTGTTCTTTCATCATTCAGTCAATTAATAGCCAGCAAATATCTGTTTTAACCTCACACTCTGGACTGGCCAGTACTGGCCTATTCCTTTAAACCAGGGATGGGGGGAAATTAACAAAATCCAAGAATCCATTCCTTATGTAATATTATTTATTTATTTAAAATATTTCTATCCCACCATTCTGCCCTATAATAGGGCACTCAGGGCGGCTTACAATAAAATCAAGCTCATACATAATAAAATTGTACACAATAAAAATCACAAAAACATTAAAATAAATTAAAATACATAAAATGCAATTAAAATACATAAAATAATATATATACGTATACACACACATACACACATATATGCATATATAGGGAGTGGTACTGAAGGGAGGTAAAAATTAACATAGAAGGCATAAAATCAGTTTCAGGCCCTACCTTCATTCCCTCCTAAAGGCTCTCCGGAACAAGATCATTTTCAGAAGTCTCCGGAAAACCATCAGGGAGGGAGCAGAGCAGGCTTTTTGGGGTAGGGTATTCCAAAGCTTGGGAGCCACAGCTGAAAAGGCTCTCTCCTGCATGCCTGTCAGTCTAATATCTTTCATTCCAGGCACGCAGAGCTGAGGCAGATGGTTTTAAATCCTGGGCAGGTATATATGGGCGTAAGCAGTCCCTCAGGTACATTGGCCCAAGGCTGTTTAGGGCTTTAAAGGTCAGAACCAGCACTTTGAATTGGGCCCTGAAACAAGTTGGGAGCCAGTGGAGTCAATAAAGCACAGGGGTGATATGCTCCCTGCGCCGTGCTCCAGTTAACATTCTGGCTGCTGCATTTTGAACCAAATGTAATTTCCAAACCATTTTCAAAGGCAGCCCCACATAGAGTGCGTTACAGTAATCAACCCTTGATGTCACCAATGCATGTATCACTGTGGCCAAGTCAACTGCTTCCAGGATCAGACGCGGCTGGTAGACCAGTTTGAGTTTGCCAGAAGCACTCCTGGCTACCTCAGCCACCTGATATTCAAGCAGCAGGGCAGGATCCAGAAGGACTCCCAAACTGCGGGCCTGCTCCTTCATAAAGGAATAAAGGAGCATAGGAAGGGACAAACAAGAAGAGTGTGCTGTAAGCAACATTAACCAAATATTCAGTCTTATCTACGGAACCTAATTACTTAACAGTTCATTTTTTTAATGCTAGGTTTCAATATCTGATGCACATACACAAAAAGCTTTTGTTTTCTCAGGCTCATACTAAAGGCAACAAATAAGACATTCTGGTGCCATCAGTGGGCCCACTCACACATCCCATAAGATCTTTAGGCTCTTGGTAGAAATGGGGGTTTCCCCGTTTATTTTAAAGTTCTCTATACCACTCTTCGATATGTGAAACCATAAGCAAAAATATTTCCAGCTACTCTACGCTTTATCTGAAGGCTCACAAGAATGAGAATGGGAAAGTATCATGGACTAGATTATGTGATAATGTCAACAAAATATCAGCAAATGACAATAAAGCAAAATAACTCCATACGGTAGAATAATCATTAAATTATAAGCAACTAAGTCAATAACCGCAAAAATGCAACACATGAATTTCCAAAGACTATGCAAAAAGATCAGTTGAGCAACTAAGTCATTTCCCCTTCCCCTGCCCTGTAGCAGCTGTTTGCCCACAGTGAAGTGACTATATTTCCCAAACCTCTCTAATGACTGCACCAGGTTCCCACTGTAGCCTTCAACAAGCAGTAGCTAAGGAGACAGTAAAAAAAAGCCCCTTCTCTACTGATTTGTCATAATAATATATTTGTATGACTTTCAAACTGAGCCGCACAATCCTAACTGTGCCTACGCAGATGTTAAGTCACATTGAACTCAAGGGAGAGGGCCTTCTCAGTGGTGGCCCCCAAATTATGGAATGACCTTTTTGACGAGGTGCTCCTGGCGCCAACACTGTTATCTTTTTGGTGCCAGGTCAAGACTTTCCTCTTCTCTAAGGCATTTTAGCATGTGTTTTAAATTGTTTTTATATTGTTTTAAATTTTAAAATTGTGTTTTAAATTGTTTTTAGAATATGTGTTTTAAATTGTATATTTATTTTAATGTTTTTGATTGCTGTAAACCATCCAGAGAGCCTTGGCTATGGGGCGGTGTACAAGTGCAATAAATAAATAAATAAATAAATAAATAAAATGGGGCTTATTCCGTGGCCTGGTTACGTCTCCTGGTCTCCTGGTCTGTTTATTCTTTACATACATACAGCTACTGTGTATTTAGAAAGGTGAACAAAATTATTTAAAACTAAATGACAGCAGAGGGAATAACACAGAGCTCCTCCAGGCAACCTACAGTATATATTGAGCATTCGTCCTGATTTGCCTGCACAAAGATTATGTGGAAGTTAGATTATATTTGGTCTTTATGAAACATTCATTCTGATTTGTTTTCTTAATACTTACTTTACTATGATACCATCACAGATCCAATAAAACAAGGTAAAATGCATCAAGACTAAAATTAAAATACATTATTGTTGCACACACCCCAATCTCCGAGTGGTGCAAGACTTCCAGGGGTTCTTGCACTTACATAGGGTTTGATTTCCTTGGAATGAAAGTCAACGGAGATTATGGTGTCTTTATGTTATATGGTTTATTTACACATATATACAACCTGAGTGTAAGATGTGGGGGTTCTCAGCATTAACAGTCTAATAGATCTTGCTTCCCCATCAGGCTTCCAGGAAGATACTCCAAAGTTATGGCTTGGAATTCAGTACACAGAGAGCAGACAACCCCCCCCATCACATAATGGAAAAGAATAGCATTATAGAGGCAGAAATCATGGGGGGGTATGGGTTGGCACATGAGTTACATGGTGCATGCATGAACCAGATGCTGCAATCATGAGAAAGACCTCTAATAAAGTCCCTCCCTCCCCCCCAACTTACAGAAGTTTCCCTGCCTGGCCACCTGGTGAAGATTCTTGCTACAAGTGAGGCAACTTTCAACTTACAAGTGTCACATAAAAAGCCAGACCATTCTTTGGACCATTTTCCTTGGAATTCAGTATACAGAGAGCTTTCCCAGAGAGCTCTGACTGCCTTTAATAGATGAAATATATATGTATATCATAAAGATTATAGGAGGAAAATACAGAAAAGTCTATAACATCACTTGATTTACTGACAATACCCTTACGTAAATGTTTATTTCAATTGGAAAGCTACCTCTTTGGTCACATTATCTATTCTTGTCTGTGATCTCTCTGCTATGAAATTAAGAGATCAAAATTACATGCAATTGGAAGCATGAAGAAAGTGTGCAAATAACAGTTCAGTGTTTAAATGGCATTCCTGCTTATATTTCTTTCTGTCTATATATCTTGTAAATCTGATCTTCCAGATCTTTTTTTTCCCCCAGTTCCGTTGCTCATAAATTCACAAAATGTTCTGAAGCTTGGTATCGTTTTACATCTTGAAAATTTATTATTCATGAAATAGGTCTTTTGAAGTGCGATTTTGGAGTATTGATGTTTCATCTTTAAACAGTGAGCCTGAATCTGGCTCAAAGGTCCACTGACAATCACTCAGGAATATGTCAAACGCTTGTGCCTAGGCAAGGTCCCCCCTTTGCAGGGAACCTTTTGTAAATATTAGTTACTAGAATCTGAACACTAATAGAGCTAGTTAATAATTATCACCATGTGCCAAAGCTGCACAGTTTGCTCCCTGATTACAATATTAAATTGCTATTGAGCTGTGGTATTTGCTTCAGGCAATACTACGAAGAAGCCTCCAAAGACTCCATTTGGCCTCTGTGCACAGAAGTGGGAAATGTTCGACTGCACACAGTACACAGGCGGTGAGGGGTTTGCCAGAAAACAAACAAAATTCAGACAATAGAAAGTTTTTTTTATTAGAGTTGAAGTGTCCTTTCACTTGGGAACTGTCATATTTCAAAAAGAAAACATGCACACACAAGATAGCAGTTTGGATGGCAGACCATTACCAGGGGCACAGTGACTCAAACTGCAGGAGGAGAATTCAGCACAGCATCCCGTAGTGCTTGGCTTTCTGTGCTTTTGATGATGAGGATATAGGGAGGAAACCTGCTAAGGAAAGTCAGAGAATCCATACTAATAATTCCCAGAGAATTTACTCCCGGACCACTCCTATTCTTTTAAGCAGCTTTGTCAAGAGCAGAGAGCTATGGAATAGAAATCCATGCTGCAACAGGAAAAGCTCATCACAACCAGAATAAATTCATCCTCTTATTGCCAACCTACAATCTGGTTAAGATAAAAAAAATCCTTTTCCTTAACCAGTTAATTTTCAATGTTTTCAAAGGAATGTTGGATCAAGCCTTGTCTTGTCTTTGTGGTGACTACCACAGCAACTATTAAGGACCAGGACCCCATGCACCTGTTTTCCTCCTATCCAGAGCTCTAGTAGTTGGTACCAAGTCCATCCATTTTCCCAACACCCCAAGATTAAGGTGTCATGCAACCCCTAGTTCTCTCTGCTACATTCTACCAATAGCCCAGTCTCCTAAGTCAGGTTATAATTTTACTCATCTGTGGGAGTTTTGCCACTGAGTTAATCAAGACAGGATAACACCATTAATTACCCATGCCAGCAAAGGTAAAGGAGCCAGATTCATTCTTTCTGTTGATGCCCTATATCACAAGAATGTTGCAGGCCTGCTCAAGAGCCTCCTTGAAAGAACAACGTCCAAAATAAGGGGCTTTACTATCAAGTAGCAAAGGTCCCCTACTTTCCATTTCCATTTTTCTTTCTGCCACAGCTAATGGAAAGAAAAAGATCAAGGCCCATGACAGAAAACAAGAAATAAAGAACTGACTGGTGTTTGATATGTTACCTTGTCAGCTGCTGTTAATTATTTATACAGTGCTACTGGAATGGCTGCAAACAGGTCAGTTTCCTGATTATGTTGTGTGTGGCCGTTTCGCGGATGTATAGCATTTACTATCCCTCCCATTCATTCCTATCCCATTCATAACTGTATGTACAATCTCTTGTGAAAATGAGAAACATATTGTAGCAAAGTGGGATCTAGCTCAGATCCGTGTGTGTGTGTGTGTGTGTGTGTGTGTTTTATGGCAAGATTTCTTTTGTATTTATTTATAGGTCCTGAGTTGCTTTCTCATACAACACCTAGATTCATTCCAAGTCTGGAGTACAGACCATGGGATTCATACACATGTACCATTGCTCTATCAGCATGGCATAATAAGGGTTGTTTACCTATCTTCCTCTGTGAAGATGGCTTTATGTGGTCACTGTGCAATTAGGGTGGCCAGATGGAAAACAGGGCTTTACTACTATAACAATCATGATAGTAATTCACCTTCCATATATATATCTCAAGGGATGTACAGGATATAATAAAAACAACTAAAAACCATTTAAAACAACACACACACAAAGAATGTGAATTTTAAAAAAACAATACGAAGGAGACACCTATGGCAGAGATCTATTAATCCAGCTGGGAAAGCTTGTTGTGGTTGGTATGGTATTGCATTTAGGAAATCATCACTGATTGATTATTGTTTTTCTTTTTCTATTTGAATTTCATTTACCTTTAACCTCACCCCTTTCACCCATAGAAGCAGCAACAGTGGTTCCATGTGCTCCCCTCAACCCCCTTAAACCCACTGATGATGCACCTTGTTGTTTGCATTATGGTTTGTTCCTTGGCCAAAAGTGGTAAAAGAGAATTCACATATTGGGCAGCGTGGCTGCAACAGTTGTTGTTCCCAAGCTGCTGCCTATGAAGGTAGACCAAACCATGTGTGTTTTCTCTCTGTCAGCTATTATTCACTGGAATTGGGTTGGCTGTCAAAATGAGTTTATAGCAGCCCACAGAGGAGACAGAAAAAAACAGAGAATCTTTTTACTCTTACTCATTTCTCAGACCTCTTTCTGAAGTGAAGGGTTAAATCTGTAAAGAAATTTGGAGCAGCCATGTTAAAAGGTAGGGGCAGGGCATTCCAGGCAGAGGGTTATCAACCCTGCTTAGATATGTATATCTTTGCAGAGGATCCCTAGTCAACCTTTACCAACAGTAGAATCCTAACTATATCTACTGAGAAGGAAGTCCTGTTGAGTTCTATGGGGCTCAGTCCCTTAGTAAGTGTGTTTAGAATTGCAGCCTTTAGGGCATCCATCTTTACTCCTGAGTGCTCCCATGTAACATCTCCACAACACTAGGCACCTTTCTTCCTACAGTGGCGTTCTGGTGACTGGCTTGGCCTGAAGGCACTTAAACCATTATTACCAGAAGGAAGTTGGCTAGATTAACTGTTCCCTGTCCAGGCTCCAACTTTTAGCTAAGAGTTCTATCTTAATTTCCAATCAGGGAAATGTTTTTGTTTCAACTGTATTCTCCAAGCAACTATGATTGATGCTTAATGTATCATGCTTAATGACATCACTTGGGCCTGTCCTGTAACATCACTTGGGCCTGCCCCATATCATCGCTAGGGCCCGCCCCTGAAATCTCAGGATTTGGGATGCTTCTGACCTGGCAACCCCACTGGTAGCAGATAGACAGCCAGTGCAAATCCTGCAGGAAAGGTATTATATACTGGCAGCAGTTTGGCCCCACAAGCAACCCAACCACTGTGTTCTGCACTAACTGCAGCCTCCAGACCAATCTCAAGGGTAGCCCCATTTAAAAGCCCCAGCTTTAAGAGTTCTGCAGAAGAGGGGATTTCATCAGTTGGAGCTTATAAAGCAAGAATTTCCTCTTCTAGCAACTATGAATGGCGCAGGAGCTCTGTCTTCTTTTCTGTCTGGCTACCCTGTTCACAAAGGTGAACCTAGCATGGTTAAGTGGTGGGCTTAGCATGTGGTTAGGGGGCAAGAACCTATGCTTCAGAAAAGTATCATTTTCTACCTTCTAGACTTTATGTTGCACACAGAAGCAAACAACTGAAGGGAATACTAGATACAATAGTTAGTTGCCTGTGCTGATATATGCTTGGAAGCATCTAGATATGGATTCTGTTAGAGAGAAGAGCTGGTGAGAGGAGCCCCTGGTCTGTTGCAACAGCACTGTATTGCTTGTCATCTTCAATATCTCATAAAAAATATGTACAGTTTTGGTTCCAAGGAAGATTTCCCACCCTTGTCTACAGCATTATTTGGCCAGCTCCATGAAAACACTTCCTGCATGAGATCAAAACAGTGACATTAATAGCTGTCTATGCCCCATAGTTCACCAAGATACCATTATCCACAGAGTCCTTAGATCATAATAGCTGTGATTGTCCTAAATAGTTTTCTCTGTGAATGCTTGAGAAGATAGCCACAGAATGACAAGCTGTGAGTAGCAATAGCTTTTCTCACTGACGAAATATCCCATCAGTCTATAATAGCCTGGTGTGTTCCAAGGAAGCCCTACATCGCATCACAATGTGAAAAACCTTGCCATTGGGGGCAAAGAGTTAAACATTTATTCTCAAGCTGGCCTCACATGTTAACTCATCACCAAACGATGCTCATTGCTGAAACACGGAGGCTTCTATTCACAGAGAGTGAAAATTGGCTCTACTGGGAAAGCCTCAGAGCCATTTCAGCCATTAAACTGTGGCTGCATGTATCATAAGTACAGGAGAGGTTGAGGCACTGTCCGTAGGCCATGGGGACATCCCATTGAAACAGGCAGTGCCACTGTGTATTCTGTTGCAGTCAAGTTCCATGGCAGTGACAACAAGTCAAGTTTGTACATGAGACTTATTACAATATCTCTATTTAACATACGGATTGCTTTCTGTATGACTTCATGTCACTAATTAAATTAGCAGCACCAAAAACAGAGAGCTAAGCTAAGATGTGCTTAGATGATAGCAAACCAAGGTAACATAAGTATAGGATCCAGTCCCACCTAAACCTCATTCAATCAAAAATATTAAAGGGGCAAAAGACTTCACAATAGCATTAAATGAAAGAAAAAAGGGACTGTGTCATTTCTGCTCCATTTAAAGGACATATTTAGCGGGGCCAGCCCAAGACATTTTGATGCTGGAGGCAAGGGACAAAATGGCACCTCCCCCTCCCTGTCTATTAGAAAAGCTGACCCAAATGTCAGTTGCATCTTATCTGAGGGCAGTAAGCTAGCATAAGGGGCACAGGGCAGGCCACACAGCAGACACAGCTCTGACCTCCAACACCTCACTGCTACTCCCCGCCCCATGCTTCACTCTGCTTAATAGTGTGGCTGGCCCTGCTCCTCTGGACCACACAACACTTGAATTAGAATGGGAAATGTCCTGAATGTTCATGACTTTTGCACCAGATTGTTCATGTCCAGCATGTCAAACAGCTAAGCACTTGTAGGACACAAATAGTAGTCTAGACAGAGCTATGTCAAAACTACCAAAGGCTTTTACTAACATTTCCTGAAGCATTAAATCAGTCCTCAGTAGTGTTTGCATAGCTATTTCTAATCGACTATATATTTTAGTAAATTGTCTGCTCGCTATGCATTTGGATACCTTTTAAGATATCACAACCAAGTTTTCCATGATGGCCCCTGAGGTCAAGGAGCAGGTTTTTATCTATGGTTGGATACAATTGGATGCCATTTTGAATCACAATGGTGGAATGCACCTTTCAAAACTGCACTGATTTTAACCACATTTCGGAAGTGCAATAATTTTTTTGTTTCTTAGAATTCCCAAGCAATGCCAGGTACAAGGCTGCTAGTGCTTAATATTTGAATTTAAAAATAGACAATTACTGAGGAGGTATTCAAGATCACAACAAGCACAACTGCTGAAAGGAGTGAGAGCCTGTTATCACATTACACACCTGCTCTCCCTCCCCCACTTCCTGAGCACCTGCCTCTGGTTGGTGCACCTTGGAGTCCTACAAAAAATAAAGTACAACCTGCAAGCCTGAAATCGGTCTGTGCTTGCCCTAGAATGAAAGATGGGGAAGAATCCACAAAACTTGATTTCCAAAATGGACTCATCTGATTTGATCTGGGCAGATCATGAGTCAGATCAGATTATGAGTCCATTAGAATCTGCAGTCCTGAATCTTACATGTCATCTGAGGGATGTGGTGCTGCCTATGTCCAGGTAACAAGTTTTTTCCTTGTCTTTTAAAAACCTCCAAAGCAAGTCATCCAGCTGCCAATAGCTGCCTCCATGTAAAAATGGGGCAGACATGCTTTTTTCCAGATAATTCCCTCTGAGCATGATGGCACATCATCAAGTGCTCCCAGGGGAACTTGCTCTATTGTATTCAAAGCACATGGTGGCAAGGAGCCATGCACATTAGCTACCTTAGGCAGTGGGCAGCTGGATGGCCTGCTTTGGAGCTTTTGAAAAGAAAAGGGGGAAAAACCCTGTTACCCAGACAGAGACAGGACTGCAGCCCTTGGACCACATTGTACAGGCTTTAATTTTTTTAATTTTTTAAACTTTATATTTCCACATGGATTCTAAAAGATTTTCCCTTTAAAATCCTCATGGAAACAGGATGGGACAAACTGAATCCCATCCCCATCTAGAACTGGGATGGACCGGACTTTAATGGGTCTATCCATCCCTACCTGGAATCTACACAATACTCCCAAGCTCACTGTGGAGCAAGATTGGTCATGATGAGCAAGCAGTCTGCAATTACTCATGTTCCCATGATGAGAAACTCCAATAAGCTTCCAAGGATTACAGGTTTCTCTGGAACACACTTTGACATATGCTTATGCCTCAAGTGTAACTGTCGATTGCATTGCATTTTTACCTTGTTTGTCTCTGTTCAACTGAAAGGCAGAAAACATATGTGTCGTACACACTGACTGTCTTGGAATTATTCTAGGTAAATATTATTGTTTGTCTATAGAGAAGAATATAAAGTGTTTACTCAAATTATAAGGCCCATGACAAGTTAAGAGATGTGGCACTTCCTCAGTATTCTTTTTTCCTTATGAAACAGTTGTGCTTTGTGGTCCAAATACAAAAGCAACACATAATCCTTATTCTATGTATTGTGTATGCACAAGAGCTCAGTTTCACCAAACACCACTTCATCCAGGATAGATTATTTCAAAGCAAGGCAAATGGGCAACACAATTCTCTTCTTATGTATTGGCCATGTATTCTGTGCCTTGTATGTTTGGAAAAGTCACAAACCAATACCTCCAGAGAGAGCTTGTATTAGTTGACCTTTGTGTCCTATCGGTAATGAATGGTGTTGTCATTATACTTCTGCAGTTGCTTTGGAGAAAAATACTAGAAGTAAGCAAGCGGTCTTTACAGCAGAAGCACACTGAAGGTGACAGAGGTTTCTATTACACACTTACACAACCTTTGGCAAAGGATTACCTTCACAGGAAACAGGGTTTTTTTCCCAGTGGACTGCAAGGGTAGGACCAGATCCAAAATGCATCCTTTAATGAATCCATCCAGCTGCATTTTACTCTTGACCCCTAGTCAGGTGTTCTTAAATTCTATCAATGGAGGGAATGCAGGAGACAACCACTCCTCCATCCACCAGCAACATAGGAAGCTGTCTTTTACTGAGTCTCACCACTGGTCCATCTAGCTCAGTGCTGTCTATAATGACTAGTCGCTGTTCTCCAGGGTTTCAGGCAGGAGGCATTCCTAGGCCTATGCAGAGATGCCAGGAACTGGACCTGGGACCTTCTGCATGCAAAGCAGATGCTCTGCCACTGAGCTATGGCTCTTCCCCATGACTTTCCTATGTTGAGTTGAACAGACTGAAGAGAAATTGTAAGTGTGGATGAACACGCTTACAGTCCTTCCCTGTGTGATCAGGGTTGCCATTTGTGGCAAATGCACTTATAATGTCCCTTCAAACTTTCTCATTCAATATGTCTATGTGCCCTCTCCATAAGTAGTATTTCATCATCATCATCATCTTTATTTACAGTCAACTGACCACAAATATAAAGCATAATACTGAGTTATAAAATAAAACTACATAGTAACACAGGGTACAATGAGCAACAAACTGGGTTATACAAACAACTCAAATTATTTAATTACCATTGACAATCATACAGGGTCTAATCTGGATGGCCAAGTTCAGGAATTTTGCCACTTGCTCAGTAATTGCCTTATCTGAACCCTCAAGTAAAACAATCAAAAGGGACTCAAAAGAACGGCCTGGAAAAGACTGCATAATAGGGTATATTAGGTCTTTTCTGGCCCCTTCGTAATAGCTACCATTAAACAGGACGAGTGAGATAGACTCTACTTCGTCACTATCGCAGGGGCAACACCTGTTGTTTCTTGGAGTTTTTTAATATCTGCCATCCAAAGGTTTAGAGGGTAGAACATTAAATCGAGCCATAGAGAAAGCCCTCCTGTACTTGGGAATAAATAACCAGCTTAGGTAGGGCATCCCATCTTTTCGAAGGAAACCTAATAGACCCAGTGACTGGGGAGAATAAGGACCCTGTGCGGTTGCGGACAGCTCTTGATTATCGATATCCACTACAAGTAGTATTTAAAAATGCCTGAATAGGGCTTTAGTTACTTCCAAACTGATGTATGAAAACTCCACCCGAGTTCTAAAAATCAAGTCCACTTATCATAATCCAACGGGCCAACTGCTAAAAATGATGTATGGACACAGACGTTTATTCTCCCTAGATCCCTCTCCCATTTCTTATTTACAGTTTCTCTTAGAAAGTATTTCTGAATCCTTAGAGTTTCAGAATACATTATGAATTCGAATAAGCACATACAGTTTAGTTTAAGTTTATTGCTCATGGCCCAAAGACCACCGCAAATACATATAAAAATTCATCCAAACAATACAAATTCCACCGAGTATATATAAAGTTAAAATTAGCTAAAACACAGATAAGTCATAAAGAAGAATACATACAAAATATAAACAGTTTTAAACAGATAAAAGATGAGGCTATTTTAAAAGGTTTGCTCTTATTTTTGCCGCAGCGACAGCGAACTTAGCGACTTGACGCGTAATAAAAGTATCATTTCCCGCTAATAAGAAACAAACTTGTTCAAGTAAGGGCCTATCCTTTATATAGTTGCTGATAGGGGATAAAAATTTAATCCGTGCCTCATTATAAAGGGGACAACTCAGTATATAATGGGAAATATCCTCCACTTCCCCTGAATTGCACAAGCAGCAATGGAGATGTAACGGAATGCGTCTATATCTCCCATCTAGGAGTGCCGAAGGCATTGTCTGAAAGCGCAGGGCGATAAACGCAGTTCTTAGCCACGGCAGTTCTAGGGAAGAGAGGTAAGGCTCCAATAGAGAGTTTTATACATGGGAAACCAATATGAGAAAGAGGATTGGGAAGCAGCCACCAAGTCCCACCTTTTAGCGTGGGCAAATATTCTGTCTCTCAGTCGAGCCTTTGCACTAGGTGAGACATGAATTGGGGCTGATTCAATGCTAATCCCATAGAACGCTAAAATCCCTTTGGTCCTACTCAGCCAGTTATTTTCCCCTGAATTTCAAAGTTGTTCAAGAAAACATTTCTTTGGTAACCTAGAGTCATCCATAGCCACTAATCTTAACCAGTAAGAGGCATGGGCCGCATGGGCCAATGCTTCTAAGGGCTGTAATCCAGTTTCCAGTCTCATAAAGACCGTCCGGGTCCCCTTTGCTAGGGCCAGGATCCTTCGCATAAAGGCATTTTGAAGTTTCTCTAAAGATGGTATCTTCACGTAGCCCCAAATCTCAGCACCATAAAGTAACATAGGGATGAATTTCTTTTGGAAAACCTCAATCACGGGGGGAACTAACCTTCCGCCTTTAAATTGAAAAAAGCGGAAAAGTAGTTGCATGGAGTAAAGAGTCTTTAAGTTTGTTGCTGAAACATCGGGATTCCAGGAGAGGGGAGCGGTGAGGATAAGACCCAGATAACGGAATTGGCGGTGCTGTTGAATGGTCCTTCCGTTTAATTTCCAGGCATGTTGCTTGATCTTCTTACCAAAAACCACTACAACCATTTTAGAGTAGTTGATGGAAAGCTGTTCCTTCTGACAGAAGGAACCAAGGGTGCGCAGTAATCTCCTCATGCCGACTAGGGTAGTAGAAATCAACGCTAAATCGTCGGCATAGAGGAGTACTGACAGCCTTACATCTAAGATCGAGGGCGGAAAAAAATCTGGTCCAGCCAGAACATCAACAATGCTATTTACATATAAATTAAAAAGCAATGGCGCCAAAAGACACCCCTGCCGTACACCTCTCCTTATAGGTACTGAATCGGAAAGCAACCCATGCGCACCAACTCTAACTCTAAGGGACGTGTTATGGTGGAATAATTGAAGCAAGCAAAGGAGACGGCGATTGATATTTGTAGAGGCCAGTTTTTGCCAGAGTCTCGCCCTATCGATTAAATCGAATGCAGAAGAAAAGTCCACAAACGTTACAAATAGCTCTCTTCTCTTACGGAGAGCATATTTCTGGACTAAATGAGCAAGAGTAAAACAATGGTCTAAAGTAGACTTGCCCTTCTCGAAACCCGCTTGCTCCTCTGCAATGCTCTTGTTTTCACGGGCCCAATGCTGTAGTTTCCCTAGTTAATATCTAGCGTACAATTTTGCAGCGATATCAATAAGACTAATGGGTCTGTAGTTTTTGGGGTCAGCTTTGGTTCCCTTTTTATGAATTGGAATCACAATACTTTCCGGCCAGCCCTTAGGTATAGTGCCAAACTGATTTATAAAAGTAAATAGTTTAGCGAAAATAGGAGCCCACCAATCTGGGGCAGCTTTAAAAAGTTTGGCAGGGATCATATCCTGTCCCGGGGCTTTCTTAAGAGGTAATGCGTTAATCAACAAAGAGACTTCATGCGGACTCACAGGAGTCCATTCTTTACAAGCCTGCAAGGTCACTTCCACTGTCCTAAAAGGGGTTTCCAATAAAGGGGCCACTGCAAAAAGATCCCTGAAATGTTGACACCATTGAGAAGGAATAATTTGGTTGTCTATTGTAGAATAGTCCCCTTTTAACCCTCGAGAAATCAGGGTCCAAAATTTAGTGGAGTTGCAATCAGCCAAAGAGTGGGTCAAATCCAACCATTGTTGGCGGGCAAAATTTGCTTTCTTTTTGCGCAACAGGTTTTTGTACATCCTATGAAGAGAAATAAAACGACTAAAATTATCAGAGGAATCAACTTTTCTCAGGGATCTAATGGCGCTAGCTAACAACCTTTTAAGTTGCGCACATTGACCATCAAACCAACCGTGCTGCCTCTTGGCGAGGGGTCTAGAAGAAGATACCAGAGGTCTCAAGACCTCAATGAGGTCCTCATATAAAGCAAGAGGAACATCAGTGCTTAAGAACTGATCTCTCCAAGAGAGTAATGCTGGGGAGAAAAGAAAGGCTATCAAACCATCTTGAAGCCGCCTATCCCAGCGTAACCTCCTGGGCCCAACTAGAGTGAGGTTTCCCATATGGATGCCACTGGGAGTTTTCAAAGGGGTAGGGAGAGAAAGAAAAGTACATATGGGCATGTGGTCACTTTCAGATCTAGAGAGAACTGTGAAGTTCACAAAGGAACCACATAATGCTGGTGAAAGGAACGTAAAGTCAATAACACTCAGCCCTCTAGGGCCAAAAAAACGTATATGAATCAGCACCCATGTTTTTAGAAAAACCATTACAAATAAAAAAACGAAATTTAACAAGAAGAGCAAAAAGTGAACGTCCCGACGATGATATTACCAGACATACACATATCTTCCTTAAATGCAAACAGTTTTAAAATACAATTGCCCCATATTAAGTTCTCCTGTCCTCAATTCCCACACTGCCAAAGTCCTAAAATGATGTATGTGCAATGCATGCATACAGCCAGATGCCCATGGGAAGCCTGCAAGTAGGACTTGAGTGCAAGAGCACTCTCCTGTCCTATGGCTTCCAGCAACTGGTTTTCAGAAGCATACTGCCTCTGACTATAGTGGCAGTGCACAGCCATCATGTCCTGAATCTTCCAAAATCCAGCTTCATTGAATGTTCATAAGTTCTAATGTTATGAGAGAGGGAGAAAAACTTTTTCTATCCACTTTTTCCATTCCATGCATAATTTTATACATTTCTAACATGTTGCCTTTGACTCAACTTTTCTCTAAACTAAAAAGCCCCAAATAGTGCAACCTTTCCTTATAGGGGAGTTGCTCCAGTCCCTTGATCATTCTGGTTGCTTTTTTCTGAACCTTTTCCAAATCTACAATATCCTTTCTGAGATGAGGTGACCAGAACTGTACACAGTATTTTGCTGCACCATAGATGGCATTATGATATCAGCAGTTTTATTTTCAATTCCTTTCCTAATGATCCCTAGCATGGAATTTGCCTTTTTCACAGCTGCTGCACACTGGGTCAACAACTTCATCAAGCTATCCACTAAGAATCCAAGATTTTGTTCCTGGTCAGTCACCACCAGTTCAGACTCCATGAGTATACAGGTGAGATTAAGATTTTTTGCTCCAATATTTGCCATTTCACTGTTCATTCACTCAGTTGAGAGAGGTCCTTTTGACAATCTTCACAATTCCTTTTTGTTTTAACCACCCTGAACAGTTCTATATGCTTGGTTAGTTTTTCTTTAATAATACCTTCTACCAGTTTTCCTGGGACAAATGTTAAGCTAACTGGCCTGTAATTTCCAGGATCCCCCCTGGATCCCTTTTTAAAGATTGGTGTTACATTGGCCACTTTCCAGTCTTCAGGTACGGAGGTGGATCTGAGGGACAATTTACATAATTTTGTTAGATCAGCAATCTCACATTTGAATTCTTTGAGAACTCTTAGGTGCATGCCATCTGGATCCAGTGATATATCAGTCTTTATTTTGTCTATTAAGCCTAGAACTTCACCACTATTTGCCTCAGTTCCCTTCTTGCAAATGTTAGTTCAAGTTCAGGGATCTGCCCTATATCCTCTACTGTGAAGACAGATGCAAAAAATTCATTTAGCTTCTCTGTAATCTCCTTATCCTTCTTTATCACACCTTTGACTCCATTGCCATCCAAGGTTCCAATTGCCTCCCTAGATGGTCTCCTGCTTTGAATGTATTTAAATAATTTTTTGTTGTTAGCTTTTATGTTCTTAGCAATGTGCTCCTCAAATTCTTTTTTAGCATCCTTTATTGTCTGTTTGCATTTCTTTTGCCACACTTCGTGTTCCTTTTTATTTTCCTCATTTGGACAAGACTCCCATTTTTTGAAGGAAGCCTTCTTGCCTCTAATAGTTTCTTTGACTCTGCTTGTTAACCATGCTGGCATCCTTCTATTGCAGGGAAGCCAGTGTTAAAAGGAGAGTGCTGGTTGTCCTAGAATTTCCTCTAACTCCTATGCTCTACAGAAATGGCTGCCTAGCAGTTCTCCACCGAAGGAAGTAGGAAGCAAGTAGGAAATGGATAACCATATCAAGCAGAAAGCATAACAGAGAAATCATGTAAGTGCATATAGACACATGAACAAAGCACACAAGTTACTGTATCACCAGTTATTGTATCAGTACAATCAGAAATGGTTACTCTGCTGAAAAGAAAAGTGTAAATTATTCAGTAAGAGCACCTGTTTAGAGCCTATTGGTCTGAAATATCAGCATGTCAGAAGTAATTTCAAAGGAAGAGCCAGTAATGTAAATCCAGCAGAACAGAGCTCAAATTTAGTCAGAACCAGCAACTAGCCATGCTCCTGAGGCAGCCTTAATGCTTTCTTAGCATTCACAAATCAGGAACAAAGCATGACTATCTTTGTTTCTTAAAAAGTAATCACACACAGTTTCCAGTAGTGTTTGTCACACTCCGTAGTTTAAGGTAATCATTTAAAGATCATTCAATTCAATTGACTTTGTGACCATACTGAGAAATTGCTTTGCACGTTGCTGTTCTATAACTTAGAAGATGCAGAAGATCAGGGCTGACTCTGCCTTTTGGAAAGGTAAGGCAGGCATGTCAATTTTATTATTTATTTTTATTTATTTTATTTTTACCGAGAGGTGAGCCATTTTGATTTTGTGCTCATTAAGCCCAATGTTTTGGGCATAGGGTTACTGCCTTTTCTTCTGCCAGGATTCCATTATCTTTAAAAACAGGAAGAAAGGTAAAAACTGCCACATTTCCATCATTGAAACTATGAGGATATGCAGGGATGTTCAAGCTGCCCTTGTTCCATGTATATATTTATTTAGTTAGTTATGCATTACATTTGCAGCTTGTCCTTCCTTCAAGGAGTTCTTGGCAGTCCCTTTACCACCATTTTACCATCAAGAGCAACCATGTAATGCAAGTTAAGCTTTGTGATGATTACTGGCCCTAGTTCATCCAGTAGGCTTCATGGCTATATAGGGAATCAAACCCCCATGTTCCTCCTGAGCCAAGCACTCCAGCTTAGGAGGTCACCAATCTTCTGTGGCCAGCAGCCACATTTGGAATTTTGAGAAAGTGTGGTGGGAACCAATCACAAAATGGTTGTACGGGGTGACAAAATACAAAAAGGCTGCTGTGGTGATGTGTGACATAACACAAAATGGCTGCCACATCCTAAAAGTGCAGAAAAGGAGACATGACCACAAAATAGTGTGGGCATGTCCCCCATCAGCCACTCCAATAATAGAAAAAAGGCATCTACATCAGCCACCACCACACTCACTCACTGAGAGAAGCTCTTTGCATCTCACCTGTTTTTGTACCTTTTCAGAATGGCAACCTGGCATCAAGTAAAATGTGGATATGTTTAAGAGGACATGATGAATGTAGGAGAGGCTGAGCCAATGCAAACTGAGCAGGAAGAGCAAGCAGTCTCTCATGCATTGTGCATTTTTGAGGAAATATTTACTGGCACCTTTCATGGACACCATAGGAGGCATTGGCAGGCTCAGGTGACCCCTTCCCTAGCCACTAAACTCATGCAGCTGTTAAGGGCACAGGGTCACCCCAAATATAAAGATGGCAACCCTGTTTGGGCCGGTTCTGTACTTTCCACCTCATGAATTGTCAGACACAGATGTTCATAACACTGTCTGTCAAAGTCTCTCAATGTAAGTAAGGGTAAAATACCAGTTTTAAATTATGTCTATTTTAAACACTGAGTTTGCAGAAGCCGCATTTCTGTATGCATGGAAGAAATTATTTGCTCTGCGTTGTGCTCAGCATGTACACTCTAGGTACTTCACCAAGGTAATGCTATCTGCCCAGATAAGGATAATCCAAAGCCTCTTTGTACATGAACTCATTCTACATATTACTAGAAATGGCTTGTCTCTAACCTGAGGCCAATAGATGCTGGGAAGTAATTACTTGTAGTGCTGCAATAATCCCTGAGTAAATGTAAGGGTAACATGTATTTGTGTTGAAGGTGAAACACTTGTGGTAACAAATGCCCCCTTTCTCTTAATAAAAATGTATTTACATGTATCATGCATCAATCAGGGACTCATTACCAGAGTTGTCTTTAGCTCCCTGAAGCTTGGTCTTTCATGCATGATGTCAGCACATTATGTATGTTTCTGCAGATAATTAAAAGAGCATTACAAAATAATTTGAATGCACCAAAACTGAACAGAGAAGAAAAGGAACACAGGGGTTTGCTTCTCTCATCTTTGTTTACCTTTTTCTCTTTTTCTACATCCAGTACTATGTCAGTCTTCCCCAACCTAGTGCCCTCCAGATGTTTTGGACTACAGCTTCCATTAACACCAGGTTATAGGGAAGGTTATAATACATCGAACATAATTGGAAGGATAAAAACTAACTCTCACTCTGGATTTAAGTAGTGGGCACAAAAGGTGGTATATATTGAAAGACAGTAGGTAAGTTAAGGTGGTAGCAGAAAAACGAACAAAGATATGAAGATTCAATCACATAAGCACTTCGGTGAAATTAACAGCACAAACATATGATGTAAAATCCTTCACGGTATTTAAAACATTTTAATATAAAAATTTCTTTTAACTTTATTTCTATTACAGTAATGTCGCTTTTTCCCTCCCCCTTTCAAATTGAGGGTCAAACAATGTGTTATGCTAAATGTGTGCTTGTGTGTATGTGCATTTTTAAAGAGCAGCCATGATCAGGACTCTGGTGTAGGTCAAGGTTAACCTTTCCTCCTGTGCCTCGGTCCCAATGAAAATCTCCCCCAGGCGATAATCTGTTATTGACACCAAACAACTTCCCTCCTGGGGCAAACAGTAGCTTCAGGGGGGCAATTTCAATACACGTTGCATGGAGGCCTCTGCTGAGAAGAACATTTTCACCCCTCTGTGTGCTTATCAAAATAAACAGTGCTGAGGTTGTTCTTGCAAGCCAGAGAAAACAGAACTGTAGGCCTCTCGGAAATAGGAAGCATTAGGTGAATTTTGGGGAAAAGAAATCCAGAAGCATTACAGGGGAAAATGCAATGTTATCAGTTTGAGTTAGACTGTAATCTTAACCTCACTTATCTGGAGGTAAGCCTCACTGAATTCAACAGGATTTATTTCTGACTCTGAGTAGATATGGTTAGGATTGCAGTTTTATTGGTTTTAGCAGAAATTAGTGAAGGAAGTAGGTTTTCTTACATCTCTAAACACACTTTACCCTCTGTCTTATTTCATGATTCAAGCAACAGGGTGCTCTTCCACACTTCCCAGGAATCTATTCCCCATTCTAATAGATCTCACTGTTAGGAAAAAATTTTTCCTGATGTTCAACCCAAATTTTCCTTTGCTCAATTTCATCCTATTATTCTGCAATATGCCCAGTGGAGGCTGGTGAAAACTGAAAGTGAATAGACAAACCTGACACATTTTGTGTCCTCAGAAGCAATTTGCAGCAGCAGGCAAAGCAATGGAGTCAATTTAGAGCATTCTGTAAGTGTGAGAGAGGATCTTGGGGCATGCCCTTTTAGACAATGTTTCTGATGAAAAACTGAAAAGTATAAAAGGGGGAGGGGGAAAACCGTTACTTGTAATTGCTTAGCTAATTACTTTATATCTCAACAGCTGGACACAATAATCTTCACCCCTTCCCAGTATATGATGCTATTAAGAAAGCTCAGATAAAGCTGTAATTGCATACCCAATGGATGGTCAACCTTTTTTTCTGTCAAGGGCCACATTCCCTTGGGGACAATCTGTTGGGGGCCACTTACAGGCAATGGGAGTCAAAAGTGGGCAGAGTTGGAGCTAAATGTAGGTAGGACCTGAGCCAAAGACAGATTTTGCCACCTCTGTCTCTCTCTCTCTCCTATCCCCTTTCCCCTTGTTTCCCCCCCTTATTGCCATCCATGTGAAATTAAGCTAAGGGTCACATGCCCATCTGAGTTAAATCCACTTATCTAGGAATAAGTCCATCAAATTCAATGGAACTTACTTCTGAGCAGACATGTATAGCATTGCACTGTTAATTGCACTTTTTTATTAATAAAACATCTATTTATGCACGTGAAGCTCAGAAAATTATTTCATGTCTTTTAAAAATCTAAGGAAAAACTACATGCGTAGTTGTTGGATCACCATGATCCATGGGCTGATGGCAGCTATAGTTCAGTAACATCTAGAGGGCCTAAGGTTCCCCACGCCTGCTGTAACTTTCCTTATAGGGGAGTTGCTCCATTCCCTCAATTATTTTGATTGTGCTTTTCTAAAGCTTCTCCAACTCTACAATATCCTTTTTGAGGTAAGTGACCATAACTGTACACAGCATTCCATGTGTGATTGCACTCAGGGTTGGCGCCAGAGGGCAGCCAGGTTAGGCCCTAGCTAAGGGTCCCTGTGGCTCAGAGGGGGCCCTGAAGGGCCCCTCCTTAAGGTGGGAGGGTGATGCTCCTGTTCTGTGATCTGTGGCAGCATCGGGTCCTGCAACCCGATTCTGCCAGTGATCATGGAGAGGTAGCTCCCAGACACCCTCCCCAATACAGACAGTGCAGGCTTCAATAAGCTTGCCTGCATGCCCCATTTACCTTTCCCATCAGTGTGAATGCTGTTCACGCTATGCATGCATGCCTCCCATCACCCAAGATGGCAGTGGGTGCTTTCTTAAGAGGCTGATGCCCCTGCTGCCATCTTGGTTGATGGAAGGCATGCATGCTATGTACGCATGCCATTCACACAACATGAAAGGTAGGTGGGGTGTGCAGGCAGGCTTATTAGCCCCGCGCTGTCTGAATGAGGGGGTGTTGGGCTACACTGCTGCAGGCCTGGGGCAGGCTGGTGCCCAAGGGCCCAGTCATGCCATGTGCCGCCCTGATTACAGCATAGATTTGTATATCACTATTATGATTCTGACAGTTTTATTTTCAGTTCCTTTCCTAATGATTCCCAGCATGGAATTTGCCCTCTTCTGCTAGAATATCTGTCTGAGATGTGTGTGTGGGGAGTATTCTCAGACATGTCTATGTCTATTAATAATATTTGTTGTGAGGGATGCAGTCAGCGACATAAATGAAAGCAGAGATGCTATCCTCACAGCATCAGATGAAAACAGTTTCTGCAACTTCTTGAATGAAAGAGCCTTGTGTCTCTTTCATATCCTATAAAATATGTAATATACTGAAGAAAGAAAGGTGAAGAAGCATACTGATCTCACAGTGATACGAGTTTTTCAAGGAGATGAAGAGAATTGTATCCAGGTGCCTAAACAAACAGTTCAAAATGCACAAGCTAGAATGACTATAGAGAACCAGAGTTTCCAAATGAAATGGGGGAAAGTGAGATGCCAGATCAAGGATAGGGGATTCTCTCAGCCTGAGGGCCACATTCACTTTTGGGAAACTTGTCAGAGGTGTGCAGGGCCAGAGGCCCTGTTGAGCAAGACAACAAATGTAACTCTTACCTGTAGGCCATACAAAAGCCAGAGGTTTCTATCCACGCACAAGCTCTATCCTCCAGCCAAGCAAGCAAGAGGCATTATTACAGTTCAAGAATACATTCGAGCCAGGCCAAACCACTTAAGGAGGATGCAGATCAGGGCCAGTGAGAAGGGTGGTGTGGGGAGAGTCCTGAGTGCTAGATAAAGAGGCCTGTAGGGCCACATTTGGTCCACATGCCTGAGGGTCCCCACACATTTGCTGGATCAAGAATAACGTGAAACATTTCAATTAGATCCGAAATTGTATCCTTAAGGAATTACATTTTGTAAACTTTTTTTTAAAAGGAGCAGCACTGATAGCTAGTAAGAAAAAGAGATCTGAACTAAAATTGGACGTTTAACAAGTTAAAGATACACACTGATATTACACACAATGGACATATTTTTCTTATTTCTTGGAAGAAATTACAGAAGACCGTCCTTTTTGTTTCCTTAATGGAACTCACATTAATAAAAATGTATCTAGTC
Source organism: Rhineura floridana (assembly GCF_030035675.1). Lineage (NCBI taxonomy): Eukaryota > Metazoa > Chordata > Lepidosauria > Squamata > Rhineuridae > Rhineura > Rhineura floridana. Next base: position 248,119,538 of record NC_084480.1, read on the forward strand.
TGGAGCATCTGTAGTATAGCCATTTTTATTTTGTTGAATTTGATTCTTGTATGTGCTCTCACAGTGCAACCCCGTGCATGGAAGTAAGTCTCACTGTGTTCAGCGGAACTTTCTTCCTAGTAAGTATTTTTAGGATTGCATCCTAACAGAGCAATCCTACATTGAGGCAGCCAGCATAACAAGATGGATGATGTTATGCCTATTTAAAGGATGCCAGATCCTAACTCCATGCAGGAGCCCTTGGGAGGGGAGAGTGCCAGCTCAGCCAGCAGAGACCAGTGGAAAGAAATAAAAGTGGCAAAAAAACAGAGCTTTGTGTGTTGCTGCTTAGACCATCCTTTTCCCGATCTTAACTTATGCTGGGAGTGGAGATCACATGACTGAGCTGAACAGATGTAGGATATTGTCAGGCCCAGGATGTGACTCAGGAACCAGACCAACGATTGTAGTTAATTCGTGTTTTATTAGGGTAATGTCCAAACAAAGACTGCGTTTTCTCATGAAGCAATACAGGGATACAGGTCCTGCGGCATTGGGAGAAAGTTGACAGAGCAAGGGACTTCTTCCCGCCTGTTCTTTAAGAAGGGGCCAAACGGGCACGCAATCTTTCGCTCCTCCTTAACTGCCCCTCAGGTACTGCCCGCCTTCCCCCCCTTCTCTCCTGTCTTTTCAGCTGTCTGCGTGTGCGCGGTGAGGGGGGAAGCATCACCCCCTCCTCTTCTGAAGTTTCCGATTCCAGGATGGGGGATAGGGGAGGGGCTGATGGTAAACTGCCTCCCCGCTTTTCGGCTGTGAGCAGCCCTCCCTCTTCCCCCTCTTGCTCTGAGCCTGAAAGAGGGGGAGGCGTGAGAATGTCCAGGGAGGGCTCAGGCTCCCCGTTGCTAAGCGACCTTATCACTAGCAGTTCCTCTGTTTCGTCTTCGCTCCAAAGGGGGGAAGTTCCTCCCCCTTCCCTCTGCCATCCATCCGAATACTCTTCTCCCAACTCTCCGGGATCCAGCTCCCCGGGATTGGGACCCCAGCTCTGCCTTCTGACACCATCCCCCCTCCCAGGCTGTGCCCCCCTCCCCTTGTCTGGCTTGGGACGGTGGGGAAAACGTTGATGGAAAAGTTTTACCAATTCTGGAGCATGCACATCAGCTGCATCTTCCCATGATCTGTCAGCCACCCCATAGCCTTTCCAGTGAATCAAGTACTGCAGCTTGTGGCGTCTGATCCTGGAATCTAAGATCTCCTCAACTTCAAACTCAAGCTGCTCATTTACCAGGAGTGGAGCTCCGGGAGGTTCCTCCGGCCGTAACTCACTGGGAGGGGCGGCTTTCGTTAAGAGGGATCGATGGAACACAGGATGTATTTTAAACGTGTCAGGCAGCTTCAGTCGGTACGCCACGGGATTGATTTGAGTTTCTATTTCGAAAGGACCCACCCTCTTGTCTTGTAATTTTCTACATTTGCCCGGCATCTGGAGGAAGCGGGTGGACAGCCATACCTGGTCTCCCGGTTGAAGGGGGGGGGCCCTCCTTCCTGTGCAGGTCAGCAACTCGCTTGTACTCCGTTTTGGCTTCGTTTAACTGCTGTTTCAGTGTCTGTTGCGCTGCTTGCAATTCCTTAAGGAAGTTCTCAGCTGCCGGTACCAGCATTCCTTCTGAGCTACTTGGAAAGACTTTAGGATGGAATCCATAATTAGCGAAGAACGGGGTTTGTTGAGTGCTGGAGTGCAGAGAATTGTTGTAGGCGAACTCTGCAAAATGCAAATATGATACCCAGTCAGTCTGTTGATAGGACACATAACTTCGTAAATATCTTTCCAAAATGGCGTTCAAGCGTTCCGTCTGCCCATCTGTCTGGGGGTGATGGGCGGAGGAGAGTTTTAATTCCGTCTGCAACTGTTTTCACATTGCTCTCCAAAATTTGGCTGTGAACTGAGTTCCTTGGTCTGAGACTACGCTGTTTGGCAATCCATGCAGCCGGTAGACTTCTTTTATGAATAACTTGGCCGTTTCTTTAGCCTCTAAGGCCCCTGCACAAGGAAGAAAGTGTGCCATTTTGGTAAGTAGATCCACCACTACTAAGATGGCTGTCATTCCTTGGGACTTGGGTAGATCAGTTATAAAATCCATGGAGAGGTCCTTCCAGGGTTCGTGTGGGACAGGCAACGGTTGTAACAGTCCTGCTGGTGTCCCTGTTTGTGTTTTTGTCCACAGACAGACAGAGCAGGACTTTACATAACTCTCAATATCCCGACGCATTTTAGGCCACCAGAAGTCCTTGGCCACGTTCTGAATGGTCTTGTAAATCCCAAAGTGTCCCACTGTGATGGAATCATGACACTGGCGTAGGATTCTGAGCCTTAATTCCCCTTCTGGCACATATCTGGCGGTTTTGAACCATAACAGTCCATTTCTCCAGTGAAAGGTTACTTCTGAGTCTTGACCTTGTCCTGTCTCCTGCTGATATTTTAGCATGTCTGCATCTTCTTGTTGTGCCTTTTTGAGTTCCTCTTCCCATGAAGGCTGGCATACTCCCAACGTTAATTTCTCTGGCGGGATTACGTACTGAGGCTGGTCCTCGGATTCACTTTCTTTGTATTGTGGCTGTCTAAGGCATCCGCTCTCTGGTTTTTGGCTTGGGCATGGTAAGTAATCTGGAAGTTAAACCTAGTGAAGAACTGGGACCATCTTATCTGTCTCTGGTTCAGCTTTCTGGCTGTTTGGAGGCTTTCAAGATTCTTGTGGTCGGAGCGCACTTCAATTCGATGAGAGGTCCCCTCTAGGTATTGTCTCCAGTTTTCAAAAGAGTCCTTGATGGCCAGCAGCTCCTTCTCCCAAACTGTGTAGTTCTTCTCTGCAGGCTTTAACTTCCGAGGGAAGTACGCACAGGGGTGCAGCTCCTTCCCTTCTTGGTCTAATTGTAGCAGGACCCCCCCGATGGCAAAATCTGAAGCATCTGCTTCCACTACAAAAGGGCGGTTCGGATCAGCAAAGCGCAGAATGGGCTCAGTAGCAAACCTTCTCTTCAGCTCCTCAAAGGCCTCGGTGGCGTTCTCTGTCCATTGAAACTTCTTCTTCCCCCTTAAACAGTCAGTCAGAGGAGCTGTTAATTTGGAAAACCCTGGAATGAACTTTCTGTAATAATTGGCAAACCCCAAAAACCGTTGTACATCCTTTTTGGTGACAGGTTGGCCCCAGTCCAATATGCAGCTTACTTTCCCTGGGTCCATCTCCACGCCTTCCGCTGAGATTCGATATCCAAGGAAGTCTAGAGACTTGAGGTCAAATCCACATTTCTCTAATTTAGCATACAGGTGATTTTCTCTCAGTCTCTTCAACACCGTCTTCACATGCTGGTCGTGGTCTTCCTGGTTCTTTGAGAACACCAGAATATCATCTAAGTAACAGATTACATACGTGTCCAACAAGTCTCTAAACACGTCGTTCATGAATTTTTGAAAAATTCCTGGACTTCCACAAAGCCTGAACGGCATGACCAGGTATTCATACTGTCCGTAAGCGGTCAAGAATCCTGTTTTCCATTCATCTCCCTCCTTCATTCTGATCAGATTGTACGCTCCTCTCAAATCCAACTTCGTGAAGATTTTTGCAGAGTGCAGTCGGTCCAGCAACTCTGAGATCAGGGGCAGCGGGTAGCTGTTGGGGATGGTGATCTGGTTCAATGCGCGATAGTCGTTACAGGGTCTGAGTCCCCCCCCTTCTTTTTCACAAACAATAGTGGCGCTCCAGCAGGGGATTGTGAGGGGCGTATGAATCCTCGCCTCAGGTTTTTATCCAGGAATTCCTTCAGGGCCTCCCTCTCATTCTCTGTGAGAGAGTAGATTCTCCCTGATGGGATGCTGGCTCCTGGCACTAGATCAATCGCACAGTCGTAAGGGCGGTGGGGGGGTAAAGTCTCTGCCTCTTTTTCATCAAACACATCTTTGAATTCTTCATACTTTGGCGGCAGGGTCACTTGCTCGATCTCTTGCACTGCCCCCGCTAAGGTGTTCTTGATTCCTTCAGGTTGACAGTTCTCCTGGCAATACTGTGAGGTGAACCACACCACCGCCTCCTTCCAACTTATTTTGGGTTCATGCTTTGCTAGCCAGGGCATTCCCAGAATCACCTCAAAGTTCGAGAGATCTGACACGTATAGCGAAATGAACTCTTCGTGCCCAGGGATTTGAAGTTTCACTTCCTCCATGGCTTGTGTCACCCCTCCTGACTTCAGGGTTCTCCCATCGATAGTCTCCACAGCTAGGGGAGCGTCCAGTTTCCACCGGGAAATTCCATGATGCTTGACTAACTTTGCATCAATAAAATTTGTGGAGGCTCCACTGTCAATTAAGGCAGTGGAATTAAACACCACTCCTCTGGAAGTTGTAATCCGAATAGGCAAGACCAACACCCCCTTTGAGGGAGGTTGGATCATTGGGGGGCCTTTATACAACGCTGCCCCCAGTCCACCGGCCTGCACGTGGACTGGGTGTTCTAGTTTCCCGATGGCTCGGCTTTCCCCCCTTTCAGTCCACAGTCTCTGGCCACATGGCCCGGCTTTGAACAATAAAAGCATAAATGTTCCCGGCGTCGTCTTTCCTTTTCTTCTTCCGACAGTCTTGGCCTAGCCCCTCCCTGTCCCTCAGTTGCATTACCTGCCATCCCTGTAGTGGGAAGGGTCTTGTTGCGGGATGCCGAGGCTGAGTATCTCGGGACCTCCTGCTTCCTTTCCAGGCGCCTTCCTTCCATCCGGTGATCTATCTGTAGGCATAGCCGGATGAGCCCTGGTAGGTCAGCGGGGGGGGAGGTCCTGGCCAACTCATCCAGGATTTCAGCATTTAATCCACTCCGGTACATAAACATCAGGGTGGCGTCATTGTAACCAGTTTCCTGGGACAGAATTTTAAAAGCGTTAGTGTACTCAGAAACAGTCCCTTTAGCTTGCTTCAGAGCGCCTAGTTGCCGCGCTACTGTTTCAGCCCTTTGCTGGTCTTGAAACATCTTGGTCATCTCCTGTATAAATCCTCTGTACCTTCCTAAGACAGTATCCTTTCTCACGAGATACGGAGTCACCCATTTTGCAGCTTCTCCCTCCAGGAGGCTAATCACGAAAGCTACTTTAGCCCCATCGTCTGGAAATTCCGTGTGCCTGACATCCAGATATAACTCACATTGAGCCACGAAGGTTGCCAACTGATCACTTTGTCCCGCGTATTTTGGGGGCAATCCAATGGGAACCTTTACTACGGCAGCTGGAGGGGCTGTTCGCATCTGGTCTATCGTGGCCTTCAAGGTTTGATTACCCGTCTTCAGCGCCTTGACTGCTGCTAGCAGGGCTTGAACATCTGTCTGCAAATCAGCTACCTTAGTCCTCAGGAGTTCCACTTCTTCCGTCTCAGAAGTGGGGTTCGTCCCCCCCGCTGCTCCCTTTGACATCTTGTCCCAGTCAAGTGAAGAGAGCGTAGAGGGTGATTTAGGTGGCTCTGTCAAGCTGTCAGGCCCAGGATGTGACTCAGGAACCAGACCAACGATTGTAGTTAATTCGTGTTTTATTAGGGTAATGTCCAAACAAAGACTGTGTTTTCTCATGAATCAATACAGGGATACAGGTCCTGCGGCATTGGGAGAAAGTTGACAGAGCAAGGGACTTCTTCCCGCCTGTTCTTTAAGAAGGGGCCAAACGGGCGCGTAATCTTTCGCTCCTCCTTATCTGCCCCTCAGGTACTGCCCGCCTTCCCCCCCTTCTCTCCTGTCTTTTCAGCTGTCTGCGTGTGCGCGGTGAGGGGGGAAGCATCACCCCCTCCTCTTCTGAAGTTTCCGATTCCAGGATGGGGGATAGGGGAGGGGCTGATGGTAAACTGCCTCCCCGCTTTTCGGCTGTGAGCAGCCCTCCCTCTTCCCCCTCTTGCTCTGAGCCTGAAAGAGGGGGAGGCGTGAGAATGTCCAGGGAGGGCTCAGGCTCCCCGTTGCTAAGCGACCTTATCACTAGCAGTTCCTCTGTTTCGTCTTCGCTCCAAAGGGGGGAAGTTCCTCCCCCTTCCCTCTGCCATCCATCCGAATACTCTTCTCCCAACTCTCTGGGATCCAGCTCCCCAGGATTGGGACCCCAGCTCTGCCTTCCGACAGATATGGTGTAAGTCCCTCTCCCCTCAGTAACACCACCACCACACCCATGGAATGTCTGTTTTGGGGGATTTATGGCAGCTTAATTTATACTGGCCATGGCTGAGGCCCGGCTGTGCCAGAAGGGGTGGGGCTTTTCTGGTTGAACCATGGCTCAGCTGGGAAGACGGACTTATGCTGGTATAGCCCAGCTCATCTAGAGATCCACAATATACTAACTCCCCTCAGCCCAGAGTAAATATCTATAGGATTGTGTCCTTAATGTTTTATTTTCCTTTTTCTCTTGGAAACACTGTAGCCTCTCTAACGAAAGGGCACAGTAAGGCCTACAGTATTTTCAATATGCAGCTAGGTGCCAAAAATTAAGCAGTAATTTAACTACATTTCTCTTCCTTTCAAGGAACTCCCATAGCAGGAGAATTCACAGCTTGCATAGCTTTGATCAATCCATCCATCAATGCATTGGCTATGCTTCTAATACAAGAGCTCAGCTACTGGAGAAACTCCAGACATTGCAGAACAAAGCATCTAAGAATTCCCAGTCAATCAATCTTTCATCTGCAAGCCTGGCAACGATCACAGAATTAATACTTTTAAAGGATCGTTTATCATCACTGAGATTTGAGGTGCAGCTCTTATTTGCCATGGGACCATTTCTCCAAAGGTTTCCCCCCCCCAAAATCTTTCTAACACCCATATATTCTACATCTTGCATAGGGAAGGATGCTCTCTCTTTTATAGGCATGGGTGTTCAGTCTATCTTGCTCACTAATATTCAGATCCATTCTTCTCCCCTCACCCAGCTCTGTAGTACATCTTTCATTGCCGGCAAAGACCTGAGCTGCTCAGCTTAAGAAGAATGCCATTACCTGCTGGCCATCCAAAGTTATTTCAACAGTAGTTCTCACTTGTGCAAATGTGATCCATTTTCTGCTTGCTTTAGAGATACATCCTGACCAGGACTCCAAGGGACATGATGCGTGCCTCGGGATAGCTCCACTAGAAAGCTAGCATGAAAGGTTAGGATGCAGTTTCAGGACCTTGGATAGCTCAAAGCAGAAGCTTGCTCTGGCAAGTCTTGGCACTCACTCAGCTGAGGCCTTCTATCTGAGGCTACCCTTTCCTGGCTCTGCACCTTCCTAAAAAGTGGAGGGCATTAAAGGGCATTAAAGGAGCTTGGAACTTAACACTCTGCCACCTCTCCATTGGCAAATACTTGTGGATTGCCAATACTGGTAAGCAGGCACTGGGGAATGTGAGTCCCCTGGTGTAAAAGGGGTTACATTTCCAGGGGTCCTAGCTTGTGCCTTTAGGAGTTGCATAGAAGTGCAGCTTGTTGTGTTCAATTGAGAAAAGCTACACCTGCTAAAATCACCTCTTCCACACAACTATAAAAAATAAGAGAGCCCTCTTCTGTATTTGGTTACCCTTACATCTGAATGACAAATGACTCCCATCATTCCTGAACATTGACCATTGTGGAAGGGGCCTATAAGGTCATCAAGTCCAACCCCCTGCACAATGCAGGAATCCAAATCAAAGCATTCCCGACAGATGGCTGACCAGCTACCTCTTGAATGCCTCCAGTGTCGGAGAGCCCACTACCTCTCTAGGTAATTGATTTCCATTGTTGTATGGCTCTAACAGTTAGGAAGCTATTCCTGATGTCCATTCAAAATCTGGCTTCCTGCAGCTTGAGCCCATTATTCCATGTCCTGCACTCTGGGACAATTGAGAAGAGATCCCTGCCCTCTTCTATGTGACAACCTTTCATGTACTTGAACAGTGCTATCATATCTCCCCTCAGTCTTCTCTTCTCCAGGCTAAACATGCCCAGTTCTTTCAGTCTCTCCTCATAGGGCTTGGTTTCCAGTCCCCTGATCATCCTTCTTGCCCTCCTCTGAACCTGTTCCAGTTTGTCTGCATCCTTCTTGAAATGTGGAGAACTGGATGCAGTATTCAAGATGAGGCCTCACCAGTGCTGAATAGAGGGGAACTAATACTTCACGCAATTTGGAAACTATACTTCTGTTAACGCAGCCTAATATAATTTGCCTTTTTTGCAGGCACATTGCACTTTTGGCTCATATTCAGCTTGTGATCAACGACAATTCCAAGATCCTTCTCACATGTCATATTGGTGAGGCAAGTATCCCCCATCTTATAACTGTGCATTTGGTTTCTTTTTCCTAAGTGTAGAACTTTGCATTTATCCCTGTTGAATTTCATTCTGTTGTTTTCAGCCCAATGCTCCAGCCTATCAAGGTCCCTTTGAATTTTGTTTCTATCTTCCATGGTATTAGCTGTGCCCCCCAATTTTGTATCATCTGCAAATTTGATAAGCATACTCTCTACCTCCTCATCTAGGGTTACCATCATTTTGTCATTTCAAAAAGAGTACATTTGGCTTCCATCAGTGAAAAGTAAGAGTATGCTGTTGCACCATCTGAAAAAGAGTACATGTACTCTTAAAAGAGTACGGTTGGTAACCCTATCCTCATCCAAGTCGTTAATAAAAATGTTGAAGAGCACTTGGCCCAGGACTGAGCCCTGTGGTACCCCACTTGTTACTTCTGCCCAGTTTGGGAAGGAACCATTGATGTTAGGCTGACTGGTCTGTAGTTCCCCGGTTCCTCCTTTTCCCCTTTTTTGAAGATAGGGACAACATTAGCTCTTCTCCAGTTATCCAGCACTTCACCAGTCCTCCATGATTTCGCAAAGATAATAGACAGAGGTTTTGAGAGTTCTTCAGCCAGTTCCTTCAATACTCTAGGATGCAGTTTATTGGGCCCTGCCAATTTGAACTCATTGAAAGTGATAAGGTATTCCTTATGAAACAGCTAGGCTGGTGCGAACCAGAGAGAGGGCATTTTCGATTGTGGCCCCTACCCTCTGGAACTCCCTTCCTTTCGATCTTCACCATGCCCCCTCCTTGATAGGCTTTCGCCGAGCCTTAAAGACCTGGCTATTCAGGCAGGCCTATGGGAAATCTGGGATATGTTAGTTTTTAATTACCTGAAAGAGGTGTTTAGTTTTTTTAAATATTAGTATGTTTGTATTGGTTTTATACTGGATTTTATTGTACATGTAAGTTGCCTAGAGTGGCTGTTAATTCGGCCAGATAGGCGACTCACAAATAAAATTTTATTATTATTATTATTATTATTATTGTTGTTGTTGTTGTTGTTGTTGTTGTTGTTATTATTATTATTATTTGTCTATCAATCTCAAGCTCCAATCGTGCCCCTTCCACTTCATGTTTCCCAGAAGGGTCACAGATCCTTTTTGGGGAGAAGACTGAGCCAAAGTAGGAATTGAGGACTTCTGCCTTTTCTTTGTCATCTGTTATCATTTTGCCATCCTCATTAAGTAGCTGTGCCACCGTTTCTTTCCTCTGTCTTTTACTATGGACATACCTGAAGAAAGCTTTTTTGTTGCTTTTAGCATCCCTCGCTAACCTCAGCTCATTCTCAGCTTTAGCCTTCCTGACACCATCCCTGCTCTTCCGTGATACCTGCCTGTACTCTTCCTTTGTGGCCTGGCCTTCTTTCCACTTCCTCTATGTGTCCTTTTTTGTTTTCAGGTCCTCTCTAAGCTTTTTGTGAAGCCACATTGGCTTCTTCTGCTGTTTCCCCCCTTTTTTCCTTGTTGGAATTGCTTGCCATTGCGCTTTTAGAATTTCATTTTTTAGAAGCTCCCACCCATCTTGGACTTCTTTTCTCATTAGGGTCGCTTTCCATGGAACCGTACTTACAATTGTTCTGAGTTGATTAAAATCAGCTTTCCTGAAGTCCAGGGTGCACGTATGGCTACCCTCAGCTTTTGCTTCTGTTAAAATCAAGAATTCAAGTATGGTGTGGTCACTTTCCCCCAGGGTTCCCGTAACTGCCACTTCATCCACCAAATCATCTCTGTTGGTTAGAATCAAGTCCGGGATAGCTGATCTTCTGGTTGCTTCCTCCACTTTCTGTAGGAGAAGGTTATCTCCAGCACAAGTCAGAAATTTCTTGGAGGGGCCATGTTTGGCAGAATTTGTCTCCCAACAGATATCGGGATAATTGAAATCCCCCATTACTACTACATCATGCCTCCTCGAAACATTGGCAATTTGCTTTTCAAAAGTTACATTCTCATCTTCTCCTTGATTGGGTGGTCGGTAATAGACTCCAAGCACCACATTCCTTTTATTACTTGGTCCATTAATTTTAATCCAGATACTGTCTGTGGAACTACCAAGCGCATCTTCCTGTATTTCTTTGCAGGGATATATATTTTTAACATATAGTGCAACTCCACCTCCCTTTTTATTCCTTCTGTTGTTTTTGAACAAGTTATATCCTTCAATTGCTGTATTCCAGTCATGGGAGTCATCCCACCAAGTTTCAGTTATACCTATCAAGTTGTAATTGCCCTCCTGTATTAAGAGTTCAAGTTCATCCTGCTTGTTTCCCATGCTCTGCGCATTAGTATACAGACATCAAAGACCATGTGATTTATGGCTTGGCGTCCTTACTACTTTTTTCTGAGGACTGTCACTGGTCCCTATTACAGCCGATCTCTCTGTTACTGTTACTATGCCATTTGGCAGTATCATTTGTTCCTACATGGATGAGGAAAAAGGGATACCTGTCGGTGGGCTTGATGAGTGATGGAAACATGTCATGGGTCCCACAGAAAGGGGGTGGTGTGGTGAGAATGAGGAGGAGGGCTCTGAATAGGATGATGGTTCCAGTGATGGGCCTATAGGTGTGCCGGACTCTGAAAGCTCTTGCGCCATGGACAGTGATAGCTCCCATTACCAGCAAGGAGGCTCAGCCTGGTCAGGCAGTTGCCTCTCCACCCAACGTTCACCCCCTTCCAACACCCGCTTTTCTGCTGCCACAGTGCAGCCCCCCTCCCTCTGATGGGGAGGATCTTGCTGAAGCGATGCAGCTGCCCTCACCTCGTATACTGTCCGGTTCAGAGCGGGAAACACAAGTCGGAGACGAGGGTGCAAAGAACTCTTGCTTTATTAACGTAATGGATACATCGAAGGCTGAGCGCCTCATAGAAAAGATCCTATGCTAACTCACTACAAGTCCCTAACTACCCTCTAGACATGCTCTGCAACGTGTGATGAAAGTTGACTCAGCGCCCCATTCACAGCGCAGCAGTCTTAAATAGGAGAGGTCTTGGAGTGTAACCTCTCACTCCTTCGCACACACGCCCTCTGCCCTGTCCGCTTGCCCCTACGTTGTGATCGCGGTGAAGGGGGGTGAGACTCCACGGGCTCATCTGACAGAACAGGGTCCTTATCTGCAGGCGGGGAAGCAGAGGGCTGGGAAGCGTCAGGTGTCTCTGGGATACTGCTTGGCACAGGAGGAGTTACTGCTCTTTCGGAATCCTCCCCTAATGGCTCCGTGGGGGTGCTTGATGGCTGAGCGCTGTCCCATTGAGGGACACGGCCATCCGTGGGAACTGGCGGGGCAGCTATCTCGCTCTCTTCCTCAAGGTCTGGGCTAGACTCAACAACAGCTGGATTGTCCATGCCCGCTGATGGCTGAAGCACCTGCAACTCATGCCTTCCCCCTCCTTGATCCTCAGGAGAGAGGCTGGGCTCAACACCCCTGGGCTCAATATACATGGAGGCAGTTGCACCGGCAAACTCAACACATCCCCTCATCCCCTTTGAGGAGGAGAATTCATGTGTGTGCATGTTCTCAACAGTGACATTCAGTTCACGCAAGCAGAGTGCCTGCCCATCCTTCCTTAAGCATGGTGAGGGGGCATGACTATTTGCTGCAACAACATCTTGGTGCAGTGTATTTATTTATTTATTTATTTATTTTGTTGCATTTATATACCGCCCATAGCAAGTAGCTCTCAGGGCGGTAAACAGAATAGGATAAAATACATACATCATCATAATAAAATCACAAACATATAAGACACAATGAAAACAAAATACAATTAAACAAAATATAAGATGATAAAAGGATTAGTATTACAAGATTAAAAAGATAAAAAGATTAAAATGATTAAAATGCCTGGGAGCATAAGAAGGTCTTTACCTGGCGCCGAAAAGATAATAATGTAGGCGCCAGGCATACATCTTCGGGGAGGCTATTCCACAACTCAGGGGCCACCACAGAAAAGGCCCTAGATCTAGTAACCACCCTCTGGGCATCACGATAGGTTGGTACCCGGAGGAGGGCCTTAGATGCTGAACGAAGTGAGCGGGTAGTTTCATAGCGGGAGAGGCGTTCCACCAGGTATTGCGGTCCCACGCCATGTAAGGCTTTATAGGTCATAACCAGCACCTTGAATCTCGCCCGGAAGCAAATAGGTAGCCAGTGCAGGCAAGCCAGAACAGGAGTTATGTGCGAAGACCGACTGGTCCTCGTCAATAGTCTAGCTGCCGCATTCTGCACTAGCTGAAGCTTCCGAACTGTCTTCAAGGGCAGCCCTATGTAGAGCACATTACAGTAATCCAATCTCGAAGTTACCAGAGCATGAACAACTGAGGCGAGGTCGTCGCCATCCAGATAGGGGCGTAGTTGGGCTACCATACGGAGATGGTAAAACGCGTTCCGTGCCACCGAGGCCACTTGAGCCTCAAGAGACAAGGAAGGGTCAAAAAGGACCCCCAAACTACGGACCTGTTCTTTCAGGGGGAGTGTAACCCCATCCAGAACAGGATGCACATCCACCATCTGAGCGGGGAAGGCGTTCACCAACAGTGTCTCAGTCTTGTCTGGATTGAGTCTCAGTTTATTAGCTCTCATCCAGTCCATTATCGTGGTCAGGCAACGGTTCAGCACATCAACAGACTCACCTGAAGAAGATGAAAAAGAGAAATAGAGTTGCATGTCATCAGCATACTGATGACAACGCACTCCAAAACTCCTGATGACCGCACCCAGAGGCTTCATGTAGATGTTAAAAAGCATGGGGGACAAAACCGACCCCTGAGGGACTCCACAATGGAGAGTCCAGGGTGTCGAGTAATGTTCCCCAAGCACTACCTTCTGGCGACGATCCGCGAAGTAGGAGCGGAACCACTGCCAAGCAGTACCCCCAACTCCCAACTCCGCGAGTCTCCCCAGAAGGATACCATGGTCGATGGTATCAAACGCCGGTGAGAGATCAAGGAGAATCAACAAAGTCACACTCCCCCTGTCCCTCTCCCGACAAAGGTCATCATACAGGGCGACCAAGGCTGTTTCAGTGCCGAAACCGAGCCTAAAACCGGATTGAAACGGATCCAGATAATCGGTTTCATCCAAGAGCACCTGGAGCTGGTTAGCAACCACCCACTCCAAAACCTTGCCCAAAAACGGGACATTCGCCACCGGTCTGTAGTTCAAATTATCTGGGTCCAGGGAAGGTTTCTTTAAAAGAGGTCTCACTATTGCCTCCTTGAGGCTACTAGGGACTACTCCCTCTCTCAAGGAGGCATTAACCACTTCCTTGGCCCAGCCGGTGGTTCCAGCCCTGCTAGCTTTCACTAGCCAAGATGGGCAAGGATCCAGAATAGACGTGGTTGCCCGGACCATTCCAAGCACCTTGTCCACTTCCTCTAGCTGCACCAACTGAAACTCATCCAATAATAAAGGACAAGGCTGTGCTCCGGACACTTCACTGGATTCATCTGTCACAAATTCGGAGTCTAAGTCCTTATGGATGCAAGCAATCTTATTTTGAAAGTGTCCAGCAATTTCGTTGCAGTGGGCTTCAGATGTTTCTATAATATCGTGAGGGCCAGAGTTTAAAAGCCCCCGCACAACTTTAAAAAGCTCCGCTGGGCGGCATAAGGATGACCTAATAGAGGCAGCAAAATAAAGTTTTTTTGCTGTCCTTACCGCTTTCATATACAACTTATTGGTGGCACTTACCAAAGCATGGTTACATTCGTTGGGAGTTCGCCTCCATCTGCACTCTAGCCTCGTCCTCTCTTGTTTCATCACTCTCAGCTCCGGGGTATACCACGGAGCTGTATGAGCTCTACATCGGAGGGGGCGCGCAGGAGCGATCATGTCAATAGCCCGAGTCATCTCTGTATTCCACAGTGCGACCAGGGCCTCGACAGGAGCACCAGTCTTATCAGCCGGAAAATCTCCCAGGGCCCTCTGAAAACCAAGAGGATCCATCAGACTCCGGGAGCGGACCAACCTAATAGGTCCTCCACCTTTGCAGAGGGGAAGAGCTACTGTAAGTCTAAATCTCAACAAGCAGTGATCTGTCCATGACAATGGGGTAGATGAAAAACATCCCACCTCCAGATCACCATCTCCATGACCAGTGGCGAAGATCAAATCAAGAGTGTGTCCCGACACATGCGTTGGGCCAGTAGAAAATTGAGACAGCCCCATTGTTGTCATGGAGGCAATGAAGTCCTGAGCTGCACCAGATAAGACAGCCTCGGCGTGGACATTGAAATCCCCCAGTACCAAAAGTCTAGGGGATCCCAATAGTACCTCCGAGACTATCTCCGTCAGCTCAGCTAAGGAAGCTGTTGGGCAGCAAGGTGGACGGTACACCAACAGTATTCCTAGTCTGTCTCCCTGGCAAGGTGGAGACACTCCAGACCAGTCGCCGCCTGGACAGGGTGCTGTGTGAGAGGGAAAGTACTCCTATAGACCACAGCAACTCCCCCTCCCCGGCCCTCAGATCTACCACAGTGCTGAACCGCATACCCAGGTGGGCAAAGCTGGGAAAGAGCAACTCCTCCCTGATCACCCACCCAGGTCTCGGTTATACATGCCAGATCGGCACCCTCCTCCAGAATTAAATCATGGACAAGGGAGGTTTTATTATGTACCGACCTGGCATTCAAGAGCAGCACGTGGAGATCCGAGAGCTGGCTGATAGGACAACCAGCAATCCTGTGGGTAAGAGGAGAACCGGAACAAGGCACAGACACAACTTGTCTGGGACGAGTTCCCCTTAGCTAGTCAGTTCTCCTCCTAACACCATACCTCCCATTACCCGTCACTACGTTAATTGGGGCCCCCGAAAGTCCCCCCACGAAGGATGGAATCCTTTCTCCCAGCCACATAATAAAAATACACAAATACACATACACAAAACAACCATACAATTGTAGTCATGCCTAGTTATTCCTAGTAATGATGTTGAATTCTGTGTAACCTGTAAGGTGATTCATGAAGTGCTCTGAACTGAAACTTTATATTAAATCTAGTAAAGAAAAGCAGACCTCTGAGTTCGTGTCTGATATCAGTGGGTTCAGGCAGAACAATGCATCTATTCCACTATTATTCCACTTTAAACAGTCATGGCTTCCCTCAAAGAATCCTGGGAAACGTAGTTTGCGATGGGTTCTGAGAGCAGTTAGGAGACTCCTATTTTCCTCACAGAGCTACAGTTCACCTTTCACAACCTATCCTTCCCAGGATTATCTTGGGGGAGCCGTGACTGCTAAAAGTGGAATAATAGTTGAATACACGTATTGTGTGAATGTAGCCCTAATGGTATCAAGGGTTTCATTGTTCATTCCAGAGAAATGAACACACACACAGTGTTTTAAGGGTTCTTCACTCATTTGTTCATCTCAAGATTACTCAACACTGTCAGAATCCAAAATGCATTTTGTAAAAACCAACAAGATCTACCTCTGTCTCCTATTCTTCAAATAGTACAATAATGAATTTCTTTATGCAGATGTACAACATACATAACATTCTGAACATATTTTTATTGTTTAAACAACATGTGACGCCCTTCCCTGGCTCTCCGTGTCAGGTTCCTACCTGCTCGTGGCTACTGCCTTTCACTAGGCACCACCAGGGACTCCACCAGTCCGGACTGTCCTTTTTTATGGTTTCTCTCTCCGCTCTAGCACAGATCTCAATAGATCCCCCTGCTAGGCAGCACCACCAGTCATGTTCTACAACCAATGTTCCCAGAGACCTTGCCTGAGTCTCTCTATCCGGTTACATTCGTGACTGCGTGCCTATGCTGTTCCCAACCCCCTTGTATCAATGCAGATAACTCATAACTCGGGGTTGCTCTGGATACTTATAATGTTATCTTCTCCTCTTCACCGCTGCCACCATTTGTTACTGTTTCCCTTCAGCCTTGGTTATTACCTTACCCTCCCTTCTGGTCTGTGAAACCCCAGCCAAGGATCAGGCCTTCGGTAAACCAAAATAGTATTTATTAAATAACATTAATAACAAGATAACTTTGATAATGATCTACAAGCTTATGGTTTCATCTATTACTGTGATATTTGACTTATTACTAATCCGAACTCCACCTCCCTCTTTCTCCACACTCTCCTGACATACACCAACTCACACCCACCTCCAAACTCAACCAAAACAACCCACTAACGTCCACCAAACACCTCTCAAACAACCCACTCACGTCCACCCAGATTCAACTGTCATCCTTCCATTTATACTCTCAGCCATCCAAACACTCAGCCAATCATCCAGCATTCTACTGCTCATTTACTCCCCCCTCCTCTTTCATTCCACTTACCACGTATCTTCTATACAAACAGCACTTACCATATATACATTAATACAGGAACATCACACAACACAACACAAACAATCCATAAACACCCTATATAAAGTTAATATTCAACAGCTAAATTACAAATAATAGCCATCCCGGAGTGCTTAAATAATTGCCATCCCAGAGTGGGGGGAAGCATGTATAGCTTGCTAAAAGGAAGCAAGGAGGAACACTGGTGGATATTAATTGGAAGTGCATTCTAAAGGCTATGGAGCATTAAAATACATATCCTACTCTTATTCTACATTTCTTCCTTTCAAGAGGGTGCTCTGAGCAGGTGGAATTCTGAGGTGGAGAAATGATCTTCAAGGTATGTTGAGCCTAGGGGTTGAAATGCTTCAAAATGTCAAAGCCTCTGTCTTAGGGTAGGATGGACAAAGTCAGACCCTAGAATTCCATAAGAAAAGGGAGAGGAGTGAAAAAGGAAATTTAAGTAGTTTCTGCAATCTTGGAAGTTTGTTGGAAGACTAGATGCATACATTCATTGTGCTATAAGTGACACTTGCTCTGAGCCAAAATTGCCCCAGTCCCTTGCATTTGGGCTTGCAATTGCAGATCCAACGTGCAATGTTTTTGTTTGTTTGTTTAAAGCATTTTTATGCTTCTGTTCTGCTGTAAAATAATCCCAGAGCAGCTTACAAAGATCAGAAATAAGACAGCCACTGGACTCAGTCTTACAATCTAAAATACATGGCACAAAAGGAAAAGGGGTTGAGAGGGAGGAGGTGACAAGAAACCCAGGCTCTGCTCCTTAAGTTACAAAATGATGATCCAGCCAGATTAATAATGGCCAAGGAATGCCATATTATTTGGGATTTCTTAGGAAAATGCACAATTTGACACACTGTGCAGTGCAAAAAGATGCACCGATGGACACATCAATTTCCATTAATTCATTGTTTTTAGGGATCTTGACATATTCCACAGCTTGGTGTGGATAATAAGGTCTCCCTAGCCATTGCAAACCAGTAGGTTTAAAGCTCCTTCCAGACAAACCACTTAAATTCACACATAATCTGTTTTTTTCTGAAGATGATTTGTCTTCATTTATCTTTGCTTATGATCTCCCTAATGTTGGATGAGATATGAAAATCAAAATATACTGCAGGCACAGGCCACCTTTCTTCTGAGGCATTTAGAATTCTGAAATGCCAAAGAATAAGCATATGACAATAGAAAGAGAGTGTGTGTTATACTTATTTTTTGCTTTAGGGCTTACAAAGGCTCCCTCCCTTCCTCTGTATTTATGACTTATAAAGATTCTCTCTGTATTATCCCCATGCCGCCAAAATTGCTAAAAACAAGCCAAAATAGTAATTCTTATTAACTGCAGTGACACCTGCACTGATATAGTCAAATCTGGCCAACAGCGGGTCCCCCTGCTGTTTTACTCAGCTGGCAGCCTGCTCCATCTGTGGCAGATGCTTCTGTTTTGTAATTCTTCCAGGCAGACAGGCACTTTATGGACTTTTTGAAATTCTCTTCAAGAACAGCACCCTTCTGTCTAACAAGGACCATTACACCAGATGAAGCAATGAAACAATCATGCAAAGTTCCCAGATGACAAAAAGCAATCTCATGTTGAATATATCTATCTATCTATCTATCTATCTATCTATCTATCTATCTATCTATCTATCTATCTATCTATCTATCTATCTATCTATCTATCTATCTATCTATCTATCTATCTATCTATCTATCTATATATGACTGCCTTAGCTCTAAAGATCAGGAGTGGGTGTTGGAGCAATTGCTATTGGCAAGGTTAGCACACTTCCAACACAACCCTATTAATGTCTACTCAAAAGTAAATCCCATTGAGTTCAATGAGATTTACTCCCAGGTAAGTGTAACTAGAATTGCAGTCTGAAGCTGCAATTCTGAAATCTCATGTTTCCAGAGCAATCCCAATTACGAGCACATTCACACCATGTACTTAAAGAACATGGCTCCCTCCAAAGAATCCTGGGAACTGTAGTTTGTTGAGGGTGCTGGGAAATGTAGCTCTGTGAAAGGTAAACTACTGTTTCCAGGATTATTTTGGGGAAGCCATGTGCTTTAAATGTATGTTAACTGTACTTTCAATGTATGCTGTGCTTTATAATTTAGTTGTAAGCCATTTTGAGATTGATTTTATCATAGAAGAGTATGATATAAATATACAAACAAACAAAAACAATGGAAAATAGTCCAGGGTGAGAAAAAAGGCCAAGGGATCTCTGCTTTTGGAAGTTCATCAGATGTAGTTTCCCCATCACCACAGCATTGTAATGGGAGAGACTACATCGGCTGAATTTCTTCAGAGCTCTTACAGAGACAGAAGCTCTGATCCATTTTTTAAATCACTGTTATCACCTTCAAAGGGGCAAACCACTAAAGCCTCACCCTCTATCCCACCTGACCCCAGGATCAAAGCTCTAAAAGTTAAATCCTGTATAAGCTCAACAAGGATCCTATCATTCTAATGTACAGTAGCTGCCTTATACTGAGTCAGACCATTGGATGATCTCACTCGGTATCGTCTACATTGTGCAGCAGCAGTTCTCCAGGGTTACAGATAGGAGTCTCTCCCAGCCTACCTGCAGATGCCAGGGACTGAACCTGGGACCATCTGCATGCAAAGCAGGTGCTCTTCCACTGAGCAATGGCCCTTCTCTGACAAGTCCCATGGCATTCTTTCTTCACAGAGAAGTCAGTTCAGAGTCAGAGAAAGCCTCCTGCACCTGTTGGAAGGAAGGAAACACTCATCCAGGTGCAACTTCTTCTATCCCTGAAGTGCTGTGTTGAGAAAAGCCATACTTCTTAATTCTAGGTAACTTATGAGCAGAGCTTGGAAAAGTTACTTTTTTGAACTACAACTCCCAATCCAGTGGCCATGCTGGCTGGGGCTGATGGGAGCTGTAGTTTAAAAAAGTAACTTTTCCAAGCTCTGCTTATGAGAGATCTAGACCAGTCTTCCCCAATGTGATGCCTTCCAGATACCCTACTGTACCCTACCAGCTACAAGGCTATAGACCAATGCAAATGTTCTAAAACTGCGTAGAATCATTATACAGAGTGGAAGGGAGGGGAATTGAAATCACACCTGTCAGGTGGCCTCGCTCCCAACCTCCACTCATTTATTGTCATTGTCTGAAGTGGGCCTCTGTGCTCACAAATTATATTTACGTGGACTCTTTGCGCATACATAATCAGTGCTTACCCTGCATTTTGCAGGGTACCAGATCATACAGATGGAGCATTTCACATATAGTCTCTGTGCACGCAGAGCTGATCAATGAACGGAGGTGGGGCAGGTCTGGAATCAGCCTGTGGCACCCTTGAACACTGCCAGGGCCCAAGGACCCTAGCAGGGTCTACCACTGATGCCTGACCTAGACTTCCTTAAAAAATGTTGGCAGTTTAACCAACACTGGGCGCCTGGGCCTGAGAGTCACCATTTCAATTTCCCACAATGTCTGGGAGTGATGCTTCATTCAGCGCATTGTGGGAAATCAAGGGCTCTTCCAGGTAGCCTATATATTGAGCATTCATCCTTATTTGCTTGCACAAAGCTTATGTGGAGGTTAGACTAAGTCTGGTCTTTACTGAGCATTCATTCTAATTTGTTTGCAGGGGGGTTATACAACGAGCATTCACCCTCAGTGAACTGCATAGTGTTTATATGCTTTCCCATTAATCATTCGTTCATGTCACACTTTTCAGTACATTTCTCCATCATTTTCCTAATTCAAAAAGTCTGTTGTGGTTTCTTAAAATGGATTTGTCCCACTAGGGTGACAGAGTGTATTAATCCACTTTCATGGTGTAAACCTAAATTTTCAGTATGTGATTGAATTCCTCCTACAGAAGAGTGACAGTCTGGTTGTGACCTGAAATAGCAGTCCCAGTCACCTGGCACTGATCAGGGTGTCGCTGCCAACACCAGATAAGCTCACCAGGGCTCACCCACATAGGAGACAGCCCATTAGAGGGCATTTATTTATTTCAACCATTTATATACCACTATACTTAAAACCAACATCTCTAAGTGGTGTACAGCAAGGTTACAAAAGATTGTTCTTGTTGTTATGTGCCTTCAAGTTGGTTACGACTTATGGCAACCCTATGAATCAGTGACCTCCAATCATGAACCACCCTGTTCAGATCTTGTAAGTTCAGATCTGTGGCTTCCTTTATGGAATCAATCCATTTCTTGTTTGGCCTTCTTCTTTTTCTACTCCCTTCTGTTTTTCCCAGCATTATTGTCTTTTCTACTGAATCATGTCTTCTCATTATATGTCCAAAGTATGATAACCTCAGTTTCATCCTTTTAGCTTCTAGTGATAGTTCTGGTTTAATTTGTTCTAACACCCAATTATTTGTCTTTTTCTCAGTCCATGGTATGCACGAAGCTCTCCTCCAGCACCACATTTCAAATGAGTTGATTTTTCTCTTACCCACCTTTTTTACTGTCCAACTTTCACATCCATACATAGAGATCGGGAATACCATGGTCTGAATGATCCTGAGTTTGGTGTTCAGTGATACATCTTTGCATAAAGATAAAATCAGTTAAAACAATAAAATCATAAAACTAAAAATGCCTCCTGAAATAAAAAGGTCTTCATTAGGCACCAGAACTGTGCATCTCTAGGTATTAGGGGAGGGGGGGTTGATCTCAGTCAGCATGTTGCAAAAGTGTGCATAAACCTGAGCATGGTCAGCATGATCCCAGCCCTTCCTCCATGCTTTGATTCTGTGCAGTGCTAAACAGTACCCAGAACTTTGAATAGGGCTCATTTGAATAGCAGTGTGAACAGGTCGTTTGGAGAGAATAATCTCCTCTATTTGCATATGAGAATGGAATGTGCAAGTCATCAAGTAAACTGCTTATCACTACAGGCAGTGAGTGTTATGAGGTGGAGACAGAGCAAGGTACTACCAGTGTATAACAGAATTTACAATGCAAAAATTGGTTGGTGTGCACCTACCCTTAGCATCCATCCTTAGCCAGTTTCTGACCTGCAGCCAAGATATACTAAACCCATCCCAATGAATCCATGCAAAGATGAAGATACTATTTGAGTTAGAGTCTCGAATCCGGCTGTAAATTAGAGGAAAGAGCATGTCTCCTTTGCTGCTGCCAAGCACATTAGTGCTTCATCTCAAATAATTAGAAGTAATTTAGTAAAAGACATGAAAGTTGCCATTAAAGCAAAGAGAGGGGAGAGATGGCTCGTCAAGAGCCATTCACCACACTGTAAAAGCTATGAGAAGATGATAGAGTGATGAGGCTGGGAATGCTTCTGTACTAACATGTTACAGACTATTTTCCTTCCTACCTACACATTTGGAAAGACAACCATATTTTTTGGTGGGGCGGGGGAATACTGAAGTCTATTCCAGAATCTACAAAGGACACGAGATGTTGGTAAATTCAAAGCATGTGGGGAAATAATTGGCTGTGCAATTAAAAGCATTTCTAGAATTGTTAATTGTTTGGTAATTGAAAGTCAAACATTGTCTATTAAAAACAAATCAATGAGGATGTCAATTAGGAGTCCGCAGAACCAACTTCATATCAGCAAATATTCTAAAAGAAAGTCAGATCTTCATTGCAAATGGGATGCTGCTAATCATCAACAGTGCAGAATACCAGAAAGAAGACAGAGATGGGTCTTTTCTTTTCACGCTCTTGCTTTCTAAAAAGCAGCACCCACATGGCTTGCATGTGGACAGCCTTTCATGAATTAGCAGGTAATAAACATGTAACCAGGAAACTTTCAGTTACATGGCCTCTCATTTTATGTATCTCTTTTAGTAAGTGTGTGTGCAAGCACTTACATGTACATATCAAAGAAAAAAACAAGTTTTATCCCATGCTACTGTAGGATACATTATATGTTACACATGTAGCTATGTCCCTTAACCCAAGGATTCAGGTTTGCACAATGACAGCTATCAAAACAACATACTCCAGAATAGGTGATAAAGCTGTGTTTGAGATGTACCATTTCAGACTGCAGATGACAGCTCACTTGGCTGAATTCTCTTTCGCTTGAAGGGATTGGGAATGGGAGGCACTGTTTTACGGTGGTTCCGTTCCTATCTCTCCAACAGATATCAACGAGTAGCGTTGGGGGATGAGGTTTCAGACCCTTGGCCCCTTAATTGTGGTGTGCCACAGGGCTCTATCCTCGCCCCCATGCTATTCAACATTTATATGAAACCGCTGGGAGCTATCATCAGGAGTTTTGGGCTGCAGTGTCACCAGTATGCGGATGACACGCAGCTCTATCTCTCATTTAAATCCTCACCAGAGTTGGCTGTGGAAACCTTGTCCAATTGCCTGGAGTCCGTAAGTGGATGGATGGGAGAGAACAGGCTGAAGCTGAACCCCAACAAGACCGAGGTGTTACTGGTGGGGGATAAGGGAAGGTTGGGAAACTTTGACCTGGTGCTTAATGGGGTGAGATTGCCCCTAAAGGACCAGGTCCGCAGCCTGGGGGTCATTTTGGACTCTCAACTGTCCATGGAGCCCCAGGTAGCTGCAGTAAGTCGGGCAGCCTGGTACCAACTTCATCTGGTACAGAGGCTGCGACCCTACCTTCCTATACATCTGCTTCCACGAGTGATACATGCCCTGGTCTCCTCTCGATTAGACTACTGTAATGTGCTCTACGTGGGGTTACCCTTGAAGACGGTCTGGAAATTGCAGCTGTTACAGAATGCGGCGGCACGCTTAATAAAGCAAAGCCGTCGCCGGGATCATGTCACCCCAGTGTTGATGGAGCTACACTGGTTGCCAGTTGTATACCGGGCCCAATTCAAGGTGTTGGTATTAACCTTTAAATCCCTAAATGGTTTCGGCCCAGTTTATCTGAAGGAACGCCTCCAGTATCACCAAATATGCCGCCAAACAAGATCGGCCTCACAAGACCTTCTCTTGGTCCCACCAGTGAAAACAGCTAGGCTGGTGTGGACCAGAGAGAGGGCCTTCTCGGTCGTGGCCCCCACCCTCTGGAACTTGCTTCCTTTTGACCTTCGACATGCGTCCTCCCTGATCGCTTTTCGTCGAGCCTTAAAAACCTTGTTATTCAGGCAGGCCTATGGGATTTCTGGGGTGGGTTAGGCTATTACTAACAGGTGGTTTACTGTTTATGAATATGTTTTAAATTGTGTTTTATATTGTGTAAGTCGCCCAGAGTGTCTGTTAAGTCAGACAGATGGGCGACTAACAAATAAAATTTTATTATTTATTATTATTATTAAAAACAGCCTGAACAAACAAAATCAGGAAGAAGTGTCCACAAACGTAGCCTCCCTGTCACATTTTCTAAATGGAGAGCTTTCTTTAATATATTCACAATAATTCAGTTGCATGAACCCACATTTGCAATCTTGTCTCCACAGAAGGCACTACCGACGAGGCGGTACGAGAATGGGTCGGGAGAGACCGGAGAGACCAGAGGACAACGAAGTTTGGTCCCTTACCCCGGCTGAGTGGTTCTCCATCTCAGCGGAGCAGTTGTCTCTTGTTTGTTGCCAAGGCCGCCGAGGGGGTCTCACCCCATGAGGGAAGCCGGCAGAGGGGTGCCTGGAGACCGACTTATCCTCGGCTGCTGCAGCTGTGACTCCGCTCTTCGGGGAGCTTTTTCCTTGTGGAGAGGGGGGACGCGAGGGAGACCGGTCTGCAGGTATGCCGTCCCCAGTGTGTGAGGGGAGGCGGTGGTGGCAGCAATGGCTCCCGGCCTGCTCCCCACATTTGTCTTCATTGCCTGCTACCCCGGCGCTACCGAGGAGCCTTCCTTGCTCGGCTGACTTGTGAGTGGGACTCTCCTGGAGGCGCGCCGGTGCTGTTGGTCACTCGATGCCACTGCTTGAGATCGGGCCGCCAGGGAAGAGCTACTGTGGGCAGTTGGTGGAGACTGGTGGAGTTTAAAAGGACTTTTGTTACTAGAAGAATGAGACTGTGGATAACATCGTGGGTGGGGTGGTTCTAGTAGCTAAGTTGAAGTTGAAGTTGAAATTGTGTTACTTCTTTTCTATTTTGCCATATTGACTAGCTGTGTAATCGGATTGTTACAATGTGTTATGTTATATTTATAGTGTTGGTGTGGTTTTTGTATTGCTGTTATATTTGCCATTTGTTTTTTCTCTATTAATGTGGTATTATTTCACTTGAAATTGTTTTTGCCATTGTTTGACTTCCTGTAAGTTATTTCATATGCAATGTGTTTTTGTTTTCCTTTTTGTATGTCACTTTGAGTCCTATTTTTGGGAAAAAATGACTAATAAATGCTAATCATCATCATCATCATCTTAGGTAGTACAGCCCAGACATAGCTTTATCATATCAGCATGAACTAAGCAAAATATAATATTTTTAGTATTTACAGCAATTTTCTGAACCAACCAGATGATACTGACTGACAGGTTTATATGATTGCAGGGTCACCTTATTATACAGCCATAATAGTGGCTGTGTACTATAGCCAGCATGGATTTTTTGCATTCTGCAATGTTAAATTGAAAATACTCCCTGTGCCATTCTGCTGCTTCCCATAAGCTCATTTCAAAACAAAACCTTATAAAACATATAGTCCTGAACTCAGAAACATTTGCTTAACAACCCTCTAAGTTTTCATGATGATACATAAAACAGAGAGAATCAAGAGTTCAAAGTGTAGATGCCTTTTGGACTTTTTTCTGTCTGTGGTCTCATAATTTGTTGAAATTAATTAAAAATCAGCCATGTTCACAGAGTACCTGTAATCCTATTACTGACCTTGCCCCAATCTTCTGCAGTTTAAAAGTTAAAGAAAATGCCTGGCTGATTTTGAATTAATTTAAGAAATTTAACATAGGAGTCTAATATAGCGCTGGGCATGCTCAGTAAGAACCATCAGTGTTCTAAAAGCCAGACTAACAGCTGTTTGGCTTGGCTAATCAGGGGGCCACACCCACATCAGACATTTATTTCATTTTAGACAATCTTGGTTTCCCCCAAATAATCCTGGGAAGTGTAGTTTGTGAAGGGTGCTGAGAATAGTTAGGAGACTCCTATTCCCTTGACAGAGCTCCAGTGGCCAGAGTGGTTTAACAGTCAGTCCCTCTTCTGGTGATTGTAGCTCTGTAATAATAAAATTAAAATAAATTTGACACAGATTTCTAGGATGAATAATGAGAAAAATATAATTTTCTGGGTTAGATTCTCTGTAGAAACAGCAGTAACACAGGAAAGAAGCAAAGTAAGAAGAACACCAACAAACATACAAAAATGTAATTCTCCATCTTTGGAGATGTCAGGTGTTGCTACCTCTCACCATATGCTCAGAGGCACATGTTACCAAATTCTTCCAAGCTACACAAAAAGTGGATTGGACTATGAAAGACCAACCCAAATTCTGTTTGCATTTTGACCAATTTGTAGGACAGTACAATATCTCAGAGAGGAGGTCAGGTCTCCTGCTCCCCTGGTGCATTTACTATAGCTGCCCAATTTCCCTGCATTTTAAAGTTTGATAGAAATATCTGTTGGCTATAGGTACATTCTTAAAGCACAAGGTTTTTTTGCCTATTAGTAAATTAGGCACTTAAATGAATTTGCTGAAATCAGACAAAATGGATAAATGTTTGAAAAATGTCCTGGGAAGAGGGACTGATTGTTAAACCACTTTGAGAATTGTAGCTCTGTGAGGGAGATTGAGGTCTCCTAAGAACTCTCAGCACATGCAACAAACTAATGTTCCCAGGAAACCAGGAAAGCCATGACTATTAAAGTGGCATAATTCTGCTTTAAATGCCTACTGCAGATGGGGCCTTAGTTCAGCCATGCAACTGTATCTGTCACACAGTGGGAGGACTCCTGTGCCTATGTTTTAAAACTCTATATAGCTTGTTTCCTACTTTTTTGGGTGACATGCTAAAAATACTCTGTACAAAAAAAGAGTCTTTCAGTGCATGCCACCTTGAGTACAAGAATAACAAAAAGAATATAATCCAAGTCAGAATTGGGAGATGTGCATGAAGCCTCACTTACTATAGAGAGAGATCTAATACAGGGGAACAAGAGGTAGTTCTAGATGAGTATCTATTGTGGGATAAGTGCTCCCCATGCATGCAAGATTTTTGCAGCATCTACAGGTCATTGGCATCAAAATGGTAGCCCATATTTATTTTCCATTTGATCTAGATTTCCAGTTCTGGTAAAAAGTAAAAAAGCCTGTTGCCAACAACCCATTTGCAATACCTTTATGACCCATTTTCAAATTAAGCTCCCAAATGGAAACATGGATTAGGTCTCAGTCTAGCACAGAAAATACACTGGATTGTGACCATAGTTCTTATAACGTGACATTCAAAAGTATAGACCAGTTAGAAATGTTTTTAGGCTTCTATTTGTATATTTTCCAATGTTTTGTTTCTGTATGAAACTGGTTTCACAGCATCCCCCCTGCCCCACCCTGAATGCATTCGGAAAACCAACATGTTGAACTAATCTTTAATTTTTTGATGTACCGCTTCACTATGAGATGCTGTTTATCAAAAAATGACTTCAGTTAAGAAGCTACGGTCTAAGAAATGGTAGAAGAAGCTTCAAAGAATAAATCAAGCCTTGCACAAAATGGAAACAAAAAATTAAAAATTTCTGTTTAGGAAAGGACACCAGAATAAACAAACAGGACAAACTGACAATCTACAATGAAGCTTTTCTACAAAAAAGCAACAGGTTTTTTTTTAAAGCTTATCCTTTTTTCTTTTTCTTTTTTCTCTTTGCATCATTGTGGATAATTGAGGTCACAATCCTGTACTGAAGATCTCACTGGTTAAATGCTCCACAACATGGCAGACCACCATGAGAGACCTGACAGCAGAATTCCACTGATATACCAGTAAAACACTCCAGGTCTGAAATGGGGCAGAGTTGTGAGCAGCACATGGTCAGAACAGGAGAGGAACACACTTGGCTTACACTATATTCTCTAGTCCTTGTCTAGGCCAGGGACAGGGAACCTGTAGCCTTACAGATGATGCTGTACTACAATTCCCATAATTTCTGGCCATTGGATGTCCTGGCAGGGCCTGATGGGGTTGGAGACCCACAGGTTCCCAATCCCTGGTCTAGAATATGGACATATCCCCTCTGATGGCACAACTTTTCATCAAGATCAGATCTTAATATCCTGACAATAAAAACTACTTTCAGTACTGTAGAGTCTAAGTATTTTGGAATTGGGTTAAAGAGTTTTTGCTTTATTGGCTCTGGACAAGGAGAAATACAGCTCATAAGCAATACCTTTTATTAAACACATTACTAGTGAAGAAAGAATGTCCAGACTTTTAAGGTACTCCAAAGAAAATTAATGTGGGATAGAACAGATATTTACAAAATAATGAATGGTAAGGAAAAAGTGGAGAGAGACAGAGATAGATTTTTTTAACCCTTGCCCATAACACTAAAAACTTGGGGCCATCCGCTAAAATGAATTGGCAGCAACATAGAACTCACTGCCATAGGATGCGTTGATGGATGCTGGCTCAAGTAGCATCAGATAGATCATTCATGGGGAACCTCAGCCCCAAGGGCCAAATGTGGCCTTCCCGGCCTTTTGATATGGCCTTTGGGACCTCTCCAGGCCACATTCCCTCCCCAGCCACCATACCCCTACCAGACCTTATTTGCACCCTCTTTGAGTGTATTTGCACAAGAAATCTGTCCTTGAACTCTTGCTCTCCCGGATGGAGAATAGAGATGGCTGTGTGTGTTGAAATGAGCCTGTACAAAGGTAACATTCACATTTGTTGCTGTGCCCACTTCCACTTCTGTCTCCACCTGTTGCTGGCATGTGGCCTCCTGAAAGTTGCTAAGAACAGACTGTGGCCCTCAGATTGAAAAAGGGTCCCCATCCCTGAACCAGACTTCATACAGGATACAAGCTATTAGCCATGACAGTTGAATGGAACCTCCATACTCATAGAACAATAGAACTAAAAAGGCCTGCTAGTCCAGCCTCCTGCCTCATCTGGTTCAACCCCCTGCCTGATCCAGAGCTAAAGCATCCCCAACTGATGGCTGCCCTGTCTTTGCCTGGTCCTCCAGCAAAGGACAGCAACACCTTCTCCTCCCTGGAGCTGGTTCCATTGTCATATCATTAGGAGTTTCTTTCAGTACCTTGGGCAGCTCCTTGAAAGCTCAGGCTAAAACCTGGAGTGGATTAACTGCCCTACTGACATCGGAGTCATCATTCTCCACTGGTTTCGCTTAATGGTCAACAAGAATTCACACTCCTGTAAATGCTGAGTTGCTGGGAGACAAGCACTGAGGGCAGCCTGTTGCATCCATTCCCTGCATGTGGGCTTCCTGAAACATCTGGCTGGCCACTAATGATGCTGTTGGACTCTATGAACCTTTAGTCTCCTCCAGCAGGCCTCTTTTTCTGTTTTCAAAAGACATTTTGTCTGTTTCCTCCCCTTTCTTTAACTTCCAACACAAGCTAGCATAATCAAAGCCACCAGCATTCCTGTTTTGACATTAGTGTATCAAACTACTGTGCAAGCTATTTAGAAAGCTGTTGTACAATCATTGCTGAAGCAGTATTTGAAGAATGTACCATAGATGGCATATCTATCAGCCAATAGCAACAATCTAAATATTTCTTTCTTAACATTGTTTTATAATCCCCAGTGTTGTTCATGTCTCTCCACACACATACACAAAACCCCAAGCACATTTCCCCCCCACCTGCCTTTAACAAGAGAGGAAACAAAATGCCTGATCTGAGTGAATATTAGACACAAAGGGGATTTCATAATACACAGAATTAATTGGAACTGTTCAGCTTTTATTGGGGCTAAAGGTTCTAGCCAAAGAATTCCCCAGCCATCTCCCTGTTGTTCTAATTGTGTCGGTCCTCCCACCACCCCTGCAAAAGAAAAGAAAAGAAAGCCCACCTCTTCCCAACAGGCACATTGTTTCTTCTGCCCAGGCGTCTCTGCCATTGACTTAGGCTGTCAGTTTCTGTCTGATTTCACTCCCAGCTAGCCCTTGCTGGTCTTTGGAAATTTTGACAGAGAGTTCTTGGGGCAGCCTCAAAGATAGCAGAAGTCTTGGAAGAATGAGCATGAGTGGCTGGAGCAGAAGGAGCACTGTGTGTGCTGCTCCCAACATGACACTCATTTTTACTGAATTTTTATTTATTTATTTATTTATTATTATTATTATCTTCAACATGGGCATTGATCATAAAACATTTTGCTGTTCAGTTTTGGGGAGCTTCAATTTTTAATGTTAGAAATTAGAGTTGTTTTACCTCTTTTCTTTAAAAGGCATTGTGGAAGGTTTTTGGTTTTTTATAAGGCAATTATCATAAATAGCACAGGGATATTGGAGCAATTTAAGAGATGGAAAATGTTTGAGTGCTTTGATTTCTCATTTACTCTTCACCACGACTCAGTCACCTGACAAGCAGCTGGCAAACAAAGGCCTTTTCCTCCACTTCCAGCTCACTCCCACTGCTTCAAGTACATAGTTACAGAATAGATGCTGTACTTCTGCTGGTCCTCCCCCCCACCCCGCCACAAAAAAGTTTTTAAAAGTCCAGGACTAAATATCAGATCTACAGTGCATAAATTATTTGTGCCGAAATACTCTAATTGAAATGTACTCCAGTATTACTCTGGGGTTAATTATTTGCATATCTCCACCTTCTGATTGCATATTTTATAGAATAAATGGTTTGCCTGTTGGCGCTTAATTATTTAAGTGGGCTGGATCCAGACTAAGTCTGAGATCCTATCTGCACTTCCTAGGGAAGAAGTCCCACTGGACAATCAGACGTGCTCCTGCTAAGTATGCTGTATGGCATTGGAATCAATGTGAAAAGTTAGTCACAACTAATTTAAATCTATTCTCTATCCTATTGATGTTAATGAACATGCCAGCTTGGAAGTAAGCTCTATTAAGTTCAATGGGACTTACTTCCAGATACATTGGTGAAAGACTGCAGCCTAAGTGAGACTAACTTAGCGTGGATTCAATACCATGTCTATTAATTCTTGCATTTTTAAAGAAATTGGCTTATCGTGACTAGAAGGACAGAAAACCAGTGATAAAACAGAGAAAGGCAACCTTAGTTCATAGAATCATAGAACAGTAGAGTTGGAAGGGGCCTGTAAGGCCATCAAGTCCAACCCCCTGATCAATGCAGGAATCCAAATCAAAGCATTCCCGACAGATAGCTGTCCAGCTGCCTCTTGAATGCCTCCAGTGTCGGAGAGCCCACTACCTCTCTAGGTAATTGATTCCATTGTCATATGGCTCTAACAGTCAGGAAGTTTTTCCTGATGTCCAGTCGAAATCTGGCTTCCTGCAACTTGAGCCCATTATTCTGTGTCCTGCACTCTGGGACAATCGAGAAGAGATCACAGCCTTCCTCTGTGTGACAACCTTTCATGTACTTGAAGAGTGCTATCATATCTCCCCTCAGTCTTCTCTTCTCCAGGCTAAACATGTCCAGTTCTTTCAGTCTTTCCTCACAGGGCTTGGTTTCCAGTCCCCTGATCATCCTTGTTGCCCTCCTCTGAACCTGTTCCAGTTTGTCTGCATCCTTCTTGAAGTGCGGAGACCAGAACTGGATGCAGTATTCAAGATGAGGCCTCACCAGTGCTGAATACAGGGGAACTAATACTTCATGTGATTTGAAAACTATACTTCTGTTAATGCAGCCTAATATAGCATTTGCCTTTTTTGCAGCCATATCTTTCTCCAGCCATTGAGCATAATCCCCAACAGGCTTTGGGGGATGAACATATCTTGGCCAAATGTTGTACCTTCTCCAGCTATTATACTTAATCTGCAATGAACCTTGGGGGTTGTGCATATCTCAGCGAATTGTGTTCATTCTCCAGGCAATAATGTACATTCTCTGGTCAGTATGCACAGGGCCAGCACCGACCACAGTAGCTCCCTGCCCCCCTGTGCACACGTGCACTTAAATACACCTAGTCATGCCACCTGTTGTGTTGCTGCATCAGCACACATACCCGCCATCTCCAAGATGGCGGTGGGGGCTTCTTGATGCCCCTGCCACCATCTTGTGTGATGGCAGGCATGCACACACAGCACAGTGATATGGCAACACAAGACGTGGCACCACCAGGTGGATTTCAGCATGTGCCACCTGCATGTGCGTGCAGGGATGGTGTTGCCTGGGAGAGTGGAGCTCCCGCTCTGTGATCCGTGCCATCGTCCAGTTGCAATTTGCCATCATGCCCTGCAAACCAATTCTGGCAGGGATCATGGAGCAGAAGCTCCACCCTCCCAGTCCCAGTCCCAGGGACCCCCGGCCAGTGCCCAACCTGGTTGCCTGCTGGTGCTGGGCCTGAGTATGCATAGTCTCCAAGAAGCATGCCTTTTTCTATCTCCTTTCAGAAGAGCACAGTCTGTACCCCCTGGGATGTTTCTGATGCACTGCCTAATCTTATATATCACACAACATATCCTTCCATTGATCAGCAGAGCAGTAGGGATGGGGGTGTCCAGATAAAGATGGATGATTAACGTTTTTCTGAAGTCCAGTCCCCTTTTTACCATTCTTATCTGTTTCCCAGTCAGCAGAACAGCACAAGGGAAGTTGCAGGGAAAGTTTTAAACCCCCCCCCACACACACACACTATTAGGCTAAGGAAAAAGCTTAACAATAGCATGGGATCAATCATCATGGGAATGGCAAAGAATGGAAGATTTAACTAGGTGGAAAAGGGTTATCGAGCAGGGAAAGATGATTGTAGAGAAAGAAATGTGCAGAATTCAGGTGATATATGTATATTCCCCAAGGCCTGTTGAAAATTAAGCATAATGACAGGAGAATGTACAAAATTCAGATGTATATTGATGGGGAAATGTGCACAATTCCTTTTTCATGGAATGTTAAAGTGCACATTCTCCATGAGGAGAATGGTGAATTTGCACAATTGCTGTTTGTTATGCACATTAACTGCTCAACTTACATTCCCCTTAACATATACAGCAAAAAGGGTCCATTTTTCTCTATATTTTTGCCAATTTTTCATATGCCAAACCTTTGCATTTAAAACCATTTTTGCACAATATTTCTGTATCTGTCTGTAAAGAGAAAGAGCTGTAAAATTAAAAGTTTGAAAGAGACAAACTTTCAGTGCAATCTTATGCATGTCTACTCAGAAGTAAGCTATAAATGGGTACTCAGAAATAAATCTCATCATGTCCAATGGGGCTTACTTGAGCAGGTATGCAATTGCAACCTTAAATTATTCAGAATTTTCTGAAGATATCAGCTTAAAAATTTCCAGGCCTTTTCTGCCTGCAGTTGGACTTGGAAAGTCTATGACAAAGCTTAGTAAGAAAGAAACATAACAATGGCAAGGAATTAATGTATACACCAAGCAGATATTGTGCACATTCACCACACCTCATAGAGAATGTGCACGTGATCTGCCCATGAAAAGAGAACTATGCACATCTCCGGGTGAGTATCCCTCAAGGGCTGTTGGAGAGTATTAATGCTGACCAAGAAATGGGTCATCCTACCTTGCATATCATGAATGATACACATTGTCTGCTATGAGATAGTGGTGAGTGTGCCCGTCTGCCTGTGAATGTGTGCAGTCATGCCTCTTCCTCCTGCAGTCTCAGTCTCCAAAAATAGTGGTTGTAGTGGGATGGAGCCTGGTTGGTTGGCTTGGCTAGTCGCTCAGTTACCTGCTCCCAAGCAGCCCCTGGCCATTCCATGGTGGCAAGCATGGTGGTAGTGAGGAGGAGGATGGAGGAGGACTGAGGCCAACAGCATTCTTGACTGGTGCTGGGGCTTCTGGTGGCAGCCATGCTGCAGCAACAAGGTTTGCTTGGCAATGGGGGGGTCAGCGAACACTGATAAACTGTCCAATCCCACAGTCTTCCCATCTCTCCATGTACACACAAATACATCTAAAACACAGGGCTTCCCACAAAGCATCCTGGGAATGGTAGTCTATCCCTCACAGAGCTATAGTATCCTGCAGAGCTTGGAAAAGTTACTTTTTTGAACTACAACTCCCATCAGCCCAATCCAGTGGCCATGCTGGCTGGGGCTGATGGGAGTTGAAGTTCAAAAAAGTAACTTTTCCAAGCTCTGCCTGCACCCCAACAAACTATGGTTCTCAGGATTCTTTGGGAGAAAAGAATGCACCTTAATGGTTTAAATGTATGGTGTGTCCACACAGTCTCTTCTGCTCAATCCTCATGCTCTCTTCCTGTACATTTGCCTGTTTACCTTGCTGCCCTCAGGTTAGGCCTGGAGTTAAATATGGGGAAGTGGCAGATAACAGGAGGGAGTGGAGCAGAGACCAAAGGAAGAGCCAGCAACAGCAGCCAGACCACATCCAGCAGAGTGTGTGTGGTGTGTGTGTGTGTGTCTGTGTGTCTGTGTGTGTGTGTGTGTGTAAGAGGGGGAAGGTGGAAGAAGGAGAGAGTGTCTCTGTGTGTTTGTGTGTACATGGGAAAGGCGGGGGAGAGAGGATGTTTGTGTCACCACCTGGTTCCTATCATATTCAAATGTGTGTAAAATCTGTAAAATGGGTACAATCTAAAATATAAATTGCCCCCACAGTTCCATATTACACATACATGATCTTAGCCCCTATTTGTGGTTTGCCTCACTTTCTTGAGTGATCTGCTTTGTGTAAACTTTGATTTCTCTTCTATATATTCAGAGATTGAGATTGGGACTAGTCGCTCAGCCTCAATGAAATGTATGGGGACACTGGGAACCTTCCTCCCCCCCCCCAACAATCCTAACCTGCAGGGGAGTGGTATACCATATGGAGGTCCATTCCAAATTTGGGGGGACAGTAGTGGTTACACTTTGTTGTGGACCTTTGTGCAAAATACACTGGGGGGGCTCCCAATATAGTTTGATCATACACCAGCAGTATTCAATTACATATCCTTCTGATCAGAGAAAAGTAAAAACAAACCAAAATTATTATATAACCACCATGTGTTTCAACACTGTCATATATTATAATTTAAGAAGATTTCTAGATTTGGTGCACTGCACACCCGACACACCCTATATCAGGGGTGGGGAGCCTCAGGCCCAAGAACCAAATGTGCCCCTCCAGGCCTGTCTATGTTGCCCTTAGGACTGTCACTATGCCTTGTTCCTCCCCAGGCCATACCCTTCATGAATCCTGCTACATATACACCTGTCCCTAAACTGTGATGATCCCTGTTGTTTGCCTGATGGAGGTGTGTGTGTAGAAACCTCTGATTTATACAATACAAAGCTAAGAGTCACACCCATTGCACCATTCACTTTTGCTTCTGGGACCACCAGACACTAGCATGTGGCCCCTGGAAGATTCTCCACAAGGGAATGTGGCCCTCGTGTAGGGATGGAATCCATCGGCTGGTGCATTTCGAAAGCATTCTGTCGACCTAACAGGCAGTATCAATTTGAGTTCATTCCGTGTCCTCTATCCATCGCTTTTACCGGTCAGATTTCTTTTCCTCTCCAAAAATTATGTATTTATTTATTTATTCATTTGATTTGATTTATATTTGGCCCTTCCTCCCAGTGGGAGCCCAGGGCAGCAATATCAATATACTGATATTTTGAATAAAGTGGTCAATATTTTGAAAGAAACATATCAATATTTTGATAGGAATTATCAATGTTTTGAAAGAAGCTATCAATATTTTGAAAGGAAAGCGACTTTGTATCCTCATCCTCCTCCATTATTATAGGCTATTGTAGGCTCGCTTGCTTGGATGATTCAAGTGGAGGGGGCTGGCACAGAGAGAGAGAGTGATCTACTGCTGTGTTGTGAGTAAAATCAATAAAAGAACAATATATTCCAGGGAATTTTTGAGGGGGAAAATCTGGTGTTGGGGGAAAGTCACTGAAATTCAGAGGAAACAACATCACTCCACAAATATGGAGAATATGCAGACCATTGAAAAATCTGGTGCTAAATCTGAATTCAGTAGAATTCAGTAGAATTCTCGCCCATCCCTGCCCTGTAGCTGAAAAAGTTCCACTTCCCTGCACTATATGGGTGCCACTAGTGGAGGAGTAAACAGATAAGCTTCTCTTTCTATGTGCTTATTTTACAGGGGGAATCAGGCTTCCCCACCCATGTAGTTAGTTAAGGAAAAACAAGGTATGTAGCTGGCTGCTATGCATTTAAATGCACATCTCCTTTAGCCCTAAGTGTGAATTGGCCCTCATCTGGGAAATAAGAGGCTTCTTTGACTTTACATTTAATATGCATCAACTGACTTCTCATGAGCTTGGCTGCACTTAAACTCTAAGGCTTTTGTAGTTGGCAAAGATGTCCATTCACTTAGGACCCGAGGAAAACAAAGTATAAGCAAGCTCTTTGTAGGAGAAATTTATATGTCAACAGGTTTTAACATATTACAGACTTCTTGCTGAAAGGAAAATGGAAGGGAAGCCAAGTTGGGTGATAGTCTCAAGTGGCTTTTGTTTCCAGCATCAGCATATGAATGATTATTTGCTAAACCGTAACAACAGCAACAACAAGGGAAAGGGAGGGAAGCCTTGGCTGCATTTTTGAAAACCACTTGGCTCTAGAGAGCTCGAGGAGTAGTCCCTTGAGACTACTCTTGAGTAAGTAATTTTCAGCTCATATTATTAAAACAGCAACTCCATCAAACCATTCTCAAAATAAGGTTTTCATCCATCCATTGCAGTTGCATCCGCTCAGCTGAGCAAAGACTCAGTTCCAAAACAGTGCAAGGTCTAAGCCCAGGAACATGAGAAATAGTTAAAATGAAAAGCCCTCTTCAGGTATGATGGTAGTTGTTGTTGTTATGTGCCTTCAAGCTGATTATGACTTATGGCGACCCTATGAATCAGCAACCTCCAAGAGCATCTGTCATGACTCATGAACCACCCTGTTCAGATCTTGTAAGTTCAGGTCTGTGGCTTCCTTTATGGAATCATTCCATCTCTTGTTTGGCCTTCCTCTTTTTCTACTCCCTTCTGTTTTTCCCAGCATTATTGTCTTTTCTAGTGAATCACGTCTTCTCATTATGAGTCCAAAGTATGATAACCTCAGTTTCATCCTTTTAGCTTCTAGTGATAGTTCTGGTTTAATTTGTTCTAACACCCAATTATTTGTCTTTTTCACAGTCCATGGTATGCACAAAGCTCTCCTCCAACACCATATTTCAAATGAGTTGATTTTTCTCTCATCTGCTTTTTTCACTGTCCAACTTTCACATTCACACATAGAGATCGGGAATACCATGGTCTGAATGATCCTGACTTTAGTGTGTTCAGCTATACATATTTGCATTTGAGGACCTTTTCTAATTCTTCCATAGCTGCCTCCCCCAGTCCTAGCCTTCTTCTGATCTATTGATTGTCTCCATTTTGGTTAATGACTGTGCCAAGGTATTGACAATCCTTGACAAGTTTGTCAACTTTAAAGTTACATAAATCTTCTGTTGCCATTACTTTAGTCTTCTTGACATTCAGCTATAGTTTTGCTTTTGTGCTTTCCTCTTTAACTTTCATCAGCATTCGTTTCAAATCATTACTGGTTTCTGCTAGTAGTATGGTATTGTCTGCATATCTTAAATTATTTATATTTTCCCTCCAATTTTCACACCTCCTTCCTATTGGTCTA
This sequence comes from Rhineura floridana, assembly GCF_030035675.1. Classification (NCBI taxonomy): domain Eukaryota; kingdom Metazoa; phylum Chordata; class Lepidosauria; order Squamata; family Rhineuridae; genus Rhineura; species Rhineura floridana. The sequence goes on from NC_084480.1 coordinate 248,156,836, forward strand.
ATCCAATAATTTCATGAGAGAGGGCATTGGGAGGAAGGGTTCTTGCTTCACTCCCTGCCATGCCAACTTGAACAGGGTGAACTTCTGATGCAGGAAGACATCTGTACTCATGGAAGCTCCTGCATGTTTTAAGAGACCCCTTGAAAACAGGCCTCTCCTCACTGCTGAATAACTACAAGAGACTTCCATACATCTTGGACTGGGGTCAGGGCTACCTAGACCAGCAAGTATCTCAGGTCAAGAACACCTTCAGCACTTCCCTTCAGCACTTCATACAACTTTTGAATGCCTTATTTTTGTATTGCATGTCTACCTAGAATCATAGAATCATAGAAAAGTAGAGTTGGGCCTATAAAGTCATCAAATCCAACCCCCTGCTCAATGTAGGAATCCAAATCAAAGCATTCCCGACAGATGGCTGTCCAGCTGCCTCTTGAATACCTCAAGTGTCGCCCACTACCTCTCTAGGTAATTGATTCCATTGTCGTATGGCTCTAACAGGACATTTTTCCTGATGTCCAGTCGAAATCTGGCTTCCTGCAACTTGAACCCATTATTCCATGTCCTGAACTCTGGGACAATCGAGAAGAGATTCTGGTCCTCCTCTATGTGACAACCTTTCATGTACTTGAAGAGTGCTATCATATCTCCCCTCAGTCTTCTCTTCTCCAGGCTAAACATGCCCAGTTCTTTCAGTCTCTCCTCATAGGGCTTGGTTTCCAGTCCCCTGATCATCCTTCTTGCTCTCCTCTGAACCTGTTCCAGTTTGTCTGCATCCTTCTTGAAGTGCGGAGACCAGAACTGGATGCAGTATTCAAGATGAGGCCTAACCAGTGCTGAATAGAAGGGAACTAATACTTCATGTGATTTGGAAAATATACTTCTGTTAATGCAACCTAATATAGCATTTGTCTTTTTTGCAGCCACATCACACTGTTGGCTCATATTCAGCTTGTGATCAACGACAATCCCAAGATCCTTCTCACATGTCATATTGCTGAGCCAAGTATCCCCCATATTATAACTGGATTTGGTTTCTTTTTCCTAAGTGTAGAACTTTGCATTTATCCCTGTTGAATTTCATTCTGTTGTTTTCAGCCCAATGCTCCAGCCTATCAAGGTCCCTTTGAATTTTGTTTCTGTTTTCCACGGTATTAGCTGTGACCCCCAATTTTGTATCTGCAAATTTGATAAGCATGCTCTGTACCTCCTCATTCATGTCGTTAATAAAAATGTTGAAGAGTACTTGGCCCAGGACCGAGCCCTGTGGTACCCCACTTGTTACTTCTGCCCAGTTTGAGAAGGAACCATTGATAAGCACTCTTTGAGTATGATTCTGGAGCCAACCGTGGATCCACCTGATAGTTGTTCCATCCAGCCCACATTTAGCTAGCTTGCTAACCAGAAGATCATGGGGCACTTTGTCAAAAGCTTTGCTGAAGTTGAGATATATTATGTCCACAGCATTCCCACAGTCTACAAGGGAGGTTACCAGGTCAAAAAATGAGATAAGATTAGTTTGGCAGGATTTGTTCTTCATAAATCCATGTTGGCTCCTAGAAATCACTGCATTGTTTTCAAGGTGCTTACAGATTGACTGCTTTATAATCTGCTCCAGAGTTTTTCCAGGGATTGATGTTAGGCTGACTGGTCTGTAGTTCCCCGGTTCCTCTTTTTTGCCCTTTTTGAAGATAGGGACAACATTAGCTCTCCTCCAGTCATCTGGCACTTCACCAGTCCTCCATAATTTCACAAAGATAATAGACAGTGGTTCTGAGAGTTCTTCAGCCAGTTCCTTCAATACTCTAGGATGCAGTTTATCGGGCCCTGCCGATTTGAACTCGTTGAAAGTGATTAGGTATTCCTTGACCATTTGTCTATCAATCTTAAGTTCTAATCCTTTGCCTATCAATCTCAAGCTCCAATACTGCCCCTTCTACTTCATGTTTCCCGGGAGGGTCACAGACCCTTTTTTGGGAGAAGACTGAGCCAAAGTAGGAATTGAGGACTTCTGCCTTTTCTTTGTTAACTGATCATTTTGCCATCCTCATTGAGTAGCTGTGCTACCATTTCTTTTCTCTGTCTTTTACAAAGTTTCACAACTTGAATACACAATTTGCCTGAGTAATTTATTTGGTTACAAATGATCACCCTCTCTCACTCACACTGTTTGTTGAATGATGCACAATTTGCTAAGAAACAACAATATCACAAAAATAAATTAATCCATGATCCTAGAAGAAATAATCTTATGCAATGATGATCATACTGCTGGCTTTCAAGTAAAGAAGAACTCCTTGTACTATTTGTTGCCGCAGTGGAGTGGATAGTTGAGGAGATGTCCCATGAGAGGTGCCTTCTCCAACCTAGTGCCCCAACCTGGGTTGCCTGCCCCTAAATATGGCCCTGAGTAGGACTAGGCCTCTCAGGACGCTTGAGCCTCAACTCATCTTATTTTAAAAACTTAAGCACTGATTGTAGCCAATACTACTTCTGCTTAGCATTTATATCACCTTCTCAGCAGTTCAAAGCATTTCAGATATGTTAGGAACACAGGAAACCGTGTTCAGACACATCCAACTCAGTACTAGCTCTACTGACGGGGAGCAGCTCTCCAGGGTTTCAGACAGGAATCATTCCCAGTCCTTTCTGGAGATGCTAGCCATGACCTTTTGCATGCAAAGCATGTGCTCTACCACTGAGCTTTGGCCCTTCCCTTTACTTTAGTCATTCTTATTAGGCTATGTACACATGGCAGTTTAAAGTAGATTCAGTGCATTTTGTTAATCAGGAGAGCCAACCAGGGCTCGTGCACATCATGTCAAATTCTGGCCTATGCATCAGCCTGTGACTCTAAGTCTGTGGTCATTGCTTTACTCTCTGTTCTGGGTTGCTGCTGAGCAAATTGAACCAGGATTGAAGGATCCAAAGTTGATGCATTTGCGGACTTCCCGGAAGGAGGGCTCTGCTGGTGGTTGCCTCTGAGTGAGCTCTGTCTCAGAGGAAGCTTTTTTCAGTTAAAAACCAGTCAAGAGGAATTTTTGACTGGAGTAAATGTTCTCCAAGACAAAGGTGAACCGAAGAGATTATCCACGGAACTTTGTTGAGCTGTAGATAGCTGGAATTGATCAGGAATCCCCTGAGATAAGAAGGCTTATCTAGCAGCGGAAGACGAAGTCAGGACTTCCAGCAAGCTGTGCTGAAAAAAAGCGATACTTTTTTTTTCTTAAAAACGTTCTATAACGAGCGAGCCTCCTTCTGTCTAAATCTTATCATTTGGTTTAAATTACTACAGTAAAAGAGACTTGTTTACGAATCAGCAATTGAGAAACCTGGGTGAGTCACACTTTTTTCCTTTTATATAAAATTAAAGAAGAAAGAAAATTTAAAGAACTTAATTTATAGCTTAATGACAAAAAGTTGGCTTGAATTTGGAATTATAAAGATTAAAACGGATGAGAGGCAACTTATCCGATAGATGATTTGATTATTTGAAGGAAATATATCTGGGACTATTTTTTTTTCTTTTTCTTTTTGGACTATTCTCTTTGGACAAATCTGCTGTTCGTGTATGTTAATGACGGCTGGGTGCTGTGAACCAAACTTGACGTGCAGCAGATAAGAACTGTGCTGGCTAGATCATATTAACAGGCCTGGAATATTAACTCTTTTGCTGTTGGGGAAGAAAAAAGAAACAGACTGCCTCTAGGTTTGGGAACATTGGTTAATAGCAGAAACTAAAGGGTTTTTTTTCAAGAATGACAACTAGGATGCACAGGAAGGGGCTGTCTCCCCAGACATGTTCCAGAAAATAATGGATGGGATTAATGATCTTAAACAAGATCTCAAACAAGAGATGAATCAGGATAGACAAGAAATTAAAGATCAATTTGGCAAAATGAAGACGGAATTGAAAGACATAAAAGATCATATTAAAATAGAAGTGGATGAGATTAAAGGCACAATTGGGCAAATAACACAGGAGGTAAAAATGTTAAAGGAAAGGTGCAAACCTTGGAGAATAGAATAGATATATTAAATCTGGAATTGGAAAAAAACTTGGACCATATCGCTGTGATGGAATTGAGAGATAAAGAATATTGTTTGAGATTTCGTGCAATTCCTGAAGAAACAGGTGAAGATATCAGAGATAAAATGGTTAATGCTGTGGTAAAATTTTTGGATTGGAATGAAGATCTGATGGAATTTGAAATAGATAAAGTTTATAGAATCAATTCAACATATGCAACAATGAAAAAAATCCCAAGAGATGTGCTTGTGCATTTTGTAAAAAAGAGGACCAGAGATATGGTATTACAACAACACTTCAATAATATCTTTAAAATCGATGGCAAGGAAATACTGGTGATGAAAGAAATCCCTATTAGACTTTTACGCAAGAGAAAAGAATATGCTTTCTTTACAGAAAAACTTAAACAATGTAAAATTCAATTTAGGTGGGATGTTCCAGAAGGAGTGATTTTTACATTCAGACAACAAAAATATCGATTGAATACTGTTCAAAAAGCAAGGGATTTTTTGAGAAAAGCTTCAAAAGACATGGAAGGAGACAAACTCAAAGACATGGATATAATTCCTGGGAAACAAAGTCAACAGGAACATGCAGAGGAGGGAAAGGAAGATGATGGTTTAAAGGGAGCATCAGGTACTTTTTAAAATACATGCTTAAAGATGGATTACAAATATCTAACTTGGAATATAAATGGAGCCAATACGTCGCAGAAGAGAAAGAAAGTGTTTCATTATTTGAAAAAATTAAAATTGGATATAATCTGTTAACAAGAAACTCATATCAAGAAGAAAGATTCCAAATATTTGATTTGTAAAAATTTGGTTGAAGAAATTATTTCGGCTGGATCAAAAAAAAAAATGGTGTTGTTCTTTATATTAATCCACAATTGTTTCCTAAATTGATATTATTGGACGATAGTGGCAGATTTGTGGGGGTTGAAATTACTCTACAGGGTACAAAAATTTTGATAGTGTGCATTTATGCCCCCAATGAAGATAAAACAAGGTTTTATACAGGACTTATGGAAAAATTGTCAGAGTTTTCATATGATCATTGGTGTGTTATGGGTGATTGGAATGGAGTAATTTTACCAAAAATTGATAGACTTTCTGAGAAAAATATTAAAGAGACACAGGGTAAATTACCGAAGATTTGTTTTGAATTGATGGAAAATCTAGAATTGGTGGATGCTTGGAGACATATAAATGACAATGCAAAGGAATTTACTTATTTTTCAGAAAGACATAAAACATTCTCGAGGATTGATATGATTTGGATGTCTAAAAACCTAGTGAAAGACATTTCCAAAATGGATATATTACCAAAAACCTTTTCGGATCACAATCCAGTGATATTGACTTTCAAAAAAAAAAAAATCTTGGATTTAGACGGAGACTAAATGAATCTTTATTACAGAATGATAAAATAGTGCAAGAATGTAAGAAGAAATTAAAAGAGTTTTTTGAACACAATTTACATAAAGGAACAGATGAAAATATTGTTTGGGATACAAGTAAAGCATTTATGAGGGGATATTTTATTAAATGTAACTCTGAATTAAAAAAGAAGAAACAACAGAAAATGCAACTAATCTTGGAAGAAATAAAACAAAAAGAGGAAGAACTGAAAAAGAATCCAACTAAAGTTTCTATCGTAAATCAAATTAAAATGTTACAGAAACAAGTGTCAATGTTGACAGTTAGAGAAATTGAAAGGAAATTAAATTTTGTTAAACAAAGGACTTTTGAATTTGCAAATAAACCAGGGAAATGGTTAGCATATAAATTAAGAAAAGAACGACAAAAAAATCTTATTTTAAAGATACAAGAAGGAGATGAGATGTTGACAGATAATGTAAAAATCCAAAGGGTTTTTCATCAATATTATTCAACTTTGTACAAGTGTCAGGAAATTCCCTCTGAAAAAATAGAAGAGTATATATCTAAACAGAATTTGCCTAAAATTACAGATTTTCAGAGACAAGCTATTAATGGTCCTATTACGTCAAGAGAAATATCTGAAGCTATAAGTAAAATTAAATTAGGAAAGGCGCCAGGACCGGATGGACTATCAGCAGTGTATTACAAATGTTTGGAGGAGGAACTTTTATTACCTTTACAGTATACAATGAATTCTATTTTGCAAGAGGGGAAGATACCGGACAGTTGTAAAAATGCCAATATAACATTAATACCTAAAGAGGAGCAGGACCTAACCAAAACAAAAAAATACCGGCCAATATCTTTATTGAATAATGACTATAAAATTTTTACAACGATTTTGGCAGAAAGAATGAAAATAATATTGCAACAATTTATTCAGGAAGACCAAGCGGGGTTTCTACCTAAAAGACAATTACGTGACAATGTCAGGAATGTTTTGAATGTGTTGGAATACTTAGAACAACGAAATGATAAACAAGCAGCTTTGATCTTTTTAGATGCTGAGAAAGCATTTGACAATTTGAATTGGAAATTTTTGTTTAAGGTCTTGGAACAAATGGATTTTGGAGATAATTTTATAAAATGGATCAGATCTATTTATACATCTCAGAAGGCTCAGATAATTGTTAATGGGGGGTTAACGGACTCATGTGAAATACAAAAGGGTACAAGACAGGGGTGTCCATTATCTCCTCTTTTATTTATCTTGGTCTTGGAAGTGCTGCTTAGAGATATAAGGCAAGATAAAAGGATCTCGGGAATAAAGATAAAAAAAGAGGAATATAAATTGAGAGCATTTGCTGATGATTTGATAATTGTATTAGAAAACCCTTTGGAAGGAATTAATGTATTGATGGACAAATTAAAAGAATTTGGACCGTTAGCAGGATTTAAGATCAACAATCAAAAAACAAAGATGTTGGTGAAAAATTCATCTTCAAGGGAACAAAAAGAGTTGATGGACAAGACAGATTTTAAAATAGAGGAAAAGTTGAAATATTTACGTATTATTATGACAAATAAAAATTCAAAGTTGTTTCATAATAATTATGAAAAACTATGGACAGAGATTAAGAAAGACTTGCTAAAATGGGATAAATTACAATTGTCATTAATGGGCAGAATATCTGTGATAAAAATGAATGTATTACCCAGAATGATGTTTTTGTTTCAAACAATACCTATAATATCCTCTGATTTACCTTTTAAACAATGGCAAAAAGATATTTCTAAATTTGTTTGGCAGGGAAAAAAACCAAGAGTTAAATTTAAATTATTACAAGAAGCCAAAGAAAGAGGAGGACTGGGATTACCAAATTTGAGACTTTATTATGCTACCTGTTATTTAGTTTGGATAAAGGAATGGTTATTATTGAGGAATAAAAGACTATTGGATTTGGAGGGTCATAACCTGAAGTGGGGATGGCATGGATATCTATGGTATGATAAAGTAAAAGTTAATGTGGATTTTAATAATCATTTTATAAGACGTCCTCTGTTGAAAATATGGAATAGATATAAACCAAGATTTTACTCAAAAATACCATTATGTGTCTCAAGTCAAGAAGCATTTTATAGAAGAGAAATGGCTGGAAAAGAGAAATGGTTTACTTATCAAGAACTTTTAGAAAATGTACATGGAGAATATATAATGAAAGAGAGAGAACAACTGATAAAGGAAGGATAGAGTTCTCAATGGTTTGCCTATTTACAATTGTTAGAGAGATATAAAATAGATAAGAAAATGTATGGGTTTGAAATAAGTAAATCTGATTTTGAAATAGGTTTGTGTACGAATGATGAAAATATAATTGTGAAAATGTATAAACTCTTGCTGAAAATGGATATGGAAGAAGAACAAGTAAAAGAGTGTATGGTAAAGTGGGCAAAAAATTTTGGTTATAATATACAAATGGATCAATGGGAAAATATGTGGAAAAAAGGCTTGAGATTTACATTATGCTATAATCTTAAAGAAAATTTCTATAAAATGATGTATCGTTGGTACATGACACCAGAAAAGTTGTCAAAAATGTATAGTAATGTTTCTAATGTTTGTTGGAAATGTAAACAACAAGAAGGATCATTTTATCATATGTGGTGGTTGTGTAAACAGGCAAAATTATTTTGGGCACAGATAGGTAGGATGATGCAAAAAATTCTAAAGATAAATATTCAGTCAAAACCAGAATTTTTTTTATTGGGTTTTATGGATAAACAAATAGAAAAGAAATATGGAAGAATAATATTATATATGATTACGGCAGCAAGATTACTATATGCACAAAAGTGGAAAATGGAATCAACACCAACAACGGAAGAATGGCTATTGAAATTAATGGACTTAGTAGAGATGGATAAATTGACATGTTTACTTAGAGAAAAATCGACAGATACATTTCTTAAGGAATGGAAGCCTCTCTTAGACTTTTTGTTGAAAGATAAAAATGAAATGATGATAATGGGATTTGACGATTAATTAAGATAGACTATGGAGAAAAGTGATTTTGTATGTATTAAGGGGCAGGTTTGATATATATTATATATTTATAGCTGATCTGTGACAAATCGGAAGTCAAATTTTTTATTTTTATATTTATTTTTATTGTGTTATGTTTTTTGATTTTGTTTTGTTTGTTTTATGAAAATTTGAATAAAAATTATTGTAAAAAAAAACAAAGTTGATGCATTTGCCAGAATTTATCATGATGTGTGTGAATCCTAATTGAATCTTCTGATTAACACGTGGGTGCATATTCTGGGTTTTTAAAATCATCCACACGACATTGTCCTCATCAAAGTGGCAGCCCACACTTCCCCCATATAATTTGGATTTTCCTGATCTGTAGATAATGTGGTAAGGATGGGGGAGTTCAACATCAAATTTCATGTTACCCAACTGTGGGCACACTGAAGTGCATTGTTGTGGGTGGGGTTTTTTTTCTATGTGAATGGTGACATTTTCCTGGGTGCCATCTATCACTACATCCCCTACTTCCATTGGTGAGGGGTTCCTTAGTGGGCTGCTGGTGAAGTCAGGTGTGGCACATTCATCATCATCATCATCATCATTATTTAACCCACTGTAGAGAGCCAGTGTGGTGTAGTGGTTAAGGTGTTGGACTATGACCTGGGAGACCAGGGTTCAAATCCCCACACAGCCATGAAGCTCACTGTATGACCTTGGGCCAGTCAATGCCTCTCAGCCTCAGAGGAAGGCAATGGTAAACCCCTCTGAATCCCGCTTACCATAAAAACCCTATTCATAGGGTCGCCATAAGTCGGAATCGACTTGGAGGCAGTACATTTACATTTTTAACCCACTGTTTTGTACAAGACTGGTTTACTGGAAAACTTGTATCTCAAAAAATGGCTATGCACCCAGTAAACAAATACTTGGGCTCATGCCCTGGATGGATCTCAGGTTTACAAAATGCAGGGAGGGTGGGGAAGTACAAACTGATGGGAAGGGCCACACACACAGGAAACACTGAGACAGAGTTCAATTGAAAGTGCTCATGCGTGGAAAAATGTACACAAAAGCACAGATGGAAAATCATTTCTGTGCAACCCACATGCCCGTTAACACTCTGGTGCATATAAAGCCTTACAAATAACTCTGAAAGCTACTTCAGTATTATTCCCAAACTGTATCTGTAGCGGCTGAGGCTAAGAGGATAGTGGGGTGCCTAAGGCCACTGGACAAGTTCATGACTGAGATGAGATCTTACTTGGAAACTTCCCAGCTCATTCACCTAGCCAATACTCTATACTCCCCCAAAGTCTCTCTTTAAAATACATTTGGGACTGAACCACTGTGTCTTACAGTCAGGTTTGTCCCTTTTGTGACTAGTAAACAGTATTCAATCTATTTTGAAAACACCCACATTTGGGAACCTAAAGTTTCATAATATATTTGAATTATCACTTTGCTCTCTCTGTTTGCTCCAAATACATACACACATTCATGATGACTCTTGCTTTTGATAGCCTGCGAGAAAAGATTATCAACGGACCAAATTTACCGGTGCCTGGGAAACAGTTTCTATAGCAACAGAAACTATTTTAAAATGCTACAAGTTTTCCCCTAGTTGTTAAAACAATACCACATATGAGGATCAGGAAAACTTTTATTTGTAATTGTTATTCACTAATGATTATAGAAACCTATATTATTAGATGTAAAATACTTGCCCTTTACAACTGCCAATCTTAGGGTCCTGATTTGCCTGTTACTAATTAACAGGCTGATTGAATGCAGACTCCTGCAACAAGTGATATTTTGAAGACAAAACCTTTCATACAAAGTTCTTCTTGCACAAGGGGAAGGCATTTCTACTTGTACAAATTCCTTCCTCCTCAAAGTTAACCCTATATCACATCTCACACTCTTTTGGAGGGCCCTGCAACTCTCAGGACCATCTTTTTCAATTGGGCAAAGGTGGCTGAAGTTGGAATAAAAAGGTATCCCCCTGTGGAAGAAGGAAAGCTCAATGCAAATCAGATTTCTATTTGCAAATAGAATCAAGAGACAGGGCTGGCATCTGCCAGCTGTAAGCCCTCAGGCATCAACACACCTTGCCCACCACATGCCCCTGCCTCTTCCCCGTGTGTGCATGCGTGTGTATGTGCACATGCACTTAAACACACCCGGGTGTCATCATGCCTGCCTGCCATCATCCAAGATGGCAGGCATGTGTGCTGATGTACAAGATGAAGCAACAGAGCATATTTCAGCACCTGCTGGCTGAACGTGTGTGTGGAGGTGATGTTGGCTGGGAGAGGGGAGTGCCTGCTCCACAATTCACACCACTGTCCGGTCACAACCTGATGCTGGCAGGGATTTCAGAGCAGGAGCCCCACCCTCCCAGCCACAGGCACCCTTGACTAGGGCCCCTTGGCCAGCCACGGCCATTGCCCGACCTGGCCACCTGCTGGTACTGGGCCTGTGAAAGATGTCAGACTGGGCTAACTTTAAGGTGCACATTGTACAGTTCCAAGTGTACAGAGCTTGTGACCAGAATACCAAAAAGACTGCCTCACTCTTCATATGCCCAGCCAATCACTGCACTCTGCAAGAGAGAGCCTCCAGCAGATAACTTCTTATCACAAGGTTTGTTCTGTACAATCTAAAATTGGGCCTTTAGCTTTGTGATACCTACCCATTGGAATTCCCTTCTGTTAAATATCAGACAGATGCCATCTCTGTTGTCTGTTTGGTGCCTACTGAAGATCCTCCTCTTTCAACAAACCTTAAAGTAGAGATCTTTCCTAGTCTGCTCTGTAAAAAATTGCTTTTAGTTTTTTTTAGATATTTTGATTGTTTTATTGCTTGTATATCTGATATCCTGAGCTCTTTTGGGAGGAAGGGCAGGATAATCAGGATCACCATTATCAGATGCCTTACAACAGTGCCACTAGCCCTAAGCAGAAAATCTAAATGGTGACCCTCCCTGCCCCAGATACCCTCCAAGCTCCTGTCTGAGGCAGATCTTCTTACCTGGCCTAATAGTCAGGCCAGTCCTGCCAGCACATTTGAAATTAATCAGTTAATGAAAACAGTGCCATCTGCATTAAATGGCTTTCTTGTCATGCAACAGAAAAAACCAAACAGTCTGAAACATGATCTCCACTGGGAGGTGTGAGATAAAAAACAAGATTATTCAGGTCTTATGTAAAACAGCATACACTGACCAACTGGAAGCTGTTGTTCCATAATACACAACTACAGTGGTTGTGGGAAGGATCAAACTGGACAGGATCCCTCCAGAAGCCAGAAGCCTGTCGTTAAAAAGGCAAGAATGGACTCTTGCATAATGTAATTCTTTTGACTGTTGACAATATCTAATATATATACAGTTCAGTGCTTCAACAACCTACTAGCTGTACTTCTCATATAAGTAAAAAGAAAATAATACAAAAATCAGTATCTTATTATGCAGCATCCTTCTTCTGTCTCAGTCTTGCAGATGTTTGGGTCCCAGTGTTACTTCTTAGCGGATGGAGTTAGCAACTGCTATAATTAAGCAATACAGTACCATTAAGTCACTTGAGAGGGAATTAAGAACTAAACTATCGCTCTGTGCCAAGGAAACCAAGACACTGAGTTGAGATCTTTATTCAGCATATGAGGGGGGAGGGGGGGTTCTTCCAAGTTTAGGGTTTTTTTTAAAAAAAAATAGAATTTTACTTTGAAATAAAGTTAAAAATGCAGGCAGCACAAAACATTGTTATTTTTACCCCTTTTATGCATGCAGTGGACACTGTTCTATTTGGGCAAATAGGACATTGCCGCACAGTCTCCCCTCAGCCAGCCCCCATTTGCCTGGTTCTTGCTTATATCTAGTTCAGGCGCTATTGCTGCCTATCAACTTCCGCCTCCTTAGTCTCAGGGTTGTCCCTTGCAGAACTCAGCTGAGAGGATGACAGGGATAAAACGATAACTATCTGGCTCTGCCTCTCATTGGCTCTTGCCCCACCTACTGTTGGTTTCATTGCCCTTTGCCCAACCAGTTCCAGTGGGCACCAGCCACCACTGGGGTATATATGATAAGTGATATGACACTGTTAATTTTAATGAGAAAAGGGAAATGTGAATATCTTGGCATCTGGCTGCACTCCACTGAATCAGCACAGAATCAAGAAAAGATGCCTATGTCTTTCCCTTTGGAATAAAAACTGTATACACTGTTGTGTTTGTCTCCTTAAAAGATACACAGTTAGGCTATTTGCAGTGACGGATGCAGAAATAACACAATGTGAACTCCTGGCAATAAGAATGCTGCTTTTATTGTGAATACTGACATTCGTCAGTTTCTTCAGCAGGGCTTAACAATACAACATTCAAAAAGGTGATAATTGATGGATCCAACAATCACCTCCTACCCTAACGCTCAGTGATGCCCCACAACAGAAATATAGATAAACTGTGCTGAAATTGACAAAGCACAAAAATCTGTTTGTGTTGCTATTTCTTTCTATCTATAATAGGTGGAATGTAAGTATATAAGGAACTGCCTTTACTGAGGCCGACTAATCCTCCTGTAGCTTGCTCTGTCTGAGGGCACTTCCAGGTGGGTGTTTATTGCGGGATGGGCACTCCCCATGCATGTACGTTTTTTGCAGTATCCACACAATGTTGGCATCAAAATGCCAGCCCAAAATGGAGTTGCTCAGGAGAGGAGGAACACACAGCTGCCCTTCCTTTCCATTTTGTTCTCACTTGACCTTCTGGGCTTCCTTGCTGTCTACCTGTTTATTTATAGCTCATTTCCTATGAAGCATGTCAAAGCAATGTCACAATGCAATAAAAACAAATATAAAATAATTTCCTGATAAAAACCAATCAAAACCAATCAAAATAAATGCATATATATAAAAAAATTCAGATCCAGTAGAGATACTGACTGGGGGAAAAAACCACTCCACTTAGAAGGCTTGTTGAAAGAGGAAAATCTTCAACAGGCACCAAAAAACAATAGAGATGGCAGCGGTCTGATATGCAGTGGAAGGAAGTTCCAAAGGGTGAGCGCCACCATACAAGATGGTATCTGCAGGATGTCCTTGTCAAAGAATTGTCCCCCTGGGGTCCCTTGTCCTTTGTTCTCCAAGGGGGGGTCCTTTGCTTCCGAGAACAGTCTCCTGGGTCTCTGCTCCTCAGGCAAAAACTCTCCCTCCTTCAGGAGTAATTACTCACGGTAGTACTGCCACCACCCTTCCTCCTGGTTCCTTCCTCTGAGAGAAGGGATCTCAGAGGCCTTTGTGAATACTGACGGGATTAACCCTCGTTAATAAAGGTAAACAGTAGTGTTAGCAATCAAGGACTAGATTTAGAATCTTTAGTTCCAAGCCAATACACACCACTTATAAAAAGATAGTTTATTTAAAAGTATAAAAGATGGTATATACAAAAGAGAGCAGCGGTTTGTTTCCTTAAAGCTAATCACCCTCAGACATGAGGTACATTGGCATAACAAAGGGGAGAGGTTCAATACCGACAAAGGAATACAACAAAAGTCTATTTAAGTTAAGATCCTATACTTACAGCAGAGTTGCCTGGTTCCCAAAAGGCTTCTCTCTATCAACTTCAGCGAGTCCAGGTAGATGGAAAAAGGAAACTAAACTTGAAAGATCATCCTTTGTTTTTTTTATGGAGTTTAACAGGGGGAAAAACAAATAGTCATATTCAGCCCCTGCCAGGATCTACTCCTTTGAAGTCTTTGAAGATAAGGGAGCTAGACAGCAACACTCAGGGGTCCTGATCTACAACAGCCCCTCTTCCTGACTTTTGATCCCAGGAAGCCGATAAGGGATAACAGCTAAGGATCAGTTGCATCTCCTTCCAAGGCTGCAAACTGTCTGACACTGAGCTTCGGATCTCCCCCAGCTGGGAGTCCTAGGGAACCACCGGCTCCCAGAATTCTCTCTGGTTGATCCATTTCAGCTTGACCAAAGTTAGCTATTCTTGACAGTCCTCTCCTACAGAGTGCAGTGGTCAGTTGGATATATAAGGGATGAGTTATAGTTGTTGAGGGTATTCACATTCTTACATTAAAACAGGTCATTGCATTCTGTTCCCCCGCTCCAGATTTCTCTCACTTCCTCAGTTCCCTTCCCCTTCCCTCCTGCCCCTTTTTAGCAATAGCACCAGTGCTATATGTAGTATCTTGACTAGACCCCGTATGATTGTTAATGACAATTAAATTAATTGAGTTGTTTTTTATAATCCAGTATGCTGTAGTAGTTTGTGTTATTACGTAGTTTTTTATCTCATAACATCCAATATTATGTTCTGTATCTGTGGTCAGCTGACTATAAATAAAGATTTGATTGATATATCTAGTATCTAGCTAAGTAAATGCTGGGTTCAAGGAGTCCCAGTTCCTGCGCTGTGCCTCCCACTTCTTCTGGGTTTGGCAGTTACTCAACAAAGACCTCCAAAAAGTTGTTCAGCACACTCCTTTTAACTGGATGTGCCAGCAGAGACTGATCTTTGGGTTTGTGTTTGCAAATCATGTGCCCTATCACTGAACCCTGGCCCCAATGGCCTTGATGTCATGGCTTTGCTCCAGAATATAGGATTCTTTCTAGCCCAGGTTTTAGTTTGTTTCTAATTATCTCCATAAGTTGGATTCTGAAAGATTTTTGAAGACTAAACTCTGCCTTGCCCTTTGTAAGGGAGCTATTTCAATAAAAATCATTCTGTTTGCACTGACATTCTCTTTGCAGCTTTCTGCATCCAGGAGTACCCTACATTTAACTTCACACAGACCTTTGCATTTGCTCCCCTCTGATTTCTATCAACAGTTCAGCATTCCTTCTTGATGACCATCCACCACGTTGTCAGCTGCCTGCTTCTCCTTCACTGTTTTTGTTGGTGGTGCAGTATGATTGTTTTTGACTGCTAGTCACTCACCTGCCAACTGAAATATTGTGGAATCAAGACTGTCCAGCAAATGTCATGCAGTATTTTTGCTAGCTGTAAGTCCCATCACAGCCCTTGCTAACATGTTATACTAATGAATGCCTGTTTTCCTTTGATGTAAGCCACCTTTGCTCTAACAAATGCTAACAAAACACTGATTGCATTGTCCCACATATTCCTTAGGGCCAAATTACTAGTTGCAATAAATGTATGATTGCATTTAACGTATTTGTTTTTTTAAAAAACAGCCACAGGATGGGATATGTGTGAAAAAGACTGGGCCCAGAGCTTAACCAAAATGACACCAACTGCAGTTTTCTTCCCCTGGCAAATAGCAAATTCAAAGAGTCAATAATGAGATTACTCACTGCCTTTCCTTCAGTTTAAGATTTTATTTAGACTCAACATACCCTCAGAGCTTCCAAACCCTCTGTTGTTCACCAAGAGGTTCTGGTGAGTCCTTTGTTCCTCCTGGAGAAAGTCCAGGATACTTCTCACCACAGGGCACTCACACTTATCAAGTATTATGTATGTCTGCCCCTTTTTAGTTACAGAACCCCTCACAATGCTGTTCTATATTTGTGGAGTTCACTCTTCTTATCAGTTCTCATTTTTCCAATGTGAAATTCAGTTCTCTACATTTCTGCAGCAATTTGCGATTTTTTAAAATCCCATGAAAATTCTCCACCATTTTAGTGCGAATTTCTCCAAATAAACACATTTTTGTAGGCAGTTTTGACAAAGGTACACATTTTTGCAAGCCATTTCTCATCACATCTTGCCTTTTTGCCTGTTATTTTCACTCATATATTCATTTTTATGCACACTTTCCCCTAATACATGCATTTTTGTAAATATTGTTTAGTTGGCGAACTGCATCCCAAAATTCTAATAAATGTGAATTTTGAAGGCTGGCTGTGTTTCAGTTCTCATATTGTTTCAGAAAGTGCAAATTGGATAAATTCTGCTTGAAATGCAAACTGAATTGAAATTCTCACCCATCCCTATTTACAGGCAGGTTGTTGTTATAATTGTTATAATTTAGAGATACTTCCTTTCAGCGAGAATAGGGATTGGAGTTTAGAGATGAACCCTGGAGGAGAGTGGTGAGCAGCTCCAACAGAAGCTGTTTTTAGTAACTATATTTATTTGGAAGTAAAATGTTATATTAATTTCTTTGGAGTTGGGAGTCAGCATCAGCTGGAAGACCACAGGTTGTTCCCTATCCCTGTTGCAAAGGCATTAGGATTTGAAAACAGCTTGACCCCAGGAGCAAAGGGGAAGGAAGGATCACCTATAAATTGATAGCCATATGCCTAAGGAAATGTGTTGATGGTTTTATGAAAATTAAAAGCAGAACGATAAACCAGCCCGCATCGCTGATAATTTTACTTTAGGAGACGCTCCACTGCATCTCAGCCCGAGGGCCGCATTCCCTTTGGAAACCTTCCAAGGGCTGTGTATCAGTAGTGGGTAGGGGTAGGGCCAGAGGCAAAAAGTGGGTGGAGCAATGGATTGGCTCGTACGCTTGTACAGTGGGCAATATTCCAGAAGTTTCCAGAAGTCTCTAAAGACATACACACACACACACCCCTATCCATCCTCCACCCATGCAAACAAAAGGCATTATTGCAGTTCAAGGACATATTCCAGCCAGGCAAAACCATGCAAAGGGGATGCAGAGAGGACTGGTGAGAAGGGTGTGGCCTGGGAAGGAGATGTGGCATAGGGAGAGTTCTGAAGGCCTCATTTGGCCCCCAGGTTTGGGGTTCCCCTACCCTGCTGTATCTAGTAGCAGTAGCAAATTGCACCACAGTAATGCGATGATTACTTAAAGCAGACCAGAAGCATTTAAATGCAGTACGCACGAGGTGAGTCCACTGTTGAGAAGGCCCTCACTACCGAGAAGGTTAGACTTTTCAACCCAATCCCCAAGTTACATAAGGTATAATAGCAAGATACATAGGTAGGGCTGTAGTACAAAGGTAGAACACCTGCTTTACATGCAGAAGGCTCCAGAGTCAATCCCACACATCTCCAGGTAGGGCTGAGAATGTCCCTTGTCTGAAACCCTGGAGAGCTGCTGCTAGTCAGTGCAGATAATACTGAGCTAGATGGACCAATGATCTGACTCAGTATAAGACAGCTTCCTATGTTCCTGTATAGTCTCATAAAGTTAACAGATGGAATAGATGACCTTGAAAACATTATTTATAATTTGATCCACAAATAAGGCCAGACCTAGACATTTTACTGCCTGAGGCAAAGGACAAGATGCTCCCCCCCAAAAAAAAATCCATGCACAGACGCTAAGTAGACTGGCATGCAATCTTATTTCAACGTTGCCAATAGGACAACATGATCCATCACCAGTGAGTGCACCAGAGTTGCTCAGGGGGCAAAGAGCCGGCTGGATTGCACAAAGAGGTCTGCCCCTTAGCATTTGACACCTGAGGCAGCCTAATGGTAGGACTGATGCTGTCTGCAAAATAATTAAATGATTTGTTTAAAGTCAGTTTAGGTCAGTGAATTTACACTGTACCTATGTTAGGCACAGGGGAGGTGGGTGATAGCTGTTCTGGCACAACGGTGGAAACGAGTGGGCAGGGGAGGGAGACTTATGCATCTCACCTCAGGAGCCACAGTTCTGGGGCTAATCGAGCTCTGTCCAAAATCAGAAATTCCAATCCTAATTAAAGATGTGTGGCTCGGTTGCACACAGTCAACAGGGTTGTGCTGCCGGGGAGATATAGTCTAAGAACAGAGGAAGAAAAGTGGGGTGGAGGACAGAGAACTGCTTGGACCTAAACAGAGTTACAGAACTATGCAGCTATAAATTAGCCCTGCTGGAACATACCCTGTGCCTTAGTTGCCTGGCACAACATTGTGGTGGCAAACATGGCTGTTTTGCCTTGAAACCCACTCATAATCTTTTTTCAAAGCCCAGGCCAATTTCTAATTGCTGTTAAGTATTTGGATTTGGATGCTTGAGAATCACCTGGTACAGTGGCTAACCTGTGGACCTCCAGATGTTGCTGGCCATGCTGACTAGGGCTGATGGGAACTCTAGTCCAAAAAAAACATCTAGAGGGCCATAGGTTAGCCACCTTTGACTAGGAGTATCAGATCAGGACTAAGGAGACCCAGATTCAAATCCCCTCCTCAGTGATGATGCTGATTAGGGAAACTTAGTGATTTGCCCATCTTTTAATCTAGCCTACCTCACAGTACTGTTGTGAGGATAAAATGAGGAGGAAAGGTGGGATATAAATGCAATAATTTGAATGAATAAAAAAAGGAAATAAAACATTGTACTGCTTGACTGCTGCCTTGGACCAGAAAAGGGCAAAGTATATTCTACTCCCTCCTTCTTGGAAATGCTAATATGAGTCAGCACTCACTACATTAAAGGATTTTTTTGGTGCTCAAAGAGAAAGTAGTAGCTAATTGCTACAAATTTTGCCAGCGTGAACAGAAACCAATGGAATCATCATTACAGTCTATTGCTGCTCTGAGGGAACTAATTGTTACATGTGAATTTGGAAATACGGCAGATGAGATGATTAGAGATCAGCGTATTGAGAAAACACAATGCCTCACATAAGGCAACACTTGCCTTTAGAATCATCATGGTGGGAAAAGTCAAAGGCAGACTGGTGTGGCTACAGTATTTATTTATTTATTTATTTATTGTATTTATATACCTCCCCATAGCCGAAGTTAAAAAACCACTGAGGTTGAATATAGAAGGTATCGTTCAAATAGTGGATCATCTCCCATGACCATGCAGTTCCCATGACCATTCAGGCAAATACTTACAAAGGGACCCCCAAATGAAAAACTGCATGCCTGGCAAACTCAAATTACAGAAAAATGAGTATTTATCATGGACCTACATAGCATCTTGCAAAGTGCATAAGGTGTCCTGTACTGACAGTTCAGTGCAATCATTGTAATAAGACTGGACTTTTTGTTGTTGTTATGTGCCTTCAAGTCGATTACAACTTATGGCGACCCTATGAATCAGCGACCTCCAATAGCATCTGTTATTAACCACCCTGTAAGTTCAGGTCTGTGGCTTCCTTTATGGAATCGATCCATCTCTTGTTTGGCCTTCCTCTTTTTCTTCTCCCAGGTCTGGCCCCAGGCAGGCTGGGGCCCTTGGGCACCAGCCTGCCCTGGGCCCCTGCACTCCCCTTCTGCGATTCGCGGCAGCATTGGTACCGCGGATCGCAAGGCGGGAGATCCCAAGCCACCCGCCATTCCCCCACTCTACTTACCTTTCTCTGTGCTGTTTTCTTGGTTGCGCACACTGCACACACAGGTTTGTGGATTGCAGAAGGCCACAGAGGCCCCTGTAGCCCTAGGGGCCCTCGGCCAGTGCCCCACCTTGCCGCCCTTTAGAACTGGCCCTGTCTACTCCCTTCTGTTTTCCCCAGCATTATTGTCTTTTCTACTGAATCATGTCTTCTCATTATGTGTCCAGAGTATGATAACCTCAGTTTCATCCTTTTAGTTTCTAGTGATAGTTCTGGTTTAATCTAACACCCAATTATTTGTCTTTTTTGCAGTCCATGGTATGCACAAAGCTCTCCTCCAACACCACATTTCAAATGAGTTGATTTTTCTCTTATCCCCTTTTTTCACTGTCCAACTTTCACATCCATACATAGAGATTGGGAATACCATGGTCTGAATGATCCTGACTTTAGTGTTCAGTGATACATCTTTGCATTTTAGGACCTTTTCTAGTTCTCTCATAGCTGCCCTGCCCAGTTCTAGCCTTCTTCTAATTTCTTGACTATTGTCTCTATTTTGATTAATGACTGTGCCAAGGTATTGATAATCCTTGACAGATTCAATGTCCTCATTGTTAATTTTATTTTATTTTATTTTATTTAGTTTAATTTATATACCGCCCTAAGCCCGAAGGCTCTCTGGGCGGTGTACAAAAAGATAAAAACAAGCACAATATATAAATACAATAAATACAATAAATAATAAAAAACAAACAAACAAACAATAACGAACCAAACAACATCCAAAATACGGAAATGCTGTTTAAAATACACTTTAAAATGCCTGGGAGTATAAAAAGGTTTTCACCTGGCGCCGAAAAGATAGTAGCGTCGGCGCCAGGCGCACCTCATCAGGGAGACTGTTCCACAGTTCGGGGGCCACTACTGAAAAGGCCCTGGTTCTAGTCATCACCCTCCGAGCCTCTCGATGGGATGGTACTCGGAGGAGGGCCTTAGATGTTGAGCGTAGTGTACGGGTAGGTTCATATTGGGAGAGGCGTTCCACCAGGTATTGCGGTCCCATGCCGTGTAGGGCTTTATAGGTCAAAACCAGCACTTTGAATCTAGCCCGGAAACAAATAGGAAGCCAGTGCAGACGGGCCAGAACAGGTGTTATATGAGCGGACCTTCTGGTCCGCGTCAACAATCTGGCCGCTGCATTCTGGACTAGCTGTAGTTTCCGAACAGTCTTCAAGGGCAGCCCCACGTAGAGTGCATTGCAGTAGTCCAATCTAGAAGTTACCAGAGCATGAACAACTGAAGCGAGGTCATCACTGTCCAGATAGGGACGTAGCTGGGCTACCAATCGAAGATGGTAAAAAGCATTCCGTGCCACCGAGGCCGCCTGGGCCTCAAGAGACAGGGAAGGATCGAAAAGAACTCCCAAGCTACGAACCTGTTCCTTCAAGGGGAGTGTAACCCCATCAAGAACAGGATGAACATCCACCATCTGAGCAGAGAAGGCACTCACCAACAGCGTCTCAGTCTTGTCTGGATTGAGCTTCAGTCTGTTAGCTCCCATCCAGTCCATTATCGTGGTCAGGCAACGGTTTAGCACGTTAACAGCCTCACCTGAGGAGGATGAAAAGGAGAAATAGAGCTGCGTGCCATCAGCGTACTGATGACAACGCAGCCCAAAACTCCTGATGACCGCACCCAGCGGCTTCATGTAGATGTTGAAAAGCATGGGGGACAGTACCGATCCCTGCGGGACTCCACAATGGAGAGTCCAGGGTATCGAGCAATGTTCCCCAAGCACTACCTTCTGGTGGCGACCCACCAAGTAGGAGCGGAGCCACTGCCAAGCAGTACCCCCAACTCCCAACTCCGTGAGTCTTCCCAGAAGGATACCATGGTCGATGGTATCAAAAGCAGCTGAGAGATCAAGGACAATCAACAGAGTCACACTCCCCCTGTCCCTCTCCCGACAAAGGTCATCGTACAGGGCGACCAAGGCTGTTTCGGTGCCAAAACCGGGCCTAAAACCGGATTGAAATGGATCAAGATAATCAGTGTCATCCAAGAGCCCCTGGAGCTGGCCGGCAACCACCCGTTCCAGTACCTTGCTCAAGAACGGAACATTCGCCACAGGTCTATAGTTGTTCAGGTTATCTGGGTCCAAAGAGGATTTCTTCAGGAGTGGTCTCACTACTGCCTCTTTTAGGCAGTCAGGGACCACTCCCTCTCTCAAAGAGGCGTTTATTATCTCCTTGGCCCAGCCGGCGGTTCCAGTCCTGCCAGCTTTCACCAGCCAAGAGGGGCAAGGGTCCAGAACAGATGTGGTCGCCTGCACCAGTCCAAGGATCTTGTCAACATCCTCAAGCTGTACAGACTGAAACTCATCCAATAAATAAGGACAAGACCGCGTTCTGGATGCTTCGTTGGAACTCACTGTCATAACATTGGAGTCTAAGTCCCGGCGAATGCATGCGATCTTATCCTGGAAGTGCCTCGCGAACTCATCACAGCGGGCTACAGATGAATCCATAATATCCCGAGGGCCAGAATATAAAAGCCCTCGTACAATTTTAAAGAGCTCCGCCGGGCGGGAGAGAGATGCCTTAATTGTGGCAGCAAAATATCTCTTTTTTGCTGCCCTCACTGCTACTATATACCGCTTAGAAGAAGCACTTACCAAAGCATAATTGCATTCGTCAGGAGTTCGCCTCCATCTGCACTCAAGCCTCCTCCTCTCTTGCTTCATCACTCTCAGCTCCACGGTATACCATGGAGCTGTATGAGCTTTACATAGGAGGGGGCGCATGGGAGCGATCGTGTCAACTGCCCGGGTCAGCTCCGTATTCCACAATCCAACCAGGGCTTCGACAGGAGCGCCAGTCTTCTCAGTCGGAAAATCCCCCAGAGCCCTTTGGAAACCCTCAGGATCCATTAGTCTCCGGGGGCGGACCAATTTAATAGGTCACCCACCCTTGCAGAGGGAAAGGGTCGCTGTGAGCCTAAACTTCAGCAAGCGGTGATCTGTCCATGACAATGGGGTAGATGACAAATCCCCAACCACCAGATCACCATCTCCATGCCCAGTGGTGAAGATCAAATCAAGAGTATGTCCCGATACATGCGTTGGGCCGGTAACAACCTGAGACAGCCCCATGGTTGTCATGGAGGCCATGAAGTCCTGAGCCGCCCCAGATAAAGCAGTCTCGGCATGGACGTTGAAGTCCCCGAGTACCAAAAGTCTAGGGGACTGCAACAGTACCTCCAAGACTACCTCTGTCAGCTCAGTTAGGGAATTTGTTGGGCAGCAGGGCGGGCGGTACACCAACAAAATTCCCAGTCTGTCTCTCTGGCCCAACACAAGGTGGAGACACTCTAAACCAGTCGTCACCTGGACAGGGTGCTTGGTGAGTGAGAAAGAACTCCTATAGACCACAGCAACCCCACCTCCCCGTCCTTCGGTTCTACCATGATGCTGAACCGCATACCCAGGTGGGCAGAGCTGGGAAAGAGCAACGCCTCCCTGATCGCCCACCCAGGTCTCAGTTATACACGCCAGGTCAGCAGCCTCGTCCACAATTAAATCATGGACAAGGGAGATCTTATGGTGAACTGACCTGGCGTTTAACAACAGCACATGGAGATCCGAAGGCTGACTGATAGAACAACCATCAGTCCTGGGGATGTGAGGAGAACCGGAACAAGTCACAGACACTACTTGTCTGGGACGAGTTCCCCTTATCTGGCACGTTCTCCTCACAACGCCATACCTTCCATTACCCGTCATTACGCTAATTGGGGCCCCCGAAAGTCTCCCCGGTCGATGTATAATACTCTCTCCCAGGCACATATTAAAACAAATAAAACTCACATATACACACACACCAAGTCACAGACACTCACACAATGCACATTCACACCAATACACACTACATTCACACACACACACGACATACACACACACAATCCTCACTCATACAACACAACAACATTAAAATAATAAAGTGCCAGTAGTGATGGCAACGTCCACACTCAGGTCAAGGCAATAGCAGCCGCAGCAACAGCGTCCACAATGGTTCTAGGCAAGCAACAGATGACAATAGCAGGTGACAATAGCACACAGCAATTGACCGCAGCAGCTGATAGAAGCAGGCAGCAGATGGCAGCAGCAGATAATAGCAGCAGCACAGTGATGGTATTAGCGTCCTCTCCCGAGCGACAGCAACCCTATCCAGGCCAACGACCGCAACAGAGATCCAGACAGCTGGGGCCTGGTCCTGCAAGGTGCCCATGTGCAGAGCAGGAGCCCAAGAAGGAGAGAGCAGAGATGTTGGCCAAGCAGCAGCAGCAAAGCAGGCAGATGGCTCTCCCTCCCTGGGCGGTGATGGTCCTCTTCCCTTGCAGGCACTGGATCTCCCAAGCCCCCTCAGCCAGCCGGCTTATATATCCCCTCCAAAGAAGGGACAGGTGGAACAGTATCAGGCACAGCTGGCTGAGTACCTGGAGCCTGGTCCTACAAGGTGCCCACGTGCAGAGCAGGAGCCCAAGAAGGAGAGAGCAGAGATGTTGGCCAAGCAGCAGCAGCAGCAAAGCAGGCAGATGGCTCTCCCTCCCTGGGCGGTGATGGTCCTCTTCCCTTGCAGAAGTTACATATATCTTCTGTTGTCATTACTTTAGTCTTTTTGACATTCAGCTGTAGTCCTGCTTTTGTGCTTTCCTCTTTAACTTTCATTAGCATTTGTTTTAAATCATTACTGGTTTCTGCTAGTAGTATGGTATCGTCCACATATCTTAAATTATTGATATTTTCCCTTCCAGTTTTCATACCTCCTTCATCTTGGTCCAATCCTGCTTTCCATATGATATGTTCTGCATGTAGATTAAACAAATAGGGTGATAAAATACACCCCTGTTTCACACCCTTTCCAATGGGGAACCAATTGGTTTCTCCATATTCTGTTCTTACAGTAACCTCTTGTCCAGAGTATAGGTTGCACATCACGACAATCAGATGCTGTGGCACCCCCATTTCTTTTAAAGCATTCCATAGTTTTTCATAATCTACACAATCAAAGGCTTTGCTGTAATCTATGAAGCACAGGGTGATTTCCTTGGTCCATTCCATTATCTGACTTATGTTTGTAATATGATCTCTGGTACCACTTCACTTTTGAAATCCACCTTGGACATCTGGCATTTCTCACTCCATATATAGTAAGAGTCTGTGTTGTAGAATCTTGAGCATTATTTTACTTGCATGGGATATTAAGGCAATAGTTCAATAATTACTGCAATCCCTGGGATCCCCTTTCTTTGGAATTGGGATGTATATGGAACGCTTCCAGTCTGTGGGCCATTGTTTTAATTTCCGTATTTCTTGATAACTTTTGGTCAAAATTTGGACAGATTCAGTCTCAGTAACTTGTAGTAACTCTATTGGTATATCATCTATTCCTGGTGATTTGTTTCTTCCAAGAATTTTAAGAGCAGCTTTCACCTCACATTCTAAAACTTCTGGTTCTTCATCATATGGTTCCTCCATGAATGAATCTGTCATCCTTGCGTCTCTTTTATAGAGTTCTTCAGTGTATTGCTTTTGCTTTCCTTCTCTCTTTAACCATTTTAAGTCATCAGTTGTCCATTGAGGTCTTTCTCTCTTTTTAACTAGAGGTATTGTCTTTTTGCATTCTTCCCTGATAATCTCTCTGACTTCAATCCATAGTTCTTCTGGTTCTCTATCAACTAAGTTTAAAGCCTCAAATCTGTTCCCTATTTGGTCTTTATATTCTTATGGGATGTTATTTATATGGTATTTTGGCATTATGATTGCTTTGTTGTGCTTCTTTAGCTTTACTCTGATTTTCGATATCACCAGTTCATAATCTGTACACAGTCTGCTCCTGGTCTTGTTTTTGCAGAAAGTATGGAACTTCTCCATCTTCTGCTACCAGTTATACAATCAATTTGATTCCTATATTGACCATTTGGTGATGTCCATGTGTACAGTTGTCTTTTCAGTTGCTCCAAAAATGTGTTTGCAAGAAACAAATTATTGGCTTCACAGAATTCAATAACTCTTTCTCCTGCTTGATTTCTATCTCCTAAGCCCCATTTCCCCACAATTCTAGTTCTTCTTTGTTCCCTGCTTTTGGACTGGACTTTATTATTATTATTATTATTATTATTATTATTATTATTATTATTATTATTATTATTATTATTATTATTATTATTATTATTATTTATTGGATTTCTTACCCACCCTTCACCATAAAAATCACACGGTGGGTTGCAACAATGTAAAAATGCAGTATTAAAATCAGTTAAAACTTTTTAAAATCAAAAGAATAGGGTGGGTCCTAAAATAGATCTCTTTCAGGTGTCAAAGGCCAGAGTAAAGAGATGCATCTTCAGCATATGATGAATGTTGTACAGTGGAGGTGCCAGATGCACCTACATGGGGAGATTCTACACTCAGGTGCTGCCAGAGAGAAAGCCCTCTCCCTGGCTGCCACATCTCTGCCCTCCTGAACTTCTGAGCGCAGTGGAGCCCCCTAGAGCCCCCTCCCTGCTGATCTTTAACACCCAAGAGGCTCTGAAGGGAAGGAGGCAGTTGTTCAGCTATTTGGGGCCTAAATTGTTTAGAGCTTTAAACACTAGTGCGAGCTCACCTTGAAATGGGCCTTGAAACAAACTGGCAACATTGGGCTAAGTTATGATGGAGCAGCCAGTCCAGCCAGTAAGTGTGTGCATTTATGGTGCCAGATGTTACTGTTTTAAGCTGGGCAAGAATTAGCTCCACACACATCACAGGAAAAACAAATCAAGTGCGCTGTTAGCTTCAGGAAAGTCACAGACTATTAAACAAATGTCGGACTCCGGCTACGCTGTTTGTGTACTACCCTGTTTAATTGACTTATTGTCACTTATTGAACCAAAACCACACATTATATGCTGTTGGGAAACAGCAACTGCTGCAACTAACTTCCTGTATGTTGTTGTCTGTGTGTAAGTGTGACTTTTGGTGCATATTGTATACTTGAAAAATTCTGCATTGCCCTTCAGTTTCTAGAGGGGTAGCCGTGTTAGTCTGTTAGAGTAAAAACAACCCAAAGTATTGTGGCATCTTAAAAGAGCAAGCCAGCTTATGATGGCATAAGCTCATCAGACAGGCAGTGCTGTTCTC
Organism: Rhineura floridana; assembly: GCF_030035675.1. Classification (NCBI taxonomy): domain Eukaryota; kingdom Metazoa; phylum Chordata; class Lepidosauria; order Squamata; family Rhineuridae; genus Rhineura; species Rhineura floridana. The sequence continues at coordinate 248,183,675 of NC_084480.1, forward strand.
AGTCTCAGCTCATCAAGGTGTTTGTTGCATTTAATGGACACTGCACTTTTCTGAGCCAAGCACTACTGCAGTGCAAGCAGCAGCTTTAGCTGAAATTGAGTATAGTCTTGAGGAGCAACTTGGTTGAGCATGTGGATTTGCCCATAAAACGTACTGCAATATCGTTTTCATTATGGTTTTGTATTGCTCTTAAATGTTTTTATGTTGCTATAACCCGCCCTGATGTTTTGCGAGAGGGTGGTGTATAAATTACTTTATAAATAAATAAACAAACAAACATCATGTGGCATCTCTCAGATAGAAGTTACGGCATTTCCCATTTGCAGGCAAGGGCTCTATATCAGAAGAGTTTAAGAATTTGTGAGAGAAAGACATTCTTGAAGAGATTTGGCTGAATGGGTTTCATCTGATCATTATAGGGGATAATTGGTAATGGTGATAATTATAGGAAATATGAAGCATGCAACTTTGTGTGGTTTCAGTGAGCTGAATACACCCATGGCACCCAACAGCTATTCATTTCTATACATAGAAATATCTGCAGTATTCCACAAAGCAAAGATGTTTTCCATCCTTGATTTATACCACCAGACTACAACATGAACACAACAGAGGCCTCACAGCATTTATTACACTTGATGAACTATTTCATTTTAAACATGTCCATGTGGACTTGCATCAGCACCCAATGCCTTTCAAAGAATGATGTTGCTAATTCCTAAGAACCAGCATGGAGTCCAGTGTTATTTGGATGATATTATTGTGTTTGGAAACACTCCTTAAATGCGTGAAAAATAATCTGCAGGCTCTACTAAACTGCACCAGTGTGTAGCAGGTCTGATGCTGATCTTGATTAAATGCAAATTGATGAAAGCTTCTATGTTTTTTCTGGTACATACAACTTTACCAGCTGGACCAAAACCTCATCTCGTTCATAAAATAACAATTTCAAATGCACTTCTTCCAAGAGAAATACAGTCCTAACGTTCCTTCTTGGGCCTTATATCATAGGGCTGGGACCAAATGGCCACCCCAATCCAGCCATTTCTCCAAATTTGAAGGGGGGAAATGCTGAAACCTGCTGCCTCCTTGGTTGCTTACCTTTACTCCTGGCACGCAGGAGTGTAGTCGTGCAAGGTCTCAGGGGGTCTTAGACCCTTTATTTTTTTGGGAGCAGGGTCCCATTAGGGTCCCTATGTCTCCAACATCCTACAAACCAATCAGCATGAAAGGGGAGTGTATAAGCCACTGAGAAGAGTCTTTTAACATGCTTCCTTGTCCTTTCCTGCAGATTAGAGTCAATCAGAGTAAAAGGACTCTCCTCAGTAGCTAACACTCTCCTCTTTCCTGTTTATTGGTTCCTAGGCATTATCAAGGATCTCATTCTCGACCCCACAGGAAAAAACCAGGGAGGGGGCATGGCTGTGATTAACATGAAGAGACCCTGCACTTATGAAATTGCCACTACACTACTGCTGACACCAGCTTCTTTTATATAATGTTTGTTTATTATTTATATATTTGTTTATTTTATCAAATATCCCATTCTTTTTCCCCATGGGGAGGTTAGGGTGTCTTACAACACAGGAAAATACAGGGGGGAAAGAATCTTAAAATGTTTTTAAAAGATTTTAAATCACAATCAACTTATAAAACAGCAACAATTAATATACATGGTGCCTGGTTTCCTTTACAAAGATAAAGGAGTGTGTCTCTGTGTGGCAGTAGTTCTGATCTCAAGGAGGTAAGCTTCTTTGTTCTTTTTAAATGTTTGATTACTGAAGATTAATACATCCAATAGCAGTGGTAACAGCATAGCTCCATTCCTTATTGTGAACTTCACTTGTACACAGCATCATTCTGCGGCATTTGGAGGATGGTGAGGCTAGGAACAAGGCAGCCACCATAGTGTGCCACCATGTTTTTGGTGGTGGCCATCCATGTAGCATGAATATGGTTTAATGAGCAGAAGATCCTGCTTTAGGTCAGAGAGCTGGACATGTGGGTTGCTTCTCTGGTTCAAGGATCTTTTACATATACATGACAACAAAAAGGCAATTGAGAAGACAGACAGAATGTACATACTTCTTGAAACTGCTGTGAGTTGTCTTATCTTGGGAAATTACTACATGTAAAACAATAATAAGAATGCAAATCCTGCTTGTTGAAGCATGCATGATAAGACAGTGAGTACCAACCTTTCTTTCCCTGAAAAAAAAGTAAGGAAGAGAGAAAGAGGAGTGGGTTTCTTTCTTTCTTTCGATTCACCGTAATAAAAATGCATCTAATGATTGAGTTGCTTTTTAAGGTTTCACTGAAACTTTCTTTGAGGTAAAATTCTTATTCTGGTTGTGAGAAAATGCCCCAATAGAATCACCTCTTTTGCATACAATAAGTCTTCTGTTGCAGGAGACTCTGTGGCTAAGCTCAAACTGAACTCCACACAAGCACTCTTTGGGAGACAATATGAGAGAAAATGTAAACATTATTATTATACAAAGGCCTGCTGCATCACAGAACTACACATTCGATGAAGGCCTGTAGGCAGCTGTGTCCTTCTGTAGTTCTCTATCTCTGTTTATCTAAATTCTCCTTGACCTTGCTCACCTGCTTCTTCCAACATCTTGTCCCCTGGAAGAAAATGATAGTTAAAAGTAAATGGTATATTGATCAGCTATGATAAAATCACAACTGACACTTGCAGAGTGTCCCCAGTAAATAACATCATAATAATTTTGCTCAAAGCGCTCTTGCATGGACCTGGAGAATATGAGATTCGCACTCAAACAACCTCTCTTGTGGAAAGAGAATGTGTGTCTTTTGAACTCAACTTTTGGCATAATAATAATACTACAGTCATGTATTTAGAATCATCAAAAGTTTAACGTGTCAAGGTAGGCAAACTCTGCTGGTGTAAACAGTCTAGCAAGAGGAACACCAGGGGAAGGATAGCCAAAATGAGCAGCAATTGAAGCAAAACTCTAGGCCAGGGGTGGGAAACTGGATCCTCCATGAGCCAAATTTGAGAGGTGGATTCACCTGTCAGTCATCTGATGTTATAATGACACTTGTCATTGACACTAAAATTCACAGGAGTTTGCTGCAACTGCTGATGGCCACTTAAAGCAACCTCCTCTGAAGATGTGCTTTCTGTGCCAGTCAGCCCACTGACTACACTGTGAATGGACTTCACAAGCCTAGATTCCTGAACTGGGCATTATGAACACTTCCTTGCATGAGAGTTGATGCCTGCTGCCTTAAAGGAGGGGGTAGTGCAGCCTCTACTGAAAAAGCCAGACTTGGAGCCAATGGATTGTAACAACTATCACCCTGTTATAAATATCTACTTTCCAGGGAAAGTGATTGAGAGCGTCATGGCAGAACAACTGCAGCCATTACTGGATGAGACTGACTATATGTATCCATTACAGTATGGGTTCAGGCCTGGGCTTGGGACCAAATCAGGCTTGGACACTCTGATGGATGACCTGTATTAGGGTTGCCAGGTTCTTGGCCTGAGATCGATCCTGTATCTTTAGGAGAAGAGAGCCAAGTGCAGGTGTTCTTGCAACTCTTTAATGGGAAAAACCACAAGGTGGAATTCTCCCTCCCCCCTCCACAACTTTTAAAGATACAGAAGACCTCTAGGTTGCCAGGCCTGGCCTCCAAGAGGTCTTCTGTATCTTTAAAAGTTGTGGAGGGGGGAGGGAGAATTCCACCTTGTGGTTTTTCCCATTACAGTGCTGCAAGAACACCTGCACTTGGCTGACCCTCTCTTCTCCTAAAGATACAGGATCAGCCTCAGGCCATGAACCTGGCAACCCTAACCTGTATAGAGAGAACAGGGGAAGGGCAACCCTGCCCTTTCTGCTCAATCTCTCAGTAGCTTTTGATGCCATTGACTACAATATCTTTCCGAATTGACTCTGTGGGAAGGGTATGGTACTGGGCTACAGTGGCTCTATTCCTATCTGCAGGATCATGTCCAGAGATTGGAATTGGGAGAGTGCTTTTCAGACCCCTGGTGCTTATGCTATGGGGTGCCACAGGGCACTATTCAACATCTATATAAAGCCATTAGTAGCAGTTATTAGGAGTTTGGGAGCAAAATGTCACCAGTATGCTGATGATACCCAATTCTATTTTCCATTACACTAGCATTAGGAGAGGCTGTGCAAACTCTGGACCAGTGTCTGGATGCTGTGTTGAACTGGATGAAGGTCAATAAACTAGATCCTGGAAAGACAGAGGTCTTATGGGGAAGATAGGTCAATTGCTTGTTCTGGGCAGAGTTGAACTCCTTCTGAAGGAGCAGGTTCGCAGCTTGGAGGTACTTCTCTATCCATCTTTGTCACTAGAGGTCCAAGTGACCTCTGTGGCTAGGGGGGATTCCACCAGCTTCAGCTGGCATGCCAAATGCAACCATTCTTGGACTGGGATAGCCTGACCACAGTGGTCCATGGTGGCCCTCCATTTAATGTGAGGTCAGCAAGCTATGGTAGGGGGCACAGGGCAGGCCACATGGCACACATAGCTGTTCTCCATCACCTTGCCACCACTCATCATCCACCAGCATCTGCTCCCTGAGGTGCTGCCTCTCTTGTACCTAATGTTAGGGCCAGGCCTGCTGGCTTGCTGCCAAGTCCGATTTCTTTTCAGCATGTGGTGGGGAGCTTTTTGTTTGCCCAATCCTTTCAGGACTATTAGTGTAAAATCCTGTTTAAATGCTGGAATACTCCCTGCTCTACTGAGTAATGTATTATATTGTTTTATTGATTTCTGTTTTATTCTTGTTTTACATTTTCCCCAAAATCTGCTCTGGGAGTCCTTCTGGACTGAAGATAGAAAATGTTTAAGAAAATAAATAAATATGTCTGTTTTGATTGTAAACATGTAATCTCTGCCTATCAAGCTCTATTTCAATCAAATACAATATAATAAATGGTCTTCCTAACATTTTAATTTTTGTACAAACCCTGAGGCATTATAGGCACTGTATAACTGATAAATGATTGCAATTATAAAGTGTGGCATGCATATGTAAAACAGCTATTAAATATCAAAAACTTGATCAAGAATCGGGATCCTTCATGGAGGACAGAGCTATCAAAGGCTACTAGACAAGGTGGCATTGGTCATCCGACACTGTTGGAGGCAGTATGGCTCTGTATACCAGTTGCTGGGAATCACAAGTGGGAAGAGCACAGCTGCACTCAGGTCCTGGTTTTGGGCTTCCCTCAGGCATCAGGTTGGCCACCATGAGAACAGGATGCTGGAGTAGATGGGCCTTTCGTCTGATCCAGCATGGTTTTTCTTATGTTTTATAAGAACCACAGACAGAACTTGTCCATATCATCTCCCCCACTCACATGACTAGTGGCTATACACCCCACTGTCCATGCATTCCATGAGTGTGGGATCCCCCCCACATGGTAGGTCAGCTCATGCATAGAGACCTTCCTCATGTGCACAAACACACAAATAACAGTGATATGTAGCTGACATATGCATCAGTAATGAGGCTAGCATGTGCAGCTCTGTGATCCCTTCACACATCGCTTGAACATATGTGATGGATGGTGGTCTGAATCTCCCCTTAGGATACTACCCTACTCTACATTATTGTTGCAAGAAATATTACAAAAGCACTTTGCAATTCTGGATTTTCAAATCTTGGGCACGCTCACTTGGCAGGAAACTGCACTGAACTCGGGGAACATATTTCAATCAGCGATGTACAATTATATATAAATGGCAAGTTTATATAGGCTTATACGCTGAAAGTGTTTTTTCTTCTTCCAGAAAGTGACATCTTGGCAGTAGTTAGTAAGTTGATCTCCATATCCAGACTTATGTTTTCCACATTAATAACTGAGGTAACCAAGAAGAAAGGATAATCTGGAATTAAATAGTCATCTGTTCATTATATAATAGCACTAACTCCTCCCCACTCCCCCTAAAAAGATATGTTGTGGAGAAGAGGATCTTGCTGTGAATACACTTCACAGGTCTGGATTCCTTACTTCTGCTGTGTAAATGGGCATGTAACCTATGTACAGGTCTCATTATGTGACTTCCATTAAATTAAATTAATGGTCCTGAGATCTGAAAAATACACCCAAATGGAAGTGAAATAAATTTTGGTCCAATGCTCAACGATATGCATCAAGGTTTTCTTCTTCTTTGGTTAGTCCATTAAAACTGTGATCGTGCTGCACTTAGCTAGGTGGCAAGTTTTTACAGTAGTCAGTTATCAAAAGGCAAGAATGCAACATAGCTTATCCTACAAAGACAGAGGGGTTAGCCCTGCCAGATTTTCTACTATCGAGTACTATTATTTTATTGCTATTTATTGTTTCAACATGAAACCTTTGGGCCCTCACGTAGCATCTATTCAGAGAGTGCTGGAGAATCTAAACAGCAGATGGCAGGTGATAATCTGATAAGGGGAATGCCATTTCTTTCTGGAAGGAAAAAAAAAGACAAGAGCTGGCAAATTGAATTGTTGCAAACTAGGCCAATACATGCTTTTACTGAATGGTCTATTTGGGGGGAGAATAAAGATATTTTATCCTCAGTCCTTCGCGGAAGCTTTCCAGTTATTTGGATAACTGCTGCCCAGGGAGGATACCTTAGGACTACAACTTCCATCAGCTGCAGCCAGCACGGCAGGTGCCAGGTTGGCAAAGGCTGCCATAGTATAATAATAAATAACCGTCATTTCATATCCTCTTTCTACCAAAAAAAGCTAACTTAATCCTATTTGGTTATTTATTTAACAAAATGTAAATACTGCTTGAAAGTAAGAAAACCTCTAAATGGTTTAGTACATACTAACATATGTACTCAACATATTCAACCAAATTTCTCATCTGATGAGTTTCCAGACCACTCATTTTTGGTCCTTCATTGTAGTAGGTCGCCACAGTGTGGTCTGATGGTCTGCTGGCACATGATGCAGTCACTTGACTGAAAGCAACTGGTTGTACACCACTTCTCTGGGTTGGGGAACCACCTACTAGCAGTGTCTCTGTCCTGTTTTGAAAGGAGTTAATTTATAAGTGGATATGGGAAGGTTGGGCAGCTGGTATAGCATAGTGGGGAGGACAGCCTGGCTGGGAGTCCAGAGTCTGTGAGTTCAAATCCCCGCTGGTGTCTCCTGGGTGTAAAGCGCCACCTAAAGATCACCGGCACAGTGAGCAGCTCAGGGGTTACGTGCCCTGCCACCTGTGCAGCTGTTGGCAAGCTGCATAGTCCCAAGGAGCTAGGGTTGCCATATTTCAGTTCCACAAATCCGGGCAAGCTAATTTGCATATTATGCAAATATTTGCATATTATTTTGCATATTGTGCAAATATTTGCATATTAATATTTGGATTGTCCAGTTGTTTTGTTTTTGTGCCTAGGAATTACCACCAAAAACTGGGGAAAGATGTGAGAAATCTTTTTTTAAAAAAATTACATTTTCAGCCTTAAATGCCTAGACTCTAGTTTCCAACACTATGGAATATTTATTGATTGATTAAGAGGATTTATATCCTGCCCTTCTGCTGTTAAAAACAGAGCTCAGGACAGCTTACAAATATAATAAAAACAATAAAAATACACAATCAATATAAAAACACAATAAAAACACAAAATAGCAACAAACATAAAGTAAGTCAGGGCACCAGTCCAGTTAACCATTACATATACGATATATTTCAGAGATGTGGTTGGTGGAGAAAAACAAGAAGCCAAAATGTTAGAAAAAGGAGTCTTTCACACCACATGCTCAGTTCTAAATACTGTAGCAGCAAGTTTTACAAGCTCCTTCAGTATTCCACTGGTGCAGGCACTCAAACATTCAAAGTATCTGTATATTTCGTAGGTTTTATTTATTTATTTATTGAATTTATTAGTCACATCTGGCTGGCTGTCCAGCCACTCTGGGCGACGTACAGAATAGGCATACAATACCTAGACATTAAAAAACTAAAAACAATGAAAATAAAATCTATCCAACCCCAAAAGTCTGCCTGAAGAGCCAGGTCTTCAAGGCCTGGTGGAAACTCATCATGGAAGGGGCATGGCAGAGATCATTTGGGAGGGAATTCCACAGGGTGGGGGCCACAACTGAAAAAGCCCTCTCTCTAGTCCTCACCAGTTTGGCTGTTTTGACTGATGGGATGGAGAGAAGGTCTTTTGAGGTTGATCTTGTTGGGCGGCATAACTGATGATGTTGGAGGCGCTCCTTTAGATAGACTGGGCCGAAACCGTATAGGGATTTAAAGGTCAAAACCAACACCTTGAATTGGGCTTTGCTTAACTCAAAATTTCTTCTCCCTTTGATCAACCACATCTACAGAGGTTCCACCTCCCTACTCAAAATGAAACTGGGCCTGGAAGTGTGCAACAACCCCACACATACCTTGCTAATTAGATTACCAATGCCAGGATGTCTGTCTTATCGACTACTCTCCTGCTCCCCCCCCCCGGGCATCATGAAAGACCCAGTCCTGGATGTGAAAGTTGGACAGTGAAAAAAGCGGATAAGAGAAAAATCCACTCATTTGAAATGTGGTGTTGGAGGAGAGCTTTGTGCATATCATGGACTGAGAAAAAGACAAATAATTGGGTGTTAGAACAAATTAAATCAGAACTGTCACTAGAAGCTAAAAGGATGAAACTGAGGTTATCATACCTTGGACACATAATGAGAAGACATGATTCACTAGAAAAGTCAATAATGCTGGGAAAAACAGAAGGGAGTAGAAAAAGAGGAAGACCAAACAAGAGATGGATTGATTCCATAAAGAAAGCCACAGACCTGAACTTACAAGATCTGAACAGGGTGGTTCATGAGTCATGACAGATGCTCTTGGAGGTTGCTGATTCATAAGGTTGCCATAAGTCATAGACGACTTGAAGGCACATAAGAACAACCTCTTCAAAGTACTGATAAGCCTCTTGTTTTAATTAAAATAATAATTATAAATTCTTGCTCTTATCACTAATGGGAGTTAATTAACTTGCATATGCCCATAGTAAATTTTCAGATACTTTCAGACCCTCAGCAATTTTCAAGTGGTCTATGTAGAAGAAAAGTTTGGGAACTCCTGGTATAGTACATCTGCTTATGTCCCTATGCTGCTCTCACCCCTCATTTAGGTGCCTGGGATGCATGGGTGTGGACATACCTCCTTACAATTATGGAAAGTGATTCTTAATAATAAGTCTCCAGACACAAAGTTACATAGGTATTTATCAGTTGTTTAGTAGAAAATTCAGAAGTGCAGAGTCCCTTCATGATAGTTGCAGCCACGTACACCCTTTTTTGCTCCTGGATTAAGTATGAGATCTTTGTTAATGCATTCTCTCACAACAACAAACATCTCTAGGAGCCAATCAGCATGTAGGTGGAGAGCGTTAGCAACTGAGAAGAGTCTTCTCAGTGGCTGACTCACCTCCTTTCACTCTGATTGGCTCCAATCAGCAGGAAAGGCAAGGAAGCTTATTAAAAGACTCTTCTCAGTGACTAACACACTCCCTTTTCATGCTGATTGTAGGATGCTTGAAGACATAGGGACCCTGCTCCCAAAAAAGCAGAGGGACTAAGACCCCCTGGGCGACTACACTCTTGGTGCTTATGGACATGACCGTAAAATATTTTGTGACATGCAAGTTCGATATGACATTATTTATTAAGTGCGCTTAGGATTACACCGATGGCATTCCCAAATATGTACTTTCACACAGACTTTGGTTTTCCATAACACAATGTTCGTCCAAGCCTCGACACTTGGGGGGGGCACTACTTGCACACCCCTTCCATAAGCACATCAAAGTTGGATACACACCTGAACCGAGACCCAGACAACAGGGCACTCAAAACAAAAAGGTAATTACAGTGGTTGAGTAGATCTTGTACAGTGGTTATACTGACTGGGCAGCCACTGTCCTTCATATTTTACAAAATACTTTTTCCTATACAAAGATTAATTTCTGTGTCTGAAAAAGTAATATATGAAGTGGTCTCAATAGTGAGAAAAGTAAACAAGTGAATGGTGATCCAAATGTTTTTCATTCTCACGTTATGAAGCTAGCTGCCTAATGATGTATCACCTTCCCTACGCATGCAGCGTAGACTGAAAAAACAGCACCCAAGCCACCATTCAATATGTGCACGTGTTCTTTCCAACATGAATCTACAGGTCTCAAAAAGTGATGTGTGACAAAGTCCTCAAACACCTTATAACATGCCTCAGACATGATCTCTTGTTCTACCAGCATGCCTTCACACCATCACTTTGCCAAAACATAAGGATAGGTAAATTGCTTTTAGGGAGGTTCACAATTATGATTTCCTATTTATTTAATCTAAAAATATTTAAAATACATAGAAACAGCCAGGGGAAGATATTGGAGAAATATAAAATAAATACAAATTAAAAAAGGGGGGGGAGGTGAAGAGACCTTAAATGTGCTATTCACCATCTCTCAGCCTATCCTCCCCTCAGGATGAAAACAATGGAGAACCATGACCACCCCCAGGAAGAAGGGCACACTTAAAATGTAGAGGAAAAACCATCTACAACCATAGTGTGAAATCAAATACTTATTGGGACACAGTATGAAGAAATATTTATATAAACATGACTATCAAATATGTTTATGAATTACACAATCTGTAAATATATTTATAGTGCAATCCAATGTTTGTTTACTCAGAAGCAAGTCCCAATGTATTCAATGGGGCTTACTCAAACTGGGAAGTGTGCAGAGAACTACAGCCTCAAGTGATAAGGAACTTGTTCTTTCAACTTGTTCTTTTAAGTTAAGACCTTATCCCAGTCTGAGTCTGTGTTGGAATTGCTTTTTAATATTTTTTAAGCCTTTTCTTTTTTTTAAAAAAATGTTTTTTAAAGCTTTTAAAAAATATTTTCAAAGATGTTTAAATATATTTTAAAGTCTGTTTTTATGATGTTTTAAAGTGCTTTTAGTGCTTTTGTTTGCCGCCCTGGGCTCCTACTGGGAGGAAGGGCTGGATATAAATCAAATAATAAATAAATAAACTTCATTACCCAACCCAAAATTCAGAATCATGCCTCTTTAGGCTGTTTTCGAACTGTTTATTCTTGCTTTATGGGTATTGGATTTTACAGGGATTTATTTCTTATTGTGAGTTGCCTTGGTTTCCCAACCCTACCTGACAGGGTTGTTGGAAAGACTGCATACACACACACACACACACTGCAGATGTATAAATACATACAGCCCATATAATAGTTTATTGTCAAACCAGTTGGTCATTGCAGAAAAATCAGTATTAGTTTTTAAAAAATCAGTATTAGTTTCCTACAGAATAAAAACTGTAATACCTGCCTGCTTGCTTTAAAATAGGACTGGAGGGGGGACAGATATAGTTAGAACACAAACACAATTCTTTTTTACATTCACTCAAAAGTCCCATTAATTTACAGCACATTCATAACCATGTCTACTCAAAAGTATGTCCTATTGAATTCAATTGGATTTACTCTGGGCATATGGGATTAGCATGCTTTTACCCCCACAAAAGCAAGTATTGGGAAGGTTTTGAAAACATTGCCTAGGATCTGACTGGGGAGGCAGGGGTTCCACTGCCTCAGCAGAAACAGTTAAAGAGAGACCTAGAGCTGGGTATCTCCCACATATCAATTATTTGTTTGTTCACCGCCCTGAGAGCTATTTCGCTAAGGGCGGTATATAAATTGAAATAATAAATAAAATAAATAAATATTCCTCAACCCAAATCCGATCATATAGATGCTAGACAACATGAGGGACAAGATAGAACTGTGCTGGATCCTGCTGCAACTCAGGGCTAAGGAAAGGTCCACCATCACTACCACCATCTTCTGGGACTCAAGTCTGAGACATATGAGTTCTCATGTTGGCCCAACATCTGTTTGTATATGAGTAGACAAACCTTCATGTCACACATCAGTCTTCATGGTTCACCTCTGGCAGATCTTCAAAGCTTCTGTGCAAAGTTGTCTGTGCCATGCACTGAAACAACCCAAATACTGTGCCGAGAAAACCAAATTCTACTACTTGCATACATTATGCAAGTATGTAAGCTAAACTACTTTGTGTATGTATTTATTTTGCATGCTTTATTCAGTTTTACTAGTCCTAGTAGGCAAGCTATGCAGTACTGAAATACTAGCCCTTAATCAATTAGAATTCTTCTCGCTCTCTCACTTCCAAAATTTCACATGCACAACTGAATAAAAGTGAATGTATTTGCACATAGCATATAGATGCCAACTACTGCACCCATCTACCTATTGCTGTTGGTTCTGGGTGGCAGAAGCCATTCAGAGCCTTACATTCTTTTCAATACAGAGAGATACCTTTGAATTTGCAATGTCCAAAAACCATTAGCTGCCCCCATGTAAAATATTTACTCAGCCACAGTTCCGCTAGAGCAGGTTGGCTGCCTCATGTGATCCACTGAAGCATCTGTTCCGGAAGGACTTTTTTCCAGCAAGCATCCAGTTTGTGTTTTAAGTTGAGCTGGCTACTTCCTAATAATGAAGGAGCCATATTCTGGTGTCATCCTCTGTGATATTCCAAGCATCCTCGCAATGCCCTGGCCACTGGAGGTCAATGGATCGGTCATTCAGTTGATCTACTAAGTCCAGAATACCTTTAACATTCCCCCTAATAATCTTCCTCCTCAGTTACAGAGGGGAGTAGGACTCTTTCTTATATAGGGTTGACTGTATGGTCAGCCAGTATATGGGGTGTGATATGCTCTCCTAGAATCCTCCAGACCATAACACCTTTAGGAAGTTAAAATAATTGAACATGTTTCTTTATCAAAAACAACACCCAGAACAAATAGTCATTTGATAAAATAAGAAATAATGGTTCTGAAACACCTTAGCCTAACACACAGATTCCCCTCTTCAACAGCTATATAGAACACTTTTAATTCACCTTTTCTTTCTTTGATCCCACTCACTAATCCTTGTCTCTGTCCAGCTGTTTCCTAACTGTCCTTCTCAACATTCTCCTGCTGTCACTCACCCTGAAGCCATCCACGATTCCATCACACTCTCCTGCTGCCAATAATTCCTCCACCCACTCTTCTCTGCCACCCGGAGTTTATGCAGCATTCTGTTCTTATTCTAAAAACTGGCCAGGAAAGATCTCTTTATTCTGAAGGCCCTCCTGTCTGAAAGCACTGCCATTGCAGGTACATCTTGGTGCTCTGCTCTGTCAGTTGCATCACTAGCAAAGCATCCCCAACACCCACCTTGCTTCGAGAAAGAAGCAGCGGCTGGAACTGTAGAACTCAGCTTAAATATTATTTTCATACAAAAACTATGGGGGAAATTGGCAGAGCCCAAGGTTTTAACTGCTTTGTTCTGCTCTTCCAAGCATGAAGATGGTGCTTTAATAGGCATTTCTATGACACTCAGCACAGTAGTATCTGAGCACCTACTGATTTTCAGAGCAGTTCCGGCTTTGCTTTCCATTTCTAATCTGAGCTTTGGCACTATCAGCTCCCTCTCCTGTGTATGATCAGACTAAAAATAACACAAAAACACAACTCAGATGGGAAAGAAAAATACATTATTTCAACTCTTTAAGCCAGCTATTCACCTGTACATACAGGCACTGTAGCTGACTGCCTACTGGGGTGCACCCAGGACAGCTCACCCAAGTCTGGCCCTGCATACCATCCCCTCTGCCGTAATAACAAAGAAAAACCCCACAATATTTAGACATTTTCCTTAATATTATGATTGTGTCCCTAATTCTAAGGCACTTCAAAAAAAAATAAAACTGTTCTTTGAACAGTGTAGAGATGTAGTTTCATAGAAACAAGCCCTTGATGTTGCTAGTGAGATAGGTAAAAATATTGGAGATCTGCATTAAACTGTAATATCTATAATTTCTCTGGGTATCAAATACCAGACAATCACTGGGTATCCAACAAATTGTCTCAATGATCGAACTGGGATATAAGGGTTCAGGTTGTCCCTAAGATACTCTGGACCTAAGTTGTTGAGGGTTTTGTAAACCAATACAAGGACCTTGAACCTAGCTTGGTAGTAGATGGGCAGCCAGTGCAGATGTTTTAGCAATGGAATCACATGTTGGTGGCTATGTACTCCCATCAGAAGTCTAGAATTCTGCACCAGTTGAAGTTTCTTGACCAGGCCCAAGGGCAGCCCCATATAGAGTGTGTTGCAGTAATCTAGCCTTGAGTTTACCAGTGCATGGACTACAGTAGTCGGGGTACCTAGGAAGCCTCTGGTAGCTTTCTGTACAATTGCAATCTTCAGTACAGTTATAGATAGATCTATATGTTTGCTCAGCATTGATTATAAAAAGGTCAGTCGGCCTCTCAATCAGAGGTTTAGAAATGTTTTAAATAAATAAATAATACGCTGCAGAATCTCAGTATGTTTTTCTTACTATTTTTCCAACATTCATTTGATCTTATGGAGTGATTATTTGTGTGCATCTTTCTATATATTCTATTTTGTTAAAAAGTTGTATTATTAAAATTGCATTGAATTGTTATTAAATATTACAAATATGCTACAATATGCCCACTTGACTGAAAAATAAACTTGGAAGAGTTCAGCCCCATGACCCTGAGGGCATATTCCTATGGTGGCTTGGAGCGGGACAGGCATGTCTTTTTCCAAACCTTACAGTCCCATATTGCCACCCTTTCTCCTGATAATCCATTTTACCCTTTAACCCTGCTGGATGAGGCCAATAGCTCATCTAGTCAATCATCCTGTTCTCACAATGGCCAACCAGATGACCAAGGGAAGCCTGCAAGCAAGACATGAGCACAAGAGCACTCTCCCCTCCTGCAGTTTCCAGCAACTGGTATTCGGAAGCACACCACCCCCAACAGTGGAGGCAGATGGCAGGGCTGACTAGTAGCAGGGCCACTAAGCCTGCCCAGCAGGATTTATTCGTTGAGCCTACATAGTACCTGATTGATTGATTATTTATTTATTTATGATTTCTCTTTCCCCCCCATCCCTTTACCATAAGATCCCAGGACAGGTTATAATAATATATAGTTATAAAACACATAAATTAATTACAATGATAAAAACAAGTAAAACTGTTTCAAGTGGGACAGAACAGTATAAATTCAGGAAAAGAGGTAGGTCCCACACAATGTAATATCTTAACTGTCAAAGGCCAGGAAGATAGGTGTTTTCTGACATGCCTGTGTGGTATGTTCTCTGTGTTCTCTATTTATCCTTTTTATATGAACATAACAAGGGCCCTGCTGGATCAGACCAAAGACTCCTTATCGTCTAACATCCTATTAAAGAGGCCAACCAGAAGCCTTGTGGGAAGCACACAAGCAGGATATGATAACCAGCAACCAATATTCAGAGATATACTGTCTCTGCCACTGGAGGTTATATAGCCCTCATGCTTAGTTGCTATTGATAGCTCCATCCTCCATTAATATGTTTAATCCTCATTTAAAGCTGTCACTATATCTTGTAGTAGTGCATTCCATAGTTTAACTATGCGCTGTGCACTTCCTTTGGATTCATCTAAGTCTCCCACCATTCAGCTTCACTGGATGACTCCAGAGCCCAATATTATGATTTGCTCCCCACCCATCTAGTGCAATGCATAGCAGTAAACCAAGATTTTACAAAACTGCTGTTCAGGATGTTCTTCAAGAGGAGCCAAATATAATTCTCTCTCTGAATATTCAATTGCTTTTAAAGCAATTTTTTAAAGATTGAAACAAAAGGTGGAAATAGTTGTTTGGTTGGAGAAATGAGACTTGTGGAGTAGACAGTCCTATGGAACCCCCTTCCTCTTCTTTAGGGAGAGAGAGAGAAAAAAAACAACCAGCCATCACTGTTTATTTAAGAGAATCTAAATCTAAACTCTCAGAGCCAGCATTTGCACTAATGCATTTTACATTAGTGGGCTGCATCAGGAAATCCTGACTTTTGGTGCCAAGGGGGTAATTAATATTAGAACATGTTTGCAAAATGATTGTGTTTATGTGGGAGTGAAGACTAAGTACTAACTTGTATGGATTAAAACAGGCATCCCTGTTGTGGAGGCGGTGAATAGGAAGATACAGAAATAAAGAGTAATGCAAGATATGATTTTTCCTTACTTCCTTTCTCTTTTAAGATAGTCAGGGTGTTCTCTGAATTTGGCCTCACTCTTCCGTGCTTTGCCATGTAGCAACTAAAATATTTTCTTTAGGAACTACACACATAGTTCAAAAACTGTACATTTTTCTTTACTTACTGGCCACAGAAATCCCATGAAGATAATAAATCTGCACATTATAGCCATTTCATAGGGCAGCTTTCACCAACCTGGTGCCCTCCACATGTTCTGGACTATAATTACCATCCATCCCAGGCACCCGGCACCAGGTTGGTTGTATTATGTGCTCCAGCTAAATGCAGAGGAGAAGGAACACTCTAGTTCAGTGGTTCCCAACCTTTATGAGCATGGGACCCCCTTTATAAGCTGAAATTTGTTTGTGACCCCCTCCCCCCAGGGAGGCAGGCTGGCTGCCAGGAAGGAAGGGGGAAAGCAGCCTTTCTTTGCAGGCTTCTTTTTGCTTCACGAAAAGCCCTCTCCTCTCATTCTAAGTAAGGGCGTTGCCTGTAGCGGCAGTGCACGGAGACAGGAATTGGTGATAGTAATCCCCTCTTCTTCCTGGTAGCCCCACCCTCAGCCTCCTTTGGCATCTGCCATGTATTTTATAGGTAGATGTCTGCCCTTAGTGCGCCTGAAAGACGCTCTGGCGCTTCAGCAAAAGCCCTCCCCTCTCGTTGGGAGCAAGGGGGAGGGCTCATCTGCAGCGGCAGTGGAAAGCAGACAGTGTAGAGGGAGTGAAGACTTTTTTAAAAATAATAATAAATAATTCATTTCTTTACTGTTCACGGCCCCCTCTGGATTACTTCGCAGGCCCCCTGGGGGTCCCGGCCCCCAGGTTGGAAACCACTGCTCTAGTTGAAATCTACATTAGATTTGGGATAGGCTCTCCATACCTCTTGAGACTAACACATTTGTACGAACAGCACACTAGCTTCTCCTGTTGCAGTTTTATTTGTTCATCAGGGCAGAGAGAGATTTCACAGAGTGTAGCCCTATTCCTGTTCTAACTTACCTCACATAGTAGATTGGATCCAAAGCAAGTCTGGTGCACTTCCAGTGAAAACACTTTCTCAGAATCCAGTTGACTGTATATGCATACCCATTACCTCCCACCTGTCACTTCATGGGACTGAGAAAATAGTGTTACCTATGCAAGCTCATGACACAATAAGTCAATTAGCCCTGAAGGCACCACAGCATTTTGTCCTGTTTCTGCATTATTCTGATTCATGCAGTACAAGAAATTGCTCTAATCAGCGGTGCAAATGTAGCTACTAAACTAGGCTAAGGAATGTGAATGGCCACTGTTAAGACATACGTACTTGTACAGTGTCTGCACTTTGAGTTTCATTTTCCTCTATCTCATTGCTCACAATTCACCACCACTACCCCCATGCAACCATATGTCTATCTCACACCAACACTTCACACATCTGATGAAACGTACCATATTCCACAAAAACTTATAGAATCATGGAATCGTTGAGTTGGAAGGGGTCAGAAGGCCATCAAACCCAACCCCCTGCGCAATGCAGGAATCCAAATCAAAGCATACCCGACAGATGGCTGTCAAGCTGCCTCTTGAATGCTTCCAGTGTTGGAGAGCCCACCACCTCCCTAGGTAATTGGTTCCACTGTTGTACTGCTCTAATAGTTGGGAAGTTTTTCCTGATGTTCAGTTGAAATCTGGCTTCCTGCAACTTCAGCCCATTACTCCATGTCCTGCACTCTGGGATGATCAAGGAAGAAATCCTAGCTCTCCTCTGACAACATTTCAAGGACTTGAAGAGTGCTATCAAATCTCCCCTCAGTCTTCTCAAGGCTAAACATGCCCAGTTCTTTCTGTCTCTCCTCGTAGGGCTTTGTTTCCAGTCCCCTAATCATCCTTGTTGCTCTCCTCTGAGCCCATTCTAGTTTATCTGCATCCTTCTTAAAGTGCAGTGTGAGCCTTGAGAAGACTGAGGGGAGATATGATAGCACTGTTCAAGTACTTGAAAGGTTGCCACACAGAGGAGGGCCAGGATCTCTTCTTGATTATCCCAGAGTGCAGGACACAGAAAATGGCCTCAAGTTACAGGAAGCCAGTTTTCAACTAAATATCAGAAAAAACTTCCTGTTAGAGTGGTATGACAATGGAACCAATTACGTAGGGAGGTGGTACACTGGAGGCATTCAAGAAGCAGCTGGACAGCCACCTATGGGGTATGCTTTAATTTGGATCCCTGCATTGAGCAGGGGGTTGGACTTGATGCCTTATAGGCCCCTTCCAACTCTATGATTCTAACATGAGGCCTCAGCAATGCCGAATAGAGGGGAACTAGTACGTCATGTGATTTGGAAATTATACTTTGGTTAATGCAGCCTAAAATAGCATTTGCCTTTTTTGCAGCCACATCGCACTGTTGGCTCATATTCAGCTTGTGATCAACAGCAATTCCAAGATCCTTCTCACATGTAGTACTGCTGAGCCAAGTATCCCCCAACTTATAACTGTACCTTTGATTTCTTTTTCCTAGGTGTAGAACTTGGCACTTATCCCTGTTAAATTTCATTGTTGTTTTCAGCCCAGAGCTCCAACTTATCAATATCACTTTGAATTTAGCATTGTAGACTAGTTTAAAGCAAGTTTTAAAACACAGATTTCCCCCAAATTAGGGAGGTGTGAAATCACCCCTTACTCTACTTAACAGTTCGTAAGCATGAAGGAGAGGACAGAGTCTGGCCCATCTGATATAGTAAGTTCTCCCCTGGTTACCAGTTATACAGTATTGGCACTGCTCACATCTTGTGACCATTCCATGGTTTTGCTGCCAGAAATTGCTTCAGGCATTCACACTTCTTCATACAGTTTTCTCTTTCTTTAATTTCCCCTTTACACACACACACATTCTAATTTGTTTCTTTCCTCCAGGTTATTAGCTATCCCTCCCAATTTTGTATTATCAGCAAATTTGACAAGCATTCCCTCCACCTCCTCATCCAAGTCATTAGTAAAAATGTTAAAGAGCACTGGGCCCAGGACCGAGCCCTGCGGTACTCCGTTTGGTACCTCCCCTCCCACTTTGAGAAAGAACCATTCATAAGCACTCTTTTTGTAGCCAACCATGGATCCACCTGACAGTTGTTCCATTCAGCCCATATTTAGCTAGCTCGCTCTTCAGAATATCATGGGACACTTGGTCAAAAGCTTTGCTGAAGCTGAGATATCTTATGTTGACAGCACTCCCCCAGTCTACCAGGGAGGTTACCCAATTAAAAAATGAGGTCAAATTAATCTGGCAGGATTTGTTCTTGATGTATCCAAGTCGGCTTCTAGTAACCACTGCATTGTTTTCAAGGTGCTTACAGATTGGCTGGTTCATAATCTGTTCAAGAGTTTTCCCAGGGATTGATGTCAGGCTGACTGGTCTGTAGTTCCCAGGTTCATCCTTTTTGCCCTTTTTGAAGTCAGGGACAACACTAGCCTCCTCCAGTCATCTGGCACTTTATCCTACACTATTTGTTAGTTTGTTTATTTAAAATATTTCTGTCCTGCTACTCTATAATAGGGCACTAAGGGTGGCTTACAAAAATAAAATCAAACACGTACATAATAAAATTGTAAACAAAATCACAAAAACATTAAATTAAAATACATTATATATACGTACACACACACACACACACATACATATATACATATACATAGGAAGTGGTGCTAAAAGGGACTACAAGGGTAAAATTTAACGTAGGCATAAAACAATAAAATCAGTGTCAGGCTCTACCTTCAGTCCCCCCCAAAGGCTCTCCGGAACAAGATCGTTTTTAGAAGTCTCTGGAAAGCCATCAGGGAGGGAGCAGAGCGGACTTCTTGGGGTAGGGTGTTCCAAAGCTTGGGGGACACCGCTGAAAAAGCTCTCTTCCGCATGCCTGTCCCGCAGAGGGACCAGAGGCAGCTGATCTTAAATACTGGGTGGGTACATATGGGCGTAAGCGGTCCCTCAAGTACATTGGTCCAAGGCCGTTTAGGGCTTTAAAGGTCAGAACCAGCACTTTGAATTGGGCCCAGAAACAAATTGGGAGCCAGTGGAGTCGATAAAGCACAGGAGTGATATGCTCCCTGCGCTGTGCAAACATAAGACAGCTTATACCATAATAAATTTGTTAGCCTTTAAATGTGCCACACACCTCTTTAGTCACATCTGCACCTTACATTTAAAGCAATATTATAGAACTAGAAACCTGGGAACTGTAGTTTGTTAAGGTTGCTGAGAGTTGTTAGGAGACCTCTGTTCATCTCACAGAGCAACAATTCCCAAAATGGTTTAGCAATCAGATTTGACTGGGCAGAAGGTATCAACTGCTCTTAGCTCTTGGAACTCTCAGAGGAGGTAGCCACTGCAGATGCTGGTGAAGCAAAAAAGTCTCTCTATATACACATTGATTTAGCACTGATAAGTGGAGTAGGTTACTAGCAGCAAAACTCCAAAGCATGTTAACCCAAAGAGGATATAGTTTTCTTAACTTTTTTAAATGTTGCTTTGACCTGGAAAAGTGACCCTCCCTCTCAAATCACAATAGGCATGAGCATGCAACATCTCATCATCAGTTCCAGGCTGACACTGTGACCAGCTGTCTCCAGAAGCCCTTTGACTGTGTCTGTTTTCTTTAGGGTTGTGTTTCTGGCAGGATTTTACAGGGCCATGGAGGGAGATGAACTGGCTGGGAGCAGCCTGGCTATGGGACCTATGCCTGAAGGGCATGAGGCCAAAACAGTGAACTCAACATATGCCCTGTCCAAGCCTTCACTATCCCCACCACCACCATGGAGCTCTATTGTGCTCTAAGACAGTACCTTTCTTATCAAGTTCTAATTAATTGTGGCTATGGGGTATTGTTTGGAGAATCTCAGACTCTGACCTGTTTTATTTGGGTCACATTTATCCATAGCAAGAGCAACTACTGCTGCCATATCACAGAATAGGCACAAAGGCAACTTGTGCAAGTCCATTGCCCAAACATCCTGGAAAGATTACCAAGAAAAATGTAAGTAGGTAGGAAGCACTCATTGGAGCAACTGCCTCATTTCTGACAGATCATGCAAAAGAAACCTTTCAGTTGGATTTTCTGGTAGAGTATCTTGCAGTGGGGCTGTGGAAGGAGGCACCCAGGTGAATCTTAGGAGAACATGGGCACATCATATTAAGTGGACTGTGATGGGGCAGTTTTTCCCTATGTGAGAACAGTACTGACGTCGAAGCCACCTGAAGAAAAAAGGAAAGCAAGAAGGGTATCTGCAGCCTTTGGGGAAGATGTGTGAAGTTCTTTGAGGATCAGTGGCTCCAATATGGTTTCATGATCAGAAGGAATACCATATACCCAAGTTGGCTACAAATCATAGCCATGGGTTCATAATCAGCATAATCTTCTATCATCTTCCCAGTGGTAAAATCCAACTATCAGGCAAGATCAGATTACTTCCTCCAAACCCTGCTTTAAGTGTACTTATATTTTACCTGTAGCAAGTTCCTAATAAGCTTTGTATGCTATTATTTTACTAGAAGTGAAGCCTTTTCAACAAGCTTTTTAAGTAGAGATCGTACCCCAGTATGTGTATGTGTTAGAATGGCTTTTTAAGATGTTTTTAAGGATTTTTTTTAAAAAAAAGATGTTTTAATGTTTCTAAAATGTTTTAATATGTTTTTAAAGTCTTGCTTTTAGTGTTTTTGTCTGCTGCCCTGGGCTCTTTCTGGGATGAAGGACAGGCTATAAATTTAATAAATAAATAAATCTGTATCAGTGCAGTTTAATGACTACATGGTTGTCATTTTGTAGGTAGATCATTCCACAGGGAAGGCTGGATATTACGTAATATAGCCCTACAACCTAAACTGTAGGAAAAAATTCAATGAACACTAGAAACTAGTAATTACATAGGTTAGTAGGATATTTTAATTAAAATTTACCTTTCATTCATAATTTCTGTAATTTATGCTAAATCCTAATCTTCCTTCACTGCTTTAATTCCAGTTTAATATTATTTTGGTAAGAGACTTAAGTCAAAAAGCCACCCTGGGCTCCTGCTGGGAGGAAGGGCGGGATATAAATCAAATAATAAATAAAAACCTTTGGCAATCCATATTGATATAAAAGTTACCTATGTAGCACACTAGAATTCACCTAATTGCTTAAGAGAAATAATGGTATAATCCTATTCTTTAACTTAGGATATCATGCTACAGCAACTTCACTGTATGTTTAACAGCATAAGAGTAGCCAATGTGGTACCATCCAGATATAGCTGAACTCCAAATCCCATCAGCCCTAGTCATCATGGCCAAACATCAGGGTGGATGGAAGCTGTAGTCCAGCAACATCACATTGACTACCCCAGTATAAAATCTTTCAAGATCAACCATTAATGTAGTATTTTCTTGACTATTAGTTTTATGGACATCATTTTTTTCAATGTAATGCTATTGTTCAAGTGATGCTGAAGATAATGTCTTAATAAACAAAACTAAACAACAAACAAAACTAAAGTATAGGGGTAAATTTCATGTTTTGGTAAGATTGTTATATTAATTACAGTACTCCAATTAGCTAGAAAAACATCACTTTTTCTTCAGCCTTTTAAAAAAAGGAAAAGAAAAGATCTCCCTCAACTTGTTTGATTCCACCCCCATCCCCTGCCTTATTTACTGCTACTTCTGAATTCTTCTGTCCAGAATGACACCATTTAGATTTTTTCTGCCAATCCTGGCAGAAAATCCTGGGCTGGGTTTTCGTATACTGAAGGATAGCCACTTGCATCATGTACTGTGACATTTGTGGAATTCTTTTTTCTTGGTATTTTATTTTGCTGGATTTCACAACACATTTAACAAAATGCCAACAATAAAGGGGATCTATCTCCTAAGTTGTTGTTTTAACACATTATCACAGGAATAAGGTAATGTTTGTCACCACCAATTAAAAACTTTGACGAAATAGGACTGTTATAAAACAATTAAACCTTGAAAATGCATTATTCCCTTGGAGAGAAACCCTGGAGGAAAGTCTGCTTATTAAAACTGCAATTTTAGTTTCCATTAAAAATGAGAATAAGACAACAGAAGATTGGCTGGAAAGACAAATTATTTCTTAATGTCAGTTGAGCTTATTTTAAATGAGATAACATATCTATAGCAGGTTGAGTTCAGCAAAAAAAATTGTCTCAACTCATTTATCTAATTCAGTCATCTTTATAGCCTCATGGACCATCATTTTCAGACAGAATTGTGTAACAAACAGCCTACACACCACAACATGCTGATTACTGAACAGTTAATTCTAATTAACTTGGCTATGGCAAGAGAATTTTGATAAAGTTCTAGAATACAAATACAATTTGGTTATCCTGGACCAATGACTACAAAATAAAAATGTGCAGCAAAGCTTCCAAATAAAATACCAGATTGAAACAGATCTAATTTAAAGGAGCAAATGAGGAAATTAAAATCACAAATAATTTATTCTTCTGTTAGAGTTGATGGAGTACAGCTTTAAAGAGCAATGAAGTATAAAGTGGTGGAAAATTGGCACAGAACCTAGAAGCATTTAATACATACCTATGTTCCTCACATTTTCAGTTCAAAACTTGATTTTAATTTGTAGCCAATGTAAGAAAGAAACCTGTTCTCAATTTAAAAGTATGGAGAAATGCATCCTTTCATGTCTTATCTATTCAGATACAGCTTATCACAACTGCTATCCCCCTGTAAAAATATAGCAACACCTAATAAATGTATTTAACTCCTGGACCAATTTTAGTTATAACCTTTCAAATATTTGCCAAGATAGTCTGAATGCATGTATTCCTGTGCAACACACTCTACAGTAATGCACCTGAAAACAACTGCAGGATGATCTTAAACAGTTTGTGTTCTCTATGGCTCTGCTGTTAATCCAAGTGGTGGCTATGTCACATGCAACACTATAAGAATTAATGCAGTTTACCATAGAATTTGGCATTTTAAAAAAACTCACTAAAACTTGCTCTTGGTCTCATATGAACCAGTACAAACATGGACATACACAACAAATGCCTTCTTTCTGAACTCTCAGATGAGGAAGTTTAGACAAGAGTTTTACAAAAGCTCTATACTATTTTTATTACATAGAAATGGTCCTACTAAAAGTTAAATACACTTATGAAATAAAATACATATCAACCTATCTATAATTTGTTTTTAAATACTTTGTATATTCAAGCCAGGTTAAATGAACACTTTTAAAAATTCCTTGTTACTGTAATCAGAAAAAGATCACAGCTTGATTTATGTGAAACCATTACAAGACACTTACAAATTCAATTCGAACATTTTCCTCTTACCAAAATAAAAATACAGAAAACTGCCACTGCTATAAACCATTTTTACAAAAGAGCTTTGCACAAAATATTTCAAAATTAATTCTTTATACTAGACTGTGTCATATTGTCCATGATCATCTTGTCATTTAAATAGTTGGGATACTAATTCTGCACACTAGAGTCTGTCAAGAATGTATGCTGAGCAACTCTCCTTCTTGTACAACATTGAGACTAACACAATAAAGAATTCATCATGTCCCAATCTATATTTCTTATCTATATGGGTTTCTGACTTTGCCCAGTGTACTGCCTTGCATATTCCTTATGAAAAACATAATATATAAAATATTGCTGCTGTAAAAATGTCCCCATTCCCCTTACAAAAAAATCTGTGGAAAAATATTAAATTCCCTTAACCTTCATAAACATACAATGCTGTTCACACATTTCAGTTTGTAACAGTTTGATGTAAAGTTCTAACCTCCTTGCAAAATTGTTTGTATTCTCTGTCCAATATTGCCATCTAGAGTATAGATGCAAAATTATTTTAGAAAGACTATCACTTTTGTTTATAATTAGTTCATAAAGGCAATATATTGAAAAGCAGCCATTTATCAACAACGTAGAGTTTTTTCTTTTTCGTTTCCCAAACTGGATAGAATGGAAGATTCTCTTCAAAAGGAGATGTCCACAATACTGAAGAGACAAAACGCTGCTAACAGGTACTAGTTATTGTATTGAAATTTTTTTCATTGTTGGTAGTTTCCATACTGCCCCTAAAAACAAAGGAAGAGAGGGAGTAAATATATTGTTTCCTTCGTTTCCTAGAAGAAGAAGAAAACACATGTGGCATTGGTGTAAAAGTCATAAGGCTAATACTTCCTTCAACTTTCACTTTTTCTAAAGTAAGAGCAGTGTGAATCTATTTCATAATTTCAAGTGTAGACTTAGTAGTTTTTTAGAAAACTGGAACTGGCAATAAAGAACTTAAGGCTTCATCTAATTGTTCTGTCCTTCCAAAAGAATTAGCAGGTAGAATTTATTTTCCAGATTTAAGCCCAACACTATGGTGTTCCCAAGGTGCTTACAATCAAAATAAAATACCGTATAGCAATATGCAGTGCCTTGAAAAAGTAATCAGACCCCTGACCAATGCTCTCATATTACTGAATTACAAATGGTACATTGTAATTTCATTCTGTATATTTTATTTTGAAACACTGAAACTCAAAATCAATTATTGTAAGGTGACATTGGAAATGTTTGTAAGGAACATAAAAAACTGAAACATGTGGCTTGCATACGCATTCAACTCTTGTCCTGTGGAAGCTCCCAGTTTACACAGATGAAAGAAATTGCCTTATCAAGGATTACCATTGGTTGCTGTCACATTGTCAGGATAAAAACCCAACTGTTGAAGGATCTTTAGTCAGCCTGTAGACCTGAAGGAAAATGAAGACCAAAGAGCATTCTTCAGAAGTGAGAGATAATGTAATATAAATGCATAGATTAGGAAAAGGGTACAAAATAATATCCAAGTGTTTGGATATCCCAGTGAGCACAGTTGGATCAATAATCACGAAGTGGAAGCTGTATCTCACAGCCCAGGTACTGCCAAGAAAAGGCCATCCCTCAAAACTCAGCGCTCGAACAAGAAGGAGACTTGTGAGAGAAGCCACAGAGAGGCCAACAATTACTTTGAAGGAGCTACAGAGTTCAGTGGTTGGGAGTGGAGTAATGGTGCACCAGTCAATGGGAGGGTGGTAAGAAAGAAATGTACCCTCTGAAAGCATGTCTGGAGTTTGCCAGAAAGCACGAGAGTGCCCAGCTGCGATGTGGGAAAAGGTGTTGTGGTCAGATGAGACTAAGATAGAGATTTTTGGCCAAAACTCAAAGCACTATGTGTGGCACAAGTCTAACACTGCCCATGCCTCAAGATGCATCATCCCTACAGTGAAGTATGGTGGTGGCAGCATCATGCTGTGGGGATGCTTCTCATCAGCAGGGACTGGGCATCTTGTTAAAATCGAAGGAAGAATAGATGGAAATACTGCAAGAGAACTTGCTTCAGTCCACTAAAAACTGAAGCTTGGGAGGAAGCTCACTTTTCAGCAGGACAATGATCCCAAGCACAAGGCCAAAGCAACATTGGAGTGGCTCAAGAATAAAATGGTGAATGTCCTACAGCAATCCAGTCAAAGTCCTGTTCTCAATCCCACTGACAATCTGTGGCGCTCTTTGAAAATTGTGGTCCACAAGTGACGTCCAACCAACCTGAACGACCTGGGGAGAATCTGCCAAGAAGAATGGGCCCAAATCCCTCCAACACTGTGTGCAAAGCTGGTACATACCTACCCCAAAAGACTTAAAAGCTGTTATTGCAGCAAAAGGTGGCTCTACCAAATATTAATGTGTGGAGACTGAATACTTATGCAAGCAACGTTTCAGTTTTTAATATTTCTTAAAAACATTTCCCAACATAAAACCAATGTCAACTAACAAGTATCACACAGAATAAAATTACAATGAACCAACCATTTGTAATTCAGTAATATGAGAACATTGGTCAGGGATCTGATTACTTTTGCAAGGCCCTGTATAATAAATGTGAACAGAGTAAAAAACAGCAGCAAAGCCCAGCAGATAAAAACTCAAAGTTAACACAGCAGAAAATCATTGTCATCACTATCCCAGCTGCTTAAAAGGTTAAAAAGCCTGGGAAAATATGGTCTTTGTCTCACACCAAATTACAACACAGGTGCCAAGTGAGCCTCCCTGGGGAGGGCATTCCAAAGGCAGGGTGCTGCCACAAGGTTTTCTCCCTAGTCACCACATTCAGTAACTTAGAAGGTGGAGCCCCCAAAGAAAAGTCTTGGGAAATACCCTCAGCAAATGATGGACTAGAATGGGACAAGACAGTCCAACAAGTACCTGGATCCAAAACTGAGTAGGGCTGTATAAATAAGGACAAATACTTTGTACTGAGTTCAGGAATGAACTGGGAGCTAATGAAGTTGTTTCAACATAGATATGATCCCACTGCCTGACCTAATAGCTTAACTGCAGTTTCCAAATTGTCTTCAATGGCAGCCACTCATATATACCACATTTCAATAATCCATCTTGGAAGTTACTGGAGCACAGATAATCATGGACATTATGCAGTAACACTGGCAAAGTGAGAGAAGCCATGGTAACTACAAAATGTAGAAACTGGAAAATATTTCCATACAAATTTTAGAAGCCTAGAATTTTAAAATCCTAGTATGTTAGGAGATAAAAAAGATAAAATTTTGATAATACATTATGACACACGTAAATATACTATTCATAATTCAGATTTACAAGGTAGCACATCTGTATTTGAACAGACTAAAATAGCAAGATCTCATGCTAGCATGAAGGGGAAAGCATATACAAAGACCATATATTCTTTATGTTCCTCAAGTGACCATTAAGAAACTGGTGCAGAAGCATTGTTAAAGAAAAATTGGTTCATGTATATATACTCCCTGCCCCTTAGAATAGCAGGTCACCAAGCAATAGCAAAGACTGCTTCTGAAACTCCCCTCAGTTTCCAAAATTGCTTGTCACACAACATCAGGGGCTGCTATTCAAGAAACTACATCCCAAAGCTCCATTGGGAACATAGAAACAGTTATTTGGATCTGGGCCTTGGTTTTTTAAAATACAACTTGCCTTGAATTCTCCAAGAAAGGATGGGGTAAGAATATGAAAAAGCAATTTCCCAAAATTTGAGTAGCTTTTTGAATACACTACTGCTTTTTTCTTTGTGTTTGCTTTTCTATCATAGTATGTTGCTAATTCATACCATATTTGTATATATAATTGTGGCACTTATAAAAGCCTCTAAACTCATGTGAAATGTGGAAAAAATATGTAAATTCCCAAGGCGTAAGTAAATGTCTTCAACAATGATCTTTTCCCTGAAACCGTAACTTTTGTGAGCTTGTTTTCCCTTTGGTGATAAAGTAATTAGCAAGTATGACTAGCAAACAGTATATAAAACTAAATACATTATACATGTATTATACATGTACCTATATACATGAGCTATTACACTCAACCTCTGGCAGCTGTTTGCATTTGGGGTTGAGTAAACTGGGCCAGCCAAAATGGTTACTGCCACTTCCTGTCAGCTTCTCCACAGCAGAGGGCAACAGAAGACTGAATAGCTGCCCATACTGTCACTTGCATTGTGCTGAAAGTAGGTGTGGAATTTCAGCACATATAATAAACAAATTTATTATAGCAAAATAAATATGATGCAAAAATATGGAAAATTTCTTGGTATTTAAAGTACCACAGGGCCCAGTTTTTATTGCAACAAAATAACTGGCTGTATCTCTGGAACCTTCATTCAGTGGGGGCTTTGCTTCAACTCCATATTTAAGTTTAGAGGGGAAAAGAATTGCGCAAATGTATTTTAGAATGCAGGGGTGACAAGCACACATAGGTAGGGGTAAGAAGTATTCCCTTAGAGTCAATTCATTTAACTTAGACAAAGGCACTTTTACACATTCAGGTAGAAGGTGGCACTAAGAGGGGTTTTGGTAATTGGATTGCCTGAGCAAATAATCCACTTTCCATGCTAGTACTCCTTTCTGTCTCTCTTTCTTCCCACCCCCCACAGTTCTCTGTGTGCACATTACATCCTTTTTTTCTTTTAAAGCTTTGCTAGAAATGACACAGGTTTGTATGCAAATGCAACACTACTACTGCATCTCCCTAGCTAGGAAACGAAGCACATAAACTAAAGTTTTGACTTTAACTGTCTTGCATAACTTGGGAAGTACATACATAAGGAACCAACCCTTCCTATATCAGCCCATATATAAGTTGCAGTCAGGAAATCAGACCCTGCTCTGAACACTTTCTTAATATTAGAAAAGAATGGCAACAGCTAGGAGCAGGGCTTTACCACTGTAGTTCTGAGCCTCTGGCCTTTTTTGCCCACTGAAACAAGGCGGTACCTTTCCTCTCACTTCCAATAAGCGCTATCTTTCTTTCTTTTTTTAAAGAAAATTTCATTCTACACTTGGCTGATTTCTCAGGCATATTTATTGACTGTTTATGATTTTAGTGAAACTGTATTTTAAATTTTACATAGGTCCCTTTGAGTGTTTTACAAAAGTTGCCTAGAAATGATGTTTTATTTATTTAAACAGCTGAGTTCCATCTCCTGATTCTCTGTGGTCTTAAAAGATTTTAACAGCCAGAAGACAGAGAGAAGCAGAAGGGTAGTTTTCATAATGTGGCATTAAACCAACCTGCTTACACTATAGGACAGCTACATAGCAAATTCTGCAGATGAACATTAATGCACCCTACCTCAGAAAATTGTTTTAACTAACCCTCTACAATTATGATCAAATTGGTTATAACTAGAGAGTTATACTAGAGAAACTGTAAATTTGCAAAGATGAGGAAAGCAGAAAGAGACAGTTGATACAGAATTCAAGAGGCATAACGCCTGAACTATAAAAAAATTAAAAAGTGGAAATACAAAAATTGTACCTGGTCATATCCATAAGGCCTCTGTTGTGGTGGTTGTGGGGGCCCAGGCTGTGTAGGCCTGTATCCTCCATATTGTTGCCCTTGGGGATAATTGGAGTACTGAGGTCCTGGAGCACTTTGAGAAGGGCCTGAAATATTTTGTAGACCAAAATTGAACAAAGAGCAACTCAAACATTGAAACTACAAAGTCAGAAACAAATCATCATTATAATGTCTTTTCTTTCTTGAAAATAAGAACATGCTAGATCAGGCCAATGGCACTTCTAGTCAGCATCCTGTTCTCGGTGACCGGGCAGATGCCTTTGGGGAAGCCTGCAAGAGCACTCTCCCCTCCTCCTGTTTCCAGCAACTGATAATAGGAAGCTTACTGCCTCCGCCTAAGGAGGCAGAGCATATTCATCATGGCTAGTAGCCAATGAAAGTCTGCCCTCCATGAATTTGTCTAATCCTCTTTTAAAGCAGCCCAAGTTGGTTGTCATCACTGCCTCTTGTGAGATCAATTTCCATAGTTTAACTATGCACTGTGTGAAGAAGTACTTTCTTTTGTCTGAATCTGGTCTGAATCTTCCAACATTCAGATTCACTGGATGTTCAAAGTTTTACTGCTATGAGGGAGGGAGAAAGACTCTTTTCTATCCACTTTCTCTACACCATGCACAATTTTATACCGCTTATCATATTACTCTTACTTGCCTTTTCTCTAAACTAAAAAGCCCTAAAATGTTGCAACCTTTCCTCATGAAACAGAAGTTCAGGACTCTTCCTTATGTAATATCATAACTGTGGGTTTGCAAGGGTAATCTATGCTATCAAGACTTGCAAGATACAAGTAATTTTAAACCATTCCTTATTGCATTTTCATATGCTTATCCTTCTTATTTACAAACATGACAATTGTTTAAAGCAGAGCTCATAGGAGTCACTACACAAGGTTAAATTATAATTACTATGTCCCTCTGTTTAAACTCTGGATAAAAGTATGAAGGACACTGCCTCTTTCCCCCTAGCTAAATACACCCTGTTGTTTTTGATTTCTGGCAGGCAGTGATTAAGAGTTGTGTATGAGCCTATTAGGTAGATGCCTACCAGAGGTAAGTGAAGTAACTCTTTTCAAAGCCTTGGTTATTCCTTTCCAATCTATCTGCTTACTCAGTAGCTTTTGCTGGCGGAATTTCTTTGTTTTACAACTGGGGAAAAACATTAGAACAGAGCTGTTGGGATCTAGTGTCCAAATACTTTGATGCCTCCTATAAAGACTCTGCAGGATCCAATTAAACTAAAAGAGCTATGAATATCTAAAAACCAGTAGGGGAACTCTAGTATATAGCCAAATCTATTTATGCAGTTATTAACTTAACTTGATCCAACACTAGGAAGCATATTTGTTACATATCATACAGTGAGTATGTATCTACAAGCAAATACATTTGTCATTTTGTAGTGGTAGAAGGCAATGATACCTTTCATATCCTCTTTGCCCTATCCAGAGATAATGCTGACGGCTTAAAGCAGTGCTGTTCAACAAAAGCTGCCAACAAGTGTGGTTAAGGCTGCAGTATTTCAGACCCAGGAGTACATCCATACTGGTTTGAATCACTGGTTTTCTATTTTTCTCAAATACAGTATTAACATTTGAAATGGACCTCTCTTCTTGGCTAGTTAAACACAGTATACTGTTTAGGTAGTCAGGAATTATACTTTTAATTTAAAGGCCAAGTCTCACAATGAACATTAGAACATGGTTTGCCAGTGCAATCACAAGGGTGGTAAGTGAAGGGTTTTCCAGAAGTGATGCAGCTCTTGTCCACTTTGTCCTACATAACTTATAGAGGATATCACCTTCAATGGTTAACTACTTTATTATGCTGCAACTAACCCCCATGTGCACTTTACATTTAAAACAATATTATTCTACTTTAACAGTCATGGCTTTCTCCAAAGAATCCTGGGAACTTTAGTTTGTTGAGGGTGCTGCGAGTTGTTAGGAGACCCCTATTCCCTTCACAGAGCTACAATTCCCAGAGTGGTTTAACAATCAATCCCTCTCCCCAGGGAACTCTGGGAATTGCAGCTCTGTGCAGGAAATTAAGGAATGCAACAGTTAGAAAAACTAGCACACCAGTAACACTGTGATTTTGAGAGATGCTTGATTTACAAACAAAAAGTTAAACACGCAACCACACTCTCTGTAATGGGCTGATTCAATTCAATTTCAGAACTTCTAGGAAGCCAACACAATTAAAAAAAACACATACAGTTCTAAGACTGATTTCATCTTATTTAACTTGGAAGAAAGTTCCACTGAAATTAACTACTTACTTCCAAATAATGGGAATTCAAGTGGGGCATTAGATATGTTGTACCCACATCCTCTGCAATTATTGTGAGGGAAATAATTGAGCCAAAAGATGTAAAAAATGATGTTGACAGTGCTGCCTTCAAATGATAGGATGGTTTTCAACTAAAAGTTGCTCAAGCACAAAAGTTAGCACTAGTGCAACGGGATTTCCCCCCTCCTTCCCCCATCCCCAAATATGCTCTGAAGGGTTGGGGGAACCCTCAGAACAGATTTAGGTAGGTGTGTGTGAGATCATTCCATTGTGCAAAAAGAAATCCTTCCGCTAACAGAAAAATTTGCTTAACTCTCTTGTTATGTCAGTTGATGGACAGGAAGCCAGGATTCAATTTAGCCTCAGCTGTGCAAACAGGTGCTTGCAGTCAAAGCAGGACCTACCCCCCCCGCTTGTCAGCTGATGACTAGGGGCTAAATCCTGCTCACTATGGCTGCCCATGCATGTTTCCAACTATGAATATGTGCATGCAGCCCAGGGAAACAGAAAAAATGTGCCTTTTGTGAACACTAGCAGAGTGTAGTAGAAGTCCCACCCACTGCCTTTGCTTGCAAAAGGCACCTTTCTTTCTCCCCTCTCTGTCACTTTTGCAATCCCTGCACAAGGCATTTTGACAGGTGGATAGGAGAATACATCAAAGTTGGTTTCCTGGAGCCAAAGAGGCTCTCCAACCCTGTCCTAGGGTCTCAGATCAAGCTTTAGAAATGGACTTTGATTCTTAGAACCGGTAAGTAGTGCAAGTTTGGATACTAACCCTACAGAGAGCTTTTAGAAATCTTATTTTATAAATTTGAAGTCATTTGATTTCCTAAGAATAAACCTCTATTAATTCAATATGCTCTATAACAGCCTTCAGCAGCATAGGCCCCTCCAAATGTTTTAAACTACAGCTCCCATCACCAAAAGTGCTCTATAAACTGCCTGGGGATTTGAACCTTCTGTGTCTGCTTATATATATAAATGCTCTGTTGCTACTGGTAAATTGACATTTCTGTTTCTTAGGCAGGTGCAAATGCATAAAGGGCTAAAATAAAAACAAAAGTGATTGGGGATCTGTAGCCCTTCAAATGCTGCTGGACTCCACCACCCATCCTCCCAGGCCATTGGCCATGCTGGCCAAAGCTGATGGAATTTGGAAGTCCAACTATGTCTAGAGTACTACAGGTTGCCCATCTGTAACGGTACTGAGAAAGCAATTACTACTGTTTTGTGTTTTTTTTAACTATATACAGGGAAGTTGGATGTGCAAAGTTAGGTTTCTTAAAAACCCTGCTTGGCCTCCAGATTTCCAACACAAACTTATCTTCCATGATTTACTTACCGTAACCTTGCTGCTGCCCAGGGTAACCTTGCTGACTTGGGTACTGCTGCTGTTGATAGCCTTGCTGCTGAGGCGGTGCTTGGTAGGCATCCTGCTGCTGAGTATATTGTGAGTTTCCTGAAACGTGAGGTTAAGCAAGAACAATTAATGGTATTTTTTCTGGTTCTATTTCTTTCTTTCTTTCAATATGCACAGTGAACACCACACAAAAAACAAAATGAAAATGCAGTCTTGATCCCAAAAACTGAACAAAACCAAGAAAAAACAAACAAAACAAAAGGAATTCGGCCAAACAAACAAACTGCAGTTAAAGCCAGATTTTACAAGTCTAAACTGCAGCATTTTCTGCTTCTCTGCCAAATGAGCATTACATTAACTGGAACATGATGCCATGACTTGGTAAGGCCATCACTATGCTAAATGGAAAAAAAAAGACAAAATTAAAGACAGCTACAGAGCACAAACTAGCTACACAAATTGGCAAGCTGTTTCCTAATGGCACTATATTTGTATGTATACATACACACAAAATATGCAACTGGACCCAAGGATTTTGTTTAAATAAAAAGGTACAATTGTAAAAGATGCTAATGGTGTTTTA
Organism: Rhineura floridana; assembly: GCF_030035675.1. Lineage (NCBI taxonomy): Eukaryota > Metazoa > Chordata > Lepidosauria > Squamata > Rhineuridae > Rhineura > Rhineura floridana. The sequence goes on from NC_084480.1 coordinate 248,217,973, forward strand.
GTCATTTTACTTTTGTTAGAAATGACAAATTAAGGTTACAAGTTTAGATGTTGCAAGAAACTATTTTGAACGCTTCAAGTTCCCTGCAGTTCTCAACAGCCAGCAACTAGTAGTCTACAAGAGCTTTGCATGGGCAGGAGATTTTGTGCAAGATGTTGTTCCTCTGTGGAAGGGGATAGGAAAAGGAATGTATGTGTGCATGTGTGTGTGAAGGTATATAGATACCTCCTTCGTAGTAATGTTGGGAGGAATCCTCATAAGGCCTATCGTAGCCTTGTTCAGGATACGACGGTTGCTGATAACCGTAATCACTATGACCTACATCAATTCGACAAGAGACAGGAAGAAACGTTAATGGCCTCTGAGTGAAAACCCTAAAAAGATTTCATCTTACTGAAAAATCCGTGTCAGATGGAAATAACATGAAAGATAACTCTCAAATTGAGTTAGTAGGCTTTACCAATAGGATTTCCTTTCATACTGTTTTAACACATGACAGGAAAAAAAAGTTAGCTAATGAAGCAGTTCTAGCAACATCACAGCAAGCGATGGTTTTAAGCTTCTGATAATCTTTATTGAGGTATGGATGTGAGTACTTTGTCTCATTTTTTAAAGAATAAAAACATTTAGGCCTTTCACATGTAACTAACCTGAATTTTATTAGAATGAACAAAGAAACCAATTATCATACTTTGTTCAACACCTGTTCTACTGCTTTCCAGTTCAAAAGCATATGCTGCTAAAAGCCGTGTATACTACAACAAAGCTCAATGAACTTTAAATAAATTACTTTTTTGATATGATATATCTAAAAAATATAATACCGATATTCCCCCACTCCAACAAAACTATTATTCATAGAAATTCCTTTTGGGGAGGAGGATTAAGAGAACAGCTATCTTTCTTTCCAAATTCTCCTTTACCATATTAGCATTCTGAGTAAATGCTATGGACACCTGCCATTAGGATCCAGTTGGTAAAATAAATATCCTATCAGATGCTTGCTTTAAGATTTCACATATTTCTCCAGCTTGCAATTAGAAATCTAGTTCATTAAGAACTCTTAGTCACAGTCAGTATCAATATGCTTCTTTTAGTAAAATGTAGCACTGTATTTTTCAAAATGTCTTAGACTCTTGGGACCATTATCTGTTTACAAAACTTTCCTTTTATATCATGTTTATATCATTTTCCTGATCACACATTTTATCCAACTGAATATTTGTTTAATTTTCTTTGCAGTATATCATCTCTATATCCTGTTACTTTTTGCTTGTTAAAGAATGCTATTTTCTAAATGATGACATGATTTGCAGATCATATTTTACATGATGACTGTTGATAAGCAGCATATATTTGCCAAACGTAACAGAACTTGGCGGATCCAATTCATCTAGCTCCAAATAAACTTTAGAAAATGTTCACACAATTTATGTAACCCACAGCTAAAGATTATATAATTTTATTTATTTTATACAATTTGTAGACTACCCTATGATTGGAGTTCTCTTTGCAGCTTACATATTTGGTGTTGTCTTGTGCATAACATCAAACAGTCAGGTATGTCACAGTACGATTTCTAAGACTGAAGTTGCAGAAGTCATTAACACCATTTGTCAAAGAGCTTTTGTGTGACTCTGTCATACCGTACTCTTACATGTCACAAAATTGGCTCTAGTTTGATCCATAATTAGAGGTGTTCAAGGCAGATTTCATGACATGTAATTAAGTAAACCATGAAAATGATGGTGAGGAACGGTAACTAAGTAGTAAAAACAAGCAAAACACTTTTTAAAAAAACATATACAATTAATTTGCAACAAATAGCTGCTCTGAAGTAAGTATTCTATTGCGCTTCACAAATTGATGGACAAAATGTTGCCTCTTATAGTGCCCTTAAAATAAAATTTAAAGATCTCATTTCCTGAGTAGCATCTTTACATTTCGCTGTAATATACTATAAGGATCTCTAATTTAAGAGAATACCTTTGCAGTTCCAAGAGCCTGACTTTCTTCAAAAAATTATGTGGCTTCCAGAATCAGAAGAATGTTAAAAGGAAAAATGACATTATCTACAATACAATAATAGACTGCAGCCATAGACAGGGCCAAAGTTATTGCAACCACAGGTTGCTGCACTCTTAAAAAAACACAAAACATTTTTTGGTTAAAGGCTCTCAAGTAAATCTCAATTTTTAAAAAAATGTATAAGCAAAATGGTATTAAAAAGCAGACACATTACAAGGGCTGCATTAACTGTCCTACATACACTGAAGAATTTGCTATATATGAAGCCAAAAGATGAAATTCTTATAAAATCTGTGTTACGGTACTAGAACTAAAGTTACAAAGTGTGTACTTTGAATAAGCTGTGAAATAAAGTTATTCATTGGATTTCAGATTACTGAACTTGCAACCTTTAAAAAATATAAGTTCTAGTTATCAGTTGCTAAAAATTGTTCATCCAGTAGTTTTATGTATAACTAGTAATGGGCAGGTATGTAAAATGGGAAAATTAATATTATGAGAGATTACCATCAGGGTAATATTGCTGGTTCATGCCTTCTGGAGGACCTTGTCCACCATGACTGTATTGGTCCCCATAATAGTCTTCCTGGCCTGAGTACTGCTGTGGTGGGCCTGAAAAACCACAACCAGTCAATATGTAAATAACTTATTTTCTCTGTTACCACACTCACTTATTTCTCAGTTTAATATGAGAAACAGCCTCATCTAAGACTTCCCCCACCCGTGTGTTTCAGAAAGCTTAACTTAATGCTTCGTGACTAAACATGTATGGATTATATATACAGCAACCTGATTGAATTAGATACCCAAGATGATGTGAATATAAATTTCTAAAAACAGACATACAATATATACACTTGTTGCTCTCATAAATAAATAAATAGTGGATAGTTGTTGAAAACCATCTCGTCTAGAGTGCAAGTGGCCAAAACCATGTTAAGTTATAAATTTCGTTCTAGATTAGTGTAGACTACACAGTACTCCATATGCTGAACGTTTAAAACTAACCCATATGTTCCATATCACTTTTTATTAAAAAAAGAACTTGTAACATAAAAGTATAAGTTTCAACATTCCGATTCATTTAAGCTTGAAGTACTATTTTTGGAAAAATATAACAGTATAGGCTTGGAAATAGCCACTTATTGCAGATTTGCCTCCATGTGCTAAGACAGGAACACTTTACAAAAACTCTTTGAGTCCTGAAATGATCAACAGAATGTTTGTGGCCTTATCTGAAAAAGTTGATACAGAGAAATATAGAATGCATGTGAGAAATATAGATATCGTTGGATACAGACAAGATAGTCAGCTGAAAGGTTTTTTGTGTGTGTTATTTAAAAGCAAATGTTAAAACACGCAACTCTGAATCTTACCTTGCTGTGGTGGTCTGTATGGAGGAATCTGCCTCTGTCCCATCATATGGTTTCCTTGGTTAACTTGGCCCATCATTCCCATTGGTGGCTGCTGTCCCTGATAATGTTGCCCACCTCCCTGGGGCATGTTATACTGTTGAGAAGGTGGCTGCTGGTGCATCATTGGGCCTACAATGAGAAGAGCCATAGCAACTTTTTAGTTATTCTGATTATAGCCTACATTCAAGACAAACTGAAACCATCTTTTTTCTAATTTTCAACTTTGACACTCAGTAATTTAAGGAAACTACAAACACAAATTACATATTTAAAATCTGTTTCTACAAGATGTACAAAAAGTCACATTGAAGGTTGATATGCAAAATATAGTCGTTGATAAGCATAGGAGATTGATCAATGCAATCTAAGCTTTTTCTCAGTATAACCTAGTGTTTGCAGAAACAAATTTCTAAAGCATGCTCCAGGTCCTCTGCATGAAAGACTTTCAAAACCTGCCAACGTATCATTTTAGATACCTTTTCTCTTTGTTTTAACCAAACTGGTGTGCCAAGTCTACTTTTTCCTATCTACAGACTAAAAAGTGCCATGATTTAAATAGTTGTTCACAAAAACCTGTGCTCTTGTTTTTATTGTATGCAAACTATGGAACCTTCAGGCTGACTGGATTCATAACTACTCAGTTTGTCTCACTTTGCTTTTATGAACCTCTAACTGATAAAAATAAACTATTTGTTTGGACATGTACAAAAAGAATAGAACAGAAATCAACACTACTTTTAAAGAGCATAACTCAATTCCAAGTTAACACCTTTAAATATTTGTATTTTATTTGATAAGAAAGTGAAGCTTTATGGCATACATGCTCCATGGTAGGTTTGAGCACAGTTTTTAATCTAAGGACTTAAATAGATGTTGTTATATATATGGTTCATCACCACTGCAACAAAATGGTACCATTTTTGTCCCTTGAACAGTAAAATGAACAATTGAAACATTTGTCATTAAGACCACACATTATTTTGAATAAATATCACAGAAATATTTGACAGAAAAGCAGGCTTTTATGGGACCACAAATCTAACATACCTAAAAATGATACTCTTCAAAACATAAAACTTGAAGTATGTTAAAGATAACATAATGAAAGAAGAGAGACAGCAATTAACTCAGGCAAATCTCCTGATCATTCTTTGTCAGAAAACTACAGAACATCTCACTAATAATTTTTACAATGAAAAATGCATCACTAGTGAACTTCTGCAAAATAAGTGAACCAACTATTTTAGGTGTTGGAGTGACAAAATATAGACTGTTGCACAAATACTACTAAATCACTGATATTCTTCTATGTGACTGGGCAGCAAAACTAAGGTCTCCTAATAAAAATCTATTCAAATAAGGAAACTCCCTCAACTTTTAGAAGGAATATTTCCTATGGCATTTGAACTGCTATCCACTTTAAATATAATTTTATATTTAATTTATTCAATTTGCACACCACTTTTCACCGCATCTAGTTCTCAAAGTAGCTTACAAAAATGAAAACATACTATATACAAATTTTAAAACATAGATTAAAACATTGAAGAATAAAACAGAACAGCATTTATGGTGCAAAGGCCTCCAGAAATGAAACTGTTTTAACCTGGCATCTGAAACTTAGCAGGTATGGTGGCTGCCTAATTTCTAATGGGAGTGAGTTCCACAGAGTTGGGGCCACTACACTGACTCTTCATTAACCTGAGTCATACTTCTAGTCCATGGGGAAGCCCTAATAGTACTTCCCCAGATAATCTCAGTGATCGACCTGGGCCATACAGATTAAGGTGGTCCTTAAGGTATTCTGGAACTAAGTTGTTAAGGGCTTTGTACACCAGTACACAAACCTTGGGCCTGGCCCAGTAGCAGACTGGAAGCCAGTGCATATCTTTTAGCACCAGTGTCATGTGTTGGCAGCAGTCTGTTCCCATCAACAAACTAGCTGCGCTAGCTAGCTAAAGCTTCCAGACCAGACCTAATGCCAGCTCCACATAGAGCACATTGCAGTAATCCTGTCTTAAGGTAATGCATGGACTACAGTACTCAGGTTGCCCTGTCCAGGAATGGCCACAGCTGGTGTACCAACTGAAGCAGATAAAAGTCACTTGTGTATCTGATCTTGGTCCAGGAAAGTTGGAAAGTTCTCAAAACATTTTGGGGCTCAATTCTGAAATAATTCCATTAGGAAACAGAAAACAAATGCCTACTCTTTCATTTTCCATCTGTTTTCTGATGTTCACTTACAAACTCTGAGTGCATCACTAATGTTTTCCTCTGATTGATCATCAGGGTCCCCAGGTTCACTTGTTATGCAAGACTTCTGATGCACTCAAAGTGCAACTGCACAACCCCAGCACCCTTCCTCAGCCTCAAGGTCAGGAAGATTTATTTAATTAAAATATTTCTTTTGGGGCTTGTCATTTTGCCACTGTGTTTCCTTGGAGCACCTTAGAAGCACAGCACATCTGTAGGGATGGTCTCATTTCCAGGAGGGAAAAATGAAACCCTGCCCCTCCCCACTTCCAACCTTGGAGCTAGGGAGGGGATCAGAGGTTTGACCTGACCTTAAACTGAATTTTGGAAGTGCAGTGTGAAGTCAGGGACTCTCCTTTGGAGAGGGGAAGAGACATGTAGCCAGAAATATGTGGTTACTTACTAAGGGCTGTCAAAATGTGCAGACCCCTCTTGTTCAACTCTATGCTTTTCATAAGTTCTTGGCTGAAGGTCTTATCTACCTAAATTACTTGCAACCTTCTTCAGGCTAAATCTAAGTGCTGCATGAATAAGCATGTCTACCTTTGGAGGAATCTTCTGAAAAACTGGACAAGGTTACTCACAGAGATGTTCATTTCAATGACAAGCACAATTCATGCTGGATAATATGCCCCAACCACACTGTCATAGGCAGAGTTTCATACCAAAGCTGGGCAAAACTACACCAGACAATGTAAGACATTCATGCTGTGTGAAACATCCAGTATATGCACAGTGTAGCCCTCCCCCTTCTTTACCAGCAAAGTGTCTTGTTATCTGCATAACTTGGGGAGGATATAGGATGGGAGGAAGAAGAAGAGAAAGTAATGTTTTTTAAGCTAGTCTCTGTGCTCTACGAAGTGTTTAGTTCTACTGGAAGAAAATAAATGTTATATAGTATGCACATATTTGTTAAAAACATGTATATCCCACCACTGTATACAGCAATGCCCAATATAGCTTACAATCAGCACAGTAAAAACTGAAATTTACAGAAACAATAAAGTCAGCAGCAAACCCCCCAGACATTTTGGGAGCTCATATCCAACAAAGCTCAATTAGTCTAATTGAAATAGAGTAACTTTTACATGGGAATGGAATGCCATCATGAAGGGAGAAAAACAGATCACTGGAAGCAAGGATTTTCAAAGTACGGCCACAATTATGACCATTCCCCCAATGAGCCACTTTGTCAGAGTGGCCCATGTGGAAGTCGCCAGTCTTTCATGTAGCAGCATCCAATGTGTAGTTTCATTTCCAGCTAAGAGAACTGATACAATAAATAGCTGTAGAAATTATTAGGCAACGTAACACATTCAAGCTAGTTAGTAGCAGCTTTTGCTCTTCTAGGCTGTAAGGGATATCTTCTTATCAGTAAGAATAAAGAAAAAAGTTGTTAGTACAGGAACAGATTCAATACCAGCTAATCCTGCAAAAACAATACAAGAAAGGAAGCCTCCAATTTATTTAGACTTTTTTTAAAATTAAAACAGTTTGTATTTAATAGAAAAAAAGACAGACATGTCTTCATTTACCTTGATTTGGTTGCATACTTATATTTGGTCTAGGACCATAGCTGGCCATAGGCTGTCCTTGACTCATTGTCATCTGATTCTGTCCAGGCATGCTTTGAGAGGATGGCACTGAATGATTATAACCTCCCATGGACCCATGACTACTTGAAGGCATGCTCATGGAACTGTTTGTCATATTGAGCTGGTTCGGTCCAGGTCCCTGCATAGGCATGTGGTTAGGTCCTTTGAAGAAAAACAAATTCTGCATTTAAGTGTCTTGAAAAACACTATCACAGAAATCTATGATGTTTATTTAAAACTCATCTAGGCAGATCAATAACGTCAGTCACTTAACCATACACACATGGCTGAAATTAACTGCATATTTAGTCATACTGCGCTTCAAAAGAAATAACATTTTGCATCACTGTCAGCATTTTCTAAATTCACCTGTCACTTTGTGCATGCAGAATGCAGTACTCTACTGATGACCGAAACAGAAGAGTCAAGCTTATACAGATTTAAAACATTGTAATAAATATTTGAGATGTTTAAAACAGAGGCTTGGTAGATCACTCGAATTTGCCTCATACGATGCAGTGATGGATACAATCGTAGAAGATTGTACAAATGAATGGAGGATAGGGCTGTCAATGGCTATGGTGTCCTCCACCCTCGGAGGCATTATGCCTCAGTATACCAATTGCTGGGAATCACAAGTGGGGAAAATACTGTTGCATCCAAGTCCTGGTTGCAGGCTTCCCATTGGCATCTGGTTGGCCACTATGGGAATAGGGGGCTGAACTAATGGGCCTTTGGTCTGATCCAGCATGGGTTTTCTTGTGTTCTTATGGTTTTCAAACAGTAGGAGCTCTTTGATGAGAAAATAAGTAATGATGGACAATCTTTCCTCTGCAACATACAGCCTCACGGTGCACACTCTAGTTCTGAGCGGCAACAGTAAGGCCACTCTTGTCAGAAATCCTACATCAGGGTTTAACGCAGACTATGGAAGTAAAAAGGAAATTCTCAAAGGAGATGGAAAGAGGAAGGAAGAGAAAGCATGAAAGCCCACAACAAGCTTCTGATCTCCTAGGAACACAGGATGCTGCCTTAGACCAAGTCAGACCATTGGTTCTGGCAGCAGCTCCCCATAAATCCAAGCCTGGGTCTTCTCCAGCTCTACATAGCAATGCCAGGGATTGAAATAATTACCTGATACTACAGTAACAGTTCATACTATACAAATGACATATAATATTAGATATTAGGAAATCTACAACCAACCACCGATGCTAAATACACCTCAGATATAAAGAAGATGCATATTCACATGCAAAGGAAAGCGCACATATCACTAAGGCTTTCATCGCAATAATTTGCCAAATGATGGGGCAACTGCTTTGACTTTTTGGTTGTGACAGCTTCTAAGACTGGACAGGACTGGGCTTCTTGGGGCCATATATGGCTGCAGGTGTCCACAAATTCCCTTTTCTTATGCCCACCTAAAGTCTAACTAGGAAATACCTGAGAACAATAAATCTGGCATACAGTTCTAGTAAGCTCTATGGCATTGTATGTCAAATTTATTGCTCTCTTGTAATGTATGACACCAATTTGAAGTTGAAACCATTTCTTTTTTTCATTATAACTACATTGCTTGAGATATACACATATACATCATTTTATAAGCTTCACTGACTTCTGGTCCATTTTCAACTCCAATTCAAAGTTTTGCTTTTTCTCAAAGTACCACCACCTCCCACACTATCATGCCTGCCCATGTTATCAGGGGAAACCCTGGTTTGTGTGCCACTGCTAACTTTCCATGCTATAAAACGTCCTGCCTGGGATATCTGGTTTGCTTTCTCAATGGTGTTTAGATGCCACACAAAGACTGATTTGTTCCAGGTTGCCTATGGCATAACAGATTTCTCTCTCTCTCTTTTACTTCCCTACTCTTTTGTAAATCAATCTGATGTTTGGTTGGCCTATTTCCTTTTTAAATTTTTAAATTGTGCTAGCCTCCTGAAAATGGGTTTACTTGCTTCAGTTCAGGATTCACATTCCACTCTCTTAATGAGAACACAGCCAAAGCACATGTCTACCACTCGTTGCTGTACACTGCTCATTAAAGGAGAAGCCTCTTGTCATGCCTCAGAAAGAGCAACCATTAAGTGAAAGCTTAGCTACCAAAATCTGCTAGTGCTACTGAATATGGCTAGGACAGGTGGGAGTTGGGAATGGATCAATTCTTGCTCAGAGTGTAGTGAAATCTGAAGAATAGGAGAGCAACTTGCTTCATTCTTCCAAAAGCTAAATACAGACAATTGGGAATTGTTACTCATTATGGCAATATCATGTGAATCAGAACTTTTTTTTTAAGTCTCAAAGTCGAATATGTGGCAAGCTACAGTTCAACTCAGAGGTTGCAAACACAGTGCCCACAAAGCAGGGTTTCCAAGTCTCCAGTTTGTGGGTGCCCTCTCTGGGTGAGTCACCCCAACCTCCGGACTCTTAGCTTTCACTTTTTTAAAAAATTAAGTTTCTAAGTGGTCTGGTTCAAGAGATACACACCACAATGTCAGCCCCCTTCCCACTTCTGCTAGAAGTTGTCTGCTCTAATCCCGCCCTTTCAGATTTTTAGCCAATAAGTGAAGTCAAGGTTGTGACTGACAAGAGATTTGCTGACCTTCAGGCAATAGCTAGAACTTTTGCAAATCCTGAAAAGAAGCTTCCTTTTCCTGCACATCAGAATTTGAGTGTATAACTTCCAGTAACAGCAAGATTGCATTTCCCCCTATAATAGTATAGCAGGAAATCTAGAACTGAAAATCACAGCCAGATCTTGGTAGGCATTACAAAGTAAACTATTTCAATTATTATTATAATAAAAGTGTACACACAGGTTTTTTTAAAATTACTTGCAAAAAATAGCATATACATTTTATCTTTCAAATAATTTTTGAACAGAAATTTAAAATAGTGTACATGCTGTAGCTTATGATGGCATTACAATGTGTTATTCTTTTCTAATTATAATTTTCTAATTATAAGGAGTCAAACAAGTTTAAATTTTCCTGGGCTGTTGAAGAGGGCAGTTTATTTATCTAATTCATGGCCTGTTTGAAACCTTCCCAATATGAACCTTCAATCCTATACTCACTTTTCTGGGAGTAAAGCTTGCAATGCTAATCCCACATAACTGGGAGTAAACCTCATTGAATTCAGTAGGACTTACTATTGAGAAGACATGGTTAGGATTGTGCTGTAAATCAATGGGACTTAGCAAAGGACTGTGTTGTAAATCTTTCTCTCCCCCTCCAATTTTTAAAGCAATTAGGCAGGGCTTACTTAGATGTCACTGCTTTTATTTGGTAGGAAACTAATACTGATTTTAAAAAAAGTTCTGCAATTACCAACTGGTTTTGACAATAAACTATTATATGGGGTGTATATTCTGAGTAAACATGCATAGGATTGCCCTATAAATATCTTCACAGGTTGTGTAAATAATAAACATCTTTGACACTCATGCTTGAAAAATATTTCTTATGTCCCCATAAGTATCTGATTTCACACTATACCTGTACATTTATTATTTCCTCTACATTTTAAGTGTGCCTTTTTTTCCTTGGGGTGGTCATGGTCCTCCTCTGTTGTTTTCACCATGAGGGGCAGATTAGGCTGAGAGATGGTGAGTAGCCCATGGTCACCCAGTAAACTTCGTAGCTGATTTCCATTTTAAAAATTAAAATGATTTATATGCAGGCAAAGTTTATGAAATAATACAGATCTGCATAATACATTTAAAGCACATCCAATTCACATTTAAATCACATTATTTCCCCCAAAAGAATCCTGGAATTGTAGTTTCCCCTCATAGTTACATAGTTCCTACCACCCTTAACAAATTACAGTTCCCAGGATTCTTTGGTGGGATTCACGTGCTTCAAATTATGTTGAATGTGCTTAAAATGCATTGTGTGGATTTGCCCTAGGTATGCTGTGCATTCATTAGTGAATTGAAAAGAAGAATTTTAAAAGATACTTTTTTAAACAGGGCTGTAGCTCAGTAGTAGGGCACATGCTATGCATGCAAAGGTCCAAAATTCAATCTCTGGAAAAGATTATTGCCTGGAATCGAGAAGAGCCAATGCTAGTCCATGTCATCAGTACTGAGCTAGATATTACCAAATGGGTTGAGTCGATATAAGGCAGATTCCTTTGTGCCTAAAAGAGGAAAGAGACCCAAGGGCCACAGTGACTCCAAAATTTATTTATGTATTTTATTTACAACACTTATACACTGCTTTATTGGAAAAACCTTAAAGCTGTTTACAGAAGTAATTAAAACAATAAAATTATTGGCAAAAACAGTTAAAGACAGGTATTTAAAAACATTCCAAATAATAAAACCACCAATGAGTTAAAAACAAATAAAAAACACAATACTTCTACATGCCTGAGTAGGCTTGCCTAAACAAAAATGTTTTTAGCAGGTGCTGAAAAGATTACAATGAAGGCGCCTGCCTAATATATCAATAGGGAGTTCCAAAGCGTAGGTGCTGCCACACTAAAGTACTGATTTCTTACAAGAGCAGAACAAGAACTATGTGGCACTCATAACAAGGAAAGCACACCTTGAACTTGGTCTGGTAGTAAATTGGCAAACAGTGCAGATTTCAAAGCAAAAGCATTATGTGCTGATAGGGTCTCACTCATGTCAGCATTTGTGCTGCAGCATTCTACACTTAAGGGCAGCCCCGTGGTCAGGTTATGCTGCATGAGGATTTCTATGACCTTGACTGACTGGCTGCCAGGTTCTTTTAGTTTTGGGTTGTGGTTAGGAACCCTGACTAGTTGCAGACATTGAATTTTCCACCTTACTCACAGGAATCTTGTGGTTGATATGATATTGCATTTAGAAAATCATCACTGTCTTTTGTTTTTCTCTTTGCATTTCATTTACCTCTGACCTCACTCCATTACATCCATAGAACCCACAATAGTGGTTCCATGCACTCAGCTCAACCCCCTTAAACCCACTGATGATGCACCTTGTCGTTTGCATGATGGTTTGTTTCTTGCAGTAAAAGAATTCACACACTGGGAAATGTGCCTTCTATTGCTGTTGTTCCCAAGCTGCTGTCTGTGAAGGTATACCAAACCATGTGTGTTTTCTCTGTCAATTATTACTCACTGGAATTGGGTTGGCTGTCAAAGAGTTCAGAGCAGCCCACAAGGTAGGCAGGAAAGGAAGAGAATCTTCTTAACTCTTACTCATTTCTCAAACCTCTCTCTGCAGTGAAGGGTCAAGTGTGTAAAGAAGCTTGGAGCAGCCATGTTAAAAGGCAGACAAGCATTCCAGACTGGGTTGCCAACCCTGCATAGATACAGATATCTTTGCAGAGGAGCCCTACTCAAGCCTTACCAACAGCACAATCCTAACAATATCTACTCAGAAGTAAGTTCTGTTGAGTTCTATGGGGATAAGGCCCTTAGCAAGTGTGTTTAGAATTGCAGCCATTTTTACTCCTGAGTGCTCCCACCTAACATCTTCACAATACCAGGCTCCCTTCTTCCTACAATGGCCTTCTGGTGACTGGCCTGGCCTGAGGGCACTTAAACCTTTCTTGCCAGAAGCAAGTAGGCTAGGTTAAATGTTCCTTACCCAGGCTCCCTAAGCAGGTGAGAAGGAATGATCCCATCACTTCAGCTGGACCTGGGAACACCCGCATGTAGCTAAGATTTCTCTCTTAATTTCTAATCAGAGAAATTTTTTGTTTGAGTGGTATGCTCTAAGCAACTGTGGTTGATGCTTAACATATCATACTTAATGACATCACTAGGGCCCACTCCTGAAATCTCAGGATTTGGGATGCTTTTGACCTGGCAACCCCACCACAAAGCCATTCATTGGGGCCCCCATTCAGGGGCCCAAAACTGTGAGCTTTCTTTTTTTTTTTTTACGGTAAGTCTATAGCCTTCCTAGAAAGAATATTATGAAGCAAAATGTGCAGGTACCCTTCTAAGTAATTTCTGTGAAATAAGCCAGCCTGGCTGTTTCTGCCTGTCAGTGTTTATAGCCAATGAGTGATGTCAGAGATGTGACTGGTAAGTGAGTTGTCTAGACACCAGGCAATAGGAACCCTTGGGGTTCTAAAGAGCTGTTTTCTTCATCCCTTTAGTGCTCTCTTTTTGCTTCTGTCTTATTTTCTAGTAGTCCTTAGAATCTTCACGGTTTGCCCTTTCATTTTTTCCTAGCAATCAGGATGCATCTTTCCTGTGGTGGGTTCGTCTGACGTTACATACGCCCTAACAGGTTTTTTTTTGCAAATACTGTTACACAATAAGTACAAGTGGATGTTAAAGAATCTCCTCTTCAATTGGCAAATGCAAAAGTATGAAAACTATACAAAGAGGCTTAGGCATGTCTCCTACTATACAACATCACTCTCTCAAAATGAGAAATAGGCTCAAAGTCCAAAAATGTTGGTGACCCCTGGTTCAATTTATAAATCTATACTTAGATATGTGATCAGAATAACTGCTTAGTTGGACTAGACTATACCATAACTACATTTCCAGAAGAATTCAGCCAGATGCCTCTAGAATCTTACAAGGTGGGCAAGAAAGCCTAAGTCTTCCTATTAATTTATCCACAGCATCTGGTCCTCAGAGGCGTACTGGCTCTATAAATGGATAAAAATTTGTTTAGCTATCATGGCAAAATAAAAATGTCCTCCAGAAAGTTCATCTACGTGCTTTTTACAAAAGGAAATGCTTTTGTCTGTCCTAACCCTAGGGCCTAAATCAACTGCAATGTGCAACCCTACATTCTAGCATATGTACTACCATCATTATTAGATAAATGTCCCATAACAACTCAAAACCTTTGGCCATCCAGATGTTGCTGAACTACTACTTCCATTATGCTTGGACACTGGCCATGCCTGTGGGGGCTGATGGGAGTTGTAATTCAGCAACATCTGGAGGACCAAAGGTTCCCCACACCTAGCTTTCAGTTGTTATGAGACATTGCTTTAAGCCATTAGTAAGATTTAGAATCCTAGATCATGCTTCTCTTTTTATTTTTGTAAGAAAAAGCTAGCTTTTTGTGAAGGGAAAGTGGGCTGCTGCTGGGAGGAATGGCGGGATATAAACAAACAAATAAACAGGGAAAGTATGTCAAGCCCTTGATTATTTCAGTTATACTGCTTAGAAGGGGATGAAGGTTTTCTGAGTGCTTAATACTAGGTAAAGCAGGACACTTCTATTGCTGCAGAATGTCAAGAGCCTTTATTCATGTTTTTCTTTTAATGGCATAACAGATAGCCTTAGGCTTATTCTCAGTTGTTTCCAACGCTTACTTCAATCTATCTGGAAAGATTACAAGATTTTATGTCGATAATATCTGAACACCTCCTCTAGCATGCACACCATAACTTGGTGAGGGGGTTTGAGAGTGTCAAAGAAGCTGAGAGCAATGCCATCAGGAGTCTATACCAAGAGGCCAGACTCTTAGCAGGGGCACCCAAGGCGGAATGGTCAAACTTGAGACACAAGACTAAGATGCATCCAGACTCAGAGGAAAGTAATGGTAAACTACCTCTGAATAACTCTTACCAAGAAAATCTAAAATGCAACATGAGATAGAGCTGGAAGATGAGACTCCCAGGTCAGATGGCACTCACTGAGCTACTGGGGAAGAACGGAGAAGTACAAGTAGCGCTCTGACTAATGATGCAACTGGGTCAAAGCTGAAAAGAAGCCCAAAGGCTGATGTGCACAGATGCGAAAGGAGAGTCCAGAGTTGTATGACGAACACAGTAGGAACATGGAATGTGAGAAGCATGAATCAGAGAAAGTTAGAAATTGTCAAGCAAGAAATGGAGCATATCAACATTACAATACTTGGTGTGAGTGAATTAAAATGGACGGGAATGGGACATTTTCAATCAGGCAACTACAAAATATTTTATGCAGGAAATTGGAAATTAAGAAACGGGGTTGCTTTAACAGTGAGGTAAAAAACAATTAGGAGCTATAACGCTAGGTCTGAGAGAGTGATATCAATGAGACTCAACAGGGAAACCTATTAACATAACCATTATCCAAGTCTATGCTCCAATGGCAAACACAAAAGAAGAGGAGTTGGAGAGATTTTACACAGAGGTACAGGAAGAAATTGATCACACACCAACACAAGATGTGCTGACAATCGTGGGGAACTGGAATGCAAAAGAAGGGAAAGAGAAGAACTAGAAATTGTGGGGAAAAGGGGGTTAGGAGACAGAAATGAAGCAGGAGAATGTCTTATTGAATTATGAGAAGCCAATTGTTTCTTGCAAACACATTTTTTGAGCACTGAAAACACAATTGTACACATAGACATCACTAAATGGTCAACACAGGAATCAAATTGATTATATAATTGGTAGCAGAAGATGGAGAAGTTCCATACTTTCTGCAAAAACAAGACCAGGAGCAGACTGCGGTACAGATCATGAACTGGTGATATAAAAAAACAGAGCAAAGCTAAAGACCAACAACAAAGCAATCATGATGCCAAAATACAATTTAAATAACATCCCAGAAGAATATAAAGATCAAATAAGGAACAGATTTGAGGCTTTAAACTTAGTTGACAGAGAACCAGAAGAACGATGAAGTCAGAGACATTATCAGGGAAGAATGCAAACAGACAATATCTCTAGTTAAAAAGAGAGAAAGACCTCAATGGGTGACTGACAAAACTCTTAAAATGGTTAAAGAAGGAAAGAAAAGTAAAAGGAGACAGAAACATGGTTAGAACCCTAAATTCAATAATACAGCAACTGGTACATAGGGACAAAGAGAACTATTACAATAGCCACTGTACAGAAATAGAAGAGTACAACAAAAAAGGTAGAACAAGAGCCTGATTCCAAAAGATTAGAGGAATTAAAGGGAAATTTAAACCAAAAATAGGGATGTTGAATAATCTACAGGGGAACACACTGACTGACCGATATAAAATAAAAGAAAGATGGAAATAATACATTGAAGAACTATATAAATGAGATGCAAGGATGACAGATTCATTCATGGAGGAAACGTATAATGAAGAACCAGAAATTTTAGAATGTGAGGTGAAAGCTGCTCTTAATATACTTGAAGAAACAAATTACCAGGAACAGATGGCATATCAACAGAGCTGCTATTACTGGGTCCGTCCAAATATTGTTACTGAGACTGAGTCTGTCCAAATTTTGACAAAAATTTGTCAAGAAATATGGAAAATAAAACAATGGCCCACAGACTGGAAGCATTCAATATATACCCCAATTCCAAAGAAAGGGGATCCCAGGGAATGTAGTAATTAACAAACTATTGCCTTAATATCCCATGCAAGTGAAGTAATGCTCAAGATTCTACAACCATATTATGGAGTGAGAAATGCCAGATATTCAAGCTGGATTTAGAAAGGGAAGAGGTACCAGAGATCATATCACAAACATACGTTGGATAATGGAATGGACCAAGGAATTTCAGAAGAAAATCACCCTGTGCTTTATTGACTACAGCAAGGCCTTCGATTGCGTAGATCACAAAAAACTATGGAATGCTTTAAAAGAAATGGGGGTGCCACAGCATCTGATTGTCCTGATGCGCAACCTATACTCTGGACAAGAGGCTATTGTAAGGACAGAACATGGAGAAACCAACTGGTTCCCAATCAGAAAAGGTGCAAGATAGGAATGTATTTTATCACCTTATTTCTTTAATCTATATGCAGAATATATCATACAGAAAGTGGGATTGGATCAAGATGAAGGAGGTGTGAAAATTGGAGGGAGAAATATCAGTAATTTAAGATATGCTGACGATAACATACTACTAGCAGAAACCAGTAATGATTTGAAATGAATGCTGATGAAAGTTAAAGAGGAAATCACAAAAGCAGGACTATAGCTGAATGTCAAAAAGACTAAAGTAATGACAACAGAAGATTTATGTAACTTTAAAGTTGGCAACGAGGACATTGAACTTATCAAGGATTATCAATACCTTGGCACAGTCATTAACCAAAATGGAGACAATAGTCAAGAAATTAGAAGGCTAGGGCTGGGGAGGGGAGCTATGGGAGAACTAGAAAAGGTCCTCAAATGCAAAAATGTATCACTGAACACCAAAGTCAGGATCATTCAGACCATGGTATTCCCGATCTCTATGTATGGATGTGAAAGTTGGACAGTAAAAAAGGGGATAAGAGAAAAATCAACTCATGTGAAATGTGTTGGAGGAGAGCTTTGTGGTTAACATGGACTGCGAAAAAGACAAATAATTGGGTGTTAGAACAAACTGAACCAGAACTATCACTAGAAGCTAAAATGATGAAACTGAGATGATCATACTTTGGACACATAAAGAGAAGACATGATTTACTAGAGAAGACAATAACACTAGGAAAAACAGAAGGGAGTAGTGTGATGCGTCCTTCCCTGGCTCTCCCTGTCAGGTTCCTACCTGCGCGTGGTTACTGCCTGTCTCTAGGCACCACCAGGGACTCCACCAGTCCGGACCGCACTCTCTTCTGGTTTACCTCCCCGCTCTAGCACAGATCTCAACAGATCCCCCTGCTAGGCAACCACCAGTAACGTCCCAATACTAGTATTCCCAGAGACTCTGAATACTGGTATTGTTATTCTCTTCACCGCTGCCACCATTTGTTACAGTTCCCCTTCAGCCTTGGTCATTACCTTACCCTCCCTTCTGGTCTGTGAAACCCCAGCCAAGGATCAACCAAATTAAGTATTTATTACAGATAACAAAGCTAACAAGATTAACAAGATTTCTTCTTAAGGCATATGGTTTTACTCAATACTAATCCGAACTCCACCTCCCTCCTGGTAAACAACTCTCTAAACCCCACCAAGCAATCCACTCTTTATCTTCTCCCCCCCAGATTCCACAATTCACCACCTCACATTCACCCAGATTTACCTGTCATCCTTTCATTTATACTGTCAGCCATTTTAAACATTCAGCCAATCATCAAGCATTCTATTGCCCATTCACTCCCCCTCCTCTTTCACTACTTACCATGTATACTCTAAACAACCAGCACTTACCATATATACACTAATATATAGGAACATCACAAGTAGAAAAGAAGGCCAAACAAAATATGGATTGATTCTGTAAAGGGAGCCACAGACCTGATCTTACAAGATCTTAACAGGGTGGTTTATAACAGATGCTATTGGAGGTCACTGATTCATATGGTTGCTGTGAGTCGTAACTGAATTGAAAGCATGTAAACAACAACAAATTTGTGAACGCAGCTCTTCTCATTAGGTACCACATCTACTGCAATTTGTTTAAAAACAAGATCATACTAAGGATTATTTAAACCTCAGTTTTTAAAATAAAAAGTGTGGGTGATAACACTTCAATCCAATACACTTATCTGGGAGTCAGTCCCATCAAACTCAATGGAGCTTACTTATGAGGAAAATTACTGGATTGCTTCCTAAGTCATACTCAGAGCAGACCCACTGAAATCAATGGACAAGCCCACTGATTTCAGTGGGTCTACTTTGTTTATGTTCTGAATATAGAGGGCGATACCCAACTAACAGCCAGCCAGAAGTAACACTGATAACACAGCCTAGAACAGACACACTGTGCATCTGAAGAAACTGATCTACTTTATTTTTTAAGATGTATTTTTTATTTTTACTTTGTTTCTCTATTGCTAAGGCAGAGGAAAATAAAATTAAGCTACAGAATCCTCTGTCCATCCTTATCAGTTATAAACATTCGAGACAGAGGAGAACTTTGAGAAATCTGCAGCTTCATTCTGTACCTGAAAATGTAAATGTGCTACCTTCAAGTCTATCCCGACTTATGGCGACCCTATGAATAGGGTTTTCATGGTCATTGGTATTCAGAGGTGGTTTACCATTGCCTTCCTCTGAGGCTGAGAGGCAGTGACTGCCCCAAGGTCACCCAGTGAGCTTCATGGCTGTGTGGGAATTCGAACCCTTGTCTCCCAGGTCGTAGTCCAACACCTTAACCACTACACCACACTGGCTCTCTCATTCTGTACCTAAAGCCGTTTAAAATTCTGTTAATTCTGGAATTATGTGCTTAATATCAAATGTGTTAAACATATTTTCATAGCTTGAATTGTAACATAGGCATGATTTGTAGAAGAGAACTGAAAGTACCAAATCCACTCTTGCAAAAATAATAGCAGATTTCACCTATTCTCTATGAAGGGTGGCAGGTAGGTAGATTAGATTTTATGGAAGAGTGTCATCTAAACCAGCTCACTAGATGGTTCTGCAACCACCTGTCTGCTTTTCCCATTCATTTCATGCAATAACTATCTCTTCAGGAAGCAGTTAAAAATCTAGACACCTGAACTGCACAAGTTCAACAGTAAGGGAAATACCACAAGACACACACACACTAGCAGGACCTAGCGAGCAGCTATTCAACATGCAGTTCTTAAAAGTCAAAACAAGTTCCTATTTGCAACTTCCTTAAGACAGAGGGTGGGGAAACTCTGGCCCACAGGCCAAACACGGTCCGCCAGGGATTCAAACCATACGCACCTATCCCACACCTGATGTCATATGTGATATCAGGTGTCAGGCAGGTAAAAACATGGCTGCAATGCACAATCAGGACCCTTAAAATGCGCTCTGAATTGTGCATTGGCAAGGGAAAGCAGGCTTTGGCTTTCCTGCCCATCAAGCCAAAGGTGAATCATTGTGCAGGTTCGCCCCATGCAGTGATCCAGTGGGCATCCAAAGCCTGCTAAAAGGAGGCTTTTGCTCTCCTGCCCATCAGCTGATAGGCGGGAGACTGAAGCTTGCAGGCAATGGGTGCCTGCTGGATTGCTGCAGAGACCTTGCAAAACTCTTTGCAAGCTCTGCACAATATACCTTCACCTTTTCTACCCATCAACTGATGTGCAGGAGAGCCAAAGCCTGCTTTTAACACTGCACAGGAATTCCCAAGTGACCAACAGCCTACCGGCTATCAGGAGGGAACTGCTGTGCAAAGTGCTTTGCCAGCCCTATGCTTGGTGCTTCCCAAAGTGCTAGGCATAGGCCTGGTGAAGCCCCTTGCACTTGGGGAACCACTGAGAAAGAGATTGACAGGTGGGTGAGACAACCCACCTGTCAATCATATGATATCATGTGATTGACAGATGGGTTATCCCACCCATCTGTCAAAGTTGCCCATGATTAACATGCATCCATATGAGTAGTTTAATTAATTAATTAATTAATTAAATGTATATGCTGCCCCATAGCCAAAGCTCTCTGGGTGCTTTACAACAATTAAAAACATTTAAAAACAAATATACAAATTTTCTGGTCTTCCCTCGGTTCTTTCCACCATACCATCAGATTAGACTTCAAAATCCCATTCACTGGATTGGATTCCCTACATGCAGTTTCTCCATGAAAGTCTTTCATCTGACAACTTGATTTTCTCTACACCAATAAAGCAACGGATCTCCTCAAAGGTAGACATTCAAATCATAAAATCAGTAGGGAAATTGAGTTCACATCACTCCACTCTATGCTCATCAGAGGCCTTCATTCAACATCTATGCTCATCAGAGGCCTTCATTCAGCATAGACTATTATCATGCCAAAATCAAGATGTACAAAACATGGGGATAAAGACAACGCACATTGGGCTCTGTGCATGTAGATGTCTATGACTGAACCATGATTTAAACCCAGGATCCCTCAATCTACAACTATCATTCTAAGTATTATACAATACAGGCTATTTATCTGCTTTACATCCTTGGTCTCAACTGGTGGATTGGGATCTACAAGTGGATGTGCCTTGACATGTCACATGTACCAGAGCTTCTGTACCTTTAATAGTTAAGCAGAAAACAGAAAAAACCCAGCTCTTATCATTCCTACATGACAATTTGTATACACCACTATTCCTTATCTGCAATTGCTAAGACCTCACGAGTCCTTTGCATCACAAAGCAGGATGGGTAACCTGTGGGCCTCCAGATGATGTTCAACTCCAACTCACATCAGCGCCAGCCAACGAAATCAACTGCCAAGGATGATGGGAGTTGTAGTTCCAACATCCCCATTTATGCTCTTGAAAGGAGACCAGAATTTGGAAGTTACTGCTTAAGAAAGCAATTATCTCCATAACCAAAAACAATATAGAACACTATTTTGTTTTTATACCTGCAAGCACTGACATTTTACATTTTGTTCTGTAATAAACACTTGGCTTTAGGTTTAGACCCAAAACAATGGTTTGGGGGTATTTTTTTAACACACAAATTGCTTAATATACAGCTTGTCTTTCCCCTCTCTGTTGTACCCTAGAAATCAGATTTTCTGTCTAAGTGACTTTTCGATCAGCTTTGCCTCTTACTTATCACACTAACTTAGCTGTGATGGTTTGAGATAGTTTCTTTCAAGAACTTATTCAGCCATGGGTCAGTACCTTTCTTCAAAAAGCCTTCTAAGCACAGCTGTAACTGTATGGTTTCAGAAAGACTAAATTTAGCTAGTCCTGTTCAGAGGAATGTTGTGTGTCAGCTACATCAAAGCCCAAGGGCAGCCTGATAAACACAGAATACAGGTCACGTAGCTCTACAGCTAACAAACTTAGAGAGCTTGTACTCAGGGGCATCCAAAGTAGTTTTGTCATCAACAGTCTTCTATCCCTTGAGCCCATATGTTGTTTCAGTTGCTGAGCAACTCTGGTGTTAATGCCTTCTAGGAGAAAAAAAAACTTACCAGGCATCTGTCCGTTCATCTGGTTTTGCATGTGCGGTGCAGGAGGGCCCCCACCTACCATACCATCTGAACCCATACTGTGAGAACGTGGAGGTGGAGGAGGGCCGCTCTGACTCATTCCTCCTGGACCCATTGGCATACTCTGTGTGGGTGGCTGAAAGACAATTTAATGAAACAGAAGCAGTTAGTCCAACAAATACATCACATGTACATGTAGTACAACAACTACATGTGGTACAACAACTAATTACATTGCCAAGCATAGCCCTTGCTGGTTCCGATACATTCATCTTCTTCCAATACCTAGTATCTCCAGTCCTGCAATATTTTTCAGCACATCATTATCTTCCACTATGATTATTAAACACAGAGGCTTGTATTCAAGGTAGCGCTAAGCAGATCATTCTGTCAGCTCAAGGATTCCTCCTTGCGCAACAGAACAATCTCCCCCTATTCCTGCTTATCCCCCCCACTCACCCTATAAGCCTCCTGAAAATCTGCTCTGGAAGGTTGAGGAATCCCCTGAAATAGCATGGAGGGTGATACAGGGGACTGCAGAGAAGAGGGAAAATCCACAAAAATTAACACTACCATTGTATTAGCAGGAATCTCTGCCTGATATGGATTAGTGTAAAAATGGAGAGAGGAAAAGCAAAATATAGGAATATAAATGCACAACAGTCTACTCCGGGATATTTAAAGTGAGTAGAAGGTAACTTAGGATCTTTTCCTTGTCATGCACACTTCAAAGGCCATACTACCCACCCTACTTCCCATAAACATCCCCACTTCTCACAGAAGATAGCTATTATAAATAGCTGTATAAATAATCCAATTAATTATATTTGATTAACAATGCTGATACATATGTATGTTTCTCTCTGAGCTTCAAACTCTGAGCTGTAGAGCAGTATGCCAAGTTCAAGTAACATCGCAAATTCTCAGCTACAATGGTAATTTTTAAAAAACATAGGATGCAAGTAGTTTACAGTATCAGTATCAAAATTACTCTCACCATACAATTGAGACTGCACCACTAAAGGCAGAAGACTGAATTGATACCGCAATATGTGCTACCATATTTCCCCAAAAGCAATGTATTGTGGAAGAAAAGGCTTTTTCCTGTCTCTGTGGCTCATACTGCTTATTACACAAGGATTAGTGCTTCATTCAAGCCATTCACTTGATATAAAAAATAGGCCTATTTAAACGGTTGCCAAGGTTTTTAAAACTTTCAACAGAAGGAAAGGACCATAACTCAGTGGTAGAGCATGCACAAGGTCACAAGCTAAATCCGTGGCATCTCCAGGTAGGGCTGAGAAGGTCCCCTGCATGAAACTCTGGAGAGCCTTTGTATGTCAGTGCAGACAATACTGAACTAGAAAGCCCAATACTCTCAGTACAAGGCTGCTGCCTACATTCCTGTTCTTAATGCTAAAATGCTTCTACCCAAAACAACTGGATCACTATTCTTTTGAAACAGATCATTTCAGGACTGAAGTTTCAAATTTATACATCTACCACAAACAAAAGTGTTAAATTCACTCCTTTATCTTTTCCCTAAAGAGTCAAAGTTTTCTCCCTACTCTTGTGACTAGATGCAGGCAGTTACCAAATGGGTCCCACTAATGGATCGTGAAAGTCAGAGGATGGGCTATTAGATTGACAGCAGCAGACATAACAGGAAAGAAATTAGTTTTACTTTTTAGTAAG
This sequence comes from Rhineura floridana, assembly GCF_030035675.1. NCBI lineage: Eukaryota > Metazoa > Chordata > Lepidosauria > Squamata > Rhineuridae > Rhineura > Rhineura floridana. The sequence continues at coordinate 248,241,688 of NC_084480.1, forward strand.
ATGCTGGAACTAAATCTGTGTAGATAAATATAATTTAATTGCCAGGGAAAAGAGAAACCACAGCATAATTAGAAAATTCAAGTTTCTGAAACTTGCAACAATTCAGCAGATGCCAACCATTTTAAATGGGAGAAATCTAGCTTAGGATAAACATTTTTAAAACATAAGTTTTACTTGACTTACATTGGTATAACCATGGAATAAATGCATCTTTATGCTTAGGGAAAAGCATATCTTGATCCAATTTTCAGAAAACTATGGCATCTAAGAACAATTAATAAGGAGGCTATGATTTTCATGGCTGTCAAAGATGTTATATTTAGAAAAACATATACATAGAAGTGTTAAAACAACTATCCTTTCAAATGTTAATAGAATGTTTTAAGAACATTCATAGTTTAAGGTTTTCCCAGAGTACCTGGTTGAAGAAAGGGCTTTTTTTTATTTGCCTCAAGAAGGTTACAAAGTAAAACATAGAAAAGGTGTAAAGGAAAGGAATATTTTATCTATTTTCATATTTAGATTTGGGGCTATTTTTAAAAAGCCCCAGTCTGTACATTTCTCCCACACTTCCCTCAACTGTATAATACTTCAACTCCTGTTTTGTACTATTTGTATTTTTGAACTCTAGATATAGGAAAGATTTCAGCTAGTTGCAAGTTGTGATAGGCAAACTCCTGCTAGTCAGACTTGGAATTGGGCTTTAAAAACTGTTTCCCCCAAACCCAGGAAGTATCTCGGATCACAAACAACTCCTTCCCACTCATCTGTCTATATTCCCCTCTGCCAAAACCTTCACTTAAACTGCTGTTCAAGCAACAGCAGGCAAAGGTAGAGAGGTCTAGCATTCATACCAGACCCAAGAAGCACTGCATGGTACAGTACACTTTCAACACAAGAAAAACCACATTTCCCAGCACAACTCACATCCAGCATGCAACAGCATGTCAGGCATCAGGAAGGAAAGAGACAGCCTTCACCCTCCATTCCCTGCCAGAGCAGCAAAAACATTTAGAAGGCGGGAGGCAGGGATGAGTGGACAGGCTAAATTCCTCTCCAGCTCAGAATGTAAGTGGAACATTACAGGCCCACCTAGGTTAGCTTGCCAAGCTATACTTGGATAAAGTTCAAATTCATTATGAATGACAAAGGCAGCCAAACTGGTGCTCTTCAGATTTTTGGACTATAGTTCCTATCAGCCCAAGCCAGTATGACCAAAGGTCAGGTATGATGGGCGTTGTAGTCCAACAACATCCGGAGGGCACCATTTTTGGTACCTTGAATTACAAGGAGGCCAGGCACCAACAGTTAACCAAGTCAGGCACTGGCAAAGGACCCCAGGGCTAAGAAGGGCCCCTACCAGCCCAACCTGCTGCACACTGGATCTAGGTGATGATGCGCAGGCATAAAGATGTAAAATTTCCAGAAATTTTGAAGCCATGGAAAAAAACTGGTTTCTTTCCGTGAAAATTGAAAAAATGCAGTATTAGCACTTTTTATAGATTGAAAGTCGCTTTGTAATTAATCATCAAATGTAATTATGTACAAGTGGTTTGGCATAAAATCATCACATCTGGTATATTAAAAGTACATTTTATTCAAACAATTATTACAAACTGAATTTACTTTTTTACTTTTTTAATTTTTTTTTGTAAAAAATGGATCTACAAGATCCTGAACTGTAAGGAACACCTGAACTGTAAGGAACCTCTTTTGTTCTGCCAGTTTATGAGGAGCAGGCAAAAAACAATTTTAAAAAACCCAGAAGAAACCATCAACATTAATAACAAAGAAAATTATTTATGTCTCTGCTAGTCCTCCGCAGTGTCAAGCAGACATAAAGCATCCATTCCCATAAAAAGAAATGAGGGGAAAAAAAGGGGGGGGGCAAGATTCAATGAACATTTTATTCTTCATGCTAAAATAAAACATTCCATAATCCATTAAGAACATAAGAAGAGCCTGCTGGATCAGGCCAGTGGCCGTTCTAGTCCAGCATCCTGTTCTCACAGTGGCCAACCAGATGCCTGGGGGAAGCCCATTTTTTCTTCATTTTTTCAATTTTCTGGAAATAACAAACAAAAAAGGCTTCAGAAAAAATCATTTCCCCCTGAATTTATCCAGTTTTTTTCCAGGCCCTCACATCTCTACGCAGGTACTATTTTGCTTGGGAGCCAAACTCAGCTCTTATCTACAACAGCTGGCTAGGCACTTACTTCCACCTCTCTGCCTCATGAGGGAGCCTCTCAAGAAAGGGAAAAGGGCTCCTTCTAAGACCCAGGCACTGTGGCCAAGAAGGCTAGGCGCCCAATTTGCCACAGCAACCGGAAAGCATTTTAAAACAGATTTTTGTTCAGCTTTAAACATTTTAAAAGTTTTTCTAGTCACTTCAGCAAACAATGGCAAAGGCATTCTCCTGTCCACCTCACCCAGAATGCCTGGATCTGAATAAGGGCCTTTGGTCTTCTCTCAAACCCGAGGTGCCAAAGAAGTTGCCTTCACTGGTGCCACTATACCACGGTGAAGATTTAAAAAAGAAGGAGCAGCAGGGGATTGGAGAAGGAGGGTGCTGTACCATACTACAAAGAGGAGGATGGGGGCAGGGGGGCATCAGTGATAGGAGGAGAGCCATTAGCTAGAACATGCTGCTGCCTTCCTCAAGTATGCCACTGGCCCTGATTACAATATGGAAATTCTGGTTTTATTTTACCCATTCACACTGCTCTTCACTTTTACACATGTGGCTCTGGAGAAAGCAACCACATAGACAGCTTCTCCCTACTGGCCCTCTCAAAATATTACAGTGACCTTTGATACTGTTAACTAAAATGTTAGTGATTTATTAGCAAAAACTAGAAGGGAGGTCACAGAAGATGGTGATGTCTGTTGCTTAACACTTCTTGAACACTGCCTATGGGGTCCCTCAGGCCTCCATCTCTTTTCCTTTTGTACTAAATCTAAATATAGGAGGATGCTAGTCAAGAACAAAGAGACACATTTCAATGACTCAACTGTGTCCTTTTCATTCAGTCTGGGCCTGCAGCTTCTGACTATAGCATGGGTGACCAATTTGGGTGAAATAAATAGTGGTAATAGTTGAGTCCAAAGAGACTGTGCTGGTAGTTAAGCCCAGTGAGTCACTTCAGCTCTCAGATTTCAAATGCATCTAGGTCCACTTCTGCATTTGGGTGCTTAAGATTACAAAAGCAGCCAAGAGCGCTTTTTACCAACTCTGCCAGGTAAAAAGGCTGCTGTCTTTTCTGCCACATGCAGCTCAAGCCACAATCATTCAAGCCTTTGTCATCTCAACTACCATAATGGACTCATTTAGGGCCTCAAGAGCTTCTGCAGGTGCCTCTGTGACAAGGGTGGTTTATTGAATGTACATTATATGACTACTCTCGAAAACACACTGAATTCCTAAAATCTTTTGGGCATAATTCATTGAGTGTGCTGAGTTTTGCTCAACCAAGCAGATTAGACCCCACACAGGGAATAGCATCCTGTGCTGTGTTTTGCTGAAGCCTCGCTGAAAATATCCTCTAAACCAGCCTTCCCCAGCCAGGTGCCCTTTATGTTTTGGACAATTCCCCATCAGCAATTCCAACATTGCTAATGTGCTGCAATTATGGAAGTTAGAGCCCAGAACATATGGAGGGCACCAGTCTTAATACTTGCTCTCCCAACTGACTTCCTTCTGACACCTAAAGCCTAAACATCTTCCAGAGGTGTTTTACAATTGTTTGTGGATGATTAGAGATGTTTTAGCGATTATGAAAAAAGAAATTGTGCGAAATTTTAAACTTCATTTTTTCTGTTGGTATATAGTTTTTATTATGATGTCACCTGATCTGAGCCACAGTGCAGATAAGAAATATTTTTCTAAAAAAATCTCAGTCTTCCATTTAGGCAGCCATTCTAACAACGAACAGAATCCCCTCTCTTGTTCTTTGTCATTGGGCAAACATTCTATGGTACATTTATAGAATTATTGCTTTGCAATGACAAAAAAAAAATGCATTTATTCTACCTACTAAATTACCTGTCTTAACACTCAAGCAGCCCTCATTCATGACTTTGCAATGTTATATTTTGAAATGTTTGAGATGAGATGCTGTATAAGGATGGGGCACAGCTCTAACACATTATAAGTGGCATTTTCAGTCAAGCAAACAGTAGGTTATGTTTCAGTGTCATATTCATTCAGGTGCATTACATGGGTTGGCTCCAAAGAACCATGAGTGGAAGGAAAACAGCTGTTAATGCTGGCAGAAGAAGCTGTATTAGAGTTCATGTAATGCTATGCTAAATAGGTTCCACGGCAGTTCTCATGCTTCCACTTGCAAGAGAGGTTACACAACTTCTTAGGCAACCAAAATTAACACCTTTGAATTTTGCCTTCCCGTTCTCATGAAACATCCCAGCATGAGATGCCAAACTACATCTGAAAAGGGCAACCAAAACCATCAAGGGAACAGAGCAACTGCCCTATGAGAAAATATTACAATATATGGGCTTATTTAGTTTAAAGAAAAAGCAAGAAAGAGGGGACATGATAGAGGTGTATGAAATGGTGTAGAGAAAGTGGATAGAGCAAACTTTTTGTCTCTCTTCCATAACCCTAGCACTCAGAGACATTAAATGAAGCTAAACGTTGGGAGCTTCAGGACAGACAAAATAACGTACTTCTTCACATAGCACATAGTTAAAGCTCCCACAAGACAGTGATGGCCACCGACTTGGATTTTAAAAGAGGATTAGACAAATTCATGGAGGATAAAACTACCAATGGCTACTAACCATGATGGCTATGTTCTACCTTCACTGTCAGAGGCAGTATGCCTCTGAATGCCAGTTGCTGGGAATCACAGGTGGGGAGAGCGCTGTTGCACTCAGGTCCAGCTTGCAGGCTTTCCATGGGCATCTGGTTGGCCGCTGTGAGAATAGAATGCTGGACTAGATGGGCCTAGTCTTTGCTATGGTCTTATGGAAGACAGCTAGGGCATGCAGAAGAACATCTTTGCATACAACTCAACAGGTTTTATCAGCAATGCTCATATACCTCGAAACAATTTATTTCATGGAAAACAATACTTTGAGTTAATATTTTAGGAAAAGATGCATAAAAATATTTTAATAAAAACAGAGTATATTACTGTATTTGTATTCATATTCATAGAGCTGGGTAAGCTGTGTTAAGGTGGCCAAGGGACAACCTAATTGTGACAAATTACAGTATGGCCCCACTCATATGGCAGGTTAGGTTCCAGACCCACGCTGAAAAGCAAAAACTGCTGAAAAGCAGATCAGCTGTAGCATGGGGGTCTGGAACCTGGCGCTGGAGGAGAAGGTCAGCTGTAGCATGCTCCAGCTGATCTTCCCCTCCTCTGGTGAGATCAGCTGGAGCGCAGGGAGCTCCAGCCCCTGCTCCAGCTGATTGCCCTGCTGGCGCCATATTAGCGGAACGCTGAGAAGCGGGGCGCCGACAAGCGGGGCCCTACTGTACACAAATAATGCAAGTGATAGGTATGAGATTCTATTTTAGCATTATACCACATACAGAGAAGCATGAGGCAGAGGAATACATATGCTTATTACAAGTGCAAGAAGCCATTCAGAAACATTAAACTAATAATATTTGTTACTAAAATTTGATCAAGTACATTTTTATTTATCAGACATTACACACTATTGTCTTTACAAGGTACTTACTGGTGGCAGTATGGATTGCATATTTTGATTGGAGTCTGCTATTGTGGCTAGGTAGACCAAGTTTGTATGCAACAACTGCTGATACCTATAAAAAAACCAGTATGTTTACAATGTATGGTTAAAGATTCTCATGTGCCCACTGTAGACTGTGCATTGGTCTAACCTTAAAGATAGCTCACAAATAGCAACTGGTGCAGAACGATCAAATTCTGGCCTGTATACACTGGTTTCCATTTTGTTTTAGAGCCCATTTCAAGGTGCTGGTTTTGACATTTTAAAGCTCTTAAAAATGTTGCTCCAATGTACCCTAAGGAAAGCCTTCTCACATAGGTACCTTCCTATGTAGAAGGTTGGTATCAAGTGAAGCCTGCTTGTTTTTCACCTTTTATCCGGACAAGACTGTAATGGACACATTACAGGACCTTTTCCTCTGTGGCACCCATCTTCTAGAATTCCTTTTCAAAGGCAACTTAAGGTAGTCCCTCCCTAGATGCAACTACCTGTTGCAGATGGTCTGTCCTATTTTCTTCCAAGTCTGCCAATCTTTAAGGTCATGTTGGTGGAATATTGTCTTAACTTGCCTATTTAGTATTTTACCAGCCTTAACAGCATGAATGCCATAGAACAGTTATACTGACAAGCTCATTGCCCTGAAGTAAATATTACTTGTGCCAACTAAGTTATAGACAGTAATGCTACAGTGCCTTGCAAAAGTAATTAGACACCTGACCAATGCTCTCATATTACTGAATTACAAATGGTACATTGTAATTTTGTTCTGTATGATATTTTATTTGAAACACTGAAACTCAAAATCAATTATTGTAAGGTGACATTGGTTTTATGTTGGGAAATGTTTGTAAGAAACATCAAAAACTGAAACATGTTGCTTGCGTAAGTATTCAACCTCCACACATTAATATTTGGTTGAGCCACCTTTCACTGCAATAACAGCTTTAAGTCTTTTGGGGTAGGTATGTACCAGCTTTGCACACAGTGTCGGAGGGATTTGGGCCCATTCTTCTCGGCAGATTCGCTCCAGGTTGTTCAGGTTGGTTGGACGTCACTTGTGGACCACAATTTTCAAAGAGCACCACAGATTCTCAATGATATTGAGATCAGGACTTTGACTGGGCCCCTGTAGGACATTCACCTTTTTATTCTTGAGCCACTCCAATGTTGCTTTGGCCTTGTGCTTGGGATCACTGTCCTGCTGAAAAGTGAATTTCCTCAGTTTTTTAGTGGACTGAAGCAGGTTTCCTTGCAGTGTTTCCCTGTATTTTGCTCCATCCATTTTTCCTTTGATTTTAACAAGATGCCCAGTCCCTGCTGATGAAAAGCATCCCCACAGTATGATGCCGCCACCACCATACTTCACTGCAGAGATGGTACATCTTGAGGCATGGGCTGTGTTAGGTTTGCACCACACAGTACTTCGCGTTTTGGACAAAAAGCTCTATCTTGGTCTCATCTGACCACAAAACCTTTTCCCACATTGCAGCTGGGGCACTCTCATGCTTTCTGGCAAACTCCAGGCCTGCTTTCAGAGGGTACTTTTTGAGTAACGGCTTCTTTCTTGCCACCCTCCCATACAGGCCAGTGTTATGCAGAGCTGATAGGGTTGAGTGATGCACCATGACTCCACTCCCAACCACTGAACTCTGTAGTTCCTTCAAAGTGATTGTTGGCCTCTCTGTGGCTTCTCTCACAAGTCTCCTTCTTGTTTGAGCACTGAGTTTTGAAGAATGGCTTTTTCTTGGCAGTGCCTGGGTGGTGTGATGCAGCTTCCTCTTCCTGATTATTGATCCAACTGTGCTCACTGGGATATCCAAACACTTGGATATTATTTTGTACCCTTTTCCTAATCTATGCATTTGTATTACATTATCTCTCACTTCTGATGAATGCTCTTTGGTCTTCATTTTCCTTCAGGTCCACAGCCTGACCAATAATCCTTCAACAGTGGGGGTTTTATCCAGACAATATGACAGCAGCTTTAATGGTTCACAAGTGGAGGCCAATAGTAAGGTAATTGTGTCCTCAATAGGGCAATTTCTCTCATCTATGTAAACTGGGAGTTTCCACAGCAGAGGGGTTGAATACTTATGCAAGCCACGTTTCAGTTTTTTATGTTTCCTACAGATATTTCCCAACATAAAACCAATGTCACCTTACAATAATTGATTTTGAGTTTCAGAGTTTCAAAATAAAATATCACACAGAATGAAATTACAATGTACCATTTGTAATTCAGTAATATGAGAGCATTGGTCAGGGGTCTGATTACTTTTGCAAGGCACTGTATATAACCAGACAACTATGTAGATTTCTCCTTCATTTTGTGCACCTGAAAGACCTGCTCCACATGCACAACATATCCTTTTGGAGCACGGTGAAAGTCATGGCAAGAGCGAACATACAATTACATTCAGATAACTAACTTACTGTGAACATTCTGAAGTTTTGCCTTTGTTCTGGTAGTCCATTATACACTGAATAAGATGGTTGTTCTCATCCAACATCTGTAATAATAAAACAGTTTCCCAGATTCCAATGAGGTGTGCACTGAATTCTATTCTGCCCAATCTCTGCTCTTCCCCCCCCCTTTTTTTGAAAATTTAGCACAATTTCCTTCTTTTATTGTTGCTGCCTATCATAGCAACAGGGTCACTGATCCCAACTGGTGTTGTATCTTGTATTTTCAATCCAGATCATGAATTTTGCCAATTCCTCCTGTGGAATTTTGAGTAAACCTCATTACTATCTATCATAGTTTGTTGTACTTTTTCCTCAGTGTAGAAGAAGGGGTCAGAGGGGTATACAAGTGTTTCCCTTTTACATCACAAGCTACATCATAATCTCGTTTGGACTACTGTAATGCGCTCTACGTGGGGATACCCTTGAAAACTGTCCGGAAATTACAACTGATACAAAATGCGGCGGCTCGACTACTTACGAATAGTCGCCGCCGAGATCACATCACACCAGTGTTGTTCGACCTACACTGGCTACCAGTTGTTTTCCGAGCCCAATTCAAGGTGTTGGTATTGACCTTTAAATCCCTACACGGTTCCGGCCCAGTTTATCTCACGGAGCGCCTTCAACGCCACCAATTATGCCGCCCGACAAGATCGGCCACACAGGGCCTTCTCTCAATCCCGCCAACAAAAACAGCCAGATTGGCGGGTACAAGAGAGAGGGCATTCTCAGTGGCGGCCCCCACTCTTTGGAACTCCCTCCCACAAGATCTCTGGCACGCCTCTTATTTATTTTATTTATTTATTTATTAAATTTATATACCGCCCGACTAGCAATAGCTCTCTGGGCGGTGAACATAAAACTCTTCTTTAAATGTGTTTCGGAAAGCCTTAAAGACCTGGCTCTTTCAGCAGGCCTTCGGGGTATCTGGGGAGGGTTAATTGTTATAACTGAAATGCCTCCTGCCCAGTTTTAATATTGTTGCTGCAGATGTGTTGTTTTTATATTGTATTACTGTATTTTATCAATTGTATTTTAACAATTTTGTAAGTCGCCTAGAGTGGCCATTGGCCAGATAGGCGACGAAGAAATTAAATTTATTATTATTATTATTATTATTATTATTATTAAGCATACTGACTTAGAACTAATTATATTGAAAGCAACATAGCTTCCTTCAAGGTAAATGTATTTATTTATATAAGTTGAGAAATAGTATTAAGTATGTCAGAATTGGACAAGTCAGTCCAAAATTCAAACCTTTGCTTAAATAAGTGGGGGCAATTCTTCTTTTGAAAGAAGTACAATGGTTGGACACTTTAATTTTCTACTCTTAGGCAGATTATTTCATTTCCTTTTCCCTCTGTTCCTTCTCTACAGTTATTATTTGCACTAAGGCAATAAAAATCAGTAATTGCTGTTTTCATGGAATGTCAATTAGAGACTTGACACTTCTTTTTTCCATTCTTATGTCACCACTATGAAGACCACAACACTTTTTTTTAGTCTCTACTAAAGGTATTTCTATTACTTAAGTTAATTAAAAACATCAAATACTTGGTTCTACTCTTATGAAGTAAGCTAAGAGACATGTATTCAACATAAAATTGTGTAGTTCACATGAATAACTTTTTATATAGACAGAATCAACATGTACACAATGCTTTGAATACTCTGTGTCACATAAATGATCTTACTGGAATCCTTGTTGTTATATGTCTTCAAGTCAATTACGACTTATGGCGACCCTATGAATGGGTTTTCATGGTAAGAGGTATTCAGGGGCGGTTTACCATTGCCTTCCTCTAAGCCTACGCACCTGGTATTCCTAGGTGGTCTCTCATCCAAGTACTAACCAGGCCTGAGCCTGCTTAGCTTCCAAGATCAGACGAGATCGTGCGTGTTCAAGGTAGTATGGCCGTAGGCACTGGAATCCTTAGGCCTTATTATCCTTAATAATAAGTCAGTATTATTAATTTCGTATTGTAGATGGGGGAAGAGATGACTTAAAACAAGACAGTGTGGTTTGTCCAGTCCACTACACCAGTCTTAGTCACCAGAAAAGTCCAGAAAGTAGTGTAACTTCTAGATCAGTTATTTAGAAACAGCCCTAGAACAAAACCATTGGCTTCAATGAATCAGTTGTGAAAACTGTAGCCTTGATATCTGCAAAAGGATGCAGACCATCACACTCTTAGTTAACTACCACTTCCAAGAACTAAGCAACATCAGAAACATCTAGATGCTTCCCATAGTAGTCTTTCCAGTTATGCAAGTGTTTCCACAATCAAGTTTTACAAGCTTTTCAGCAGTAATTCTCCATTACAAAGGTGTTAACTTTACAACCCCAAACTCTTTTAACCTCCTATCTACACCAACTAGCTGATTAATGTTAGAGTGACAATAGTGTGTGCAATGCTTTCTGCCCTTCCTCATTATCCATCATGGGGGTGTATGGACAGGATGGCGGGAAGGAATCGTTTATAATTAGGACAGCACTGATACTTTCACATGCATATAGCAAGATTTTCCATAACTTTTTACTTTGGTCCCCCTACAACTATTAATTTTTATTTTATTTATTATTACATTTACACACCTTTTCTCCAAAGAATTCAAGGTGTCATACAAACATAATTCTCCTGTCCTGAGTTTATCCTCACAACAACCCTGTGTGAGCTTCATGGTTCAATAGGGACTACTTCCTCTTCACCCCTCATATAATCCACTTATACTGTATCTACTCTTCCCTCCACCCCCACCCCCACCCCCACCCCCACTGGATGGGTATGTTATGGGACTGCTATTTATGTGTCCCGATTTTTAACACATCCAAAACTAAGCATGCCCTTATTGCTAGTACTACTCCTATTTAAAGTAGAAAGGTGGTGCAGCTCAGGGAGCGATGAACTCACTGGATGATTCAAGCCACCCAAATATCTCCACCAGTCTGTTCCTATGGGAAGTCCCAATAACGGCCTACCTTACAGGGCTGCTACAAGTGCAACCCTAAACAAGCCTATCGGGGTAGTGGTGGAAAGAAAAGAGAAGCACTGTATTCAAACACTAAGTACTGTTTTTATAATAATAATGTGGTTCTCATATTAACAACCCACGCACGAATTGGGGTTAGGGCCGTTACAATGACACGACTGGACGATAACTCCCTTGTCCCCACGCCCTAATGTACTAAGGGGGAGTGCATGAGGGAGGGAAGCCGACGAGACCCGAGCCACACCAGCCTTCCCTTCCCCGGGCTTGGCGACCTCCCCGTACTAGGCCCCAAAGCCCACCTTCTGGATGGCAGCCGGCGTTATCTCGCCCTTTCCACGCTGCCTGGGGGCTGCGAAGGCCACCGACATCTTGGTCCCCGCGTAAAAACGACTCAACAGCACCGCGACTTTCCCCTCCTTTCTCCCCAGCCTCGGAGGAGGAGGAGGCGGCGACGGCAAAGGTCTGAGAAGAACAGGGAATTTGGAGGAGGAAGCGGTTACCCGTTGGACCAACCCATTCCCATTTTTTTAAAGGGGCGGGATGAGAGATGTCCGCCTCACCAAGCGAAACTGAGCGCCAGCGAGCCCAGGCAGCGTCATATTATTTTCTTTCGCTTTATGAGTGTTTTTGTTTCAAACGAAACTCGCCTTGGCCTTCAATGTCCGAAATGTACCAAGTGAGAACGTTAAAACACACCCCTTTCTATGATAATGGTATGTTCCTACCCGACCTTCTTCGAGCGACAACAAATATTACAGCCCGAGAGGAGGCGGAGATCGAGAGAGAAGTTCGCTGTTGGTATTTCTTTTTCCCTGGTTGGTCCAGCTCCTTCTGCTCCGCGGTTCGAGACAGGCTGGTGTTTCTTTGTGGGTTGCAAAGGAGCAAAGCGAGTTTCGCGCTCCTGTGGCAAAGCAGCACTAGCTAAGTGAAATCCTTAACCTAATTTCGAGTAGAGTCTTTGCTGCACGCTTCAGTGGATTTAAGGGCTTCTCCTTGGCTTTAAAGGGTGAGAGCTTCTTAAAAAAAAAAAAAAGCTTGCGTGCAGAGGTCTGCCATGCTGCAAACATACATCAGCGCAAGTCAGGGTTGCCAACTTTTATTTTGGTAGACGTCCAGTGTCTTTGACTGCTGCTCGCCAAGTCAGCAATTGAAGCTTTTGCCATCAATTGAATCTAAGTGCTGAGACAAAGCGCCGTCTGCTGAACTTTTTCTTCTCATACCCCTAACGTGGCCAAATATTTTCTGACAGGGGGTCCTGTGTCTTTTAAAACTCGCTGACACGTAGAAAATGAGGTGAAGCTTTTTCTGGCATGGAATTGCAATTGTAGTGAAAACTTAAGCAAATTTCTATCAACAAGGGAGCTGTTAAAGGAAATGGCTCCCCCAGAATAAATAAAAAACACGGTTGTATACAACTAGTCCTACCAAGAATAGAGTCATTGAAACTAATGATCCTAACTTAGTTGTGTCTATTAATTTCAATGGGTCTACTCTGAGTAGGTCCAGTATTGAATACCACCCTTAAATCTCACTTGTTCTTTCAGCAGCTTACAAGGATATCCTTATTCAGGATCCAGTCAGGCTTGCATACACTTCATTTGAACTGGAGCTATAGCATCAAGTGATTCTCCCAGGCTTTATAGTTGTCTTCCTTGATAGAGAGAGGCCAAGACATTTTGGTGCCAGTGATGGAAACCACTCCGAAACGATAAAAATATAACTGACAGTGTGCTACCTTTTAACTGCAGATAGTGTAGCCAACTACAGGGGAAGCAGGGGAGAATGGCTTGCTCTTATGCCTTTCACACCGGCTTGATGAGCACAAATCAGCAGGTGGAGTTTTTCACAGACAAATTCAGAGTGGACAAGGAAACACTTTTGCAGAGTGGTATCTTACCACACCTACCCAGATTTGGAAAGGCAGAGACTGGCATGATCCTGCACAAAAAGATAACTGAGTATGCTTTACAAATTGTAGAGGGAAGGATTACTCTATTATATGGTGCGGTGCCAGTGCCACAAGTGAAATTTCTCAGATGATTTTCTTAACTGCAAGGGCCCGATTTACAAGTTGGTAACCCAAACTTTGCATCTTTCAGTAAGCTGCCTTGCCAGGCCTAATGGAGAATCAGCCCTGTTTAAAGAACTCTAGAACAAACAACTTGCTTACAGTGCTAATTTTTGTAGGTTTTCTGCTTGTCCTACCTGATTGTTTTCCATTGGTAGCTCATTAGACAGCTTAGAAACAAAAAGGAATGGGGGCGTATGATTCTTGCACTTCCGCTTGCACCAGGCAGCAAAAGTAGAATTTTATAAAAGAGCAAAAATAATTAAGCAATGAGTTTTGACAAATGGCAGGGTAAAAATTAGGAGACAGAAAAATTCTCCATTCCTCAGAACAATCTAGTTGGAGTACTTACTCTATTTATTTATTATTTATTAAATTTATATCCCACCCTTCCTCCTAGAAGGAGCCCAGGGTGGCATACAAAAACACTAAAACACCTTTTATTTATTTATTTATTTATTTATTTATTATTTATTAGATTTATATCCCACCCTTTCTCCCAATAGGAGCCTTAAAAACAAAAGAACTTAAAACATATTAAAACAAAGCATCTTTAAAAACATCTTTTTAAAAAAAAATCTTTAAAAACATCTTTTTTTAAAAAAAGTATTAAAAACATCTAAAGTAATTCCGGCACAGACACAGACTGGGATAAGGTCTCTACTTGAAAGGCTTGTTGAAAGAGGAAGGTTTTCAGTAGGTGCCAAAAAGATAACAGAGACGGCACCTGTCTAATATTTAAGGGGAGGGAATTCCACAGGGTAGGTGCCACAACACTGAAGGCCTGCTTCTATGTTCTGCAGAACAGACCTCCTGATAAGATGGTATTTGCAGGAGGCCCTCACCTGCAGAGCGCAGTGCTTGACTGGGTATATAAGAGGTAAGACTATATTTCAGGTTTCCTGGTCCCAAGCTGCATAGGACTTTGTACACCAAAACTAGAACCTTTAACTTGGCCTGGTAGGTAACGAATACTCCCACTGAGTATTCAGTTATCAATTCTGCAAATATACTCCTGTGTTTTCACTGCACTTACTTATTAATATTATTACAGCTAGCCTTATAAACGGCACATTGCAGCAGTCTGACCTCAGAACTATAAAGATATGCATGATGGTTTTTTAGTTCAAATTAGAGGGAAGAAAAAGTGGCAGCCCACATAGAGAAACCCAATGCAAAGGAGGATGTGGCTCCTGTATTGTGTGATTAAACTGCTGTCACCACTGCATGATGAGATGAACCAGTTGAAATTCCCTCTTCTAAAGATACAGAAGCTGTGTCTTCCTTTGTACCTGGTGACTTGCAGCCTCCTTGCTGGGTCTACATAGTTGCACTATTGTCCTCCACTGCAATCTAAGCATTAAAATGAAGCAATAAGCTCCACTAGCATTCCAAAGCTGCGAGTCCATCGAATTCATTATGGAAATCTGTATCTCCACAAGATGCAAGATTTGGACCATATGAACAAGAGAGCTGGGAGGCAGCAGTGCAAGACATTGTTTTAAGTAATAGTTGTGGGTCTGATGGACATCCAGTCTTACCTTTTGGACACCCAGTGGACACAAATGGACACAAAATTTGATCAATTAACCAAGAACACAAATTCAGATTGGAAGTCACTGAAACACTGACTAGAGGTATGAAATTTTAGTCCATTGAATAGAAACAGTGGAACATAGGAGCATATTACACAATAATTCATAGGGCTATTACAAACCACCAGTCTTTCTGAAAAACTTAACAAAATCTCTCTCCCTGTACACTCTGATGTTTGGTTCTCTGTATCTTTTTTCTTTTCTTCATAAGAATTCTGCTACAGTAGGGTGTGGATCATAAGCAGCAGATTTTAATTTGCAGGCTAGTAAGTATTTTGCTAGGCAAGAAACGTGTGTAAATGCATTTGCAAGGCTGTATTCACTCTGTATGTGTGTTTGTTTGAACCACTTTCACCTCAAACCAAATGTCAGGGCTTGTACACAGTAGAGAGGCTTCCATGTCCAAGCCATTTGAAGGAAAAAATGGACACCCAGTAACAATTCCTTTAAAAAATGTTCTGCAGCAGTGTAGTGATAGTACTAATGCTGTGCATCTAGTCTGTACAATCTTGTCAGCAGCCTCAATATCGATTATGAATAGTAAACATTCAGAAAGGTACAGATAGGCATAAGTAACTAACTGCTGTCATTACCTTCTGTGATGTCCCTGCTAGAAACCAGAAAAATCATTCCGTTCTGATCACCCGAATGTCTGCTAGTTCCTACAGCTTTGTCATCTAGTTTTCATGGTCAATGGTATCACAGATTGCAGAAAGATGTAAGATAGTCAATAGGCTACAGTGTCTCCTATTGATCTTGAAGTAGAAACCACTGAGCAAAGCCACACAAGCACAGCCTCAGTGCCACAACCACACTGGTATATGTAAAGCAATTGAGCAACCACTTGCTCAACAACCTTCCCTTTAGGAATAACGTGACTGGAATCCAAATCCACATTGAAGTTTGTGACAAGCGGATAAATGACCATGACAATCTGGGGCATTACTGTTCCACTGGTGTTTGTTGTAGCAACATATAAACTGTGAAAGAAAAACATATCTCCAAACTCACAGTGGCCAAACAGTGTGTTGACTATATGCCGGAAGTATCTGAAATGCTTCAGGCTTTACACAGGTGTCACACCAAAATGCCTTTGCTGCGGCACAAAGTGGCTTTAAAGCTCTAAGAGCGTTTAGAGTTTAATACTACGCACACATACTTGGGAGTAAGTTCCACTGAAGATAGTGAGACTTATGAGTAAACATGGATCACATTGCTTGTTCTCTTTATTTCAAAGGGGCTTCCTCATGAATAAGAGTGTAATCCTGCACACACACACACACACACACCATATTGATAACTAAGGGAGTTATTATGGTGTGCAGTGTTCTCTGTTGGTAGAGAGTAGTACTGCTAGTGCAAGGCTTCTCAAATTTTCTACCTCCAGGACCCAGTTGAGATCACGGAAAAGTACTGAGACCCACTAGTGACAAAGTGATGACAGATGGAAGCAGAGAAATTTTGAAATTCTTTGCCACTGCTTTCACCTTGTGGAAAGGAGTTCCAAAGCTCAGCTTTTCTCAAGCTAAGTACAGACATTTGCTCAGGAGAAATTGTGAAAGCCTTTTAGGCAGACTTCGCTGATCCAGAGGTTAAGTGGAGAAGGCTTTTTCTTTTATATTTTCCCTTCATACTTCCACATGCATCTCAAAATATTTTTACCCATCTCCTGTAATTTCTTCTCCCGTTCTCCTTTCATACTCCCCCCCCCATACATGCACGTTTCTTGCATTCCTCCTCCCAGGTCCTTTTACATTCACTTTATCCTCCTCTAAAAGCTTCCTCTTTTATACCCCTTTTGATTTCCAGTATGTTTATTTTAATAACATTAACAACATTTTATCTCACTTCCTGATTTCCTTCCTCTGGCCCTTTCCCCTCAGGAGACCGACCAACCGACCTTTGCTCCCTCAAACTCCTCTGTCTCCTAGCCACCTTTATTCAGCATTCATGCAGTTGCTGGTGCAGTACTGGTCCAGCCAAAAGACTGTGGCACAGCTAGGGGGTGGGGCAAGCAGGTAAGGAGGCTCTGGGCAGGCTACCCACTGGTGAGTCCCAGTCCACTGTTTGAGAAACACTGCACTAGTGAGAGGGCTCTTGCCAGCAGCAGGTAGCCAGCAGAAAGCCCCAGAACAGGTCATTGTAGGGTGGGACACCAGCAGCTTTGAATCTGTTGGTCCTTGGGCTCCTCTAGCCTGATCAAAACCACAAGTCACAACCTTCTGCCCTCACAAGCACCCAGCCTGCATGATTCAGATGCAGGGATGGCTCTGCAGGTCTGCTCCACTATGTTGTTCCCTGAGTGAGGTATGGATTGCTGTTCCTGATTTTTGTCCTGCCCAGAGTCCTAGACATGAGACGGAGGTGAGGTTTGGTTTAATTCTCATTTTATTAGTGTGATGGTTACATCCAAAGCAGTGCGCTTCATAAATCTGTCTACTCTGACTCACTACTTTCCCTAACTAGTCTACCTAACCAGTCTCTGCAGCGTGTGGGGGGAGTTCTCAGCACTGGAGCCTGGGTGGGCACCTGCTTAAGTAGGGAAGGTCTTCGCCGGTAAACAACAGCTCCTCCAAAGTGTCACCCTCTGAAAGTCCCTCTTGCACCTTCTTGCGTGGGGTAAGGGGGGGCGAGCCTCTGACGGCCCATACGACAGTGGGGCTTTGCTAGGTGATGTCGCGACCTCAGGGAGCGGGAAGCTGGTTGGTGGGGAAGCGTTTGAAGTGCTGGGCAGGGATTCCTGCGTGGGTGGGGTTGGCATGCGCAAAGGGTCACTTCCCAACGGCTCAGGCAGGAAGCTCGCAGACAGGGTAGGACCTGCCTCGATGGGGGTGCTGGCCGAGGAAGTCTGTGGGTTGGCAGAGTCCCCCCTTCTTCAACGCCCCCAGGGACCTTGTCCTCATCTGACTCCTCTCCCTGATCTAACTCCTGTTGTCCCTGGGGTGCAACAATTTTCTTAAGATTAAGATCCCTGTTTCAAAAATTTCACAAACTGGGTACAATCCAGAAAGGCAGATAAACCTAACATCCTATTGAAATTAATGGGATGTAGATCTCAGTCCTAACAAATATCTTGGCTCATGAAAACAGCTTTGAGGAGTGATGTGATATAGCTTTTCTTATGATGCTGTTTTATTGCATTTAAGGGATTATCTGAACAGGGAAGATGCCCCAAGTTTATTCCATTTATTGGTTTATTTTGTCTTGCCTGGCTGTTTTGGTTTTGACATTTATGATTTGCATTGGAAATTGGGTAGAAAATTAAAAGTGTAGCACTTGAAATATGAGCCTCTGTGTCAGGATATAACGATGAAATACCAAGCAACACAGCACATTTGCAAATGTATTGGTGCCTGAGATATATATCAGTGTTGTACCTAACTTCCCTTAAGATTTAAATTCTGTCAAGGTTTTCTTTCCCTTTCTGTTCTTTTTTTTTTTTTACAGTTCTATGTATCAACTGGTGATTGGTGCAAGGTAACTCAGTGGATGTGTTTGAACATCACACTAAGCCAAGCCATGGCTTAGTGTGAACATGCTGGCTCCTAGCTGTCGTGAGCCCTGCTGGAGGGGGGTGGACTGATGAGACGAAGCAGAGGAGGACTTAGAATGGGAGAGTCAAGCTGGTGAAGGGCTGAGTGGGACCCAGAAGGTGCCCCAGCTCTGGACTTTGACAGTTCAACCCCAGCAGCTGTAGGTACCCCTGTGGAGAGTCAACCTGACCAGTTGGTTGTTTCCCAGCCTGCCGCTTTCCCTCTCCCCGCGTCACCCGCAGCCAGCCCTCCTCTCTCTGAGGGGGAAGACGGGACAGTGATGGGGGCTCTGCCTTCGCCTTTCACCAGGAGGTGAATGTAGCGGGAAATTCAACAGGCACAGCTGAGGTGGAGTCTTTGTCTGCATGTGTGCTCCCAACAGTGTCAGTTAGCACATGCAAGTAAGGTGCCCGCCCACCCTTACTTTAGCCGAGTGAGGGAGGGAGTAGTTGCTGAGTCAACAGGCTCATCCAGACGACTGTAAAATGTGTGACATGATCGCTTTGTGTTTTCATTATTTTTCGGTCATCCATGTGACGCTGCACGCTTTTGCGCATTTTCATGCGGTTAAATCCGCTCCTGAAATACCGCAAATCATGCCCTAGGATGAGCCCTAGGTCTTTCTGCTGCGAAGTTGTGCCTAGTTAGACCTAGGGCTCATCCAAACGGAGTGGGATAATCCATGTTTTCCATATCCGGTTCGTCATCTGACAGTCCTCAGTTTGCCTGTTTGCACGCTCTTTCCCAATAAAAAAACCCGCTTTTTTTGTGCTCACACATGCAGCGAGAGAACCCGTACCTCTTCTTGGTTTATCCCAGCTCTGCCCATAACACTCCCCCCTATCAGCCAATTGGTCCGAAAAAATATGACGTATGCTCCTCTCCCCATTTGCAACAAAGCACAACAAGGCGCATGTGCTTCAACGTACGAGTGCAAAAGTTTGAATTTCCTGATGGTTTGGTAGTAGTGGCTGTAATGGAGTTCCTTGTTGCTTACCACTCTGGAGCAGCGCCGGCTGGGGGGGTGTCTCCAGGTGCCCCTGACCATCCAGGGGGATTGTGGGCAGTGCAAGGGATCAGCGCTTGTAATTGCTGGGCAAATCCCCCGTAACCCTTGAGCTCATTCATTCAGCCCCAGACCGTTATGCGGCTTGGCGGCAGGAATGCTGCCTCTGAGGGAAGCAAACAGCCCTCCCCCCACGGGTGGCAGCTCTTGGCTCAGGAAAGGAAATGCAGGCAAACAGCCCCGCGTGCTGCTGTGTCAATCTGCGCTGAAGCGACCAGCACAGGCTTTGCTGTGTTCCCTCTGATAAAAGAAACATGCAAACCACTTATATGCCTATAATTCCTGTATTTTTGTTCGTTTGTATTTGCGATATTTTGCAAAACCAACTGTATGGTTTTCTACCTTTACGCATATTAACGTTTCTGGAGATACGCATGATTGCAATTCCACTTATTTCTCCAGAACAGCAAGTAACGATGTGTCATGTCTAGGAAGGTAGACCACCAGTCTCTATGGTTGCAGGTGGCTGAGACACTCTAGCAAACTACTTACATGCCAATAATTCCTGTGGTTTTTTTCTTGTATTTGCGATATTTCGCAAAAGCGACTGTATACTTTTCAGCTCAGCTGGACTGCAAAGAACCTGCAGGCTGTGGTTGAAATTGACAAGACTCAAAGAGAGTAGCCTTGCAGGCAGGAAAGCAAAATTGACTAAGGGTGCGTGAGTGTCTGTAATCCAAGAGGAAAGCCTCTATTTCTCTTCTCCCCCCCTCTCCCTCGACTCTGGATGCCTGGAAGCAAAGACCAATATGTTCAAGAAGGGCATTTGATGCAGGGGGGGTGAGGTGGAGGTTAGGCAAAGATAAATATTTTCTCCCTTGAAAAAGTTTACAAACAACCACAATTGCAGATCTCACCCTGAGCGGCTGCCCAGTTTGCAGGCTGGCTAAAAATTAACCGCTGTTGCTGCTTCTGTGGAAATGCGCTTTTCTGCATCTGCGCAGTAGAAGTCGCAGGGGGCCCCCCCAACACCACACCATTGCTCTGATAGGTTACTTTCCCCCCCCCCCGGCTTTCCCTGGACATTCGCGCACATGCACAACAATGGAAATACATGATTGACTGAGAATGAGGGAAGGGATATGGGGAACCGCCCAAGAACCGCCCATCAAACGCCCACAGCAGTAAAGTCCACAGTATTGCATCCGAGCGCCTGAAGGTACAGCGGATGATTCCCGGTTTAAAAAAGCAAATCGCATGATTTGCGGTATTGCAGGAGCGGATTTAACCGCGTGAAAATGCACAAAAGTGTGCGGTGTCATATGGACGACCGAAAAATAATGAAAACACAAAGCGATCATGTCACACATTTTACAGTCGTCTGGAGAGAAATTCTAAGTTCTGAACAAGCCATAGGTAGATTCATGAAGCACACTGAAATGAAACTTTCTCTTACTTCAATAAAAGAAAAAAACAGCTGTGTTTGAGTCTGAGTTCTTTGAGTTTGGGCAAGACACTAGCAGCCGTTTTGCTCTTCCCGGAACTTTTGAAATCAGTGTGGTGCAGCAAGTAAGCTAAGGTTTGGGCTAGTGGGTCATCTGAAACCAGGATTGTGGTTAAAGTCTTCCCTCCTTAACAACAATATGTATCCAAGGTTTGTCCTTTGGTTATAGGTCATAATTAAGGAGGAAAGACCTTAACCATGATCCCAGGTTTGGCTAACAGACTAAGCAAAAATTTGGCTTAGTAGCCATCCCATATTGTCTAGGGAGGAGCAAAGTGAATGCCAGCTCTGTGCTAGCCAGGATTTTTTGTACAGTCGTGGGGACCTGTAAACCAAGCCATTGAGTTTCATGACTGCAAAGGTAATTGAATCCAGGTCCCAGACCACTATACTTGCTTGCTTTCATGAGAGGAAATTCTACACCTTGCCAGAGTCTCTCCTCTTTTCTGTTATTATTTCAAACACCCCAGAGCTAACAATGGCTCAAGCTCAGCCAAGCCACTAACTCTAAAGTAAACCTGAATTCTCTTCATATGCTCCAATGAGACATCCCTTTAGATTGCTCTCATTTAAGACATTCCAAACGTCTTATGTGTGGTTCAGGGCAGGAACCCAGGCTGGTGCTCCTGCAACACAATGTTGAAGCATATCCTTGGGGGGGGTGTATGTGGGTGTTACTAGAGCTGCTATATACATACCATACCTTTCAAACACAGTCAAAGCACACACCCCCAAAGTATCAAGGGAACTGTAGTTTGTAAAGGGGCTGGAATTGTAGCTCTGTAAGGGGTAAACTATCATTCCCAGGATTTTTATTGGGGGTGTGTGTGCTTGGAATGTGCTTTAAAGATATGGTGTGTAGTACACATCCTGTGGCTCACCTGAGAGTGTTGAAAAAACAAAAGTTAAGAACAAAGACAGGAGCTGCTGATCCTGCACTAACTTGGGACTTACCTAATCAGCAACAATTATTTTATTGTTTTTAATTTATGAACATTTAAAAGTGCAACCAATCTGCATGCAAATCAATGGTATATGAAGCTTCTGAATGCCACTGAGTGCTTGATTTGGTCTGAAAGGAGTTCTGTGGGGGCAATTTATGTCATTTGACCTTTGCAGCAATCTGAGAGATATGGAGGATTTTTAACTGATCATCCGAACCAGCCTCAACCTCACCTTTGGCCTGAAAAATCAACAATGGACTACATTGAAGAGGTGCTGTCATCTATTCTCTCTCATCACAAGCTCTCCAACCTGCAATATGGTATAACAGTAAAGTACACAGTAGGGTTGTTTATGATGACTCTCAGCAAAACCTGCTATGTGGGGATAAAAGCAATGGATAACAATGCAGGGTGTGATATATACTGTCTGCCAGCAATGCCCTTCTGCCTTATACATAGGACAAACAGGGCAATATCTACACTTGAACACCTTAGGTCCACAATACCTTAAGGATCACCTGAGCCCTTATATTCCAGCCCTATTGCTGAGATCATCCAGAGGAGCATGGTTAGTTATGCCCCAGGTTAGAGACCTGATTGGCCTCAAATAGAAGTTGAGCAGTTAGTGTTGCCGGTCCTATGCTGTGGAACACTCTTCCAGTAGAGATTCAGCAGGCATCCTTGCTTTTGACTTTCAGGCATCCTTGCTTTTGACTTTCAGGCATCACTTGAAGACTTTTTTATGCCAACAGGCCTATGCAGTTGTTTTTTGAAAATTATTGAGTAGCCAGTCATTTTTATTTATTAATTAAATTAAATTAATTAATTAAATTTATACCCCGCCTTATGGCCAAAAGCCCCTCAAGGCGGCTTACAAAAGAAAAACAAACATAATACATCAATAAAATAATACAATTCTCAAAATTAAATAACAATTCTCAAAATTAGATAACAAATAACATTATTAAAAGTAAATTATTGAGCAAGTGTTACTTTAAATACTTGTATATACATGTCCACAAGCCAAGAACAAGAATAACTCTGGCAACTGTTTTCTTTGTTATCAGTCAAATTACTCGTCATTTTTATTGTCTTGTATTGCTTTTAAAATTATTTATGTTGCTCTACACCACCCTGATGTTTTGCAAGAGGGCAGTATATAAATACTTTTATAAATAAATAAATAAAAAGAATGAATGGACTCAAATCTGACATCAGAAATGGCAATATTCAAAAGACAGTGGGGGAACATCTCAGTCTTCCAGAACACTATATAAGTGACCTTAAGAGTGGTCATCCAGGAGCAAAGGAACTTTAAAGGGAGACTGCTGTGTGAAACTGCTGAACTGCAATACATTGAGAGGTTCAATGTTACCACTTAAGGAATGAACTGAGACAAAGGAATTGTTAGCACTTTTTTGTGTTAATTGGCTTACCGTGCCAGGATGTCTGAGTTATCAACGCAATTTCTTTCTCTGAATTTCCACTGTTTAATTATGGAATTATCCCTGACTGTACTTTTTCCTGCATTTAAGTTTCTCTGATCTCATTGTTTATAATTGCCCTCCCCCCCTTCCGAAAAAACAGGTATATATATCTCACATATCTGATGTAGTGGACTGCAGTCCAAAAAAGCTTATGCCATAATAAATTTCTTAGTCTTTAAGGATAATAAATCTGTTAGTTTTTAAGGTACCTCAAGACTTTTTGCCCATATTTCTAGGTGTTATATTCTCTCAGCTTCAACCCAACTTCATTCTACAATAGGGGTCTAACATAACTTACAGGAACTCTTCTTTTTTGCTGCTAACTTTTGGTTGTTTGTCTGAGGAGGACATACTGGTTCTCAATTCCGGCTACGTTAACATTTCTGCATTTATTTCTATGAGTGACTCTCACTTCCGATCCTGGGCACATAGCTTCTTACTGTGAACCAAGAAGTGACTTATCCAGACAATAAGATGATTCTCTCTGTACCCTTTTATATGCCAATGTCTCTGCATCTCCCTTTCCGGCATCTCCATTCTACCCATCCTTGCGACTGGGGACAGATGCATGGATTCATCTGGCTACATCTGTGCAAATCTAAGAGATTGAAATCTCTGGGACTTATGTTGTTAATGTGTTCCATTGATTTCAATGGGAACTAAGTTCAACAAACTGAGGATTGTTGTATCCAAGCTGCCATTATGCTTGTGCAACAGACTTCCACTTGTGTAACAGGATTTCCCCTTCCTCTCCTCTTCCCACATTCTCCCAAAATCTTATCCAGAAAGTCTCTTAATCTTCTGGAGCAGATGTTGAGAGGAGGGGGCTGGAGCGAAGAGGAGAGGATGAGAAAGTTCCATTGCACAATCAGAAATCTGCATGAGTGGGAAAGCAGCGTTGGGTACAGCCCTAAATCTGGTTCCAACTCAATGTGTTTGGAATGGTCTGGGACAAAGCATCATGGGCCAAATTAGGAATCAGCCAGCAACCCCTATAATATGTATTTGCTTTCTCTAGCTCAAAACATAAAATACTTGCTAATCATGTATAAGGTGCATATTAGGTTGTACAGTGTGGCAACAAACAAACCAACCCCTAGCATTTGTTTCAGCAAGACAAAATCTGCCAATACAGGTATGAATGATTGGTTAAATAGGACTAAACAAACTACACCTGTATAGAATGGATATAAATTATTCTAACTGGCAACTGTGCCTTTCAAGTGAAAATTCATGATGTGCACGAGGTGTCCCCTAGCATCTGGTGGTGCAACATTATGTGACTTCTGTTGTCTCTGTCTCTAGACTGACAATGCTGTAAGCTATAGTAATTGATGCTAATTTATAATATACTGTAAGGAGCCCCATATTGAGAACATTATGGGTATGAAAGGGTTCTGGGAAAGCATATGAAAACATAATTTTGTGTATTATTTAGGGGGAAATTACCATCCTAATTTCCACAGTGTGACAATCAGTTTTGTTAACATACAATTCTGAAGAACAGTTTTTACAATTAATATTTTAGGGAAAACATACTACAGCTCTCATGATTGCTTCTGTGCATCTGCCACAGTGGGAAAGATATACTCAAGGCATAAGAAAATTAAATGGAAAAATGTGGCACATACACAGAATTTGTTGGGGCAGGGAGGAGGAAAGCAATTTCTTCACTTGAAGCATGTAAACGATTTAATACAATCTGTGAGTACCATCAAGGTCTGTGTCAATTCACTTCTTTGTTTTCATGCACTGAGTAATTTTGTTTTTGATTTTTCTGTACAACTTGAAACAAGCCCTGATCTATGTAATGTGCAGTCTGATTCTGTAGTTATGTTTACCTGGAAATAACTACTGCTGAGTTCAGTGTAGGGTGCAGCACAATCCTGTAGGTATCTACTCAGAATTTGTAAACCCCACTGACTTCAATGAGACTTAATCCCAGGTAATTGTGTGTAAGCTGGCAACCTGAGAGATCTTAGGATCACAATTCTAATCAAAAGATTTAATTGATCATATATAAATACCATTTGGAACAAGCGTACTAACATAACAACGGTAAAGTGAGGGAAGATATGTCGGTAGTTTTCTATAATTTTTGCTTGGTGTGTAACAGCCTTTGCAAACTTGGTGTCTTCTAGATGTTTAGAATTACAGCTCCCATCAGCCCCAGCCAGCATGGCTGCACTGGATAGGACTAATAAGAATTGTAGTCTAAAACATCTGGAGCAGTGGTGGTTGGTAGCTCTATATCAGTGAGACAATGGAATTTGCTCCAGGTTTTAGTCCGAACTTTCAAGAAGGTGTCCAAGCTGCATCAGGGACTGAGCCTTTAGTGTGGCAGGCCCTGTTCAGTGGAACTCCCTACCAGTAGAGGTTCTGCAGGAAGCATCTTCCTTCTTTCAGATGTCTTTTGAAAACCATATTGTTTAGACAGACCTTGCAATTTGAATTTTCTCTTTTTAATTGATCTGTATTTATTGATATTTGAATGATATTTGAATGATGTTTTATGATTGTTTTTACTGATTTTATTTTCATATGTTGTATTTTACCTTGATATATTCCTATGAAAGTATGTATTATATAAATAAATAAATAAATAAATACGCAAGCAAGCAGCCAGTGCAGCTGGCATTGGTGAAATATGGTCTGAATATTTAGCCCAGGGACAGGGAACCTGTGGCACTCCAGATGTTGTTGATTCCAATTGCCATCATCCCCAGCCATAATGGTCAATGGTCAGGGATGATGGGAGCTATTGTCCAGCAACATTGGAGGGCCACACATTCTGCATCGCTGATTTAGCCACTGTCAACACCTGAGCTGCTGCATTCTGCACCAGCTGAAGTTTCTGACCTCTCTTCAAAGATAGCTCCATGAAGTGTGTATTGCAATAGCCCAGTATGGATTTAACCCCTGCATGAATCACTGTAGCAAGATCAGCCATGCCCAGAGAAGTGTATAAAATTATGAATGGCATGGAGAAAGTGGATAGATAAAAGCTTTTCTCCCTCGTCATAACATTAGAACTTGTTGACATCTAATGAAGCTGAATGCTGGAAGTTCAGGATAGACAAAAGACAGTACTTCTTCATACAAGGCATAGTTAAACTTTGGAATTCGCTCCCACAAGAGACAGTGATGGCCACCAACTTGGAAGGCTTTAAAAGAGGATTAGTGGGACATGTAGTCGGTGTTCAGAAACTTTCTTTTAAGAAAATGTGATTATGGGCTACATGCATGGTTGCTGCTGAACTATTGTGCTCAGCCACTAAGCTTGCAATTCTATTGCACACGTACTTATTTATTATTTATTTATTAATTCTATTTCTATGCCGCCTTTTGGCCAAAAGGGTCTCAGGGTGGCTCACAAAACCACCCACAACAAATACAAAATACACATCAGAAAAGAATACAGTGCACAAAAATTTAAATAACAAAATATTAACATTGTTAAAAAAAACAAGGTTGTTTACTGGCCTGGAGATAATCTGTCCTTAAAATGCCACTTCAAGAATTTTAGTCCTCAAACGTTGAGCAGCTGTTGTAAAGGATTCACTCACCAACATCATCGGATTCTTCCCCAAAATCATTGTCCATAGACGTAAAGTAGAACTTGAAGTTGGGCTGGTTGAGGAGCGCCTTGAAGTCGCCCAGCATCACCCGCTCAGCTGGGATGGGCAGCTTCACCAGGTACGGCGTGTCCTGGTCATCCAGATGGTAGATGATCTTGGTCTCCACCACCACCATGGCCGCTGCCGCTCCTTGCAGAGGACTCCTTGGGCAAAAGACTCCAGGTGCTGCCGGGCAAGCCTGGGCCTGTTTGTACAGAAGCAGCCCGTTCTGCCAGCAGCAGTGGTGGCAACGAAGGCAGGCAAGCTGCCTGCCCGCCTGCCCGCCCACCTTGCTTTCTTCGTTTGCTTGGTCCGGCCGCCTCTCAAGCCAGGGGGGGTGGCTTGCACTCCCGTCTCTTACCCGCCTTGTTCTCCGGCCAGGTCTCAGCACTGAATTGGATGT
This sequence comes from Rhineura floridana, assembly GCF_030035675.1. NCBI lineage: Eukaryota > Metazoa > Chordata > Lepidosauria > Squamata > Rhineuridae > Rhineura > Rhineura floridana. The sequence continues at coordinate 248,269,029 of NC_084480.1, forward strand.
CTACAAGTTCACGCTTGTGGAGCCAGCCTTCTTTCACTATTGTGACTTCCTTCATAATGACAGAGGGGACCTTGAGCTAGCAATGGAAGCCAGACGTTTCCCTGCAACACTGCACAGAAAGTAGTTCTTCTCCCCATGTTCTGTTTCTCAGCTGTTCCTGGAAGGTTATTGTTATTATGGCTAGGGGACTTGGAACGTAACATTAAACACTGTGGCTGGTTTTTGTACATCACACTAGACCATGGTTTAGCTTAGCATGGCATTCATGAATGGGAAGAAGCTATAGCAAGCTTGAAGCTTGCCCACTCCCCAGTCTTCAGAAGTTCACTTCCTTCTGCCCTCTTTGCTTCCACTTAACTGTGGTTTGTCATGTTGTCCAGACCAATGAACTGTGGTTAACATTAACTATGGTTAGTTTAAAATAAACCACCTTCAGTCTGGTTTCTGAAGCTGGCCTGTTTAAACTAACCATAGTTTATGTTAACCACAGTTAATTGGTCTGGACAATAAGCTTAACCAGAAGTGGATGTTTCTGAATTTCTGAGAAGTTGGGAGTGTGCAAGCCTGAACCTTCTATCACTTCATGTATCCCACCATCCCAAAGGGTAATATTTCCTATTTTCTTCAACCTGTCAGAAAGACCAGGCTGTCTAAGGCTGTGAACACACTAGTCACCAGAGCAAAACATTTCCGTTAGCCATACCTGGAAGGGGAACAAGTTGATCTGCCAATCAGTTGTGACATCTCTTCGAAGCTGCATTTTTAAAAAAAAAAATGCACTCAAGCTGCTCCCACCAGGTTTTACAGTAAAAAGGGGTGGGTTTTGACTAGCATCCTGTGCCCTCGTTTTCAGAAGAGAGAGGTGGAGATGCACTGGAACTGGCAGAACAGTGAGTGTGTTTCTACCCTTAGTCATTCCCAGCATTGCAGTCTGAAGCTCACAAACAGCAGATCCTCATAATCTCAATTATGTACAGAAAGCCAGAGAAGAGTGTGCTAATGTGGGGTGGAGAAGCTGTAGACTTGGGATTGGGAATGGCTCAAGGACCAGATGAAAGCTACATCTTAAAAAAATAGTTGCATGAATATTCCCTAGGAATAACCATGAAATACAGCTGGTATAGCACAGTGGGGAGGAGAACCTGGCTGGGAGTCCAGAGTCTGTGAGTTCAAATCCCTGCTTGTGTCTCCTGGGTGGAAAGGGCCAGCTAAAGATCACTCCCACAGTGAGTGGCTCAGGGGTCATGTGCCCTACCACCTGTGCAGCCGTGGGCAAGCTGCATATTCCCCAGGAGTCCAGTTGCCCTCCAGCTGGCAGTTGCGGACAAGGAAGGGGCTGGTTTGTGCAGCTGTGGCGAGCAGGCCCTAGCCAGCTAGGGAGGACTAGCCTCAGAGGGAGGAAATGGTAAACCCCCTCTGAATACAGCTTACCATGAAAACCCTGTAGATAGGGTAGCCATTAGTGGGGATCGACTTGAAGGCAATCCATTTCCATCTCAACCATGAAATGGATATCATAAATTTTCTGTCTCTCCAGCAGGGAATGGATAGACTTATAAAAATGTCATAAAGAAAAAACAGTTACATTGGATCTGTCAATTTATTTACAGGTTCACTTATTGTGTGTGTTTTTAAAAGAGTCCCCATTTATTATCATCCTTACATTTCAATTGAACAAGGAAAAATGTAAAACTCAAGCTTCTTGCATAAACCTAAAAACTAATCGTGCTATTGACACTTTGCAAATATTTGCAAATATTACTTTGCAATATTTGCTACTTGATTCCAATTCCATTTTTGATAATTAAGTAGTAACTGTGATACATTCACGATGTCTCAAAGTTGCATAAAACTTGTAGATCTTATTTTTTTTCTCATTAAAGAGAATTTAGGTGTACTGCACAAGTGGAGAGAACCCCCCCCCAATTATATTATAATTGCTTTTCCTGGGAAGCTCAGACTAAGGGACTCATATTGTTGAAAGGGAATTCACCAGTCTTGAGGACTTCAGACAGATGGAAAACAATATACTGAATTTCAGTTCATCAGGTGAATATGAGTTAAGCAGCATATCATCTGGACACGATAACTAAACAATTCTCTTGTAAGATTACTGAAGATGGTTGAAGAAACAAACCTTTATTTACATGCAATTTAATAAGAATTCTATCTGTTAATGAGGAACTGGTAGCTGCGGACAAGGAGAAAATTGTTAGATTGTGTTAATCAATTACAGTAATAGAAAAAATAGGTCAAGGTTATTAATGTAGGCAATGGTCCTGCACAACTAGATATCTTTTAGAACAGCACCAGTTTTAAGTTCAAACTGCTTATTTTTCTTTAAAAAAGAGTTATTTAAAATAAATAAATAAATGAAATCTGTTCTTTGAAATAAATGTTTTTCCCGTTACCTTTATCTTTATATTGGAAGAGGACTATGAAGGTCACCACTTTGTCGGTCACTACAAGGGCAAAGGCAGTACTCCCCTGAAACGTTGTTTATGGCCTCCAGCCTGGATGACTGTATCCTTATTGGTGTGGGACTGTGGAAGGAAAGTTATTGTCTAACGTGTGGGGTGAGAGCCCACAATAATTGTGGGCACAAGGACCCTCTGGGCAAAAGTCAAGGTGGAACTGTCTGCACTACCCCAGGTGACAGATGGGGTGAGGCTCATGGAAGTTTGAAAACTGAGTCTCAGATCCACATTGTTGGATATAGGTGCATTGTCTGGAACATGTGATTTTTGTATGCTACTTCTTAATTTCTGTATTAGGCATTATTTCCCCCGTTTAGTTTTAAGCTATTAAATAAGATTAGCTTATTTGTAGTGTTTTATACAATTCTATATTGTATAAAGGCCTTCACTAGGTAGTCCAGAATCTGAGCTTTCATTTGAAAAAAGAAGTATGTCTCTAGCCCTCCTAGAAAGTGAGTAATGGAGCAAAATGTGCAGGGACCCTTCTAAGCAACTTTTGTGAAGTGAGCCAGCCTGGCTGCTCCTGCCTGTCAGTGTGATTAGCCAACCAGGAAACTGTGATTGAGTTTGGAAACCAAGCAATAGGAATCCCTAAAGAGCTGTTTTTCACTCCCTTTTAGTGCTCATTTTTTTTCTTTTTTTGACTCATTTTGTAGTTCTTGGAATATCTGTATTTTGCCTTTCCCTTTTCCCTAGCAACCAATATACGTCTTTCCTGTGCTGGGTTTGCCAGAGGTCAGGTAGTGCCTAGATTACTTATTTTCTGCATATACTACTACACAATAAGTTGGGTGAATGTTAAAGAATTTCCTCTCCACAAAAAGCAAATGTGAAAACTTTGCAGAGAGGCTTAGGCTGCAATCCAATCCACACTTTCCTGGGAGTAGGTCCCATTGAACCCAATGGAGCTTACTTCTGAGTAGACATGCATTGGATTGCAGCCTTAATGCAGGAGCTAAAGACCAGGGACTCATTAAGAATTAACTGTATAGTTAACTTACAGTACAATAGGAGTCTACTCAAAAATTAAATTTATTTGTGTTTAATGGAGCTTATTACCAGATAAATGGATACAGGATGATAGCCTAGGCTTGGTTTAGGATTGACATTGGAGAAAAACAGGGTTCTTGTGTCTTTAACAACTGTATGGCAGACAGATACTGAACAGATCAAGCCTTTCTAGTATGGAAATGCAATTCTGGGAAAAACTTCATCATGACTGCTCTCTAATTTTGTGTTATACCACACCCTCATGGCATCCTTTTTGTGATTGGTACTCTCAGCTCTTTCTCAGTGTTTTAAATGTGCGCTCTGGTCCAAAAAGGTTGGTGACCCCTGCCCTAGACCCCCTGAGTAAACCCTGTTGGCTTACCTCTAAGAAGCCAAGATGGGCAGGGGTGAAGGAGGCCAGTGGCTGGTTGCACTTCTTGAAGCAGATTATTCTTTTCCTCACATAGAAATGCAGTCAAGGGAACATCTTCACCTGTTGAATTCTTGCTTGTCACAACAGACTCTTGTAGCATGTTAAAGACTAACAAATTTATTATGGCATCAGCTTTTGTGGACCACAGTGGCCTGGTTTGTACACCCCAATAAGCCAAACTATGGGCTTACAAAGTCTGCCTGAGAGTGCTGGCCCCCAGACAGGAGACGGAACCTGCTTTGCTCCTCCTTCGTCTTTTTATTTCACTGTAGTAGCAACCATGCCAAGGTTTGGCTTAGCATGTTGCCTGGACTCATGTTTGGGTTAATCTCTCTTCTTAAAAATGAGCTGTAGCCAAAATCAAACAAGGGTTTAACCACGTGTCCAGGTTTGGACGCTACGCCAGAGTTTTGCATAGATGCCATGCCACACTGAGCCAAAAGAACCAGAGAGGAGCAAAGCTGCGGCAATCTCCTCCTGGGGAGCCGCATGCGTGAATGAAGGCCAGTGCTCTAACTTATCCAACACGTTGAAGGGACTGTAGTCAACAAAAAAAAAACCTTGTCCCGTAAAGATCCAATGAACACACAGCATCTCTGCCCATACATTAAAGACATTTTGTTGGTGTAACCAATCCCACTTCCTTCCTCAAACCTGCACGTTCTGAAGGAACAAAACTACAAGTGGATTCGATTTTTCTAACAACTTTCTCCCTCGCCGGTTCTTTAAAGGCTGATAGAACGTTCTCTCTCCATGACACTACGTAACGCGGCCCAAACGAGGTTGCCGTGTAGCCAATGAGCCGCCAGAAATGCCGAGGCGCGTGCGCCGCCGACGCGGCATGGCTATATAAACATGGCTAATGGAAAGCGAAGCTTCTGGGGTTGTTTCTGGGGCGGGTCTTAGGAAGGGCTCAGCGGGGTGGTGTCCTTTCCGAGCTGTCCGTTAACAAGAGAAGAGGCACCTGCCTGCTTTGGATGGCCCTACACGTGCGCGTCTGGGAGGCGGCAAGAGAGGAACCGGCGGGGGATGCATGACCATGTGTTTTTTGCAAGCGTGTCAGTAGCTGCTTCTGGGTTGTGGAGCGCTGTGGCCGCAGGTAGCTCGCTGGGACCCTCCTGCTGCTGCTTTTGCCGCATCGTCCACCGCGGAGCCTTCGCCCGGCTCCTGAGTACCCTTGGAGGCTGCTATGCTGTGGAATAGCTCGGACTCCTCTGAAAGCTCCAGTCCTGTACCCTTCGGCTTTCTCCCTTTCCTCCATGACTACCCCGCCGGTGGCGTTAACAGTGGCTTTGGCAAGGGTCATGCCTTCCGGGCCTCCTGAGCACGCTGCCTTGGCGGCGGGAACTCCCGTCGTGAACGGAGCCGGTGGGCTCCGCGCGGCCCCGGCTGTGGTGCGTGCTCAGAGCACTGTGCCATCCGCCTCCTGCCTGGTGATTCCCGCGGGCAGCCCTACCATTGCCTTGAATGCCGCGGGCGCCAAAGTTCCTGTCAGCCTCGTTTCGTCTTCCGTCTCGCAGCAGCCGCGAGTGGTGCCTGCTCCTGTGGAGGCCCTAGTGGGCAAAATAGCTCCGGCGACTCCGGTTCAGCAGCTCCCGAAGCCTTCCAGTGGAGGGGCGAGGCTGCCGACCCCTCACCCAGTAGCCTCCAAAGCACCGCAGACGATGACGATACAGTTACCTGCTAACTTTCAAATTCCGCAAGGTAAGTGCTTACCTGATCGCTTTTCCTTTTTCCTCCCTGTTTCTCGGAGGTTTGATGAACGCGAGTCATCGTAAAGTTTTCTGTTTTTTAAAAAAAAACAAGGATTAAACTTGTGGCGAGTTGGGGCAATATATATACTTTGCTTTCTCTGGAATGTTCTTTCAAAGGTTAGTTAGGTGAAGGGCCCTAGCTGATGATACAGAAACTGATGTGCATGCAATCCTTGCCTTCTTCAGCTTGGGGTGCAGAGCACTCCTCCTTCAAACGCTGGAGAGCTGCTGCCAGTCAGTGTCTGCTGTACTCAGCTGGACCAATGGACTGAGGCTGCTTCTGTTTATTGCTGGATGGCGTGCTCTTAATGCATGCAGTTTTTCTGCAGCATCCACACAATGTTGTTGGCATCAAAATAACCAGCCTGTATTTTCCCCCACTTGATCCAGTTTCTTGGGAAAAGATTAAAAAACAATAACTTGCTGACAGTGACCCAACTATGATATCTCTGACCTGTTTTCAATTTTAAACCCCTATATGGAAGCACCCTAATTCTGTTTCCTTTGTACCTAAGCAAGTGCCTTTAGGAATGTCATAGATTTAGAAAGTTAGCATTGTAAGCTCTTTAGATCTTCATGTTCTCATCACAGATGAATGACTTAAGTTATCTATGGGAGTAGACATTATATTGCTGAGGCTGAAACTAGCAAACCATCCCTATGACTTTCCATGCAGTCCTTGGACTGGGTTCTCCCAGTACTAACAGGCCTGCTGGGCCCCCAAATTGGATGAGAGGAGGAGGCCTCCTGTGAGCAGCCCGAGCTGGGAAGAAGAGCTCAAACCAAACTCAATATCTGTTTTTATATGCACTTGGCACTACCGTTTATTTGATTGAAACTAATCCAGTAAACTGTTGCTAAATTACTCATTCAAGCTATACTTAGGTCAGATGTTATAAAAATTTTTGGATGTCTTGGCCTACCTGAAATAGGCTTAATTTCTTCCTGTGCTCTTCTGTCTCTTATGGAGAAAGTCATATACTTTCCAGAGTTCACCACAACACTTTGATATCCAATCTTTGAATGTCGAGGCGTCTTCTGAAATCTGGTATAATTTAAATGCATTTTGAAGCAAGCTTCAGCTTTGAATTGGTATCATAGTTTTTGAAATGCAGTTCCATCTTTTTAGAAAAGCCTGTTCTAACAGTATTGCTCTCATATATATCAGCTTCTTTGTTGCTTGACAGGTGCTAAAGTAGGAGAATATTAGGAGGTTAGGACAAACTAAAATAATAGCTGTTAGACTTTGGTACTTGGACTCCTGGGTAGCAAATTTGACAGTACAGTAACAGTTATCTAATTAATACCTCTGGCAGGAGTGTCACCTAGGGGACTTTCAAGGCATTACTCTTCCTATCAGTGACAACTTGTGTGTGAAATTAAAAGTAAGTTGGTAAGTTTCAGACTGGGGTGTTTATTTCCTGTTCCCTGGAATTATCAAGCTAGGAGATCCTGCAGATCAAACTGTGTGGCTGTTGACCACAGTCAATTGTTTTATATATGCACACAGGCAGGCCCTCCCTTCGCATGTGTGGGGCCTGGGGCAAAAGCATAGTTGGGGGCCCCCCACATTCTTTATATATTTAGAGAGAGAGAGAGATTTTATTTATGAATATATGTAATTATATTCAACACTCAAATGAACTAGCGGCACAATTATTTATAATCAAATTCACGCCTCTGTTGTCTTGGTAGTATTTTTTTCCCCTCAAAGCGAACAGTACTAGATACACTATTTTCACGTTGTACTAAAAAAAAACCTCATCAGATGTCCACTTTTACAAGCTTAGAGCATCCAAACATATTTCTGCAACTCTGTACTGAAAGGGTCTGCTTCTAGTCTATCCTGTAATCTGACAGGGATTGGAACACCAGTCTCTGTATCTTCCTTTACTCATGAGGTAGAAGACATGTACCTTACTAACTAAAGGATGAGGAAATGGAAAAAGAGCCTATACAATTTTAACACACACACACACTAGGCAAGACAAATATTTTGTTCTTGTTGCAGCACCTAACCTTAGTGTTGCAAATGAAAATATCGCCTGTTAATCTATAACCGCTGCCTGGTAGGAAGACACAACAAACTCAACTGGACTCGATGAGCAGGGAGGAAAAGCATCGCACAACTCTCTTGTGGAAGAAAGCCATAGTCAAAATCCCTTCCTTCCCTCTCCGTGCCCCGCTTTATTTGTTTTTAAGTGTGAGAGTTCAAATCTTGCTAGAGGTCACACCCTCTGAGCTGGCTCCATTACAGGAGGAGAAACAGGAAGGTAAGCACAACTCTGAGGTGCGCTGCAAAACTCCTTAGAAAAGCGAGCGGCGGCGACGATGGAACTTCTGCAGCTCTGCAGCTTCACCTCGGTCCAGCTCGCCGCTGCTGCCACCTCTTCCCCTGTGCGGAACAGAGCTGCCTCTGCAGTGCTGCCCGAGGGGGAAGGGAGGGGAAAGAAGCTTTGTCGTCCTTCTCTCAGAGGCTTTCCTCCCTTTCTGTGGCAGGAAAGCTGAGAGCGGGAGGCACCAGCTGCTAAAAGAGGAAAGGCACGGGGAGGTGAGAAGAGAAGCTTCCTTGGGCACGCCAAGCACAGGGGCCCCCCAAAGCGCGGGGCCGGGGCAATTGCCCCGCTTCCCGGTGCCTAGGGGCGGCTCTGCACACAGATATATATAATGATGCTGTTCACCTAATGAGGAAACATGGTAGTACTCTGATTTCCTGCCTTAATTTTGAATCTAAGTAGTAATTTATCTGTCGCAGGAAAGGGATGGGTATATAGACCCAAGAGCCATGGAAGGCTACTTTTGCCCCAGGTCATTCCTTCATAGGGATTATTTCTTGTGTCAGAAGAGAACTCATGTATAGTGATGTTGGGGTCACATGTGGACGCTACTTGTCATAAGTGCCATAGACTGATAGGGTAGTCTTAGGGCCAGAGCAAATACCAAGCTGAAAAACGCACTGTAACACTGCATACCATATTTACCCCAGTGCTAAATGTTGCTCTTTGTCCATACTTCTAGTTTGCTGTGCTGAAGACAGTTTGTTATGTGCAGGTAACTTGTAGCATTTCTTCAGTGACAACATCTGGGGCTGCTGCAGGCATCAGAGATGCGGACAACTTGCTGGAAAATCTTCTGCTAACATTTTTTTCCACAGAACATTCCCAGTTTTAGAAATGCATTGTTTCATGAAATTAGTCATGTGCGTGGCTACAACACGTGTTGTCATGCAACTAAAATGGATATGATACTATCCAATTCTACAACCAGTGTTATAATTAACTTTTTTCTTAATGGTTCTCCCAAGGAAGGACATGTTTTGTTGTTGTTGTTGTGATTTATTAGTTGCTTGATACCTGAAGGTCTCCAAGTGACCTACAGCAATGTTAAAACAAAATCAAATATCATACTATAAAAATATTAACCACATAACACCCCTATGCAGCCACAGAAGCTTTGGTATCATATTAATAAAAGACAACATCATCTCAGTCTATCAAATGCCTGGGGGGAAAGGCGCATCTTCATCTGGCACTGAAAAGATGTCAGTGAAGGTACCAGGCAGACATCACTGGGGAGCTTATTCTACACATGGGGAACCACACCTGAAAAGGCCCTCCTTTGTCACCACCCTCTGAGCCTCCCTCAGAGGGGAGACCTGGAGAACGGCCTCAAAAGAAGATCTAAGGGTCTGGGTCCATATCGGGAGAAGAGTTCCAGAAGATATGGGAGTCCTGTGCCATAAAGAGCTTTAAAGGCCAAAACCAGCTTTGAATTGGGCTTGGAAGCGTACAGGCAGCCAGTGTAACTGGAATAGGATTGGTGTTAGATGTTCTGTTTGCTTTGAACCTGTTGACAGTCAGGGAGTCTCATTCTGTACTAATTGAAGCTTCCAAACCATTTGCAAAGGCAGCTCCACATAAAGCGTATTGCAATAATCTAACCTTGAGGTTACCATAACATAGAATATTGTAGTCAGGTTATCTCTGTCCTGATAGGGTTATAGTTGGGCCACGAAACTGATGGAAGGCACTCCATACCACTGAGGCTACCTGTGCCTCAAGCAAGAGCAATGGACAACCCCCAAACTATGAAACGACTCCTTCAGAGAGAATGTGACCCCATCCAGAGCAGGCCACACACCACTCAGTCGTTTAGAAGAACCAGCCACCAACAGCAGCTTAGTCTTGTCTGGATTAAGCTTCAGTCTTTATGCATACAGTTTTTCTGGCATGCTAAAATGAATATTTAACAGTTTTCAGTGCATTATCTAAATATTATGAGGGAAGTGTGTGCTATTGAATCGTAACATCTTAAAATATTTGAGGCTGTATCCAAAGCTGCAGATCTGCTCATTCAACAGATCTCTGTGTGTACAATGAAACTTCCTCTTCCTCTCCCATCCAGTCCTCCCCACACCCTCAAAATCGGTTCTGGGGGGTTGGGGGACCCTCTGAAGCAGCTTTCAGGAGGGCATGTGTAAGGAGAGGAAATGGAAGTCCCTCTGTGTGAATGGTGTGCAGCACTGGATACAATTATCTTTTTTTACTTAGAATCTTGTCCCACTTTCTTCCTAAGAAGATTAGAATAGCATATAGTAAAGCACAACAAAATATAAATAAACATTAGAAAACAGTAAAACCTGCAGCACCCCAAATAACTAGAAGGGCACAAAAGCCTGATGAAGCTCAAAAGTTTTACCTGCCCTCCTAAATAAGAAATGAAGGAGCCATATGGCTTCTCGGTGGAAGAGTTCCAGAGGTGGAGACTGCCACAGAAAAGTGTTTACAAGTCTTTAAATAAATTCAAAGCTGTCCTTTACATTTTTATTGGAATATTTATACAGCATATACAATTAGCATGTATCCTTTTTATTAATGTAGTCAAGCATGCTAAGTCAGATCACTGATTTAGGCCAGAAAACCCACAAGTGTTGGGCATAACCAGAAACGTTGTGTGTGAGAGACTGTGTGTTAGGTTGCATTGCTTTGAAATAGGGCAGCTGATACTGAAATCAACACAAGTGAAATATCCTTGAATGTTTAGCCATTATGGATTGCTGTGTGTAGGCAAAGCCTGTCTGTCTTGCATATACCTTTGCCTCCCTACAATGATGTACTTTAGTGTTAGCAAAATGCAACTATGTAACCCAACTGTACTGCTGATTCCAGGAGATTTTATGGTGCTCCCTACAACAGTGTAAATTCGCAGTGTAGGTTTATGTAGTTGCAGTGCCTATTGGGGATATAAAAAAAAAATCAGAGGGTGGCAGACAAGTAAGAACCTGTACATGCGTCTCTAGGGATAGCAGAGGATGAATTACTGAGTGGAACACCTGGATGTGCACATATTACACCTGTGCTGAGGGAACTGCACTGGCTGCCAATCGGCTACCGGGCCATGTTCAAGGGCTTGTCAACATACTAAGCCCTGACCAACTCAGGGTGAGATTACATGAGAGACTGCTTGTCCCGCGATAGACATGTAAGAACACTTAGATCATCTGGGGAAATGGTACTCTTGGCATTGCAGCCTACGAAATATCACAGGGCAGTGACCCCCAAACAGGCTTTTTTTTTTTTTGCTGTTGCCTGTGTATTATGGAATGCCCTTCCATCTGCCAAACATGAAGTAGCAACCATCAGTTGCTTTAGACATCTTTCTGCCTAGGCTTTCACTGATTTAACCCTCTTGTATATATTTTAGTCTTCAGAATTTCTATTTTATTTTATTTACTTTTATTTAGAGATTTTTGAAGTATTAAGCAGTATATAAATGCTTTTAAATAAAATAAATACATTACATTCTTTTTTGGCATGAGAAGTAACTTATGCAAGAACTAGGACAGTTACCTGATTAAAGAAGTCTTGATTCTATGAGTTTAATGCATTAGTTGATCTATTACTTAAATTTTCATATTTTTTAAAAATAGTTTTGAGGCAAGAAATTTTTAGATGATGCACACATGAGCTATGGCAGGCTTATTGTAGAAAATTCATCCACTTCTACTGGGGAAGAACCAAGGAATGCTTTTTTTATGATGGGGCTTGTATTAATAATTTTTTGAAAAATCAGTCTGATTACTCAGGGCCACCCTTCCAGTCTTATATTTTAAAATCAACTAATCTAGCCAATTAAGCAATCCTCTGTGGCGCAGAGTGGTAAGCGGTGGTAACGCAGCTGAAGCTCTGCTCATGGCCGGAGTTCGATTCCAACGGAAGGAGGAAGTCGAATCTCCGGTAAAAGGGGTCGAGGTCCACTCAGCCTTCCATCCATCCGTGGTCGGTAAAATGAGTACCCGGCATATGCTGGGGGGTAAAGAAAGGCCGGGGAAGGAACTGGCAATCCCACCCCATATATACGGTCTGCCTAGTAAACGTCGCAAGACGTCACCCTAAGAGTCGGAAACAACTCACACTACAAGTGCGGGGACACCTTTACCTTTATCTTTAAGCATTGGAGCCCTAGTGAAAATGGGTTCCTTCAGTAATGCCTAGAGATAGAGGGTAAAATATAATATTGGGTGAGCACTGCACTACAAAGTCCGGGAGAGGGCATTCTCTCTCCCAGCCTTTAAGTTGTGGAATTCCCTTCCTACAGAGGTGCATCATATGCTGAAGGGAATGTCATTTGTTTTAAACTGTTTTTAGTAATGTATTTTAATATTGGTGTGACCTGCTCTGGTACCTGGGATCATGTATTACCTGTTGAAGGGCAGGTAACACACAATGGTGATGTGACCCACAGTAGAGTCTGTAATGAGCAATATGTGATCCATTACCAGTTAAAACTCACAAAAGTACATTGGACCCAAGGTTTTTAGGACGTTAAAGGTGAACATAGACGCAATTTGAATGGTGTGTGGGAAGTCTAAAAAGCCACTGCAAACACCTAACAAATATTCCCACAGTGTTCTATACCAGATATGTCAGACCAGTAGCATCAAGGCTTATTCTAATGTGCAGCTAGATACATTATGTGCAGTGTCAAAAAATGTGCAGTGTGAAATATTTTTTTCTGCAGTTGGGCATATGGGATTTAATAAGGAGGTAGGTAGTTTCTAAAAAATACATGAGAAAAGATAAAAAATAGAGAATGAAGAGGAATACTGGTTCCTTTCAAATCTTTATAACTTTACATTAATGGTATATTATGGGGTTAATTATTTGACTAGTCAAAGGCATTTATTGATTCATATTGAACGCTACATAAACAGTATGTAAGTGTACAATCATTGCATACCAGAACAAACACAGAACAAAAGATTACACAGTTTTGTTTTGAGATGGTCAGATTGTCACCACTGGGACTGGGTGTTGTGAGCAGTTTTGCTTGCAAGCTTCTGAAAATAATCCCTTAAAACACATCTGTGTTGCTCTAGGTGGTGGTTGTGATTAACTGTTGGATGCGGCTAGCCAGTTCTGCAGGGGAGTTGGTTTTGCATCAGCTGTCTTGGATTGATGTTTTTTCATTCTGGTACAACAGTCGACTTGGCAAAAGCAACTTTTAGGTCAAAAGGATATACAAAACATTAGCAGCTGAAGTCACTGAATGAAACTTATGGGTTAAGAGAAAGAAGTACAACTAGTTTTCCACTCTGGCCCTATCTAAACATCCCTACAGACACAAACTTTGTTCTTGTCCTAGCCAGCAAGGAACTCTTTCCAAAGGCAAAGTGGTACAGTGTAGTGTTCAGCATCCTGTGGTCCAAAAATTGTCTCCAGCAGCTACAGTTCTCCTCAGGCCTTACAGTGCTTCCCTCCTCCTTAGCCCTGCAGTTAAAACATAGGCCTGGTAGCATAGTTAGCTCTTTCAACAGGCAGCTTGGCAAATCACAGGACAGGCCCCAACTCTCCTTTCAGCTCTTTGTGCAGGCTTCTTGCCCTTATCTAACCCTGCTGTTTTCTTTTCTCAATTTATAACAGCTGCTGCAGCATAGGACAGGTCTCCGTTGTGTCATACTACAGTTTCCAGGATTCCTGGAGCTTTGTTCCTGTTTGCCAGTATTGGTTTTGTCCTTCAGCTCTCCTGGAAACCAATCCTTGAAGCAGACTCATATCACATGACTAGACTTCTGGAAAGTTCAGTTCAATAGAAGGCAACATCTCAGACTGAGGCAAGACCTCCCTCCGCTAGGCCCAACAGACTGCAAGACTTTACAGACTGAACTAGGTAGGCCAAGAAACACAAGCTCCCCAAACAAATGCAAGGACAAATGATATTAATAACTTTGTGTCCTGAGACTTATTCCAGACAGTGTTGTGAATAATACATGGGTCAGAGCAATGGTTCCCAACTGTGGGGTTGGGAAGTCGTCCCGGGGGGGGGTGTCACAAAAAGCCAAGAGAGGAATCATTTATAAATTTAAAAATTAATTAATGGCTAGTTTGTGCACCACCAACTTGCGAGCCTGTACTGCACAGCTGCCTCCACCTCTTCTTCTTTCCTTCCAGCCAGCACAGTCAGTTCCCACCATATAGAAAGCTGAGCAGCATCACACACAAGTGAGCAAGATGTGTGTGGAGTGAACACATCAAGAGAGGAGGCCGGCTGGGCTTATTTAAGTTCCAGCACCTCTCCACCCCTCTTTTGTCAGCGGCAGTGAAGGAAGATTGCTCAAGCTAATTGGCTATAGCTATAGAGGCAGAGGGATCTTGAGAGGGGACTGCTTGCCAAAAAAAGTAACAGTTCCGAGTCCCACGAATACAAACCTGGGCACTCATTAAAAATTCACTGTGTAGTTATAGTACAATGTATTCATATCTATTCAGAAGTAAGTCTCTTCATGTTTCATGGGCCTTACTCCCAGATAAATCAAATTGCACTAATCAGACCCGATTAAAATTCTGTTAAAGCTTTGAAGCTGCAACTCCTTTTGGGGGCAGGGGGTGGAACATGGGGTTTTATAGTACAACGATGCATCATTCTGGTTAACTGAAGCCGGGGGGCGAATGTGACCTGTTGCCATCTGTTGGGCCTGGCAGCGGGACTTGGAGAGAGCGGGTGTTAGCCCTGTGGGGGTCCCCTCCAGTTGTGCCTTCCTGGCGGCGTTTCCGTTGCCGCTGTGGCCTGCGCTTCCCCAAGGCCCTCCGGCCACCGCTGTGTGGTTGCTTCGGAAGGGGTGGTGTTCCCCTGGCGGCCTCGGGACGTCTTCTGCTCGGGCGGAGGAGCGGTGGGTCCGGGCCGCAGCCCAGGTGTAGCAGCGCCGTTTGCGCTGCCTGCCTTCTCTTCCAGCGACCTCGTCCGCGGTGGGGGAAAGAACCGCAGGGCCATTGATGCGGCACGGCGCGCCTTCCATTGGTCGCTCCGGAAGAACGGGACTTGAGAAAGGAGGAGGACGTCGCGGCGTTTCGGCCTCGATAAGGAGAAGGATCTATTGGGCGCACCGGAAAGGCTGCTAGGAGTAGAGACAGGAGAGACGGGAGAGAGCTGAGGCGATAACCTGGGAGCAGAGGCAAGAGATCCACCGGCTGTAGGCGAGCCAGTCCCGCCCCGTGAAGCAAGAAAGACATGGACAATCTGACAATTATTTATTGGGGGGTGGGGGGCCTGCCTGATTGATAAACGGGGAGGGGGATATGTGTAGATCGGAGGGGGGTATTGTGGGGAGGGTGGGGAGCCATGATATAAAAAGGCTTGGTGGCAGATCCTGGAAAGGCGCGAATGGCAGGCCACGCCAGTTTAGAGGAACAAGGGATAGATGCATAATATCCATCCCCTGTTCCAGGCCTGTCCATCACCAGAAGAAAACTGGGGGAAGCAAGATTCCTTCCGACCTTTTGACTGCTGTTGTGTAACGCCAGGTCTGTGGCGCAAAAGACAACTCTCATCCATGATATGATCTTGGATGAGAACGCAGACCTGGTGTGTATTACAGAGACATGGCTGGGTGAGGCATCAGCTCCTACGCTTGAGGCCATGTGCCCAGCCGGTTTCTGTTACGCACAGCAGCCGAGGGTAGGTAGGCGGGGAGGGTGTGTGGCTGTCATCTATCAAGGGTCCTTGGTTTTTGCCAGACCCCCTCTCCATGAGACCAAGTTTGTTGACTGCATGTACTGGAGGTTGGGCCCAAAGGGCAGTTTAGGGATTCTGCTTGTATACCGCCCACCCCGCTGTACAGCAGACTCACTGACCGAGGTGCTCGAGGTGGTCTCGGCTGTACGGGTGCTCGCCCCCAGCCTATTGGTTTTGGGGGACTTCAACGTACATGCCGAGAGCGTCCTCACTGGAGCTCCTCGGGATTTCATGGAAACCATGACTTCCTGGGAACTGCACCTTAGTAGTATGGGGCCCACCCATGTAGCCGGCCATGCTCTTGACCTTGTATTTGTCTCGGGAGGGGAGGGAAGTGCTCTGAAAATGGGGGCTATTTTGTCTAACCCTGTGTCATGGTCAGATCACTATCTGGTGAATATAGACCTCTCAATGCCACACACCCTTCGCAGGGGACAAGGACCTATTAGGATGGTCCGCCCCAGGCGCCTGATGGATCCGAAAGGATTCCTGAATGCATTGGGAGATCTGGAGCCTGCCGAAGGACGCCCGGTTGAAGCCCTGGTGATGGAGTGGAATAGGGAGCTCACTAGGGCAATAGACGGAGTGGCCCCGAAACATCCTCTCCCCCCGAACAGAGCTCAGACAGCGCCCTGGTATACGCCACGGTTGCGGAGCCTGAGACAGGAGGTGAGAAGACTAAAACGCCGGTGGCGGAAATCCTGCTCTGAAGACGATCGGACACTGGTTAGAGCAGCAATAGCTGCCTACCAGGTGGCAACAAAGGCAACAAAGAAAGAATTCTTTGCTGCCTCTATTGCGTCTGCAGAGTGCTGTCCCAGGAGGCTGTTCCAAGTGGTCCGTAGCCTGATCGGTCCAGTTGCTCCGGAACCCATGGAGCATTCAAAAGCCTCCTGTGACAGATTTGCTAAACACTTTGCCGATAAAATCGAACGACTGAAGAGCATGATTCCGTGCGCTGTGGACACAGGAAGTGAGCCAGAGGCGGTCAGTAGCATTCCGGTCCGGTGGGATCGGTTTCAGCCTCTTCCTTCTGAGGAAGTGGACAAGGTGCGCTCTACTGTGAAGCCAACCACTTGTCTGCTGGACCCTTGCCCCTCATGGCTCATTATGAGCTGTAAAGAGAGGCTGAGCGAAGGGATCAGGGTGGTGGTACATGCATCCTTGGAAGAGGGTGCAATGCCAACAGCCCTCAAGGAGGCAGTGATAAAGCCCATCTTGAAAAGGCCTCCTTGGATCCCCAAGAATTAAATAACTTTCGCCCAGTCTCTAATTTGCCATTCTTGGGCAAGGTGATTGAACATGTGGTGGCCAAACAGTTACAGACACACTTGGATGAAGCAGATTATCTAGACCCATTCCAATTGGGCTTCAGGACTAGACATGGAACTGAAACAGCCTTGGTCGCCCTGGTGGATGATATGAGGAGGGCGTTGGATAGAGGAGAATATACCTTCCTCGTCCTCCTCGATCTCTCAGCGGCTTTTGATACCGTCGACCACGGTATCCTTTTAGATCGCCTGGGGGGACTGGGAATAGGGGGCACTGTTTTACAGTGGCTCCGTTCCTACCTCTCAGACAGACATCAACGGGTGGCATTGGGGGATGAGGTTTCAGACCCTTGGCCTCTCAATTGCGCGGTGCCACAGGGATCTATCCTCTCCCCCATGCTATTCAACATCTATGTAAAGCCACTGGGAGCCATCATCAGGAGACTTGGGCTGCAGTGCCACCAATATGCAGATGACACTCAGCTCTATCTCTCGTTTAAGTCCTCACCAGAGTTGGCTGTGGATACCATGTCCAAGTGCCTGGATTCCGTAAGTGAATGGATGGGAAGGAATAGGCTGAAACTGAACCCCGACAAGACTGAGGTGTTGCTTGTGGGGGACAAGAGAAGGTTGGGGGATATAGACCTGATGTTTAATGGGGTAAGATTACCCCTGAAAGACCAGGTCCGTAGCCTTGGGGTCATTCTTGACTCCCAGCTGTCTATGGAGGCTCAGGTTTCGGCAGTGAGCCGGGCGGCTTGGTATCAATTACATCTGATACGGAGGCTACAACCCTGCCTTCCTGTACATCTGCTCCCATGGGTGATACATGCCCTGGTCTCCTCTCGCTTAGACTACTGTAATGCGCTCTACGTGTGGTTACCCTTGAAAATGGTCCGGAAATTACAGCTGGTACAGAATGCGGCAGCGCGCTTGATTAAGAACAGCCGTTGCCGTGATCATATCACCCCGGTGTTAGTGGATCTACACTGGTTACCAGTTGTTTACCGGGCCCAATTCAAGGTGTTGGTATTGACCTTTAAAACCCTATATGGTTCTGGCCTAGTTTATCTGAAGGAGCGCCTCCAGCATCACCAATTATGCCGCATGACAAGATCAGCCACACAAGACCTTCTCTTGGTCCCATCAGTTAAAACAGCTAGGCTGGTGCAGACCAGAGAGAGGGCATTTTTGATTGTGGCCCCCACCCTCTGGAACTCCCTTCCTTTCGATCTTCGCCACACCCCCTCCCTGACAGGTTTCCGCCAGGCCTTAAAGACCTGGCTATTCAGGCAGGCCTATGGGGTCTCTGGGGATGGGTCAGTTTCTAATGTTGTTTAATGCTGTTTAATTTTAATTATTATATTTTTTGTTGTATTTTATCATGATATTGTACGTCGCCTAGAGTGGCCGTTTATTCGGCCAGATAGGCGACTCAAAAATAAAATTTTATTTTATTTTATTTAAAGCAAATAAAATTTTATGTCTATAATACAAGGACTTAGCCTACAATCCTAACTAGGCCTACCCACCAGTAAATCATATAGAATTCAATGGAACTTACTCCCAAGTGAGTGGGGTTGGGACTGCAGCCAGTCTCCTTTTGTGGCCATTTTAATTCTGCCTTCTATATCTTCACAACAGCCATGTTAGGTAGGCTAGGCTGAGAGTTAGTGGCTGGCCCAAGGCAGTAAGTGAGCAAAACGATGGGTAAAGTAAGTTTTAAAATGTGAAATTGCACGTGCCCAGTGTATTTTTGTGGCTGCTTATCAAGGCTTTGATTTTTTTTATAAAGTGGTATATCTTCATTTTAAATATTTTTTTATTGTAAAATGTTAAGTTGCCCAATTATGTTTTTAGTCTTAACTTAAGTTCTTTGCATGGTTTAGGGTTGGGGGAGGGTAGAGCTCTTGTGCCTTTAACAGCTGTGTGGCAGGCATAAATTAAATATAAATTAAGCCTTTTCTAGTATGGAAATACAATTATGGGAAAAACTTCACCTGCTGACATTGACATATTATTGTCATAAAAACCAGAGTCCAAATGCCCTAGCACCAACTATTCTGGGTAGTTTACTTCTATCACCTTCCTTTCATTTCCTTCAAAAAAAATTAAAAGTTATTTATGCTGCTGTAACCTGCCTTGGTATCTTCTGGTGAAGGGCAGGTAATAAATATCATTATCATCTTTGTTGTGATGAATAAAAAGTGACATTATTTAATGCTTCATTATGTATTTTATCAATTGATATTAAAATTACAACAATTAGCATGTGGGGGTTGTGACTTTTTTGAGGTTATGAAGGGGTTCCCATACTCATAACAGCTGGGAACCACTGGACTAGAGGAAACAAGTATTATAAATTTGTGAGCAACTTTTCACAAAAGCTGAAGTGGCTTACAATAATAAAAAAGTTAATACCAGTATAAAAACTTAAAACAAAACAAAAAGTTAAAAGCATATAAATAAAACAGTGCTGGAACAGCCCACCCCCTAAAACAGGCTACATCATCAAGAGCCCTCCAAAATTAAGAGCCAAAGGCTTGGGAGAAGAGAAATGTTTTTGCCTGGCTCCTAAAAATAGGTAGTGATGCTGTCAGATATGCCTTCCTGGGCAGAGCATTCCACAAGCAGGAAGCCACCTCTAAGAAGGCCCCCTCTGCACTTGCCTTGGAGGGCCTCACAAAGAAGGGCCTCAGATGCCAAACACAGAGTTTTGAGGAGTATGCAGGGGTTGAGCAGCCATTTTGTGAAGATCCTCTATTAATACGCCATAAGAGTAAATAGAAACAGAAACTTCAACATATTTTACAGAGATAATAACTGTTTTGTAACAAAGGGCAAATCCTAGTGACAAGTTATAATTTGGGGTGGGGGCTCCAGGGCCGACTTACCCATTAGGCACAGTAGGCACAGTGCCTAGGGCCCACGATACTTTTAGGGGCCCATGAAAATGTTTTAATTTCTTTTAAAATCAGAAGGAAAAAAAATGAACTTTTAGGGTCAAAGAAAATATTTTAATTTTTTTCTCGCATCAGAAAAAAATGATTTTTTTAGGGCCCACGAAAATCTATTAATTTTTGCCTAAAACAGAAAATAAAATAAAATGTTGAATTATTTAAAGTTATATCAAAAATAATTTTTAATATTGATATTACGGAGGAAGGGGCCCACGAAGGCAAAATTGCCTAGGGCCCACCAAAGTCATAATGCCGCCCTGAGGGGCTCAGCTTCATATTTATGCTTTGTGGAGGAAGGGAGCTTCAATACCTAATTAAAGGTTAAGGAAGAGAGATCATCTTTCCCCAAATATTTGGGGGAGCATCCCCTTACTCCCCTCCCCCATTCTTTTCAAGGCACCTCTATTTTTCCTACTCCTTCACTGTCTTTTCAATTTCCTCAAATTTCCTGTTTTTCCTTCTTTCTCTTATTATTCTTCCAATTTCTCTCTCTGTTAATTCTTATTTTTTCTTCCACCTTGCATATTCATTCTTTTGGTTACAAAAAGTTCAGGGGTGGGCAGTGTGTTGGCTGCTTGTGCAGTAGGAAAAAAGCTTAGAATAAACCCTGAGTAGCATCATATTATTTGGAAAGGGGAGGTGTGATATTCTGTATTCTCAGACGGACCCAACAGCATCACAGTGTCTGCAATTTGACACCCCAACTGAGGAAGTCCTAGCTTAGGTTATGTCCAGTTAAATATACACTGTTTAATATTTTTAATAACCAACCCAACAGGTTGGAACTGTTCATTTTTGTAATTGAAGTTTTGAACCATTAAAGAAGTGGAAACAACCTCTATATAAATTAACTAGACTTTCATCAGCTATGGAGCTGCTTGCCATTGGTCCCAAGTACCATCCATCTCTTAAGTGGATGGCTTTTGCTGGTCTCAAATCCCCATAAAATGTGAGGCTATCCCTTGCCTGTTTGTCCTGAAGAATTCTGCTTGTTCACTTCAACCTTTGAATGAGTCCTACACATCTTTGCAAGTACCAGGATGCCTTGGATGCCTTGTCAATAAAGCCCACAAAACCTACTACCTGCAGCAACTTCTGCTAGCCTACTTGGGAGGCTAGTAGCCTGCATTTCCATGTTAGTTGCAGAGGAGGGGAAACCCCCCTATGCAGCCAGTGTGGAAATGTGGTCTAGTGTAAACAATAATGACTTTCTACAAAATGGGCTGGAGAAAAGGAGTGATTGGTCTCTCCTCTGAGCCTGCTGGATGTCTGTGCCAATTATGGAGGAAGATACCGGCTGGCACAGAAACCAAGTGGCTGCTGGAGAAGAGTTGGAGTAATCGACTCCTCCACCTGCCTACTTGTTTGTTTGTATGAAATTTTTTATTGCATAGGGCTGCCAGGCTTGTCCTTAACTATAAGCCTGACTTTATGTGTTGCTAAAATTAATGTAGAAATTGTCTCGCTAAATCTAGAAATTCCTGATTTTATTTTTCTTTCTGATACTTCTATTTTTGCAACTTTCTTCTCTGGAATCCTTTAATAAACACTGGAATTAAAAAACTGTAGTTGACTGAATAACTTGCCAGCAGTCATGTGCTGGCTGTGTTCCAGGGAGCTGGATAAGGTTGGTCCCTTCTCCTTAAAAATACTGTGGATCTGGATTTCCATGTGTTCAGATTTAGGGTATTTAACATCGTGTCAGCTGTTGAGAGAATGCAGCCCCAGCCTGTACTACATTGCAGGGAGTGTCAAGAGCATGTGTCATCACAGGTGGAATTGATGGGTGGAACAGAGAGATAGGACAGTATGTACAAGATAAAAAGTTGCTGAAGATGTGTATCTAGAAAGGTTGAAGGCAGTCTTCAAGAAGAGGTTCTAGCAGAATGCATAGCAGTTTTCAAGTCATGTGCCTGAACAATCGTTTACTGATCTCTTTCCAGAGAGCCAGTGGGAAGCTTATTTGTTTAATTTACTAATAACCCACTCTTCATTGTTCCTACAATCACAGTAAAACAATCTTTATTTGAATACAGCATAATATGAAATCAAATGATTTTTCAACAACAGTCTTTATTTACAGTTGACCAACCACAGATACAAAAACATGGTATTAAATATTAAAAGATAAAATGCTTGAAATCAGAAGCTATAGCAAACAAAAAACAGTCCAGTTGAGTTAGTTGCCATTTACAATCTTACAGGGTCTGATTGAGATGGCCAGGTTCAGAAATTTTGCCACCTGCACGGTTATTGCCTTATGAGAACCCTCAAGTAGAGTGATCAGAAGAGACTCAAGTGGGCGGCCTGGGAAGGACTGTGTAACTGGGTATATTAGATCTTTTCTGGCCCGTGCATAGTATCTACAGTTAAACAAAACATGTAAGATAGACTTGACTTTGATGCTGTTGCAGGGACAGCGTCTATTATTGCTTGGGATTTTATTATATCTGCCCTCCAAGAGTTTAGATGGTAGGGCATTAAATTGAGCCAATGAAAATGCCCTCCTATACTTGGGAACAGATAACCAGCTAAGATAGGGCACCCCATCTTTACAAAGAGGCCCTGATAAGCCCAGTGTCGGGGGAGCAGGGGCCCTGGGCAGCTGCCGAGAGCTCTTGAGTGTCAGTATCTGCCAACTTCTGTTTAACTATCGCCTTGGCGCTTCCAGGCTCCATAGATAACAAATCAGAGGGAGAGAGACCTACTGAGATAACTTTTTTGACTACCACCTTTGTCCAGGATGGCTCAAAATTATCTCTCATTACCAGGGATGTAAAGGGGTTGTGAGTGTCCACGCAGCAGCAGCAAAGCCAGTAATGAAAAACACAAACCCAAGCTGAGCATTTCAGAGAGTTAAGGCCAGCCTCCAGAAACACATCTTGGAACACCAAAAATGGACCTAAGAAAAAAAAATTGAATTCCTTCAAGTGAACCCTTGAGGTATGGGAACCAGATTGGTGCCCCATAGAGAATCGAAGGGACTATCTTGGTCCTGTAAACACGCATGGCTGCTGGCAAGAAATTCCCGCCCTTTGTATAAAAGAAGCGGGTCAATACGCCCATATTTTTCTCGGCTTTGGCCTTAACATATTTTTCTTGGATGCTCCATCTTGCTGCTTCATGGTACCAGATATCCAGGTATTTATAGGAGTCGACCTGTTGAATTCTGTCGCTCCCCATAAACCAGGGGTATCTGACCATTCTCTTAGAAAATACTACTACTTTGGTTTTTGAATAGTTAATTGTAAGAAAGTTTTATTTACAGTATTCCACAAAGAATGCTAACTGGGGCTGGTTACAGGGACCGTACTACCCCCCTGTTAAAAAAGCTCCACTGGTTGCCAGTCTGTTTCCGGACACAATTCAAAGTGCTGGTGTTGACCTATAAAGCCCCATACGACTTAGGTCCAGGCTATTTATCAGACTGTATCTCCCTGTATGAGCCTGCCTGGGCCCTGAGATCCTCAGGAGAGGCCCTTCTCTCAATACCCACATCTTCTCAAGTACGACTAGTGGGGACGCGTGAGAGGGCCTTCTCGGTGGCTGCCCCTAGGCTTTGGAATTCCCTTCCTAGGGAGGTAAGAATGACCCCCTCTTTGCAGTCCAAGCAAAGACCTTCCTATTCCAACAAGCCTTTGGCATTGAAGGCTAAGGATAGGGCGTGAAGGGTGCTGCATTGCTAATGTCTATTATATCATTTTTAAACTAGTTTGAACTTTTTTAGCTATATGTGTGTATGGTTTTAATATTGGAAATAGTTTAATCTTATTTTAATGTAGACTTTGTATGTTTTAATTATATGTATTTTTTATCTGGAAGCCGTCATGAGTTCCAGTTTTGGAAAAATGGCGGGGTATAAATAAAGATAATAATAATAATATAATAATAAAGACACTCAATCTCTTAAGACCCAGCCGAGTTTGGGAAATTAAAACCGCGTCGTCTGCGTAAAGCAAGATAGATACCTTTGTGTGTGCAATTTTAGGTGGATGGGATTGTGTTGTCCCTAGTGCGGAGGGGAGATCAGCCAGATAAAGGTTAAATAGGGTAAGGGCAAGGACACACCCTTGTCTAACCCCTTGTGATCAAATGATATGCTAACAAAACTACATCAGCCAAGCAATGGCCACCACTTGAGCCAAAATGTTTGGGTGAATAGCCATGTTTTTACGTGGTGTTAAAAATCCATTAGCAGTGGTGCTGATTGCACCTGGGAGGGCAAAAGTACATTCAAGGGTTTGGGTGCCACTGTTGAGAAGGTTGTATAAATTACACAGGATTGATCATGGATCCAAAGAGCAGATTTACATTATGCTCTGGGAACAGTGGTTCTTGTGCACTATTTTTGCCACCACTCACTGAGGTAACTGTCAATCCCAAACTCAATTAACTATCAGCAAAGTTTCCAAGTGTGTTTGAACTTGGCTGAAGAATTGGTCAGTTACATTTTCTGTTTTGTAGTTGGCCATTGTGGGTGCTTTGAAGCAATAATAATGTGCAAGCGTATGAGCTAGGCTCTAGAGCTGCATCCCCCTGCCTGGTGCCTTCCAGATTTTTGAAGTAAAACTCCCATCAGCTGCAGCCAGGGCAGCTATGCTGGCTGGGGCTGATGGGAATCATAGTCCACAACATCTGGAGGGCACCAGGCTGGGGAAGACAAACTTCTGTTGAAGTAAGAACTTCTTACTCAGGGTACGCTCAGGGGGTACATACTGGTAGTGGGCAGGGCTCTCTCCCTTCCTGCCCATCAGCCTGTCAGAGAGGGACAGATCACTTTTGCCAGTGGTCTGAATTGCTTGCTTACAGAGGGTGTCCCGAGCCACTTTTCTTTGCTCTGTTTTGTTTCACCTGTCCCCCCCACGCCCATCCCTTTTCAAGCAGCACTTGTAACTTCTAGATGAGGAGAGAGGGGGCTCCCTGCAAACACAGAAGCAAATGGGCGGAGTGCAGAGGAAGGAAAGAGCACTCCATTCCTTCTGCCAGCCTCCTCACTTCCCTCCATGTAATTCCTTGTCATGGCTACCAGGCAGCTGCTTAAAATACAGTGCTGTCATGAAGCTGTCATGGCCATGCCATCTCAAAGTTATGGTAGATCTGGGAAAAGATTCAGAAGAAGGCAATCAGAAATATCAAGGAGTTGGAACACATGTCTGTAAATGAAATATGACTGAGGGGGAATAATCAAGCAACTATCCACACTGTCAAAGTGGATTGTGGGGGGAGGGGAAGGGGGGCAAATTGCTTCTTTCAGCTTATCTTCCTCACAGGTTGTGATCTGAGAACACTTGGAGCTAGAATATGATTGGGGTACAACTCCATAAGTAACCACATGCAGATATTATTAGGTTAAAGTGAGAAAAAAGCTGAAAAGTTCCCTGATGTATTTAGCAAAGTCCAGTGTGGACTTGGCTGTAAAGGGAGATACTTGTTTGTGCTATTACTGTATGTTATGCATATACCTGCTTGGCTTGCAAGTGGAAAGCTACTGTTTGTTATACATCATCAGCTTCATCAGCCGAATCAACTTGGGTTTAAAAAGCATATTGGGGGGGAGCAGTTTGAAGAAGTCTGATTTCCTTTCTTGACTTTTGTGAATAGGATTTCCCCATACTTGCATCCCCCGATAATACTTGTAACCGTCTGAAAGGGTATTATTTATTTATTTATTTATATCCCACCCTTCCTCCCAGCAGGAGCCCAGGGCGGCAATGGTACATAATAGACAGGTACAGAACTGTAATATGAGCATAATACCACTATTGTTGCAAAACTTTGAATTATGACTGCATTATTGTAAACTAATCCATTTTGCCATACTCTATAATTTTTTTGTTTTATGGCTTGATCAGCTCATGTAACTACATAATAAAACATTTTAAAAGGGGGAATGAGAAAAGGATGGGGTACTGAAGAACAGACCACATAAAGTGTCTTTGTACTTTATCAGGTGTTGATGCACCTAATTAAGTGTTGTCGGAAATTCTCTGTTAGACAGTAGACATCTAGGACAGAAATCTTTTCCAGCTCTGCTAAATGAGCTCTGAAATGAGGGGCTGCCATCATTATGCCCTCTGAAGATTGCTGGACTACACCTACCATCAGCCCTGAGCAGTGGTTATGCTGGGTGTGTTTGGTAGGAGTTAGGAGATCAGTAGCAACAGGAGGTAACAATGTTGGCGACCCCTGTGGTGTGGAAAACTCAAAAGGAAATGTTTCACAATGCTTTATTTTTCTACAGAAAATATTCCACTTTTAAAAGGACATTAGTAACAATGAATGGATGTCAATTGCAAATATACTATTGGAGAAGCTTGGCGTTTTCAAAGTTTCTAGAGTTTAGTAAATACAGGTAAAATAAACATGCCACATCAGATCACTCTTAAGTGCATCAGAAAATTTTCTATATAATAAATAATCCTACTTTTCACAAGAACATTTTCCAATTCAAAATTTCCTGTAATCTGAAAATTCCCCAAACCTCCCATTTAACATGGGAGACACTGAATTGTGACCTTGTGCTTGCAAAGATAACCGCTCCCATGAATGCCTTTCTAGAGGTCTCGCTGATAAGTAATCCTCTCAGCTCTCAATAGTATTTTACTGAGTTTTTTTTATAAGGACCTCTGTGTGCTCACACTACAACTAGCAGGAACAGGTAGGTGAAGTCCATGGAGGTCAAGATTAAAATTGGCATTGAGTTCTCTGGTACAATAGTGGCTTCTAGCTTTGAAAATCAAATCAGGATATGGGATAGTCCTCTCTAGATTGAGCCTATGTAGGGAGGAGTCCTTTGCAGTTAGTAGAAGTTGGTAAGCAAGATAGCAACAGCCAGGGTATCTGCAGTGACATTTTGCTGCTCCTCTTATAAGAACATAAGAAGAGCCTGCTGGATCAGGCCAGTGGCCCATCTAGTCCAGCATCCTGTTCTCACAGTGGCCAACCAGGTGCCTGGGGGAAGCCCGCAAGCAGGACCCGAGTGCAAGAACACTCTCCCCTCCTGAGGCTTCCGGCAACTGGTTTTCAGAAGCATGCTGCCTCTGACTAGGGTGGCAGAGCACAGCCATCACGGCTAGTAGCCATTGATAGCCCTGTCCTCCATGAATTTGTCTAATCTTCTTTTAAAGCCATCCAAGCTGGTGGCCATTACTGCAACTTGTGGGAGCAAATTCCATAGTTTAACTATGCGCTGAGTAAAGAAGTACTTCCTTTTGTCTGTCCTGAATCTTCCAACATTCAGCTTCTTTGAATGTCCACGAGTTCTAGTATTATGAGAGAGGGAGAAGAACTTTTCTCTATCCACTTTCTCAATGCCATGCACAATTTTATACACTTCTATCATGTCTCCTCTGACCCGCCTTTTCTCTAAACTAAAAAGCCCCAAATGCTGCAACCTTTCCTCGTAAGGGAGTCGCTCCATCCCCTTGATCATTCTGGTTGCCCTCTTCTGAACCTTTTCCAACTCTAGAATATCCTTTTTGAGATGAGGCGACCAGAACTGTACACAGTATTCCAAATGCGGCCGCACCATAGATTTATACAACGGCATTATGATATCGGCTGTTTTATTTTCAATACCTTTCCTAATTATTGCTAGCATGGAATTTGCCTTTTTCACAGCTGCCGCACACTGGGTCGACATTTTCATCGTGCTGTCCACTACAACCCCGAGGTCTCTCTCCTGGTCGGTCACCGCCAGTTCAGACCCCATGAGCGTATATGTGAAATTAAGATTTTTTGCTCCAATATGCATATTTTTACACTTGTTTATATTGAATTGCATTTGCCATTTTTCCGCCCATTCACTCAGTTTGGAGAGGTCTTTTTGGAGCTCTTCGCAATCCCTTTTTGTTTTAACAACCCTGAACAATTTAGTGTCGTCAGCAAACTTGGCCACTTCACTGCTCACTCCTAATTCTAGGTCATTAATGAACAAGTTGAAAAGTACAGGTCCCAATACCGATCCTTGAGGGACTCCACTTTCTACAGCCCTCCATTGGGAGAACTGTCCGTTGATTCCTACTCTCTGCTTTCTGCTTCTTAACCAATTCCTTATCCACAAGAGGACCTCTCCTGTTATTCCATGACTGCTAAGCTTCCTCAGAAGCCTTTGGTGAGGTACCTTGTCAAACGCTTTTTGAAAGTCTAAGGACACTATGTCCACTGGATCACCTCTATCTGTATGCTTGTTGACACTCTCAAAGAATTCTAATAGGTTACTGAGACAGGACTTTCCCTTGCAGAAGCCATGCTGGCTCTGCTTCAGCAAGGCTTGTTCTTCTATGTGCTTAGTTAATCTAGCTTTAATCATACTTTCTACCAGTTTTCCAGGGACAGAAGTTAAGCTAACTGGCCTGTAATTTCCGGGATCCCCTCTGGATCCCTTTTTGAAGATTGGTGTTACATTTGCCACTTTCCAGTCCTCAGGCACGGAGGAGGACCCGAGGGACAAGTTACATATTTTAGTTAGCAGATCAGCAATTTCACCGTTGAGTTCTTTGAGAACTCTCGGGTGGATGCCATCCGGGCCCGGTGATTTGTCAGTTTTTATATTGTCCATTAAGCTTAGAACTTCCTCTCTCGTTACCACTATTTGTCTTAGTTCCTCAGAATCCCTTCCTGCAAATGTTAGTTCAGGTTCAGGGATCTGCCCTATATCTTCCACTGTGAAGACAGATGCAAAGAATTCATTTAGCTTCTCTGCAATCTCCTTATCGTTCTTTAGTACACCTTTATCTCCTCTGGAGAGAAGTGACGCATAGGATGTCTTCTTACCAGTGTCACTAGCTAGTTCTTGGGATTCTTAAGAATGTGTATTGTCTGTCCCCTGCTTTCTGTGCTCCAAAGAGATGCAGTCACTGTTCTAAAGCAGCAGAGCATCAGGCCTCCATACAATGTGCTAGTTTGTGTTCAACACTAAAATAATTTTTCAGGCAAGTGTTGAAATATGGATGTCTGTAGTCAGTACTTTTTTGGTAAAAAAATGAGGTACCGGTACTCACATCTTGATAAAAGTGTCATAGGAGCTAGCACAGAATGTCTGCTATGGGTAGGTGCCGGTACTCTGTGCTGTTGAGCACCATCACAAAAAGGCCTTTATGTTGTAGATTAGGGGTAGAGAGTCCATGTACTCAGGCACTGGTGATAAACACTTAAATTTCATGAAGACACTTAAATAGTTCTACCATTAGATGGCAGTGTTGTACAAACATGTTGTAGTTAGCAGATGGGATCATAATTATTCCAAGGCCATGTAGCCTCAGTCTAAGAGCATTTTGCCACATGACACTAAAAATGCCTGTGGGCCTTTTGTGCGATCCATGCATGCAAGTGAATGTCAATGTAGGATAGAAAGTAGAACAAAGGCATTAAAGCTGTCTTGCATTCAGGCTAGCCTATGTAATTTGTACATTTTGTATTGGATGCCAAAGCAGTTTTAAGCATTGTTAGTGAAAATTTGTACAGCCGGGTCATTTGTATGTATATTTATGAGTAAGCTTCAACATGCACATTAAAGCTCCTTTATGTTCACTTAGGGTTGCAGTTTTAGACTTGTGCATGAGATCCCCAACATGCAATTCTGACTTCACTGATGCTCATTTCTCCATATTTGTCAGTACCTCTATACCCAGGCCTTTGGGAAGGATTGGTCTTTGGAACAACTCAGAAAAACTTTACCTCCTGTTTTTGTGGCTAGTGGACAGTAAAGTAAATACAAATACAGGTATTTCCTACTCTGAAGCCACCATTCCTGTAGCTTTCCAGCATGCCCACCAAGCTCCCTCCTTATTTCCTCGTTGGGTCTTTTTGTCCTGCTACTGCAATCACCAGATCAAGCTGGGCCTCATTTTTCCTTACTTCCAGTCGGGCCCCAGATCCTTCTCTGTCCCCCACGTTGGAGCTACATATTTGTACCTGTCAAATGCTTTCTCTAGTGATGGTCAATAGTTGAGAGAAGCTATCAAAGGCTGAGGTGTGCTACTCCCTCAACCTGCAGCTTCCAAATTAGCCGAGGGAAGCATTGGATGGATGTCAAGAGTCTCAATACAGTTTTTTCACTCTAGAGTTAATGGTGGGTTTGAAAGAAGGATAGCTTGCTTGTGGTGCAGACACTCATCCCACTGTTACTGCTGACAAGTTTCACTAAGTTTTATGTTGGTTTTGAAGCTGCCTTGGTCAGCGGTGACAATAGAACAGGAGGAAGTGTATACATCACGGGAAGCAATGTGCTCAAACCATTTTCAGCTTTCTAAGCTTGCTGATGCCATCACAGCCTTTCTCAAACTTTGGTCCCTAGATGTTGGTGAACATCAGCCCCAGCCAGCTTCCCCAATGGTCAGAAATGATGGGATTTGTAGCCTAACAATATCTGGGGACCTGAAGGTTGGAAAAGGCTGAAGAGGATTTAGCAAGTAACCATTGGTAACTCCTGGAATTACTTTTAACACTAAAAACTTGCCAGCCAGCATATATTCTGTGACAAAGGAGGACATACCTTTTCTTACAGTTTCTTAGCCCTTTGTATAATGAGTTTGTAGGCTTATTTGGAAGTATATATAAAATGGATTAACCCTTGCTCTTCTGCTCCCCTGATTAGTGGCAAGTCAAGCAGAACTTTAATTCAGTCACTTGCCACCCTTTCCTAAGCAATTGGCCTGGGATAGGCTGTGTTTTGTTCCAGCGGTAGCTTATTTTGCATATATGCATTTGAACTATAGCATAGTGCTGTGTTGATTTTTTTTGTATTCTAAAGTTCTCTAACCTAGTGTGTGCCTATGAAGTATTATTACTCTTTACATTTACTACCCGCCCTTCACCCAGAGGTCCCAGGATGGATTTACAACAATTTAAAAATACATTATTAAAAACAGTTATAAACAACCTAAAATCACAACATCACAAAAATGTGTGTGGGGGGATTTCCTAAAAATACACATCTTGGGTGTTAAAGTCCAGGGTAAAGAGGTAAAAGTACACTTTCTTTTTATTTCTCTAATACAGCCTTTCCCAACTAGTGGGCCACCAGATGTTGTTGGACCACTATTCCCATCTTTCCTGACCATTGGCAATGCTGGCTGAGGCTGATAGGAGTTGTGGTCTAACAACACCTGGTGGCCCACTAGTTGGGAAAGGCTGCTCTAATAGATGTGGATGAATGATTTAAAAGCAGTATTAAAGTATTAGATTGTAGATTTGTGTATCTACTAGCAAATGTCTGGGTACTAACGTACAATACCCCTTTGCTGCTTTGCAGTCCTTTGCATAAAGAGCTGCTCACACATCAGTAACGTTGTGCTAATTATAACATGTGATTAAATGAGCTAGGAGTAGAGCTGTCCTGCCAGCCATTTCTTATAGTATCATAGAATAGTAGAGTTGGAAGGGCCTGTAAGGCCATTGAGACCAACCCCCTGCTCAACACAGGAATCCAGCTTAAATCATACCTGTCCAGCTGCCTCATGAATGCCGCAAGTGCTGAAGAGCCCACAACCTACCTAGGTAATTGGTTCCATTGTTGTACCACTCTAACAGTTAGAAAATTCTTCCTAATGTTCAGTCAAAATCTGGCTTCCTATAACTTGAGCCCATTTTTCTGTGTCCTGCACTCTGGAATGACTGAGAAGAGATCCCAACCCTCTTCTATGTGACAACCTTTCAAGTACTTGAAGAGTGCTATCATATCTCCTCTCACCTTTCTCTTCTCAAGGCTAAACATGCCCAGTTCTTTCATTCTGTCCTCAAAGGGCTTTGTTTCCAGTCCCTGATCATCCTTGTTGCCCTCCTCTGAACCTATTCCAGTTTGTCTGTATCCTTCTTAAAGTGTGTCCAGAACTGGATGCAGTACTCAAGATGAGGCCTAACCAAATGGAGGGGAACTAATCCTTCACGTGATTTAGAAACTATACTTCTGTTAAGGCAGCCACACTTCACTGTTGGCTCATATCTGAAGGAGCGCCTCCAACATCATCAGGGATGATGCTCAACAAGATCAGCTTCAAAACGCCTTCTCTCTATCCTACCAGATAAAACAGCTAGACTGGTGAGAACTAGGGAGAGGGCTTTTTCAATTGTGACCCCCACTTTGTGGAATTCCCTCCCAAATGATCTCCGCCATGCCCCCTCTATAATGAGCTTCCGCCGGGCCTTGAAGACCTGGCTCTTCAGGCACGCTTTTGGGGGTGGGTTAGGTTTTATTATTATTGTTGAGAGTTTTAATGTTTTAATGTATTTGTATGTTTTTATTTTGTAAGTTGCCCAGAGTGGCTGGACAGCCAGCCAGATGGGCGACTAATAAATTTAATAAAAAAAATAAAAAAATATTCAGTTTGTGATCGACAATTCCAACATCCTTCTCACATGTAGTATTGCTGAGCCAAGTATCCCCCATCTTATAACTGTGCATTTGATTTCTTTTTCCTAGGTGTAGAACTTTGCACTTATTCCTGTTAAATTTCATTGTTTTCAACCCAATACTCGAGCCTATCAAGATCTCTTTGAATTTTGTTTTTGTCCTCCAGAGTATTAGCTATCCTTCCCAATTTTGTATCTTCTGCATTTCCTGCACCTTATCAGTCAAATCATTAATAACAATGTTAAAGAGCACTGGGCCTGAGTCCAAGCCCTGTGGTACCCCAGTTTGTTACCTCCCCCCCAGTTTGAGAAAGAACCATTGATAAGCACTCTTTGAGTACCATTCTATAGCCAACGGTGGATCCAGTAGATAGTTGTTCCATCCAGCCCACATTTAGCTGGCTTGCTAATCAGAATATCACAAGGTACTTTGTCAAAGCTTTGCTGAAGTCAAGATACATTATGTCCACAGCATTCCCACAGTCTACCAGGGACGTTACCCAATCAAAAAATGAGATAAGTATGGCAGGATTTGATCTTGATAAATCCATGTTGGCTTCTTGTAATCACTGCATTGTTTTCAAGGTGCTTACAGACTGATTGCTTTATAATCTGCTCCAGAATTTTCCCAGGGACTGATGTTAGAGTCATTGGTCTGTAGTTCCTGGGTTCCTCTTTTTTGCCCTTTTTGAAGGTCTGTCATTGGTCTGTAGCTCCTGAGTTCATGACTCACCTGAATGTCCCAGGAGTAGATCAGCCAATCTCTAACTTGGTGTTCAGGTCTCTCCTCCCGAAAGAAGGAGATTCCCAGCTTAAGGACCCATCAGAATGGCAGCTAGACTTCGCCCTCCAAAAGAACCACGAAGCCACCGCCTATTCCATTCGAGCGTCTGTAGCGGCCTCCATCTTTTCAAGAGCCACGATGATGTGGCTGGACGAGCTCTTGGAAGACCCGAATCCGGACCCGCCCAAACTCAGAAAGGGTCTGATCAAGCTGCACAAAGCAGTGGCATTCGTAGCTGACGCTTCTTTGGATGTGTCACAACAAGGAGCACGAGCACTGGCTGCAGAAGTAGTGGCGCAACGAACCCTCTGGCTTCGTCACTGGGACACAGATACAACAGTCAATTTATCCACAGCCACATACTCTGGAGCATTGTTGTTCGGTGAAGAAGCCCTTAAAGCAGTCTTTGTAGATCTTAAAGACGACAGAAAGCCTGCCTTAGCCCCGTCCAAAAAAGACGACTGCAGGCTGTTTCGGAGGTTTGCTCCATACCGATCTTTTCAGCCCTTTCAAGGAGCGCGGCCTGGGGGGCGAGGCCATGACCCCCGTTTTACAGACTTTCCTGTACAGCCTCCAAGGGAACCTGGCACGGCTCAGTACCAAGGACGTCACAGTCCTTCCACTTCATACGGACGGGGAGCATGTCAGCGTCGGCAATTCTGATGCCATCCCTATCGGAGGCAGGTTACTCCACTATGCAAAACTCTGGCTGGAGCTAACCCACGCTTCTTGGATCAGAGATCTTCTCTCTCAGGGTTACAGCATAGAGTTTTGGCTAACCCCCCCTAGACAGATTCCTTCCCTCCCCCATTCCCAAAACCCAGGAACAGTAGAGGGTCATGCAGGAAGCAATCTGACATCTCCTCAACATAGCGGCAGTAGAACCAGTTCCACCAGCAGAGAGATTGTGGGGTGTTTACTCCGTCATGTTTGCAGTCCCCAAGCGCGATCTGTCATGAAGGGCGGTTTTGGACCTCAAGTTCGTCAACCGCTTTGTGACGTATCGATGGTTCAAAATGGAGTCCCTTGCCTCAATTATACAGGTTCTACAGCAGGGAGACTTTTTGGCTTCCATAGACCTAAAAGAGGTATTACCTCCACATACCAATCTGCCCTTCCCACAGACAGTTCCTGAGGTTCGCCTTTGGCCACCAACATTTTCAATTCATGGCTATGCCCTTTGGACTTGCATCGGCACAAAGAGTGATGGTCACCCTGGTGGCCCACCTCTGCCTTCAAGGGGTCCATATTTATCCCTGCTTGGATGATCTATTGCTTCAGGCGGATTCCAAGGACCACGCATGTGACCAGGTTCTTTGCACCCTCAAGGTTCTCAGCACCCATGGTTGGCTTGTCAACATCGACAAGAGTCAACTACAACCGACTCAGCGACTACAGCATTTCGGAGCGATACTGGACACAGTACAGGCCAGGGTCTTCCTATCACTGGAATGCATCACAACCATCAGAGATATGGCAAGGCTCCTGCTACGATGCTCAAAAGCGGATGTGATGTTTCTGGC
This sequence comes from Rhineura floridana, assembly GCF_030035675.1. Classification (NCBI taxonomy): domain Eukaryota; kingdom Metazoa; phylum Chordata; class Lepidosauria; order Squamata; family Rhineuridae; genus Rhineura; species Rhineura floridana. The sequence continues at coordinate 248,303,583 of NC_084480.1, forward strand.
AAAGGTGCTGGGAACATTCATGTCCACCATTCACATCGTTCCGTGGGCACGGCACCATACTCAGCCTCTCCAGTGGGCCCTGTTGCCTTTCCAGGCAGATATTGCCAATTCCAATCATTGCGGCATTCGCCTGGATTCCCCCCTTCGGATATCTTTCTGATGGCGGGCACAACCTCGAAACCTCAGCAGGGGAACTCCATTCCGAGAACCGGACAGAACTGTAATTACAACAGACGCCAGCCTAACCGGCTGGTGGACCCACTGCAACTCCCACTTTGTCCAAGGTCGGTGGTCCAGTCTGGAATAATGCCAGAGTATCAACTGGCTGGAATTGCATGCAGCCCATCTGGCTCTCCGACACTTCCAGCCAATCTTCCAGTTGGAACACGTCCTGATCCGGACAGACAACACCTGCGTAAAATCGCATTTGAACAGACAAGGGGGAACCAGATCACAAGCGCTCTAGGCGGAAGCGACCCGCATCTTCGACTGGGCTGAAAGCCATCTGATGTCTCTGCAGGCAAAACATCTCAGTAGGACTCTGAACGTGACAGCCGACTGGCTCAGCAGGCAGCAGGTGGTTCCGGGAGAGTGGGAACTTCACCCAGCAATGTTCAACCTCCTCCAGTGCCGGTTCGGCACCTTCTTGGTGGACCTCTTCACCTTAAGTCACAATCGACAGCTGCCCCAGTACTTCTCAAGATATCTGGAACAGACCATGGAATCAGTGGATGCACTGGCGACAACTTGGCCAGATGGCCTCCTGTACACCTTCCCCCCGATTCCTCTACTGGGGAGGACATTGAGAAAGCTGAGACACAAAAGGGAGCAAATGGTTCTACTGGCCTCACCGCCCATGGTTCTCAGACCTGATTGCATTGTCAGTAACAGAACCTTGGAGGCTGCCAGTCAGGCCAGACCTACTGTCTCAGGGACCGATCTGGCATCCAGACCCAGAATGGCTGAGTCTGACGGCTTGGTGTTTGAACGGAGGCAGCTGATCAACTCAGACTTATCTCAGGGGGTTGTCGATACCATTATGGCATCTAGAAGTCCGTTGACGAATCGCATTTACCAGAGTACGTGGCTCGACTCCTCTAAGTGGTGTGCAGAGCAAGGTTGCTGACCTTCTCAAGCTACTGTACAACAAGTGCTGTAGTTCCTTTATAGAGGCCTGAAAATGGGACTCAAAGCTAACACCTTGCATGGTCATGCCTCCATGATCTCGTCAATCCGGTCCACCTCCCCCCTGACTTTTCTGTGGGTTTGCATCCGCTCATCAGGTGCTTTTTTAAGGGAGCTGCCCTCCTCTCACTGGCAGTGTGCCATCATTTCCCTTCCTGGAGCCTACCTAAGGTCCTGCAAGCTCTTCAGGCTTTTGGGGTGGGTTAGGTTTTTACTGTTATCATTTTAAATTTTAAAGTTTTAATGTATTGGGTTTTTTTTATCTTGTACGTCGCCCAGAGTGGCTGGACAACCAGCCAGATGGGCGACTAATAAATTTAATAAATAATAAATAATAGTAATAATTCAGTGCGCCCCCCCTTTGAACCCCTTGGGTCAGTGCCTCTGCGACTGTTATCCTTCAAGGTCCTGTTCCTGGTGGCAATCACCTCAGTGAGAAGAGTCTCTGAACTGGGAGCATTGTCATCGGCCCGTCATCTCTGCATTTTCCATAAGGACTCCGTTGTGTTGCGTCCAGATCCATCCTTTCATCCCAAGGTCAGCTCAACTTTCCACTGTAACCAGGACATTGTTCTTCCTTCATTTTGTCCTAACCCCGCTCATCCACTGGAGAAGGCCTGGCACTCGCTTGATGTCCGAAGGGCCCTCAAGATATACCTCTCGGACTCAGGACATAAGATTGACAGAGTCACTATTTGTATCTTTTCACCCAAGGACTCTGGGGAAAAAGGTCTCTAAATCTACCCTGTCTTGTTGGTTGTGCGCCTGCATTGCTCTGGCGTATGAGTCACTAAAGTTGCCAGTGCCTAGTAAAATAATGGCGCATTCCTCTACGTCAGCTGCCGCTATGACTGCTTTTGCAACCAACACACCTCTTGCAGACATCTGCAGAGCAGCAGTATGGTCTACTCCAGACTCCTTTATCAAACATTAAACATCAAACATTAAAGCTTCTTTTGGGAGGCGAGTTCTGCAACAGGTTCTTTTTAGTGAGTAAGCACTGAGTAAGCAGTGGGTGGTCCCTCCCTTCTGGGGCTGCTTTGGTACATCCCACATGATAGCATGCTACCTGGGAGAAATGGGCCATTGGCCTCAGCGAAAGGGTGGTTTTCCCAGGTGTCATGCCATCACAGCCCTCCCGTTTGGAGGATTTTTGAATGTGGGTGTCACCTACTACAGTACATTGTTCAAGTTTATCATTTAAACAATAGAGTTAAGTCAGGATCTCCAGGTTCATTAAAAACATTTGCCCTACTGGACCAGTTTTGTATTTTCCTTGCTGGCAGGCCTGTTGGCTGTTGCATTTCTCTCAAGAGGTCTCATGCCGGACTCGTTGCGAATGAAACTGGAGTAGGAGGGGCTTGCTCACTACAGATCTTGACTCCAGTGCATTCTTGCCTTTGGATGCTAGATGGCGCTATGACTACCCACGTGATGGCATGATACCTGGGAAAACCACCCTTCAGGTGAGGCCAATGGCCCGTTCTGTGATCCCTGCAATTCCATGCTACCTGTCTACACTCTTTCTTTGTGGCATGGCCTTCCTTCTACTTCTCGTATGTGTTCTTTCTGTTTTCAAGTCATCTCTAAGCTTTCTGTAAAGCCACATTGGCTTCTTTTGCTGTCTTTCCCCATTTTTCCTTGTTGGAATTGTTTGCCATTGTGCCTTTAGAATTTCCTTTTTTAGAAACTCTTGGACTCCTTTTCTCATTAGGTTTGCTTGCCATGGAACCTTACTTATCATTGTGTGATAAATAAGGTTATTAAAATCGGCTTTCCTAAAGTCCAGGGTGTGCATATGGCTCTTCTCAGCTTTTGATTCCTTTAAAATCAAGAACTCAAGTGTAGCATGGTCACTTTCCCCCAGAATTTGGTTAACTACAACTTCAACCATTAAGTCATCTCTATTGGTTAGAATCAAGTCAAGGATAGCTGATCCTCTAGTTTCTTCCTTCACTTTGTGTAGGAGAAAGTTATCTCCAACACATCAGGAATTTCTTGGAAGGGCTGTGCTTGGCAGAATTTGTCTCCCAACAGATATTGGGATAATTGAAGTCCCCCATTATTACTACATCATGCTTCCTTGAAACATTGGCAATTTGCTTTTCAAAAGTTTCATTCTGGTCTTCTCTTTGATTGGGTGGTCAGTAGTAGACTCCAACCACCATGGTTCTTTTATTCCTTCCCCCATTTATTTTAATCCAGCTATTCTTGGGGGAGCTACCAAGTTCATCCTGCTATATTTCTGAGCAGGGATATGAACAAAGTCAAAATGTATAGCAGGAGTTGCCAGTCTTGAAGCAGGAGGTGAGACGACTAGAACGCCGGTGGCGGAAATCTCGCTCAGAAGATGATCGGACACGGGTTAGAGTAGCAATAGCAGCCTACCAAGTGGCAACAGAGGCAGCAAAGAGGGGTTTCTTTGCTGCTTCTATTGCATCTGCAGAATGTTGTCCCAGGAGGTTGTTCCAAGTGGTCCGAAGCCTGGTCGGTCCAGTTGCGCAGGAACCCTTGGAGCACTCTAAAGCCTCCTGTGACGCATTTGCAAAACATTTTGCGGATAAAATGGATCGTCTGAAGAGTTCGATTCCGTACGCCGTGGACACAGGAAGCGGGCCAGAGGCGGTCAGTTGCGATCCGGTCCGGTGGGATCGGTTACAGCCTCTTCCCTCTGAGGAAGTGGACAAGGTACTCTCTACTGTGAGACCGACCACTTGTTTGTTTGATCCTTGCCCTACATGGCTCATTGTGAGCTGTAAAGAGAGACTGAGCGAAGGGATCAAGGCGGTGGTAAATGCCTCCTTGGAAGAGGGGGCATTGCCATCGGCCCTCAAGGAGGCGGTAATAAAGCCCATCTTAAAGAAGCCCTCCTTGGATCCCCAAGATTTGAATAACTTCCGCCCAGTCTCCAATTTACCATTTTTGGGCAAGGTGATCGAACGCGTGGTGGCCAAACAGTTACAGACACACTTGGAGGAAGCGGATTATTTAGATCCATTCCAATCGGGCTTCAGGACTGGACATGGAACTGAAACAGCCTTGGTCACCCTGGTGGATGATTTGAGGAGGGTGTTGGATAGGGGTGAATACTCATTCCTCGTCCTCCTGGATCTCTCTGCGGCTTTTGATACCGTCGGCCACGGTATCCTTTTAGATCGCCTGGAGAGATTGGGAATCAGGGGCACTGTGCTACAGTGGTTCCGATCCTATCTCTCTGACAGGCACCAACGAGTGGCAGTGGGGGAGGAGGTTTCAGACCCTTGGCCTCTTAATTGTGGTGTGCCACAGGGCTCTATCCTCTCTCCCATGCTATTTAATATCTATGTAAAGCCGCTGGGGGCCATCATCAGGAGATTTGGGCTGCAGTGCCACCAATATGCGGATGACACTCAGCTCTATCTCTCATTTAAGTCCTCACCGGAGTTGGCTGCGGAGACCATTTCCAAGTGCCTGGAGTCCGTAAGTGAATGGATGGGAGGCAACAGGCTGAAACTGAACCCCGACAAGACCGAGGTACTGCTTGTGGGAGACAAGAGAAGATTAGGAGATTTTGACCTGGTGCTGAATGGGGTTAGTTTGCCCCTGAAGGACCAGGTTTGCAGCCTCGGGGTCATTCTTGACTCCCAGCTGTCCATGGAGGCTCAGGTATCAACAGTGAGCCGGGCAGCTTGGTATCAATTGCATCTGATACAGAGGCTGCGACCCTTTCTTCCGGTTCATCTGCTCCCGCGGGTAGTGCATGCACTGGTCTCCTCTCGCTTAGACTACTGTAATGCGCTCTACGTGGGGCTACCCTTGAAGATGGTCCGGAAATTACAGCTGGTACAGAATGCGGCGGCACGGTTGATTACGAACAGCCGCCGGCGGGATCACATCACCCCGGTACTTGAAGATCTACACTGGTTACCAGTTGTTTACCGAGCCCAATTCAAGGTGTTGGTATTAACCTTTAAAGCCCTACACGGTTTCGGTCCAGTGTATCTAAAGGAGCGCCTCCAGCATCACCAAGTATGCCGCCTGACAAGATCAGCCTCTCAAGACCTTCTCTCGGTCCCGCCAGTTAAAACAGCTAGACTGGTGCGGACCAGAGAAAGGGTATTCTTGGTTGTGGCCCCCACCCTCTGGAACTCTGTGCCATACGATCTACGCCATGTCCCTTCCTTGGTAGGTTTCCGCCAAGGACTAAAAACATGGCTATTTCAGCGGGCATATAGAATCCCTAGTTAATTTTAGTTTTATAGTGTACAGATGGGGGTAACTGAATATGTTATAATTGTATTTTTATGTATTTTATAAGTGTACTTTAAATTTAATTATGTACGCCGCCTAGAGTGGCTGTTCATTCAGCCAGATAGGCGGCCTAAAAATAAAATTTTATTATTATTATTATTACTATTATTTTGAGCCTGTGTGCACACTTGCAAACTGGAGAAACTGTAATGGGCATTGCCCACAAGCACATATGACAACTTATTCCATTGGTAACAATAAAATTCTTCTTTCATGCCTAATTTCAGTAGACAGGCTTAACCTTGTAGACATCAGGAAAGGTCCCTAGTGGTGCATGTGTACCAGTGGTATCCACATTGGTAACTCTTGACGTATAATAGAACTATTATTCAGAATAATAGAATCTGCAGTGTTTCTTCAGGGGCTCTAGACCTTGCTACACTAGAAAATGGTTCTAAAGGTGTATAAAAGAAAGCACTTCATCAGGATTCTTCATTCTTTTGATTGTTTATGTCTGGACTGCCCATCTTCAAAGACCAGCATACAGACCTTGCCTGGTGAAGAATATCAAACATGAGATTGCATGCCGAAAAATGAACTTGTAGGTATAAACATGGTTTCAAAAGTACGCAAAACACACACATTGTCTATTGACTGTCACAGTTACTTTTAAAATATCTGTTATGCAATGACATCCTCTCGGTGCATCATTCTCTGATGTTACAGTCTTTTCAAAGGTAAGTGAAAACACACCATAGTTCAGGACTTTGGGGAAGGGTGCGCTGGCTGCATTTTCATTTTGTCCCTGCTGCCATTTGATTGATGATGATTGATGGTTGTACTATGTTTTTATATATTTATGATTTTAAAAGGTTTGTACCTGGGACCCTTGAACAAAGGATGGGTTATAAATATGTGAAATAAAGAATGAATGAATAAATACAGTAATACCTCAGTTAACAAAGTAGATGTGTTCCCGGGCATTACTTCTTTAACAGAAACTTTGGTACCAGAGGCAGGAATAACATGGAAATAATAGGGATAGGTTCCTACATCTGTTCATAGATGGTGGGGACAGCTTCAACACCTCAGCTGGTTATAGCACAGTGGGGAGGAGAGCCTGGCTTGGGAGTCCAGAGTCTTTGAGTTCAAATCCCCGCTTGTGTCTCCTGGATGTGAAGGGCCAGCTAAAGATCACCCCCACAGTGAGTGGCTCGGGTTACGTGCCCTGCCACCTGTGCAGCCATGGGCAAGTTGCATAGTCCCAAGGAGCCCAGTTGCCCCCCAGCTGGTAGTTGCGGACAAGGAAGAGGTCGGCTTGTGCAACAGTGGCAAGCTGAGCAGGCCCTAGCCAGCTGGGGAGGACTAGCCTCAGAGGGAGGCAATGGTAACCCCCCTCTGAATACTGCTTACCATGAACACCCTATTCATAGGGTAGCCATTAGTGGGGATCGACTTGAAGGCAGTTCATTTCCATTTTTCACCCACCACTCTCCCCCGAATCATACTGCATTCTTCACTCCCCAGACCTGGGAGAAAGTAAGAGATCTTTTTAGTGCAAAGCAAACACGTGTCTGTTTCATCCTAGCAAAGCAAAAGCATAGTCTTACCAGTTTATTGATAGCAAAATAGACACAGGCTGGTCAGTTTCACCTTAAAGCAAAGTAATAGGCATATCAGTTTATTGATAGCAAAACAAAGCTGGTCAGTTTCATCTTTAAAAAGGAGCTTCCTGGAGGATTCATTAACTGAGGTATTACTGGAAACACGATATTATAAAAAGTATGACTAATGTTCTTGTGAGAACTGTCTAACTTCTCTGTTTTGCAAGCTGTTACAGCAGAGATCCATGAGTAAACCAAGCCAGACTTTCTTCTTAAATAGTTTGATGGATTTTTACAAGCTCAAAATATAAGCTACGCTTGTCGTAACACTAATTATGACACAGCAACAAAGTAATAGCCAGATGTTTAAATGGAGAAACCTAGAAAGGAAGTGTGCAGTTCTATAGAAATGTTTACAATATTGCACAAGTCATTGCTTTTGAATTAAGTACAGTGCAGGCAGCTGTTGGCCCTTCTGACTTGTGCTTAAAAGTTTGAATTGTGCTAATTTAGTTTTATATGTTTGCTATTAAGAATGTGTAGTGGAAGATTTCACAGTGTGTTCTTTCCTGCAGGAACAGTTCTTGTCAGAAGCAACACTGGTCAGCTGATGTTGGTGTCTCAACAAGCACTTGCTCAAGCCCAAAGCCAGTCCCGAAATAATGCAAGTGTAAGACAGTCATTGCCTACAAATATGCCTGCAGTCAAAATGCAGACTGTACAGGTAAAACTTCTGTGTTAGCAGTTCAATTGTTCAATTGTACATTTCCAAGTGCTTTTGCTGCTGTAGATTTTCGCAGGAGTTGGATCGGTGTTTGTCACTTTCATGGATGTATGTGTGGTAGTGACCTGAATGTGGACTAGATGCAGGAATCCCTTGCATTTTCTATTGGCACAGTTGACTCCAGGTAGGACTTTAACTGCCTATAGCATAGTGTTTTTCTGTTCTTGCCTCTTCATACAACTCATACTCATACTATCTCTGATAGTAGATGGGCAAAGAAATATTATTTTCAACATATGCAAATACAAACAAGCACTTGAATAGTCATAGTCCTAAATGCTATTTAAGCCATAGCATCTCTACTTTACCTAGTCTTAGATGTAAACCTATTCTACTTGCCATGCATCTGGACACTTTTCTGCATTATTTACATCTTCCTATCCAAATATGGCTTTTTAACAATTTCAGATACGGGAAAACACTGATGTGTCCAGTTAGAAGTAAATGGTACTTGACCACTTATCTGAAACTTGATTTTAAGGTTTTTACCCGTATCTATTCTCTTACCTTTCTGAAAGAATTCTGGAACTCAAGTACTTAAAGTACTAGCTGCTCCTGTAAAAACTGTGTGCCGGACAACTCCTTCTGTTACTTCTACTGTTAAGAAGACTGCTATAATCCAGGTATTATTATTATTAATAATAATAATATAATTGCATTTATATCCCACCTTTTCTCCATGGAGCTCACAATGGTGTAGAAACGTGGTTCCCTCCTCCTGGTTCTATCCTAACTTCAACCCTGTGAGGTAGTTTAGGCTGAGAGACAGTGACTGGTCCAAGATCACCCACTGAGCTTCACTGCCAAGGTCTCCCAGGGCCCAGTCTGACACTAACCACTACACCACCCTAGACTTTGCATCTTATTTTAAAGTGGTAAATATATTTATTACACTGGCTCACAAATCTAATAAAATGGCAAGGTAGCTTTTAAAGTCATGTTTTCTATATCCTTTAAAAAATCTTTATCCATAGGTGCACTTGGTGCACTTGCCATTTTTAACTCAAAGATACTGAGGAATGGGAAAGCTTCTTCTGCTTGTTATCTTATTCCAATAACCTGCCATACTGGGTCAGGTTAGTGGTCCATATTCCTCAGTACTGGTCTATAGTGGTTGGCTGCTATTGAGCAACAAAGCATTGTTCCTTTAAACATGTTTTATGAGCTGTCTTCAGTGATGGCGATTCTCAGTTTTTGGTGGCTGGTGAAATTTGCTATTATCTATCACTTAATGTCAAGAATAGGCTAAAACTTTATTGCTAAATCTTTGAGTTTTAGGGTAGGTTTACATTGCCACCCTGGGCTCCTACTGGGAGGAAGCGTGGGATATGAACGTAATAAATAAATAAATAAAATAATGTGCTCACCTATATGTGTAATGTTGTGTATCTGTTTGCCTTCTCCTTAATGTGCGAATGGGAGACAAACTGAGATGGAGTGTAATCTAATACAGTGTTTAGAGAAGCTGTCATGTTTAGGTGGAGAAGACCCTTCAAATCCAGTCTTGAATTAAAACAAGGCAGTTTAATCTAAAAGATATACAAAGAAAAAAGTTATGGGAAGGAAGAAGAGAAAAGCAAATGTGTGCACCACTTTTTAAAGTTATAGCTATAATGACCAGCATGAATGTAAATAGTTCAGGGAGATGAGGAGCCTGATAGAGCTGGCCTTAGAGCCTCTTGTGGAGGTAGGTCATGATATGCTGCTTTATAAAGCATAATACGACTTGAATGAATGCAGTTTTTTATTTAACAAGTTTTATGTACTGCTTAATTAACAAAACACACTAAGCTGAAAATACTAATAAAAATTGCCTTTAAACAATAAGACATAAAATGTATCAAAATATAGATAAAAGCAGTTAAAGGAAAATTGACACAATCTACATGTCTGGACAGTTTTAAAACAAATGTACATAATAGAATTATGTGTCTGGAGTAGACTTGTGTAAACAAAAGTTTGTAGCGAGCACCAAAAACAATGCAACAAAGACATCTGCCTAATAGCAGTTTCTGTATTGCTTATTCCTGTCAGAATTGAAATTAGCCATTTAAATGTTACATTTCTTTCAGTCAATAACATCCGGAAATAGTAGAACCACAACTACTACTGCAAAATCTTTGATTACTGGACCATCAACAAAGCCTCCTGCTTCTGGTTCTTCTGTACTATCCCTTGCTCCAAAACCAGTTCCTGACATAGAAGGCACAACAGTAGCACAGGCAAGCAGTTCATCAGTAAGTATAACATTGTCAAAGATTACATACCTTTCCCACTATGTTAGAGCCGAACAGAATTCAATTTATGCTCTTGCTTTTGGCTTCCTGTCAGGAAATGCTGGAAAATGCGAAAAAGTGCAAAAACTTCCTAGCGACACTAATAAAACTGGCATCCAGTGGGTCTCAAGCACCTGAAATGAGGCAGAATGTGAAGAATCTGGTACAAAGTCTGTTGGTAAAAGTTCATCTGCAAGTATTTGTGCCCTGATCCTAAATGTCTTTACTCAGAAGTGATTTGTGCACCCAGTGCAGTAAGGGTGTAGTATACAGGAGAGATTTTTTATATGGGTATTTATACGGGTTTAGTAAGGCCCCAGTGCACAGTTTGGCATGGCACAGGGCAAGGATCCAGTTGTTAGGCAGCCTGGCTGCTGGCTGATGTTCTGGTCTTAGTACTGAGGCAGCGGTTGGGGAGATGCAGGATTCTTGGGTGCACCATGGCAGGAGCCACTCCTGTGTGCTCCTCAAGCCATGAAATGTTCCTCCTTTCAAATCTGTTTTTCTATAATTTGTCAAAACATGCATGCTGCATGTGATATGAACAGGAAATTTGTATTTGGTTGCAAAATGAATTTGCATATGTAAAGGTTTTAGACTTTTGCAGCACCTTCATTAAGCTTGGAGTACTATAATTGCCAGAAGCCTGACCCTTTGCTTCGAATTTCATTTCACAAGGTGACTGTAGTATAGCTTGTGTGACAACCCTCCTGTAGATCTATTTCTGCTTCACTTGAGCAAGTTTGTTATAGGCAAGTTATAGCAGTCTATGGTACAAACAGAAGAGAGGAACAAAACAATAGGAAGGAATTTGTTTTGTCTTATCACACTGCTTTGGGAAGCAAGCCTGTAATCCTTGTGTTCTAAACTAGTAGAAAGGTGACTCCATACAGTCTGTCTGGTCACGTGGCCGCAAATATTTCATCAAACAAATCTCTCCTCAAGGCAAGCATTTTTTTCAACCTTTGGTCCATTTCCAGCTTTCTAGGAACAACTTAGAAATCTACCTCATTTGCTGCTATTGCTAGTTCTTAACCTTTGAAAATTGGTCTCAGGCAGACTGCTATTGAAAGCCTTCGTATAACCTCTTAAAAGCATAATTGACTAAAATGTTAGTACTTGAATGTCGATGAATTGGTGGCTTCTGCTGTTAACGTGTAGTTCACCAGATGTGCCTACACTTGTGCTACAACTTCTTTTTCTACATAGGAAGCTAAAATGGAACCTGAAGAATTTACCAAGAAACTCTACATTGAGCTAAAGTCTTCCCCCCAGCCCTATCTTGTCCCCTTTCTCAAGGTATGCCTAAAAGAATTTTCTCTACATTTCAGGTATTCTTTTAAGTATTAAAGTGCTGATAATCCTTGACTATAGAGTGGGAAGGTCATTTTGAAGTGCCAGGACAGTAAAGTGCACAAGGGCCCATGGTTTGCAAGGACCTTTGTAAACCACTTAGAGTTTTTAATAATCAAGCAGTATATATTTTTTGTAAAATAAGTAAATAAAATGGTGTGGTGGTATGGGACAGCAAAACCTAAAACCCGTCAGTGAAATTCTGCTCTTATCTTCATGGTGTTGTGATACAGTTACATTACACAATATTGTTGGCTTGAGAAGTGGACCCTTGTGCTTGCAACCTCAAACCATGTGGTGTGTGGCAAGCTGGCATGAACTGTTGTTGGAGGCAAGCATATCAGGAGAACAACTTAACAGAAAAGAAAGCATTCTAAAAACAGTTAAAAATGTTCTAAAACACAAAAGTTAAAAATGTTATTTCATCAGTGATCTTCAGGTTGTCAGGAGCAGTCCCCTTTAGCCATCAAATGCCTGGGTAAAAAGGAATGTTTTCAAATTCCCCCAGAAAGTGAATAGTGATGGCGACAGATACACCTCACTGGAGAGGGCATTCAATAACTAGGGAGCCACCACTGAAAAAGCCCTGTCACAGGTCAGCACCAACCAGGCAGCTGTTGTGTGGCAGCACCTCCAACAAGGCCTCGTCTGCTGATTTTTAGAGTCCAAAATGGGTGATACTGGGGAAGGTGCTCTTCTAGATATTTGGGTCCCAAGCCATTTAGGGCTTTATATGCTACTGCTGACACCTTGAATTGGGCCTGGTAGCTCACTGGCAGCCAGTGCAGTGCTTTTAGGATTGGTAACTCATGGTTCCATTGGGCTGCCCCATTTACCACTTTATCACTTGGGTAAATTCCAACCCCCCTAGTTCACTGTTCATTCAGTACCCTACCAAGGTGCAGCAAGGACACTACTTCAGGATTAACTTTATAGTTTTTAGTTATGCAGAATGCTATCAAGTGTAATTCAGCTTCTCTGTAGGAGAGCAGGAAGGAAAGGTCCATGGATTTGGAGATGGAATGCACCTATTAGCTGCAATGTTATGCCCAGTTAATATTTAGGGCTACTTCAAATATTAACAGTTCTTCTACACATTGCAGGTAACTTATCAGTACAGTCATCTGACAGTCTCTTAGCTGTCAAATGTAACTGCATCAGTGCTAGGAAACTGTAATTTCCTGTAGATTTCCATCATATATATACTATACAACTACAAAGAACAGGTGATCTTACATTTTTCCACACAACTTCCTGCACGTGTTTCATCCATGGAAGAAACTCATAATGTCTAAAGTGATCCATGACTTAAGCCCATATAAGGTCTATGTCTATTATTGATTTCAAAATCCATGGCTTATCTAAAAGCATATTGTGTATTCAGATGTCATTTGAGGATGTTATTTATTTATTTATTATTTGTTACATTTATACCCCACCTTTCTTTCACCATGGAACCCAAGGTGGCATACATGTGGTTCCCAAGCAGCCTCCCAACTAGGCACTGACCAGACCCAGACCTGCTAGCTTCAGCAAGGTGGTGGCTTCATGTGCCTTCAGACCATAGTCTGGAACATAGCCTGTTAAACTACAAAAAACCAACCGAGCAGCACTTTTATACTGTAGGCTTAAGGAAATGGACTAAATGGGTAAAAGGACTAAAAGGATCAACACTTTTGAAAAAGCTGATCAATTATATGCAAAGGATGGAATTTAAACTATAATATACTCTCATTTAGGGAGACACTACTTTGCAGCATGCTTATGTTTATGTAGTGTTGATGCACAGGGCTGCAGTTTGTGACAGAATTTATATTGGCAAGCCAGAACCAATGGACTGTTCCTGTAGCAGCAACAGGAGCATGCCATTGGCTCTTCCTTGGGAATATAAATGACTCAGTTTTGTCCTAGGGAGACCTTGTGTTGCTGAACTTGTAGGAGTAAAACGGGTTTGCTAAAGATTCTGTGAAAACTTTGGAGAAAGCAAATAAAGTAATTTTCCATAGGAAGTGGGCCATCACTGTGGGAAATAGTTCCACCTATCGTGCGAAGGCAAGAATGTTTTTGAAGTCAAGACTAGGGACGTCATGCCCCTCCCACTCTCCAGTTCATTCTTGCCTTCGTATGAACAAGATTGGAATTTTCATAGCATTTAGCTAAGTCTCGTATCTGTCTTTAAATCCTTTCTCTTTTTCTGTTTGTGTTTAGCCTCTGAGGGTTCCCTCAGGGACCGCGGCTGCGGCTTCCTCACCCTTCCCTCAGAGCTATTCAATCTATTTTTATTTACTTGACTGGGGGCTCCCTCTGAGACCGCGGCTGCGGCTCTCTTCGTTTTGGCAGTTTCTAGCCCCCCCCCCGCTCAGTTGTCTCTTTAGCCAGGGGGCTCCCTCAAGGACCGCGGCTGCGGTTCTCCCCTTTTGATCGCTTCTGATCCTGATCGCTGTTAACCTCTCCCCCCCCCGATCGGTTGCCGCGGCTGCGGCTTATCCGATCTCAGCGGGAGCTTGCAACTGCGGCTCCCGCCGTTAACCCTCTGCCTCAGATCGCCCTCGCAACGTGGCTTAAATCCCACTGAGGGCTTTACAGACCGCGACGGCGGCTCTCTCTGCGGTGGCTGCCGTTTTTCCCCTACCTGTTTTCTCCGGGGATTTTTTGGAGCCGCTACTGCGGTTTTTGGCGAGATCGGCTGGGCAGCCCTTCCTCCAGTTCGCCTCCGACGGCCGCCATTGCTTCTTCCCTCTCTGCCTTTTTTCCCCACTCCTTTTTTCCGGGCGCCATTTTTTTTTTCTCTTTCTTCTTTCAGAATTTGAATTTCCCGCCCTTTTTGTTCCCCTTATTATCGGATACCTCACCTACAGACTATCTATCCGTACGTTTGTGTATATGTGCTGCTGACTAATTTACACACAACTGATTTACACACTTTACTGTGGCTGTAATCATAGTGGCTGAATTATATTATCAAGGCTGGAGCTCCAATCCTAGTGGGCTGGATTGTATTATCAAGGCTGGAGCTTTAATCCTAGTGGCTGGATTACATTATCAAGGCTGGAGTTTTAATCCTAGTGGCTGGATTACATTATCAAGGCTGGAGCTTTAACCCTAGTGGCTGGATTACATTATCAAGGCTGGAGCTTTAATCCTAGTGGCTGGATTACATTATCAAGGCTGGAGCTTTAATATCAGTGGCTGAATTGTATTAAATCTGATTTACATTACATATCCTGCCCCCTATGGGGCCGTGAACAAGCCAAAAACCCAGCCTACAGCACTAATCTGAGTGTGCCTACTCTAAACAGCCTATATTATATTAACGCTGATACTTCTGTGCATTCTGCCCCCTCTGTGGCAGTGCATTCGCCATCTGCCAGTGTATCCTACCCCCTCCGTGGTAGTACGCTGTGCCAGTTCAAGTCTTTACATCCTGCCCCCTCCGTGGCAGTGTACTGCACCCAGGTTCATATAAGATGGCAGAACAGCCAGGCATGTCACCATCAACACACATGGTGCCAGATCAGCCAGACATGCCACAATCAGCCAAGCCACAACATACTAACACGTCTAAGACCAGACATGCCAAAGCACTGGCTAAGACAAAACATCTTTCCAGCCATAGTAAACCAAAGCGCCCTCGTTATGTCTCTGTGCCAACAACTACCACAGCACAGACACACATAAGTGATATTTTCCATTCTCCTGCTACGGCCTCTGACGAGGAAGAGTTTGTTGGCTTTCCCCCTCACGGTTCGCCTAACGAACCTACCTCTGGCTTACCGCCTCAGACATCTGTTCCAATAGCCCACCAGGCACATACATCTCACACATCTGGTCTGCAGCTGTCTCCTGATTTCCTCTCCCAACTCCAAGCCATGCTGGCTTATTTCACACGAATGCAGTCACTACCACAGGTTCCTGCCATACCCCCACTCAACATGGACCAACGTGCGTTCCATGCTGCTCATCCTTCCTGCTCACCAGATCCCTTTGATGTAGCCAGAGGCAGATGTACGGACGAAGCCTTGTATGCGGAGGAGTTAACTTTCACTGACCATGTTGAAGGAGACGACTGGAGCGACTATTCAGATCATGAGGAGGATACATCGTATCGCTTGTTCAATACCTCAGATTACCAACCGCTCGCACGTAGGGTACTTCACACCCTTGGTCTCCAGACTGCGCCTTCAACTTCGTCCGCTCCAGCTCTCAAAGGGGCCAAGGTCCTCAAATCCCCTGCACCTACTGAACACTACATCCTGGTGTCGGACCCAATTGCCAGATTAACTTCCGAAGAATGGGCCCACCCACTCAAAGCTCGACGCTTCAAGAACATGGCTGACAGACTTTACGCCCTAGCCCCAGACTTCGCCACCAAGTTAGATGTCCCTGGCATAGATGAACCGATCGCTCGCCTCGTTTCACGATCTATCTTGCCCAGGGAAGGGGAATCCCACCTAAAAGATACTACTGAGCGTCGAATAGACTTCGCCCTCCGCAAGAACCACGAGGCCACTGCCCTACCCATGCGTGCCTCCGCCTCAGCCTCCATCTTCTCCAGAGCATCTATGATGTGGCTGGATGACCTTCTAGAGGATGATAACCCTGATCCTGTCGCCTTCAAAAGAGCACTATTGAAATTACGTAAGACCGCAGCCTTTGTGGCCGATGCCACTTTGGATGCCACCCAATTAGGGGCACGAGCCATGACGACTCAAATAGTCGCTCGTTGTACCCTCTGGCTTCGCCACTGGCAAGCTGATTCAGCGGCCAGATTGAACCTGTCCAAGGCTCCTTACTCCGGATCTCTACTCTTCGGCGAGGAAGCTCTAAAGGCAGTTCTGGTTGATCCAAAAGACGCCCATAAGCCGGTTCTAGCCACAGTCAAGAACATCGACCACAGGCCCTTCAGGCGATTTCCCTCCTTTTGTTCTAACCAGCCTTTTCGAGGAACGCGGCCAGGAGGACGAGGCCGCGATTTCAGACCCTATGATTCCAACGCATTCAGGGGTTCCTGGAACCGACGCTTCCAGGGCAGAGGTCAGTACCAAGGGCGCAGGGGCAACTCATCGTCCTCATATAGGGGAGGTCCTCGCCTACACAAGTAGTATTAACGCCATCCCCATAGGTGGCAGATTACTTAATTTTGGAGATCGATGGCTGCGCCTTACTACGGTCTCCTGGATCAGGGACCTCTTCACTTATGGCTATACCATAGAGTTCTGGGCAACCCCATCAGACAGATTCCACCCGTCTCCTTGCCCAAGGGCACCAGCCAGGCACAACATCATGCAGACAGCTATACATCACCTCTTGCACATAGCGGCAATAGAGCCAGTTCCCACAACTGAGAGATCGGAAGGGGTGTACTCCCTCCTATTTGCTGTGCCAAAACGAGATTTATCTTGGAGGGCGGTATTGGATCTCAAGTTTGTCAACCGTTTTGTAACATACCGCAAGTTCAAAATGGAATCTCTCCATTCCATTACCGAGAGTCTGCATGAAGGAGACTTCCTGGCTTCTATCGACCTTAAGGAAGCGTATCTCCATGTACCCATTTGCATAGCCCACAGAAAGTTTCTTCGGTTTGCTTTTGGCCACCAACATTTTCAATATAGAGCGATGCCTTTTGGCCTCTCCTCTGCTCCAAGAGTATTTTCCAAGGTGCTACTCATCCTAGTGGCTTACCTTCGGACCCAAGGGGTTCATATCTACCCATATTTGGATGATCTGCTCATACGGGCCAAATCTGAAGAGCTGGCTCATCATCATTTAATGATCACCCTCAATGTTTTGCAGACCTACGGCTGGCTTGTCAACTTCGACAAAAGCCATCTCCAACCAACCCAACGCCTACTACATCTTGGGGCAATGTTGGACACCCTGCAGGCAATGGTCTTCCTGTCTCCAGATCGCATCACTGCCATCACAAGCATCGCAAGGTCCCTGATGCAACAAACATCCGCAGACGTCATGCTTCTCGCCAGAGCGCTCGGGATGTTTATCTCCACAATCCACATTGTGCCCTGGGCTCGAGCTCACACTCGGCCCCTTCAGTGGACTCTGTTGCCTTTTCAAAAAGACATTGCCAGCTCCAACCATCGCAAAGTTCGTTTGAGCCCCGCTCTGCGCCTCTCCTTCCACTGGTGGACCAAGGTTCAACACCTCTCCAAGGGCACGTCGTTCAGAGAACCCCGCAGAACCGTCGTGACCACAGACGCCAGCCTCATAGGTTGGGGAGCCCACTGCAACTCCCAGTACGTTCAGGGGGTTTGGCCCAACGCAGAGCAATCTCGAAGCATCAACTGGCTGGAACTAAAGGCTGTCCACTTGGCTCTATGTCATTTTCAGTCTCTGTTCCCTTTGCATCATGTGCTCATTCGAACAGACAACACGTGTGTAAAATCACATTTGAACAGACAGGGGGGCACCAGGTCTCGTCCTCTGCAGGACTTAGCCTCCCTCATCTTTGTCTGGGCAGAACAACATCTACAATCCCTGAAAGCAGAGCACCTCAGAGGGATTTGGAATGTGACAGCAGACTGGCTCAGCAGACAACAGGTCTTCCCGGGAGAATGGAAACTTCATCCAGCCATTTTCCATCGTCTCCAGTGTCGGTTCGGCGCCCTCTCAGTCGACCTGTTTGCTTCCAGTCACAATTGCCAGCTTCCAAGGTACTTTGCTCGATACCTGGACTCAACAGCAGAAGCAGTGGATGCTCTGACAACACCGTGGCCAGACGGTCTGTTGTACGCCTTTCCTCCCATACCATTGTTAGCCAAAACCTTGAGGAAGGCGCGAACCGAAAGGGTACAGCTGGTTCTGATAGCACCATTTTGGCCACGCCGACCGTGGTTCTCAGATCTTCTGGCAATGTCAATGATGGATCCTTGGACACTTCCAGTAACGCCAGACCTCCTATCTCAGGGCCCAGTACTGCACCAGGACCCTACTTGGCTCAATCTAACAGCGTGGCGTTTGAACGGAGACACTTGAGGTCAGCTGGACTGTCTGACGCTGTGATTGATATTATTTTGGCCTCGAGAAGACCATCTACCACTCGCATTTATCAACATACCTGGGTGGCTTTCTCCAAGTGGTGTCAGTCCCACCACCACGATCCATCCCAGGCCAATGTGCACCAGGTGCTCCAATTTCTCCATAGTGGCTTTATGATGGGACTTCGACCCAACACTCTACGTCGACATGCGTCTACTCCGTCATCCATTCTCTCAGTGTCCTCTCCTGGAGATCATATTTCCTCACATCCGTTCATCAAACGTTTTTTGAGGGGAGTCGCCCTACGTTCTCCGGCTGTTGTCCATCGGTTCCCCTCATGGAGTTTGCCGAATGTCCTGCAGGCTTTGCAACGCCCTCCG
Organism: Rhineura floridana; assembly: GCF_030035675.1. NCBI lineage: Eukaryota > Metazoa > Chordata > Lepidosauria > Squamata > Rhineuridae > Rhineura > Rhineura floridana. The sequence goes on from NC_084480.1 coordinate 248,322,388, forward strand.
TTTGAACCCATCAGGACTGTGCCCCTACGCATACTGTCCTTCAAGGTCCTGTTTCTGATTGCAATCACATCTGCCAGACGCGTTTCGGAGTTGGGCGCATTGTCTTCTGCTAGACACCTCTGCGTCTTCCATAAGGACTCTGTTGTGCTGAAGACTGACCCTTCCTTTCGTCCCAAGGTCGATTCAGTTTTTCATTGCAACCAGGACATTGTGTTGCCTTCCTTTTGCCCGGATCCTACCCATCCTCTTGAAAAGGCTTGGCATTCGTTAGATGTCCGGAGGGCTCTCAAGACCTACCTGTCTAGGACCCAAGAGATTCGACGAACGGAGTCTCTGTTTGTATCCTTTCATCCAAGGTCTATGGGGCATAAAGTATCCAATCCTACCTTATCCCGTTGGTTAAGGGCATGCATTACCTTAGCATACGAGTCCCTGAAGCTGCCAGTTCCTGCTAGTATAACAGCTCATTCTACTAGGTCAGCTGCCACTTCGGCTGCTTTTGCTACTAATGCTCCTGTTGCCGATATTTGTAGGGCCGCAGTCTGGTCTTCCCCACACTCGTTTATAAGACATTATAAAATTGATCGTTATGCCTCTGCTGATGCTTCTTTTGGCAGACGAGTGTTGCAACAGGTTCTTAATGAGGATTAACATGTGGGTGGTCCCTCCCTATATGGGTTGCTTTGGTACATCCCACAGTGATGGCCCACTTCCTATGGAAAATGTACCATTGGTCTCACCTGAAAGGTGATTTTCATAGGAAGGGGCCATCACGACCCTCCCAGTTGGAGGATGACTAGCGATTTTATCAATGGGTTACATGTTATTGTTTCCATATTATATTTAAATGTAAGAGTGAAGTCATGACTTTTAGTTCTGTTATGTTATGAAGTTATGTTAGAGTCATGTTGTTATGCATGTGACTATTATGTTATTTTCCTGGCGGGCCTGTTGGCCTTGTTCTTGTATTTTTAGATATCTCTTTTAGACTCGCTACGAATGAACTGGAGAGTGGGAGGGGCATGACGTCCCTAGTCTTGACTTCAAAAACATTCTTGCCTTCGCACGATAGGTGGAACTATTTCCCACAGTGATGGCCCCTTCCTATGAAAATCACCTTTCAGGTGAGACCAATGGTACACTTGACAGACTGAATAGAAGACTATATTCTGTTGTACTTTACATGTTCAGCCTGCTACAGGAAATATACAAATGCTACTGTTCTCTATCAAATCTGGGTTGCTTCCATGTTGTATGCTTAATTCAGCTAAGAAGCATTTAAAATTTATTTGTATTGATAATGGTATGTATAAACTGCCATCCTGGTATACAATAAAGTAAGATAATGAAATTATAAAAGAGAAAATACAAGATAAATGACCAACACTGAATCAAATTAATTCTCTAAAAATGCTTGGCAAAACAAACATTTTCAGCAGGTGACAAAACATCGTAGGTGTCTGGAACACTGTTCCTATTGAAATCAAATGACTGGTGCTACTACGCTAAAAGCCTTAGTTTGTGTAGAAATGAAACAGATATGAGAACTGGACTTGCCTATAACATGCAAAGGCTCAAGCTTTGTGTTGGGCCTCCCTCTGGGAGGTTGTCCAGTGTGCTTAAGTCTTCTGTCAAAGTGCAGGTTTGTTAATTATTACAAAAGTAAACAGCTTGAACTTTAGCAAGTTTTCTTGAAGCTCAAATGTGATCATTTTAATTTTTTAGCAGGTCTAACATTTTAGCAGTGGCACTGACAACTGCAAGCCATATTCTTCTCGTGAAAGATATGCAACACAGTACATTGTGGAAAGTGACAGGAAAATGCAGGATCTTGATTTTTCTGTTTTCTTCTTTGCCTAGAAAAGTATGTTTGCTTTACGGCAGCTAATGCCTAACACACAGGCCTTTATACAGCAGTGTCTTCAGCAATCTGTACCACAAACGGCTTCTCCTACTTGTATTGCTGAACTGTCAACTTCTTCTGTGATTGCTGCCAGCACACCTGTCACCACAGCCTCTCTTCAACCTGCGAAATCAGTCCTTAGAATTCCAGTGGGGATACCTTCCCAGCAGACTTCAGCCCCAGTCCCTTGTACATCAGGAGTAACAAGAGCATCTGATTCTGTTCAGCTTGTTCAGTCAGCTCATGCCTTGTCGGGGTCACTCTCCCTTCAAGTTGCTAGTCCTGTTCCCTCCACTGAACTGGCTACAGGAAAAAATACTCTGAAGGCTGTACATCCAACCTCCACCACTGTGATGTTGACAACTGGTACCAGTTCCCTTCAGGTTGTAAAACCAGTCTTCACCCCTGCAATGTCATCTGTTGCATTTGCTGCTCTTAGTTCTGTAAAATCAGTTTCTTCTGCTGCTGTGACAACATCTCTCCAAGCTGTAAAGCCAACCTTGACTACTGCTGTAGCAGCTGCTACTACAGCAGTAACTTCATCTCTCCATCCTATAACGCCAGTTGCTGGGACACCAATCACTATCAGAGTTGCCCATTCCAATTCAGTCCTTTCCCAATCAGTTCGGACATCACGGGCTGTAAAGGTAAAGCAGCTGGTAAGAGGACTTTATTTAGTACTTGATCTGTAGAGCATGAATGTGGTTGCCTATTGGTTCATGGAAGTTGGTCCATTGAAGTTGCTAACCTCAGCACTTCAACTGAGCCAGCAAGTCAAAGCCTGTACAGGTAGGACTGTGTACTTTATTTATTATTTTATTTATTTTTAAAACTTATATACCGCCCGACTAGCAATAGCTCTCTGGGCGGTGAACATAGATACAATAAAATACAATATGGTACAAAAAACTTCACAGTCTAAAATCAAATATCACAGTCTAAAACAGCAAAGGCTCAGAATCAAGTTTCAGACATTACAATACATTAACAAAAATTAAAATTAAAATGCCTGGGAATAAAGGAAGGTTTTAACCTGGCGCCGAAAGGATGACAACGTCGGCGCCAGGCGGACCTCCTCAGGGAGACTATTCCACAGTTCGGGGGCCACCACTGAGAAGGCCCTTGATCTTGTCGCCACCCTCCGGGCCTCCCTATGAGTTGGAACCCGGAGGAGGGCCTTCGTAGCAGACCGTAGTGTACGAGCTGGTTCATAGCGGGAGAGGCGTTCCGACAGATATCGAGGTCCCGCGCCGTATAAGGCTTTGACCCTCCCCAATCTAGTTTATCAGCATAGAATAAAAAATGGCACTTGTGTATCTGCCCCTTGTGTACTTTGCATAACTTTACATCGAAAATGTACATTTAAAAAAGTCAATAGTAGGCACTGAGAGAAGAAGCAATCTGGAGATACGTGGGTACTTGGCAGTCCATGAAATGGGTGGCAGAGGAGAGTTTTGGTACTGAAGCCTGACAACAGAATTCTGTGCCAACCTCTTCCTGCTTTTGACACTCTCCTCCCTCCTGTCAAATTGATATCAGCTGGATGGTCTAGTCCTCTTTAAATATCCAACCAAGGAAATGGACCAAGCTAGTTTTATCAGATTGCATTTTCTATTATTGAACAGTTGAGTTAGTGGGAGCACACAGAATACAGTCCTGAGTTCAGAGTTACCTTCAGTATATTGTTGCGTGCTGTAGAGCTAGAGAAGTGTCCATGGAAAAGGCAGCAGTGTCTGTAGGGTATTCTCCAAGCTAAGCTTAGTGATAATTTACTGGCAGGGATCATAGTGAACTGGAGCAGTCTGTTTCTGTGTACATGTGTTGTGGTGAACCAGCATGCTGAAGTAATGCCTCTGAGCCCCTGATAAACACTGTGTGCAGCCTGTTCCCTGCATCAGAACAAAAAATATTCATAAGCTCTTGGAAGGCGCATTGCTTTTGTTGCTTCAAGGATCAGTTGTTCAAAAGATGGTTGTTCCTGTTCACCAAGTGGGAGAGTTGGCAGAAAGTTTAACTTCCAACACCCAACAAGAGATGAACAGAGGACCCTTCCAGTTCCACTCTGCCTTCTGATATGAAAATAGAGTTCCTGGATACTAGGTCAGAGCCACAGTTGGACAGCAACAGCTTTATTTTTATTATCTTGGCTCTATGCTCCTTCTAGCTATATTAGTCTAAAACAGGAAGGAATGAAAGGTCCACATTATTGATGCTGAAGGCTAAACTATCACTTTTAGCAATGCAGTGGAACTAGGGACAGGTTGGCTTAAGTTTCATTCCAGTCTGACAACCTTACCCATCTGACAAGGCAGCTAGAAAATCCCTCAGGTCAGTCTTGCAGAATAGCATGGCATCCTCAAGAGGTGGGAAGAATTTTGGACTGGACATCATGAAGTCCGCTGGCACACAGGTCCCCCATGCTTTAGGACTGAGGCACAGCCTTCCTCAAGCTGGAAGAAGAGTAAGGATTTCTAATAGTCAGACATAATCTGAGGAGTGTTTGACAGGCCCAGAAACAGCCATGGAGGACAGTCTCTCTGCTCCTTATGTAAAGTCTGTTCAGCTCATTAAAGTGTATGTTCCAGCTAATTGTGCAAATTGTTACTTAAAAATAAATTGCAGAGACACACTATTTGTGGTGTGGGGGATTAGGGGAGCTTCAACCCTTTGCATCCCACTGCAGTTCCAACCAGGCCTCCTGTGCCTACTATCTGCATGAGAGGGCCATTTGCTACCATGGAAGGTATTTTCCAGTGCAAATAGCAGGTGTGAAGGCCTAATGGAAACTGGAACTGTAGCAGGAGGCAAAGGCTTCTGCACTCCCATGCCATTTGGATTAGGGACCCTGTACCTATAATTTGTTTATTGTCATTCATGCAACTGCTACTCATTTGAATGGCTTCATATTTAGTTCAGCTGTTATGCTACTCTTACAGTGAGATCTAGTTTAACGCTAAATTTAGCTTTGTTTAGTTTAGCCTTAAGTTTAAGCTGCATTCTGAGGGCTCTGTCCACATCAAAAGGTTGAAGGTCTACAAAAGACGTGAAGCTTTATTTGTCTTGTAGAAACACTGTTCACAGGGATGGTGTATAACTGAGCCACAATTACGAGGTGGATTAAGGAATACATCTAGAGCAGCCCACTCACATGAGCCAGGCATGTTTAGCACCCTTCTCCATGAATGCAAGTCTGATAGATCCTTAACAGAGCATCCTGGGCTGCTTCACCCACTTTCATTTGACAGTGTAAACTAAGTATCATCCCCAGGATAATCTTTCTGAGTGTGAATGTAATGTAATAACCAAGACTTGAACTGTGAGTGGAAAAAGTTCACCTCTGCTGGGAACTTGGCCTTAGACAGACCGGTATATCTTGGCCTCATTCCCATAGTACACATTGATGGCGGGGGAGGCAGATGCTGTCTACCTTATGGAGTGGTTGTAAGGACTAAAGGGAAAGTGAATGTGAAGTACTTCAAATGCTTGAGTGGGTCTCTAATGTTAAATGATGATGGCTGTCTAAGCTGCCTCTGGTAAGACTCCTTGGTCCTAAGTCTACTGTAGATACTATTGTTGGATTTCTTTGCCTACTCTCTTATGAACTAAAAAAGGGAAGTTAAACTCACTCTGCAGTTCTTTCCTCATAAGACAACAGGGAAAGTTTCATTCTGTGCAGTAGAGGGTAGGTTGTATACACGTCTTGCGCAGAGCTCCATTATTAGGCTTCAGATGGGATCCGCCATGATAGCTTCTTTTCTGTCTGATTTACAGTGTTTTCTGTGCTGTCCTGTCTCTGGAACTGGTGTTCTTCAACCTTGGGCCCCCAGATGCTGTTGAACTTTTTCTGATCATTGGCTAAGCTAGCTGGGAATAATGGGATTTGTAATTCAACATCACCTAGGGGTCCAAGATTAAAGAACACTATAACATTTTGCTGGAAATATTGTTACAGTTTGTCTCTTGTCAGTTTTAAAAGGCTTATCTGGTGATTCTTTGCAGAGGTTCCTGTCACCAAACTGGGAGGATCCTTACTTCCTTTCATGGAAATGTAATAGTTTGACCCTGCTTCTTGAGTTGGAGGGATAAAACAGTTCCTACCTATTACACAGAGAAGAATTTCACAGCCAGTCAAACTTAATCGCAGAAGCCTTACATCATACTTACACTTGTTAGCTTCCTGGAAAACCTTTGAATATATGGAAACAAGGAAGGTTAGAGAGGGCTTTTAATCTTTTAAAACATTGAGGATACATCATATCTTTAACTATGAGCCGCAACAAAATGGCTTCTGATTTTTGTCCTTTTGGGTCTTAGCTGTAGGTAGTTTTGGTATCACTTTATGATCAAAGAGATTTATTTAAGATAATTTCATCCTGCTTTTTGACATGGTCCCCGAAGCAGTTTTGTGCATTTAAGCCAACATCAAACAACCAATAAAACAGTAAAAATCCAAGAGAAGCACCTATAGTTTGACAAAAGTTCATAAATTCAATAGATCACGCATCTTTCCCTAAATGGGGAAAGCCCAGCCTCCTTGGGGGAGAACGTTCCATAATTTCATTGGTACCACTGGGAAGGCCCTGTTCCATATTACTACCCTTTGCACTTCTATAGAAGGGAGAACACCAAGCAGTGATTCTGTAGGTGTCTTTTAAGTGTGCAAATGGGTTTATATGGGAGAACACCCACGAAGCATATGGCATAACAATATGATTGTGCCATTTATCACTGACAGAGGGGGAGTGTGGTTGGAATTCTAAAGCTATTTGACATGTTGATGTTTGCAAACATAAGCTGGAAGAGTTCAAGTCATGATGCAAGTGTTAGATTGCAAACATAAGCAGTCACAAGGATGACAATATGTGCTTAGTACTTCAAAGTGTAATTTTTTCCAGATAGTCCAACATCCGTCAGGAAGTATCTTGAAAAAAATGACCACGCTCCAACAGGCTTCAGCATTCCCTGTTGTGAACAAATCGGATGAAAAAACTCCATTAAATGCTTTGATCCAGGCTAGCCATCTTCCTGCAGGTATAGTTCAATTATCTGGTTAAATTCAAATAGCATACCAAACCATGGCTTAAACAAACTGTAGTTTAGAACCTAAATCTTGGTTTGAACCACTGTTTGGAAGCTTCACTTTCCATTTTTTATGAAGCTGAGGCGTGAATCTGGCTTTGTTTCAACAAACCATAGTTAACAGTCAGTTTAGGATTGAGGTGTAACACTAAACTGATTAATCAAAAACAGTAGTAGTGAAAGCCTCCGATCTTGGCCACACTGGAAGGTGGCCAAGGTGTTTTTGGGAATGTGGGGAGCATACGAGTCTACAACTTGTACAGGCTTGTTCTGTTTGCCATAAACTTTGTCACATCCTGAATCCAGTTGTGGGAGATGCGCTAGAAGTGCATTTTCTCAGTGGCAGATGTTATACTTTGAATATTGGCACAACACTATCAATTAGCTCATCAACAACCTTTTGGAAAGATGCATGGAGTTGCACAGTAAACTATTCAACTGTGCAAAAAAATTGTTCTGAAAATCCACTGGAGCTCTCTTAGTTACAAAAAAAGGCGTAGGCTTTGTTAAAGGCAATAATTAGTCACTGATGGCTTTACTAATGGAATACTCTGGACTATAGGCTGTTTCCCAGTAAAGCAGTGTTTCTTCATTAACCACACTAGGTGCTGACTTGTATACTTCAGTACTAAACATTTGCTGGTTAAAGTAGCACAGTTATCCATATCCTGATAAAAGAACTCATGCAGATATTGCAACTGGGATCTAGATTTGTGACCTTGATGCAAATATGCTGCTGTCTTTAAAAAAAACTGGACATAGTCTCTCCTGATTTCTGTTTTTGAGTGTGCACTAAATGTCATCTTGGATTTTGCTTTCTGCTGTGGATTGTTCATGTTTTTTAGGCTCCATTGTGAAACAAATTACCCTGCCAGGAAACAAAATTCTGTCGCTTCAAGCATCTCCTGTTCAGAGAAATAAAATAAGGGATAACGGAACAACATCCTTCAGGTAAAAATAAACAAAGTCAGAAGTTTCTGTGCTATGGGGAAGGCTGACTTGGAAAAAAAAGAGCAAACAGCCACAGAGATACAAGAGATGCCAAAATAAATATTTAAAATTTCTAATGGGTGTTTTCACTTCCTTGGTTTTGATGTTCTAGTACTAATGAAGGGAAAAGCCTAAATTTTGCCCTGCTAGCTGTTTCAGGTATTTACACGCTGCAGCTTGATTGGGCTATGCTCCTGAAGTCCAAGCCTTTATTTAGCTAGCTGATAATCCTAGTACTTGTACATCAAACTCTTTACTCTGTCTTCTAACTAACCAAAATCAGTATCAGTACTTTTTGAAGGAAGAAGACAATTTAATTGTGTGAGAGAGGCTAAAAAGCTTGAATTTTTAATTAAGAGTATTCCCTACTAAGTAATATGAATAAAATGCTTTAACAAATTATAAACAATATTGTGAAGGAGGTGTGTGAATGTTTAATTACACACATTCATATTCAAAGAAGAAAATACAGTATTCTGACAAGAACTGACTGAATACTTAGAGGAAAAAGTGATTGTAATATAACATTATCAAAATTTATGAACAAATACAATATTTCAGTGATCTGGTCAAACTGATTTATGAAGTAACTCCATGAACATAAGAACTTAGTTAAGAACTCTACATCCCATATTTTTCTTTCAGAGATCAATATGACATCATACATATTTGTATGTTGCTAATTTAAAATGAATTCCACATCCACTTACTGTATTCCTTTTAGATAGCCTAGCAATTTGGGGGGGAGTCCAGAGTAATGTTATACCTGTTTGCTGAATCTTATCTTGTTGTTGTTATGTGCCTTCAAGTTGATTACGACTTATGGCAACCCTATGAATCAGTGACCTCCAATAGCATCTGTCATGAACCACCCTGTTCAGATCTTGTAAGTTTAGGTCTGTGGCTTCCTTTATGGAATCAGAATCTTATCTAGGGTGTCATAAAGACTTGAGTTAATGGATTTCAACAAACCAGAGATGGCTCTAGTGTTTGTTCTTGTTGGAAAGGTTTATTTGGTTTAGTCACCCTGAAATTTTTTTTAGCTTTGGACACTAACTGGAAGGAAAATCCCTATCAGATTTCTCTTGCGTAGACAGAACAGAAGTAGGTGCGTTAGTGTACTCTGGAGGATGAATATGGGGAGAAGAATGGTTTTCCTGATTGGTTTCCTATAATAGCTCACACCTTGGACACAAAGTACCTCTAGAACAACTTGGTCCCTACCTCCGTTGGGCTCCAGCCTTTTTCTTTTAAACTAGCACTGTACTACCTTTTGGTGTGACTGCATCTGAATGTTGCAGAAGTCTGTGCCATGCATGAAGATTCATTTGGTGTAGGGAGAGAGGCAAGAATGACAGTGGCATCTTGTATAGTGATGTTGTGCAGAAGGGGAAGCCCTCCAGATGATGTTGGACTACAACTCCTATCGGCCCTGACCATTAGCTATGCTGACTGGTGCTGTAGGGCCAGCAAACATCTGGGGGGACACATGTGTCGCTCCCTAAAACGTCTGCTTCTGTAGTGCTAGTGCTCCATAGCTAAAGACTGTCGCACTATAGTAGGGAGCTTTTATGATCTAAATGTGGAGGGTCAGGGATGCTGTTTTTAGCTGCAGTAGAAGAAACCTCTCACTACCGCAGCTGAGTTGTAGTATAAGGTCTGCACCCCAACAATTAACAGCATCTAATGCTCTGGGAAAGTTTTAGCTTTCAGTGCAATTATATGATAACTGTTCTAATTCATGGGGGTCTTAAGGAAGGGTTTTTTTCACCTTCTCTGTCTGCAGATTCTAACTGGAGGAGTTAGGCTGCCTACAAGAGACTGTGTGCATTAAAGGGAGGAGGGTGGGGGGGAATTAATGTTTTGCAGCACTACACTTACGCAAAAAGAAAGGCAATCTAAAATCCTTCATCATAAAAGTAGCAAAATAATCGGACTGGAAACTGAAAGAGAACTCTAGATTGAGGGAAGATGGCATTTTATATTGCTTGTGAAGCATATGCCAAGTACATAGGGCTAGTTCATGTACTGTTGGTGTTGGTGTGAAAATTCTGGAGGTATGGTGAGGTTAACTGAACATACGTGGCATCCCAGAACTTAGGAGAATTAAGTATTCAAGCGTGGAAAAAAAATGCAAGTATTGCGTTCAGCATGGTCACTAGTTCTCTGTAGTTCATGCACAGAAAATTAAGATGCCAACAAATGAAAACTAGCATCTAATCCATTGTGGATCAGGATAATGCAGTTCTGTTTTGCTATTGCAAAACTGTTTGTTCTGAATTTTGTGCAGATGCATAATTTTGCTTTGTGTGGTTGGATTCTTAAATATAAAACAATGAACACGGATGACTGTTTAGCTGCTTAAAGTCTGATAGTTCTACCTGCCTTATTCTACATTAAATTTAAATTCCTCCATGCAGATTTTGATTAGCAGCCTCTGGCTGATATCTTACAGGCTTTAGTTCAAGCCTGTCCTTATTTTTAGAACAATGGTGTAATCAAAACAGAATGAAAAGTGTGTGACCGATATTTGAACAGCAGAGGGTGCTAAAGACCCATTTTTAAATTTTTTGTTAGTTTGTCCATTTGAGAATTAACTAAATAAGATATATGAAACTGGAAAACCAGAAGGGACTTGCAGTTGCCTCAGTTCAAAGGCTTGATTAGATCACTATCGTTCACACTTAAGAATCTTACTAATTTGGCTCAGGCCGATGTCCTCAAGTAGAGAGAAGAGACTTCTGTAATGGACAAATTAAATGTCCCAGTGTTAATGGTACATGTAGATTGTCTATCACCACCACAGAAGGAAGAAATATTGTTGATGTAGCCAGTCAGTTGGGTCCTGGGATCAGGTCTAAACATATCTGCTTGCTACGTCTAGTGAGAGATCAATTAATGTTTTTTATCTAGCTGCCTGTGCACTCGGCTACCCCTAAATCCTGAACATCTTAGTCTGCTGACCCGTAGTGCATTTTTATTGCGAAGTCTACTAAAAATGTGAACTAATGGGTTCAAGACCAATCTCAGCAAAATTCCACTGGTTACCTTTCTCACCTTGTAATACCTGTAATATGTTTGTACTTGACAAAAAGGTGCATCTTTCCTTGTGGTATTGCATCAAATGTTCTACTGCAATGAACTGGAATATCCTGCTTGCTTGTCAAGTTCTGTTAAATGCTAGGATAATTGGACTATTTAACCCATGCTATAATGTACCCTTGTGAATTTTTCAGTATCTTCAAGCTTTGCATAGATAAGTTCAAGTCCATGTTTTCTCCTTAATTTGCCTTACCTTTTTTTAAACAAAAAAAATTAGTACTGTTCTGACATTATTGTGTTTACTGCTGTTTGTGATCTTGCTCTTGGCAAACTATAATGTCTTGAGGCTCCTTTGCAAACCATAGAATAGCAGCAGCCCTGCTAAAGGGGACTACATATGTTCATCGTTGGAAAAGGCGTAGAGAGCTGTGTTTCGGCCCAGGTTAATAATACTAAGGTGTCTTTGCAGAGTATTCCAGACGTGAGAGGTCTGCTCCTCTCATAGACCTCTTTGCACGTTCAATTTTATATTTAAGTTATTCTCCTGGTCTTCATGTGTTTGATCCCTGATCTGCTGCATCACAGCTTGTTTAAAACATTTATAAACCACTTAATCTTTTTAAAATCTCTAAGCAGTCTACAATGTTTAGAAGAACAGTGTTGTTTAAAATACAGCTTAAAACCAATAAAACAGAAATATAATAGCATATAAAACAGGAAAAAGGTGATTCAAACATGTAAAGCAAACAAGACTGTTCCATTAAAGACAATATTTCCCAATAAGGCTGTAGATAAGTTACAAGGTCTCTTCTCATGGGCTAGACAAAGCCCTGAACAAAAACGTCTTCACTAGACCTCTAAAGCAACTAATGGTTGCTGCTTCAAGCATGGCAGAGGGAAGAGCATTCCACAATACAAGGGCAACAGCAGAAAATTCCCGCTTTTGTGTCACTGTCTTGTGATACTCAGTAGTTGTGTGAGTCACTGGTGGTGGTAGATTTGATAAGCACATTGTGTGGTACCTATAGCTGCTCAACACTAAGGAACCCTTAGGCTACTCTTCCATTCACATGTTCAGTGTTCTTAATCTCCCCCCCCCCAAAAAAAATCATTTCTCATAAGGCCTGCTTAAGACTAAAGTATTCACTACATCAGGGTTCTTCAACCTAGTGCCCTTCTGTTGTTGGCTTCAACTCCCTATCTTCCCCAGCTGGCATTGCCAGGGATGATGGAAGTTGTATTTCAAAACTTCTAGAGGGCACAAAGTTGGGGAAGGCTGCATTACATGCCGATATAATTGTAGCCTAATGGCTCTGAAACTACTTTGGGATGGGGATAGTGCAATTAGAAGCTTGGGGTACAGGTGGCAATTCTTTTTCTGGCCTACACTTCATTGCTTCAGTTTTCCCAGCAGTTCTTCCCGTTGAAGCATTTAAAATTCTTGTTTGTGAGGGCCTTCCCACTTGCTTCTGTGCTCCTAATCTCCCCCTTCCCATTTTTTTTAAAGTGTACTCTCATGAAAACATGTCTAATTTAGCCTTTGAACGTTTTCATTAATCAGTGGTCATTGATGGCTTTTTAAGGCAGGAACCTTAATTTGTCCCTCCCTCCCATGTTATTTGTAGAAACAATATCAAATTTACTTAAACATTAAATTTGCAGTGCTAAATTCTAGCAATTGTAGGCCAAAGGAAGCAATCTAATTTGTAACTTATCTACAGGTTTGCTTTGATAACCCAGTACAAAACTTAATGGAAGTTTTGCTTGTAGGGATGAAGATGATATAAATGATGTGACTTCTATGGCTGGGGTCAACTTGAATGAAGAGAGCGCATGCATATTAGCAACAAATTCCGAAGCAGTTGGCACAGTTATCAGGTCTTGTCCAGAGGAGCTCCTCATTTCTTCAGATGCACTGCAGAAGAAGATTTTGGAAATAGGTGAGAGAATTTGAGAGAATATTTCAGAATGCAGACAGGCTTTGTAAGTCTTAAACTTGACACCTCCTCTTTCCTTAATATACTGACATTGCCCATTACTGAGTAAAAGAACTTGTTTGAAAGCAGCCCATTTTCTAAGTGGGAAATTAACTATTGGCATACCATTGATGAAAATGAGATTATGAAGCCCATATATACTCAAGTGATATTAATTTTAAAAACTGGAAACTGTGGATTTAAATCTAGCTTTACCAGTGCTTTGCAGACTGTACTGTTAGGTGCCAAAGTGCAGTTAGTACATGCATGTTAAAGTGTGATTAATGCATACAGAGACTTCAGTGCTTGCTCAAGAAATCTTAAGGTTTAATATCTGGAAATTGGGTGGATGACTTGTTCTTGGAGGGATTGCACTCCCACTGAAGAAACAGGTTCATAGTCTGGGAGTACTCATGGATTCCAACCTGTCAGTGGAATGCTTATGGCCAACTTAGGTTGGTTCGCCACTTATGGCGGTTCCTGGTCTTAGTTGTCCATGCTCTGATCTCCTCCCACCTGGGCTACTGTAGCATATACTACTTCGGGCTTGAAGACAGCTTGGAAGCTGCAGCTAGTGCATCTAACACTGTGGGCACTGTGTTACTGGTCCTGAAAGCTCTAACTGGCTGTGAGTGAGCTCCCAGGCCCAATTCAGGGTGTTGGGCCTAAACAGTTTGGAAAGCAAGTACCTAAAAGAGCACCTCCCCCAAAATCAACCATTTTGGGCCCTGCATGGAAGGCTTGTTTTTGGTGCTGCCTGGTTGGCGCTTACCTGTGACAGGGCCTTCTCACTAGTGGTTCCCCATTTGTGGAATGCCCTTGCTGGTCAGGTGTATCTGTTGTTGTTATGTGCATTCAAGTTGATTACAACTTACGGCAACCCTATGAATCAGCGACCTCCAGTAGCATCTGTCGTGAACCACCCTATTCAGATCTTGTAAGTTCAGGTCTGTGGCTTCCTTTATGGAATCAATCCATCTCTTGTTTGGCTTTCTTCTTTTTCTACTCCCTTCTTTTTTTCCCACCATTATTGCCTTTTCTAATGAATCATGTCTTCTCATTATGTGTCCAAAGTATGATAACCTCAGTTTCATCATTTTAGCTTCTAGTGATAGTTCTGGTTTAATTTCTTCTAACACCCAATTATTTGTCTTTTTTGCAGTCCATGGTATCTGCAAAGCTCTCCTCCAACACCACATTTCAAATGAGTTGATTTTTCTCTTATCTGCTTTTTTCATTGTCCAACTTTCACATCCATACATAGAGATCGGGAATACCATGGTCTGAATGATCCTGACTTTAGTGTTCAGTGATACATCTTTGCATTTGAGGACCTTTTCTAGTTCTCTCACAGCTGCCCTCCCCAGTCCTAGCCTTCTTCTGATTTCTTGACTATTGTCTCCATTTTGGTTAATGACTGTGCCGAGGTACTGATAATCCTTGACAAGTTCAATGTCCTCATTGTCAACTTTAAAGTTACATGAATCTTCTGTTGTCATTATTTTAGTCTTTTTGACGTTCAGCTGTAGTCCTGCTTTTGTGCTTTCCTCTTTAACTTTCAACAGCATTCGTTTCAAATCATTACTGGTTTAGGTGTATCTGTATCCATCATTATTAACATTCAGGAGGGGAACTCCCACTTTGAATCAGTCACTCTGAAAGCCACCCACTCCTCCCAACTGCTTTGCCATTTTTTTAAACTCAAAGGAGGTAGTCTGGTTTCCCCTGCCATAGAAGTTTTTCGTAAGAAAATAACCTCGCAGCTTCTTTATGGCGCAGAGATTTGGGGTCATGCCAACATTGCCCCTCTAGAGAAAGTTCAAAATGCTTTCATCCAATTTATCCTGGCAATCCCTCGAGGCACGCCTGTATCTTTTCTAAGGTTAGAGACAGGCCTCTATCCTATAGAGTCCCTGGTTCATGCGGCTCTGGCCATGTATTGGCTAAGACTCACATGCATGAGCGATGCCCGCCTCCCCAAAAAATGCTTTATTGAACAATCACAGACTTCCTCCTACATTACCTGGCAAACCGGACTAAATCCATCATGGCCGTTTATGGGATTAACATAGATTTTCCACCCTCCCATCCCTCTATGCGGGCAAAACAACTATTGAAGGAAAGAATTTATCTGTACTCCAAAAGATGGGTCCTCTACTCTTCCACTAAATCATCTCCGTCTTTCTGGTACCCCTGGTTCAAAACAACTTTTATCATGGAGCAATATCTTACTTTTTTATCTGCTCCCCTATTGAGAAGATCGTTCACGGCCTTGTGCCTCCAAACTATGCCTTCAGCTGTGCTAGAAGGGAGATACAATAGCACTCCAATTCACCTCTGCATTTGTATTTGCAAATCAGGAGAAGTTGAGGACATCATCCACTATCTGTTGAGATGCCCCCTCTATAAAGAACCGAGGTTGAAATTTCTTCTCCCTATTATCCATTCCATGTCAAACAGGCCCCCCCGGAACAAATATATATCCTCCTAGTTGGCAGTGATGCCTTTCTAACGCAACGTGGCCAACTTTGCTTTGGCCTCAGGGAAAATTAGAGCCAAATATGCAAAACAATTAGTGGCGGCACAGGAGTTGTCCTAACTTCCGATGCTTTTTAATCTTTTTATCCTGGGTTGGAAGGTGACCTTGTTAACTGCTCTATGTCATGCCCCGTCACACTTTTTAATGTTTATATATGTTCCTAGAATCTGTATTTGTATCTGTACTTGTATTTGCACTTTATTGCGGCGGCCTATGGCTTTGAGCAATTAAATTAAAGTTTGAAGTTTCAACATTCAGGAGGAATTTAAAAACATCCCTGGCGACCCGGAGACCATTAGTTGTGTGGATATAGAGCTGTTTTTAGATGTGCATGTTTTTAAATATTTTAAATAGGTTTTGTTTTAATTGCTTTTACTACTTTGTTTTATGCAGCCCTGAGCTTCTTTGGGAGCAAGGACAGAATAGAGATTTAGCTACTATTATTTTTACTATTACCATCATCTTCATCATGTCTTGTATAAAAATTAGGCATGGCATTAAGAATGGTCAACTTCAGGCCTCTGGGTTTGCCATTGGGAGCCCCAGTACCTGTCATGCTGCATCATTGAATGAATGTGGGCTGCTTATTTTATTTACTTATTAAAGTATTTATATACTGCCTTCTTGCAAAACATCAGGGCAGTGTACAGTAACATAAACATTTAAAACAATCATTAAAACGACTAGCTACCAAAAAGCATTTTAAACATCGACATAGGTATGTTGACACAAAAAAGTCTTCAAGAGATGCTATTGATAAAAGTATTTATAAATTGGGAATTCCCAAGGATTTGCTCAGGAAATGGATCTGGGCCAATAACTGCATGCAAAAGGCTGGTCCTGGGCTGTCAGGTTTTAATGTATGCTTTCTAGAGCTCTTTTTCTGTCACTGGAAAAAGGTGAGATGCTGTTGGTTGGCAACAAATGTGCGATGTTCTTGGATTCAGCAGTACCACTTCCAAGCATGGCAGTGCAGCCAAAGGGCCCTACATGACTATTGTGTTCTATTTCTGAGCAGGCCAGTAATGCATCTTTGATGTAGTAGAATCAAGAGGCTCCAGGGGCTACTGTACTGCCGCACAGACCTCTGGGGCCATTTTACCAAGAAGCTCTTGGAAGGATGCAGTGCTACTGGTTGGGTCAGTGCCAGCTCTTGGGCCAAGCAACAGGTAGGCTCTATGTTGGCCAACAGCAGTATTCTTTCCCCTATTGGTGCAGTTAAATAGGGGAGGATGTTTGCAAGACATTGTCTTCTGGAATATCTCTTTCAGCTTGGGTTGAGTGATGTGGGGGAGTAGAAGCAGATTTTTGGGGGGGAAGCTGCTCCTGGAGAGGGGTTATGTGGAGGAAGTATGTTCCAAAACCAACTTCACAAAAGTTGGCAATTGCATGGTTGGCCAACTTCTATTTTATTTATTTTAAAGAACAGAGTGTTCCTTCCACGGTCTTGGCCAAGGGAGGGGGAATGGCAGAAGTGCGTGGCCACAAATTGAATTTAGGTGGTCAGTTCCTATAAAGTTGGAGCCATCTAGCAGGAAGAGTTTCAGTTACGTTATACACAGTGCAATAGTGGGACTCTGAATGGAAGATTCCCAAGACTAAAATGTTAAAAGTGTGGACTAAATACCCTACAACTTTTTCTTTCTTTTTCCCTTCATGAATTAAACTGTGGGCCTATGCCTTCGTTTAAAGTTTAGCATGGCGATGAGGGGCCAAATGAAATTACTTTGGAGGCTGCATGTGGCCTAAGTGCTGCAAATCTGCCATCTTTGCTCTAAACAAATTCTAATTTTTTCTTTGTTCTTAACATCTTAATTTCAACAAGTGTTTGTCAGCTATCAGAGTGAAGTTATTTTGCATAAGGTTTAATTGCTACTTAAACCCAGCACACTTTTAAGCAGAAAGCATATTCTAACAACTTATTCTAAACAATATTCTAAAAACAGCTTTTTAAATATTAAACAGTTGTGTGTCTTATTGTCTACTGATGTTTACAACAGCAGCCAGGAGATGCACATGTCTTTTCTGCGGGTCATTTTATTTTTGGCATGAAATAAGATGCCTTTTATACATTGATATATTTGGTGTTCTACAGTCATTACACCTCTGAGGATAGAGTGCAGGTTCAGGAAAATACCTTTGGGTCTGTATTCAATAGTCATTTTGCTTCTATGGTACTGAATTGCCCAGGCAGCTGCTTTACCTTACTAAGCTTGTTCTGTTGGGGGTCAGTTGTCAACTAGAGGAAGTGTTCATTAGTATATGTGCAACAGAAGAGCATGGCAGAGGTAATGCTTTGCCTTAGCATAGGATTCAAGCAGCTTTACTTAAAGTGACCCCCCTCAATGTGTCGCTGCTGTGACAGTACTAAAGGGGAGTAAGGATGGTGGTGATATAGAAGGAAAGAAGTTGAGCTCATCCAGACAAGCTGCAGTTATGGCTGAGGTGGAAAGGGGATGTTTTAGGACCCTAACTCTGTTAGTTGTTTTCCAGGGTGTTACCTTGGGAATGAGGGTCAAGTTGCCATGTGGAGTATGAAAAGGGCCTGAGCTAAGATGCCTGGAGTATGTTGTAAGAAACATCTCTGTTCATTAACATATCAAGATTTAACAAGCACCCTGTCAAAACAGGGCAAAATGTAACTCTCTGGGTTTTTTAATTACTGAAATTAACCAAATATGGCACTAATTTCTACAGCTAGTACTTCTCCCCTTCTCTGAAGCACAAGGGTTGATTTCTGTATTCTTATTAACTTTGTCCTATAAATGACCTTGCAGGGAAAGTGATTCTAGAGGCGAAGTGAAACAATGTCTATTTTCTGAAGCTGTAGGCTAGGTTTTATTAATGTAATGTCTAAGATCTTTGAAGTTGTGGCTTTACCAGGAAAATCACAATCTCCCAAACCTTTATTCATAATGGGTATGACTTCCAGGGGGAACAGAATACCTGCTGTGCTAATTATTTCAATTATCAGCTAGTACTAAAACACGTAATGGATTTTCTCTGCCTTCACAGGTAAAAGCCATGACATTATGGAAGTTAATTCAGATGTTCTGAACTTGATCTCCCATGCTACACAAGAGAAATTAAAAGGGCTTCTTGAGAAACTGACTGTAATTGCTCAGCATCGGATGATGACCTATAAGGTAAAGAAAATAATCATTGAGCTTCTTGTGGTCTCCTAACAGTATCGTTCCAGTCAGTGGGTTTTTAAAGTGATGGTTGAATTGGCATGCCGCATTTTAAATCTCCCTTACAGAATTCTTCCTTATAGACACATACCATTTTGTCTTATTAGGTTGTACTGGTTCATTGTAAGAATAAAATGTGTTCATGGAAATGATAATAGCTAGAAGGACCAAAAGCTGCTTTGGTCTGGAGAATAAACATTACTTCACTTTACTTGCATCTGTAGAAAGGAAATGTGCCAAGTACTGGTCAGCTTCTAGGTGATGCCATCTAGAAGAGATATGGTAATGTGGGACATGAACTTGACCCTTGACACAAGAATTTAAAAATGAAACCAGATTTCTTCCTTTCAGTATAGTAACAATTCATATTATTCTGTTAGTCTGAACACATTTCTTCTTCTTTGACTATTAACCCAACCATCTTGTCCCTACAGCTTTTCCACAGCTCAGTAGGATTTTTTTGTAATCCATCTTCATTCTCTTCTGTCACAGACAATCTTTTTACAACAATCTTGAAAGAATTGACTTGGTACAGTTATTTTTTAATTAGTCACAGGAAAATACAAACCTTCAGTTATAAAGTGAGGGGATAAAACCCTTAAACCCCAAAATGTTTAATGGATTTGCAAACTTTATATATGGGTGAGAGATTAATCTGGAGATTCTTGGTCTCAAATGCATAAGGAGACTCCCAGAACTAGAAAAACAGCTACATTTTTTATGTGTCTTCCCCTCAAATGCTAAACAGCTTTCAAAGGAGTGACAAATATTTAGAAGAACTTGCCTCCCAAGGAGGCAAATAAGATTGGCTACATCTGTGTACAGAGTTGGATCTATGACTCACTGACTGTATGGGCATAGCATTATTGCTGGGCTGAAAACTGGAGAACATTTGCAGACTGTTTGAACACTGTAGGAGACAAGGCAGCAACAGCTTTTCCTGCCCATTCTCTCCCTGGCCCTGTTTGTTGCAATTGATCGGGTTTCCAGGTGTGCCAGTTGGCAAACCGGGGGGGGGGGATATACACTGGGCCAGTATAAGAACATGCAAGAGAAGCCACAGCTGCCTCATCTGATGTGTTGGAAGGTTTGAAAAGGTATATGGATGCTCTCCAGCTTGCAATTTGCCTGCCCAAATTTGTATGATCAGGAAAGAATTTAGGAGTCTGTTTCAGAGAAATTAAGACTTTTTGGAATATGCTGGAAGATCAAAATGGTATGAAATTTTAGTAACCTAAAATTATTTTAACAGATACTTGGAACATTTGCAGTTAGGCTCTGGAACTTACGACTGATGACTTTCTGTAGAATTTTGTCTGTTCTGGAGACTGCTGCGGTATGGAAAGCTAGGGGCGCATACCTGCTTTTGAACATGCTGCCATGTATTGTCCCAATGAAGATGGAAATATTTGCAAGTAGATGCTGTGTAAAGGGATTCCAGTTTCTTCTCTACTGGATTGTTTTTCCAGTCATTTTCATAGGTTAAGTTACAATGCAGGAGGCTGAACACGGGAAGCTACCACATACCACATCAGGCTGTTAGGACATCAAGCCCAGTATTGTTTGCTTTGACTGGCAGCAGCTCCAGGGTCCTTTTAACTAGAGATGCCAGAAATTCCACGTGGGACCTTCTACATGCCATGCATGCACTCTGCCACTAAGCTATGGCCTATATCCAATTATGTGTTCCTTCATTCCCCGTCTTTGAGTTTCTTTAGGCATCAATTTTGCTGCTGTTCAGTGCTGGGCCTACTTTCTGAGCTGGTACCTTAAAACTGGACATAGGCAAAAATGTTTTTCTGTAGCAACAAGTTGTTCTGGGAGGTGGGGTGAGGTTGGAAGGAATGGCTGGTTTAATAGCTGATATAGATACACTAACTGAAAATTTAGGAGGCCTTGACCTTGGAGTGAACTATCTCTACCAGATGCAATCTTGGTAAGCAAATGTGTATTGAAATGATTTTAAAGTTGTTTATCAAGTTAATACACACTAAATTGTGTTTATCATTCAACTACGGCAGGGTTTGGGGCAGTGATCTATGTTGTATGTAAAATAATCATAGACACCCTTTTTAGGGAAGCGAGAAGTACACAATATCTAGCGATACACGGGCTCAACTTAGGTTTCTTGAGCAGCTGGATCATGCGGAGAAGCAGAAGAAGGATGAAAAAAAAAGAGAGATGTTGCTCCGAGCAGCTAAGGTGAGAGAATTTAGAAGGGTTTGGCATTTGCAGAAGACTTATGGCAGCTAAATATTCCACAGCCTAGTTCCTGACTATATTGTAGCTAAGAGAACTATACTGACACATCTATGTAGTAGATGCATATTTTACAGTAATTGGACACCTTGAGAAGTTGGGATCCAGAGAAGGGATTTCGGGGGGGCTCTCATGGACTCTGTGAATTCCAGGATTTAGTGAAAAAGATGGAACTCTGCAAGTTTTTTGTCAACAGCTGAAATGTGTAGCAGGAAGGAGAAGTCCGTAACAACCTTGTTGACTACACACAGTGCTGAGAACAACTCCCTATCTCGTAAATAATATATCTTCCTGGGTCCAAACATGTTGGACTCTATTAATACACTTGTTACATTTATGTGTGTACGTGTGTGTTTGTGGTTTCCATGTCCCCTTTTGCACTTGATATGGGTAGGAAAGATACCCCAAAGAAATAACAAGATTTAAGGTTAAAAGCCAGTATGGCAAGGCCATATTACCAGTTTAAAACTTTTAAAAAACTATTGGTAATAAGCCCTTGTCCAGGCTGTATGACTCTAGAGCACATTGGTGAATGCTCCTCTCTCAAAAAGAAAGCAAGCCAACCCCAAACACTAAAAAAAAGAACTAGATGATGGGAAAAGGGTTCTAGCCTGCCCTCCTATTAAATGTATTGTACATGCTTTTTCTTATGGAAGAATGTATCCCCCACCTGCAGACTGAGATGGTATTATTAGTAGGTGCTTTTCTGAATGCAAAACTCCAAAGCAGCTTGCAGGCATACAGGAATTCATGATATCACAAATGATAAAACACCAACCAAACAGTAAAATTCATAGAAATGATCAAAGCAATGGTCAGTTGACATAAAAACAGCTGGAAAACCCCAACATATCTCCTAAAAAAGGAGAATCACTTTGGTGAGAACTAGACTTTAGATGCCAAGGCAGGATATAAATCTGCAGTAAACTGTGCCTACCACCATAGGTAAGCTCCTTGGATATTGGGGGGGGGGAGTGTATAAATCCACAGATCCCTCTTTCTCAGAACTGCATACTCAAGTAATGTCATTCTCTCTCTACTTCCCTGGTGTTGTGCGTGAACTTAGTCAGTAGACCTTTGCTTTCCCATTTTTGTTCAGACTCTGCCTTAAAATCATACCCCACACTCACCTGATCAGTCTCTTTGTTTTCTGTGTGTTTGGAAGGAGGAAAGCATCTTATTGTGCATAAAATCACCAAGTACTTACATGGAGCTGATCCTCTTTAAGAATTCCCAAATTAATGTTCTTTCCAGCTACAAACTTAATTTCACCAATTGTTCCTCTTAGTGGCCACTGAGCATGCATGCCTGAAGTTCCATCTCCATCTGTGTCCATTGAATAGAAACAGGAAATGGAGAATGCTGTAACATTAAAAATACATAACAGATTTTTTAAAAAGAAAAGTGCCCCTAGACAGCCTTCCTTGTTTTGGAGTGCCTTCATTTTCAGACAAGCTTAAACTATTTCCCTATTGGAGAAAAATAAATGGGCAGCAACTAGAGAACACTTCTGCTTCCATTTCTTAAACTGCTTCAGCTATTTCCACCTGATTTCTCAATTTTTGGAAACTGGTACCTTCCACCAAAGATTTCATATTGCATGTCATGGGTCTAATTGCATAGAATTCTTGTGACTTCAATGGAGAATGCAATATTCAAGAATAGAGCTTCAGGAGGCTATCTATTTAAATCTGTTTGACACAGGTTTGGTGCAGATACAACTCTGGCTCCTTACAAGCTACTGTGAAAGGGCCCTATCTTGAAGCAGTTGGTTTCTGATTTGCAAACTGATTTGCAAGGAGCCAGCATTAACCTCTGCACAGGTTTCTGGTAACCTTCAGGGACCACTGGCCATGGTGGGTGGGGCCAGTGGCAGAGCAAGAAATGCAAATTTCACCTTTGTACAGTGGAATAGTTTCTACACATGCCACCCTATCCTCCATCCAGGCAAGCAGAGTTCAAGGATGCATTCCAGCCAGGCAGAAATAAGGAAGGTGTGAAGGAGGGCTGGTGAGCAGTATGTCCTGGGAAGAGTCCTGAGGGCCAGATAGAAGCCCAAGGAACCGCATATGGTCCCCAGGCCAGAGGTTCCCCATCCCTGCCTTAGAATAAACCTATAAGGTCAGTATTATCCCTGTATTACAAATGGCAGGGGCTGACTCAGATATTATGTGGCCTTCAGCAAGTTGCTTAAGATTTGAACTAGGAGCTTCAAGCTTGCACCAATTTATTAGTAGACCTGGACGTCTTTCCTTCCCATATCTCATTATCCATTAGTGGCTACCTGGAGCACAAAATGTGGCCCTTGTAAATGATCTATTTTAAAATTACCTGTTCTGAAATATGGGAATGAGAAATTAGGCTCCTTAAGGAGGTCTGTTGTACTCCAGCAGAAATGGTGTTGAATCTTTCTCTTCCCCCTTGCTGCTTTTTCTTTTTCCCCAAGTGTCTGCTTTAGACATGAATATCATCACGATTAGGCTGGACCTGACTGACAGTGTTAGCATCATTTTTAGTTCAAGCTTCCTCTGGGCTAGAATGGAGGCAGTAGTCCCTGATGAAGGGAGGGGTATGGGGCTTGAGGCATTAAGCCATTAAGCCCCTACAGCTGAAATTTCCAATCAAAAGAGAAAATTGTAATTCACTAAATATTTAAAGATAATGTTGTGTTTGGGTGCTAGTAATTTGTATTAAATGCCTTTTGCTCTTTTTTTGATAGAGCCGTTCCAATAAAGAAGATCCAGAACAGCTGCGATTAAAGCAGAAAGCAAAGGAGGTAGGACTTTTCAAGTCACCATGCTTGCTTTTGTATTCTGAGGGAAGGTTGGCAGCCCTCTCCTGGCAATTAGGTCAGGGTTTATTTTGCTGTTGCATACCATTTGCAGAGGCCTTGGGGAAAGACAGGAACTGCTACAGGCAAGGGCAGCACTTCAAATGAGGTCAATGAATTATGAGCTCTTAACATTTTATTTTCATAGTTTACAAAGAACTATTTCTAGACAGGCCTAAACTGCAGCAGAGTGTTTGGTAGGAATATAATGTGGGATTAGAAAAAAGACACTTTGAGATTTAGCATCTGGGACTGTACAATAGGCTACATTTTTCCAGGGTAATTGTTCGTTTTGTAAATCTGATACTGCTTATAATTCTTTGGCTGGAAGGCGGTACTGGGATTTAGTTTTAAATGGAAAACGCCTCTGGCTTTTAATTTTCTGGGCCCAGCAGTTTTCTGTTCTGGAATGGAGCCCTTGTTTCACACAGTTCATGTTTAGCTGCAGGGGTTTTAGTTTATAGCTTAGACTGGTTAAGCTTTTACTCCCAGAGGCCTCTGCATAGCAACTGCAGAAATCAACAAATAAGTTCATTTATGTCTGCTGCAGCCTCCTCTCAGTAGCTGACTTTTTACATTTCCCAATATCCATTTCCTGACTTTTCTAGCCGGAGAGAAAAAAGCTCCACTAATTGGAGCTTATTTTAATTGAGCCTTAATATTGGATCTCACTGGAGTTGCCCCCAGAGCTACTGGGAACAGAATTAAATGAAAATACCTAAGGTTGAAGACTGTGTGAGTGAGATTTTTTTTACTTGACCTACAGATTCTTTTCCCTGCTGAATAAATCAAGCCTGTTCACATTTCTGATTAAGGATCTGACAGCAGACAATAATAAAGACAATTGAGGTGTGAGATGTGTGATATAGAGCTGAAGAAATTGGTTTCTATAGTTACTTGACTGATTTCATGCCATTTTAAAGGATCTCTCTGGTAAATGAGTGATTTTTCCAAGCAACCTTTTTCTTAACTATGCCTCTTGAACTATCAAATTTGTTGTTGCTTAACATTGCTACGGTTGGCTTCTAGGTGCCAATAGCAGCAGCAGTAGGTTATTTATGAATGCTTTAAAGGCCCTTATTGTTTGGATTAATGTAGGAGGTGAGGCAAAACAAATGGCAATCCAGTAAAATGGTCTCAGAATCAATGCACCAGACTCCAACCAAAGTAAAGAAATGTCCACAAAATGGAAAGAGAGCATAAATGAGGGAACTTGGTTGCTCTGTTAGATGATTTGTGTGTTTGTGTGTGTGTGGGGGGGATGGATAGACATTATACATTACTTAGACATGTTGCTTCTACATTACTTGTATAATGTTAGTCTCTGCCCCTCTCTGTTTTTCATATAATTGAGACTGCAGTGTTCCATGGGTAGCCCTGTTAAGAAGATTTTAATGAATATTTACTTTTGGCCATATTTTTTACTACTGTAAACATTGTGGGAGGAACGACTTGAGAATGGTGTGACGCACAATTGTAGAGGACTTATTTTATATGGCTTCATCAGTGTGCAATAGTTCTTTAGAGTACAAAAGGAGAGCTCCCTGATCCCAAAGAGCTTATAGTCTAAAATTTGATGGAGTGGGAAGTGGGGTAATCATGGAAATAATACACAGACCAGTTACGCATGCTTAGGCATTCTTACATTGGGGCATGGGAACAAGGAGGTTCATCAAGGCTAGAGCGGAATGCAGAAGAACATGAAGCTTTGAGAGTATAGATGAAAACTAGCAGCACATGAAAGAAGGGTTTCACAGTAGATGAACAAAGGAGTGAGTTTCTTCTGAGGCTAGGCATCTCTCTCTCTCTCTCTCTCTCTCTGTGCGTGCGTGCGTGCACACAAATATATATTGGAGTGTGTATGCCTGTATGCTGCATAGCTAGAATGAGACAGACTGAAGTCACATCCTTCAGATTTACATCAGTAACTGTAGTCCATGGGGTTGGAGGGAATCCATTGAACGTGTAACTGGGTAGGACAATCTCATCCCCACACCAAAAGCACATTCAAGCCAAGGAGTTGCTGTGGTTCATTTCAGCCAAACTTGCAGGTTTGTACCTCTGAAATCTTACATATGCATGACTCCATTGATAGAGTTCTGATACTGTCTTGCTGCCCCAGGTAACAACAAAACTAGATACTGTAATGTAAAGCCTACAGGGGAAATGGTGTAGGAGGGGAAATGTCTTCTTTGTCTACTACATACACACTAGGGACATGTCCCAACCAAAATATTTGGTTCAGACCCCAGTTCACTGTTTTGGAAAACAAGCAGGTTGTTGATTGCGTAATTCAGCTCAGGGGTCTGTCTCAAGTCTGCTTTGTCTCCTTCCCCATTTACTCTTGGGGAAATTAAATGGCTATTTTTTTCCTTGTTACAGAAGTAGATGTAATTTACAGTTGTACTAGACCCTCCAGAGTGGATAATGCTTGCCAAATTATAGGCAAATAGGTCCAAGGATTTTTGTGCTACATATGTTTTTCAAGTTGATTTGAGGATGGGAAGAATTAAGATTTGCTTTCTAGGTTACATTATTTCTTTTGACTACTGGTTTGACTTGTCAGTCACAACAGAGCTCTTTCTCCCCCTTCTGGCATTTGCTATCCCTTTCCGCATCATCCCCAACCTGGCGTTACTGCAAGCTTAGACATTACTTTAATTTCCAGTGCTTACCTGCAGCCAAAGCAAATTATGTTGTGGTGATTTAAACTATCCTCACATTGACTAGGTAAAACGTGCATTTAACCACTGACAGACAAAATTTTGAGATGCAACAAACTATCCTAAGTCATAATCATTGATCATGGGATACACAGGACAAAAGGCAAGCACTGATCTAATGCCCAGTATCTGGTGAGAGATGTAAGTGTTGCTGGACCACTTGGGAACAGTGTCTACAACAGTGGATGTCAATATGCATAAGTGGAAAGATGCCCAGAAAGTTCAATGCTCACATGTGACTTCAAAGGATGAAACTTCTCAAATTAGGGGGTTAGTATAAAAAGTTGGAGGGGTCAGTTGAGGCAAATATCTTCAAACAGCTTGAAAACTTGTTTAAAATCACCTGTTTTAGAGGTTCTGATATATAGTAGAATGGTGATGAACAAATGCCAAGAAGATTCAAGCATGCGTAAATACTAAGATCAAGGAAGCTGTAAATGGTAAGAAGGGTTCCCTTAAAAAGTGGATGTTCAAATGAGGAAAACAAATTCTGGGGAAAGGAGCACTGAAGAGAAGCAAGCAAAGAAGGAATTTGAGGAGCCAGTGGCTAAAGACATTTAAAATTTTTTAATGAAGCAGGAACAGGAGGTCTGCTAGAGAGCAGGTAGAACCTTTGGACAACTAAAGTGTGAAAGTGTTATGGATATGAGCAGAAGTAACTCAGCAGTCTGACCTGCCAGTGTGTGTATTTATCTAAGAAGCAGGCTTTTACCCTGCATTTAGATCACTGAGAAGTAAGACTTAATAAAGTAAGAAAAGCTACTTTATTTAGTAGGAAAGGCATACCTAGTTCTAACTGAGTTGGAGGCACAATGCCCAGACTTGGACATTGCCCTCATGGTTCAGGAGAGAGAACAAAGACGGTCTTCCCTCTGCTTGGACAGTTTAAGAAGAAGACAAAGGAAGGAGGGGCAGGTCAGCTTCCCTGAGCATATAAGTTTACAATGAAAGGAAGTTAGGTAGAGAAGAGCACAGGTAAAGGTAGGCAAACCTAGCCAGCTGAAGAACCCTAACTCTGTCTTCCTTCTGGAATACAAACAAAATAACCCAAACAGGAGTTGCTCTTGCCCCACTTCCAACACCCCTTCTCAACGAGTGCTTGGTTCAGCCCACGAGGTTCATCTTGTCTTGCAGCTTGCAGTATCTGACTTTGCCCAACACCTTCATCAGAGCATCTGCAGTCATGTCTTCTGTGGGACAATACTCCATCTTGAGTAGTCCTCTGTGGTAGGTATCTCTAATAAAATGGTGCTTTATGTCTCTGTGCTTGGTTCGAGAACTCACCCCTTCTGACTCCATGAGTCTGATGCATCCTTGGTTGTCTTCATATATCATGACAGGCCCAGGTGTAGAGACGCCTAAATCTTTAAACAGTTCAAGTAGCCATGCCAACTGTCTGCTTGGTTTAGAAGTTCGCACATACTCTGCTTCTGTGGAAGAGAGTGCTACGGTCTCTTGTTTCTTACTTGCCCAGCTCATCACTGAATCTCCATAATAGAAGATCCACTGGTGGATTTTCGATTTGTAATGTCTTCAGCCCAATCATCATCTGCATATCTCACTAGTTTGGGATCTCGGGTAGCTGCTAATTTCCGTTTCATGGTTGCAGTGCCCTTCAGATATCTTGCCACTCTCTTGATTGCTTCTTAGTCCTTCTTGGTTGGCGAGCTGGTTTTTCTGCACAGGTATCCCACTTCTAACACCACATCTGGTCAGGTAACAGCGCTGATATAAAGAAGCTTCCTGATGGCTTGTCTGTAGCTCTCATGGTCTTTCCATGGTTGTTGTGGTCTGGTTTCAGGTATTCTACTTCCATTGGAGTAGGTGCTGCATGTGCATCCTTCAGTCCTAGACTTTTGAGAAGGTCTTGGATCTTTTGTCTTTGACTCAGCAAGAAGGATCCATGATGATCTTGTTCAATTTGTATTCCAAGGTAGTGAGTGACAGCACCTAGGCACTTCACTTCAACTTCCTTGTTGAGATGATTCACTAGTTGTTGCTTGTCCAGTGGGTCTTAATAAGCCAACAGTAGATCATCCACGTAAATCCGTAAGTAATTCCATCTGTTGTTCCTGAATTTGCTGTGCAGACAGGGCTCTGCTATGCCTTGTGCAAAGCCTTCTTTCAAGAGTATTTTGCTTAGTTTCTCATTCCAGGCTCTGGCATCCTGTTTAAGTCCATAGATGGATTTTGAAGTTTATACACTAAGATTTCTTTTCCTGGAACTTCAAACCCTGGTGGTTGTTGCATGTAGATTTCCTCTTCTATTTCTCCATGCAAGAATGCTGTTTTTATAACCATGTGCTTCCACCTGCATTTTCTTGTTAGCAGCAACACTCAGAAGAGTTCTGATGGTCATGTGTTTGATTACAAGAGCAAATGTTTGATAGTAGTCTTATCCATACTTTTGAAAGTATCCTTTGACTACTAGTCTTGCCTTCTATCTCAATGTTTCCTTCAGCATTCAGCTTTTTCTTGAATATCCAGTTGCAGCCTACAGTTTTTCTTCCTTGAGGAAGCTTGGTCAGTGTCCAAGTTGTATTCTTGTGTAGTGCTTCCAGTTCTTCCTTGGCTGCCTGCCTCCACCTCTCAGCTTCAGTTTTGGGTAAGGTTTCAATCTCTTTCCAGGTCTCTGGCTCTGAAAGTTCATCTCTCACGAGGTAAGCAAGTCTTTCTGGTGGTACACCTTTGTTGCTGTGTTCAGAGTGTATGGGTGCTGGTGCTTCAGCTGCCCCTTCTGGCTCTGATGCCTCTTCTGGCTCAGACTCCTCATCTTCCTCTGCTGGTATATTACTGTGATCCCTTCTGTTATGGAAGAATAGCTCAGTGTCTTCCATTTTGCTGTCTTCTGTTTGGTGTGGCACCTCTTCTGTTTAGTGTGCACACTTCATCAAAGTGGACAGCTCTGTATACTTCAACTTTGCCAGTTTTGGGATCTATGATTTAGCATCCCTTCTGCATTGAAGAATATCCGGTCTATGAAAGTAAGGATGTAAAGATTTCTGCCCTGTTATGGAATTCTAATGGGTCCACAAAGGTCTGTGTGAATTAATTTTAGAGGTTTTGTAGTTTTCCTTTCACTTTTGTCTTTATACAACATTCACATTTTTCTGTGGATTTATACTGTCCAATTGTAATGCCTCTAGACAAACTTTCTTTCTCTAGAGCATTGATTCTGCTACACTGGCATGTGCACATCCAGAATCAGTTTTCTTTGGCTGTAATTGCATGCATAGTTTCAAAATATTCCAAATGTAAAAGTCCATTTTTCAATTTTGCAGTACAACTCCCTGTCTAAAACCTGACAAATTTTGTCACATAAATGAAGTACACCTCCAAGCTCCATTATTTTTGTGGCACTTACTAATTACTTTTAAAAGCTGGAACAAATAGACAGTTTTTCAGTTCAAGGTCTCTGGCGCCCTCTGGTATTTTGCAAAGTAGCTCCACAGTGCCTATTCCTTGTGAACAGAAAACGTCTCCTGATGCTGTAGTTACATTCTGTGTATGGAGGCTAAAGTTTTTTAAAAGATTTTTATTATTTACTAAATGTGTTTTTGCCTGAGTATCAATTAATAATCTGGTTTTATAATCATTCTTTCCATCAGATACATGGTAACTGGAATGTTTCACTTTCGTTCTGCTATTTGTTTTCCTTTCAGCTTGCTTCTTTTTAAAATCAAGTCTTTCTCCCCTCTCCCTTCTAGTACAATATCTTTGAAGGTGATTAGGAGATTTGCATTTGAAGCAATTCTTTCTTTATCTGTGCCATTCTGTGGCTTCAGGACATGACTCATCTCTCAGCCTTTGGTTGCTGTTTCTGCTTTTTTAGAAAGAGCTTGTTCTTGTCTTTCTTTATAGTCCTGATCTTTAAGATATGCCATCTCATCCAAGTTCTGATTTGATTGTTTTAGTATGCAAGCCATGAAACAATGACGTTCATTTAGAGAGACAAATAGTATAACTTTCTGCAAATCCTCATCTAAAGACTTTCCACAACTTTCTAATTCTTGAAACAGACTTGTAAATCTCTCCAGATGTTCATGGAGATTCTCTCTGTTGCATTTTCTCAGCAAGTACAGTGACTTACAGAGAAACATCACATGATTTTTAGACTTTTTCTGATACACTTTTCAAGCTTTCCCTATATTTCTTTAGCATTTTTACAGCCCATGCAAGCATTTAGTGCCTCATCTGATAAAGCAGAAATAAGAAGAGACTTAACCTTGGCTTGTTTGTGCTTCCAGGAGGCAGAGGCTGCTTGATCTGCTGCTGAGGGTTCAGGATCAGTCAAGACTCCATGCAGATCCTCCCCTTCCAAAAGTGCCGTCATTCAAAGCCTCCAAATCACATAATTGTCCTTCTCCAGCCTTGGAATACTTGTCTTAAGTAATGTAATGTAATATTTTATTTCTAGGCTGCCTTTCGGCCAATAGGCCCCCAAGGCGGCTTACACACAAGTAAAAATACAAATACAAAATACAAATAAAAACAATGCAATTTACAAAAAAAAAAATCAAACTAACAAAGTCCTAACTTTGTGTTGATTCTTCAGCCGTGATTTCCTATCTTTTGTTCTGCTTCATTTCTCTAACCTAAAGTCTCCTTTTGATCTCTCTTGTAAATCACAAACGGTACTTAGCTTTTTAGCTTTCAGGCACAACTTGCAATTCAATTTAGCTTACTGGGCCGGCATAACCCTTATTTATGGATATGAGCAGAGTAACTCAGCGGTCTGAGCTGTGCCATTGTGTGTATTTACCTAAGAAGCAGGCTTTTACCCTGTATTTAAATCATTGAGACTTAATAAGAAAGAACGTCAAGAAGACTAAAGTAATGACAACAGAAGATTTATGTAACTTTAAAGTTGACAATGAGGACATTGAACTTGTCAAGGATTATCAGTACCTTGGCACAGTCATTAACCAAAATGGAGACAATAGTCAAGAACTCAGAAGAAGGCTAGGACTGGGGAGGGCAGCTATGAGAGAACTAGAAAAGGTCCTCAAATGCAAACGTGTATAGCTGAACACTAAAGTCAGGATCATTCAGACCATGGTATTTCCGATCTCTATGTATGGATGTGAGAGTTGGACAATGAAAAAAGGGGATAAGAGAAAAATCAACTCATTTGAAATGTGGTGTTGGAGGAGAACTTTGTGCATACCATGGTCTACGAAAAAGATGAAATAATTGGGTGTTAGAAGAAATTAAACCAGAACTATCACTAGAAGCTAAAATGATGAAACTGAGGTTATCGTACTTTGGACACATCATGAGAAGACATGATTCACTAGAAAAGACAACAATGCTGGGGAAAACAGAAGGGAGTAGAAAAAGAGGAAGACCAAAGAAGAGCTGGATTGATTCCATAAAGGAAGCCACAAACCTGAACTTACAAGATCTGAACAGGGTGGTTCACGACAGATGCTCTTGGAGGTCGCTGATTGACTTGAAGGCACATAACAACAACAAAATAAGAAAAGCTGCTTTATTTATAGAAATACCTAGTAGATAGGAAAGGCATACTTAGTTTTAATTAACTAAGTTGGCGTCACAATGCCCAGACTTGGGTATTGCCCTCATGGTTCAGGAGAGAGAACAAAGACAGAGATGTCTTCTCTCTCCTTGGACAGTCGAAGAAGAAGACAAAGGAAGGAGGGGCAGGTGAGGTTTCCTGAGCATATGAATTTACAACGGAAGGAAGTTAGGTAGAGAAGAGCATAGGTAAAAAGGTAGGCTCTTTTATTTTCCTTCTGGAATACAAACAAAAGAAACCCAAACAGGAGTTGCTGTTGCCCCACTTCCAACAGAAAGGAGAGCAGGAAGATTGCAGAGTCCTTTCAGTAATATTATTGGCTGTTAAAATATGCTTGGTTTTATTGCTGTTCTGATCTGAGTGTTTGATTGTTGCAATCTAGAATCATAGAGCTGGAAGGGACCTTGGAGGTCTGTTCCAACCCCCTACTCAAAGCAGACTGTACAGCATCCCAGACAAATTCCCTAGGAGAATCCACAAGCTCCCCAGATAGTCTGCTCCACTGTCAAACAGTTTTTGCCGTTAGGAAGTTTCTGCTAATGCTTAGCCAGAATCTGCTTCCCTGCTACTTCTACCCCTTGGTCCTGCTCCCTTGGAGCTACAGGAAACAAGTCTGTCCCATCTCCTGCATGACAGCCTTTCAGATATTTGAAGACTGCTATTCTGTCTGCACTTAATACTCTGTTGTCCAGACTAAACATATCCAGTCCTTTCAACAGTTCCTCATGGAACTTGGTTGTGAAACCTCTCATCCTGGTTGCCTTCGGGACTCACTCCAGGTTAACTGTGTCCTTAAAATGTGGACCTGGGCTTAACATTTCTCAATTCGGAGGATAAAGTAGGTTTATATGTGGCTATATTTCCCAATAAATCTCCTCATCAGACCATGAAAGCTACATAGTTCCCCTTCTTCCTATAAACACCCTGATGCAACTATTATTTTGTGAGTTCTTTGCTGTCCCTCATAAGATTGCACAAGTGGGGTTTTCTTGAAAGTTCTAAAACAGCCTTCCTCCAATCTGGTGCAGTCCTAGATGTTGTTGGACTCCAATTCCCATCAGCCCAAGCCAGCATGGTCAATGGTCATAGCTGATCGAAGCCATAGTCTGAAACGTACAGAGAGCCAGACAGCCTTAGAAACTTGAAATGCTGGCTCTTTGCTTTTTGCCTACTTGAGTGTCATTTACAAAGAGTAAGAGGGTAAAGAACCTTCTCCCTTGGCTACTTCCTGACCATGAACTGGACCATCATAACCAGTCTCACTGACATTTGTATATTTGTGATATTTGTATATATGAGACTTTTAAACATTATCAAAACCTTACTGCAAAATCAAGGAAGCTTAGAACCCAGCTCCCCTAAACCATTCTATGGAAACATGCATTTTGCAGCTATAGACACTTTTTCAGAGCACATTCCTTTCTGAGACTCCTCCAGTTTTTTCAAGACTCTTATCTCTGCTGCTTCAATCAATTCTATTCTGTAGCTGCCCCACTAGCATCTAAATTTGAGAGGTAAGGACTGTAGCTTAGTACTAGAGCCCATCCTTTATATGCGGATGGTCCCAAATTCAGTCCCTGATATCTCCAGGTAGGGCTGGAAAAGACTCCTGGCTGAAATATTGAAAAGCTGCTGTCAAGTAGCATAGACAATACTGAACTAGAGGTCAGTGGCTTCTAACAGCTTCTGAAGTTCCTCAGTCAACAGGTTCCAGCACCACAGCTTCTAAGTTACCATGATCTTGTTCGGTATTATAAAAATACCAGAGAGAAATAGGAACTAATTTGGTTGGTCCTATTTCTTAGCAGAGATATAAAAATATAAGCAGGCCCACCTTTCTCTATATAAATAAC
The DNA here is from genome assembly GCF_030035675.1 of Rhineura floridana. Taxonomy (NCBI): domain Eukaryota; kingdom Metazoa; phylum Chordata; class Lepidosauria; order Squamata; family Rhineuridae; genus Rhineura; species Rhineura floridana. Next base: position 248,356,312 of record NC_084480.1, read on the forward strand.
AACAGACACAATCTTCTTAGGTAAAAGATAAAACATTTACTCACAAATTCTTCATATGTTCAGAAACATAGTCTCTAGCTTAGATGAAAGAAAAATAGTCTCAGTCCATCTTAGTCTTTAGTATTGATGCTCTCAGCAGAGAGAGCGTCTGCCATGCGGCCTCTCCCAATGGTAGGAAGATCAGCAAAGGAGAATATTCAAAAATCCCCCAGGACAAAGGAGGAGGAAGTCAGGTAAGTAACCCCACCCATTAGGAAGTTACATCATGGTAAAACAGGTACATGGGATATTCCCCAAATATCCCTTAAAGGGATCATGCAACATTTGCCTATTCCAACAGATCTAGCTCTAAGTCATCAGGTTCTGGTGCCAAGTCTGTGATATTGAGTCTTTGAAACTAACTAAATGGCATTCTTCAGCCAAGCAATCTTTTAAAAGGTAGTAAATTATTATTATTATTATTATTATTATTATTATTATTTATTGCACTTTTAAACCGCCCTTTAGCAACAGGCCCTCAGGGCGGTGTACAACAGAATAAAACCACATTTAAAAGCCAGCGAATGTGGATTACAACATATAGATATAAAAACACAATTAAAAACAGATTAAGACAAAATTAATAGAAATTACAATTAATTAACTATAAAATAAAATTAAAACTAGAATTAAAATGCCTGGGCAAAGAGGTAGGTCTTTACCTGGCTCCGAAAAGATATCAAAGAAGGCGCCAGGCGTATCTCGTCAGGGAGGGCATTCCATAATTCGGGGTACTTGAAACCAGCTCCTGCTCCCCACATATTTGGAGTGTCTTTGTTTCAAACTTTGGGCAGTGACGGATACTCCTATATATAGCCTTACTTGTGGAGAGATCCTTTCAGGCCCTCTACAGACATTAACAGCATTTCAACTTACGTCCCATTCTTCTCGAAGGAGTCCAGTAGAGAGGCCCATACAGGCAAAAAAGAAACAGGAGGTCTCTGCAAACCCCTGTACTTTAATGGTTACAAAATATTTAAGATTGCTCTAACTCAATTGGTCCAATTTTTACAGCACAACTATCACAAAAGTTCTGTTGTCAGAGATACCTTAGGCTATTAACAGTGAGGATCTGAACCCCTAGGACTTCACCTATTTTGCTAAGGGTAATCCCTGTAATTGGTGTGCCATCCTGCCCACCATTGGATCTTTTAGGGCTCTGATCCCATTGTTCTTTGACTGCAAGACACTCTTGCGTTCAGTGTCAGTATCTGCTCTTAATCCTCCAAGACTCTCCACCAAGCAACAAAGCATAGCTTCTGACTTCCCAGCTCTATCTTCATTATGCTGGTAATAGTTCATTCATCCATTCTACTAACTACTGTGTATACTCTCGTCATCTGCCAAGAGATCATTGAATTTGTCCTGACTGTTGTGCAATGGGGATATACTATGGGATTTTGCTGCCTACCTCATTCTAAATACATGATGCTGAGTCAGAGATCAGTCAGAATTATTATGGAAGAACTGGACTGTAAGATGTGTGCTACCACATTGCCATCACTGAGAGGAATCTTTAATTCCTTCAATTTCATTTTTAAAGATGATTGCAGCACTTCCCCACAGCTTCTACACAGCCCTCCCAAAATTCATACTAGTAGGTATCTATCTTTATGCGAAGGGCATTCCCTTCAGGTGTTTTTTCACACATCTTGAGCATCATTACCCCAGTTTCGGAGAGCACATCATCAAAGCATTGGAACCATAGAACAAACTAATGGCCCAGTTCAGACTTAATGAGACACTTCTCCCCTCACAATTTCTTTTGCACACCAGAGGAAATCAGAAACTTTCACTTCAATTTTGAAAACTTAAGCACAGTTCCCCATGGTGTTGAACTCAGAACTGCAATTTGTTTGAAGTATAATTAGTGAAACTAAAGCAGAGTCATGCTATAGTTTTTAGATCCTGGTTTGTTGTCAGTACCTAGAACTTCAACATGGTATCTGTGGATGCAGTTGAATTCATAATGACCTTCTGTGGTGCCAGTGGAGCCTCCCTTTTTCTTTTCTTTGGAAGTGAGGAGCCATTATAGCCTTAAGGTACATAGAGATGGAGGAAGTGGGAAGAGCATCATTCCTTACACTTCCTCTCAACCTTTTGAGAACTTTTTCAGGCTGACTTCAGCATCTGGTCTGCTGAACAAGAAGGAGGAGCCTGTAAAATACCTTTTAAAAGACAAATGCAGAAAAGGATAATTTATGGGGAAGAGCACCAGAAGTGACCATACCCAATGTCTGTAAGTCTCCTCTGGGGCTGTGTGTCTTGGAAAAAAGAGTGTGTTTTGTGAATGAATGTTATTGTAACTGGTCAATGCCCCCTATGGCAGTCATAGGAGGCATTTTTTCATTTTGTGATAGTCCCTACACTGTCTCAAGATTCCATATGCCCTCATCTGCCCCAAACATTTGGTCACTCTTGAATTAAACAAAGGGTGGTGTCTCAGATTCACATACCATGGGAACTGTGCAGAGTTTAAAACCAGGAATGAACGTTCTAGTAGGTTAGAGAGGCCTGAGGCTTCCCATGCCCTATTCACATACTGGAAGATTAGTTTCCCATTGCATTGGAACTGAGCTAATGTCACCCATTTTGCATATCAAATGGTGTGACAGGTGGTGATAGGTGAAACAGTAATTGAATATCTTAGTTACATTTATATCTCCTGTTGGAAGGGCAGCATGATTGAAAATTTTGCTGGCTAAATCTTGAGGCTGTGAAGATGAAAAGTTGCAAAAAAAAATCCCTTAGGTATAAAATGACACTTAAAAACTGTTCTGGGCCTTCCCTGCCCTCTGAAAGATGTTAGTTCTTTCCCCTTGAGATGGATAATGCTTGCTCTATACTACAGTGAAACAAGTGTTAGTGCATGGACAAAAGAAAGTAATAGTTGAGGTGACCATAAACTATTGTCTATAGTATTGGGAGATGCTAACCATGTGCTGTTGTGAGCAACAAGTGAATATACTTCTTATTAAGTGAAAATACTTGGCTTTCCTACTTGTATTGGAAGGGTGTGGTGAGTGTGTGTGTCTCTGTAAGCTTTATGAAAGTGGAAAAAATCCAATTTCTGTGAGATGGCAAGGAAATCTTTTCTTAAAAGTGAACAGAGAACAGAGCAGTTTTCCCTTCTTAAAAATTGCTTCATGTGATTACAGCTATGCTGCAAATGCCATTTCACTATTGGGAAGGGCTTTAAAAATGTGCCTCCACTTTATTTGTGCTTCAGGTCAGATTAACTAAAATGGTTATTGTGTCACCTAGAAACTTCTGACTGCTTCAAGACCAGACTTTAAAAAACCTATATATTATTATTAAAAAGGCCAGCAGCAACAAAGACCATTTTACAATTTCTGCAACGTTTTCATAGCAATTTGATCTTTACACAGGTTTTTAAAAAAATCTTTGTACTTGGAGCAGATGGAAAAATCGAAGAAGGGAAAATGGGTTTGAAATGCTTTCTGACAAGCTTCTGATCTCAGGACTTGTCCCTTTTGAGCAAATATAAAGTAATGTTGAGAAATCTAGAGTACTAGTCTGAGACTTAGCAGGACATTGCTTCAACTGGTTTAGGGATAGCAACATTCCTAACCCCTAAGGCGGGGGTGGCTAACCAGATGTTTTGGACTCCAACTCCCATTCTCTCTGACCATTGGCCATGCTGGCTGGGGCTGATAGAGTTGGAACAATATTTAGAGGCAAGTAGGTAGCCCTGCTATAAGCAGTTGTAGCTGAGTTGAACCCTTGAGGCCGTTGGTGGTGGTAAAGGCACGTAGGGCTGGTTCACACAACACAGTTGTTACTGTCTGCAACATGCAATTACTTATTTTATTTTATTTATTAAATTTATATCCCATCCTTCCTCCCAGAAGGAGCCTAGGGTGGCAAACACTATAAGCGCTCTAAAACATCTTAAAACAAAAGTCTTTAAAAACATTAAAACACACAAAAAAATTAAAACATCTTGAAAAGCAGTTCCAACACAGACGCAGACTGGGATAAAGTATCCACTTAAAAGGCTTGTTGAAAAAGGAAGGTCTTCAGTAGGCGCTGAAAAGATAACAAAGATGGCGCCTGTCTAATATTTAAGGGGAGGGAATTCCAGAGTGTCGGTGCCACAACACTAAAGGTCTGCTTCCTATGTTGTGCAGAACAGACCTCCTGATAAGATGGTATTTGCAGGAGGCCCTCACCTGCAGAGCGCATTGATCAACTGGGTGTAGAGTAATACCTCAGTTAACAAAGTAGATGCTTTCCTGGGCATTAATTCTTTAACAGAAACTTTCCTACCAGAGGTAGGAATAACATGGAAATAATAGAGATAGGTGCCTTCCCCTTCCTCTCCCCTGAATCATATTGGATTCTTCATTTCCCAGACCTGGGAAAGCAAGAGATCTTTTTAATGCAAAGCAAACACAAGGCTTGTCAGTTTCACTCTAGCAAAGCAAAGGCACAGGCTTATCAGTTTCTTGATAGCAAAGCAAAGACACAGTCTGGTCAGTTTCACCTTAAAGCAAAGGCTTGAAAGTTTATCCATAGCAAAGTTGGTCAGTTTAACCTTTAAAAAAATCCTTAGTTAAAAGGAGCTTCCTTCCTAGAGGATTTGTTAACTGAGGTATTACTGTATAATTTGGGCATATAATTATGTTTGGGTATATAACTTTGTGAATTGGCCATGGAAGGTCTAACATCTTAGAACTTGTCAATCTCCAGATACCTGCTGAGCAGTGCTCTTCAGCTGAAATATTCATATATTTGGTTGTGGTCATAGTGCAGAGTTCCCAAGTATCTTGCATGTGTGTGTGGTCTGGCACTAAAAAGGATGTGGTCTTGTATGCAGTGGGCACAGTGCACCTGCCTGCATTGGTCTAGCGATTTTAACACATTACAAATGGCAGCCAGAATGACTTTAGGTACATTTTCTTATGTCAAAGCTGTTTCCTCTAAGATGGAAGCTAAGATGTTTTCCGAGTAATACAGGTTCTTTCAGAGTAAATCCATCTTTTTTTATAAACAGAGAATGGGAAGCATATTTTAGAGGAATATTATGTAATCATTCTTAAATGATAAAAACTGCATTGAAGTATGGATATTTTTAGACTTGTCTGTAGAATAATGTCACTAAATAGGCTTCACACTGAAACTTTTTGCATTGCAAATGGATAATGGGCAGACTAACAATTCTATGTCTGTTTAAAAATCTATAAATTTCTAACTGGCAGGCCAAGATTAAGACTGTAACTGATTCAAGGTGAATTGCAGCTTTCAGGGTACTGCAGATCAACCTATTCATAATTTCCTCTTTTTCTCCTAAATTAGATGCAGCAATTAGAACTTGCACAAATGCAGCAAATGGAGGCAAATCGTGCAGCTCTGGCAGCCATTGGGCCAAGAAAAAAGAGGCCACTGGATTCATCTACCCTCGCATCTGTACTTGAGGTACATATAATACTGTGATTCTTTCACTCCTCCCACCTCCACTCTGGTTTTAAATTTTCCAATTGAACCTTATTTCTGTGTTGTCTGCTCTGAAACATTTCATATGGTTGAGTATTTTTATCAGTTTTATAAGTAATGAAGCAACCATTTGGTATCTAGGGAAGTTCTTCTTGATTATGTATTATGTTAAGGAATTATGCTTTTACCACTCCTGCAGCAAAATGTAGGAGGATAAGGATGATTAGTGTTTTTCTCACTACTGCTGTAGTGATGGCAGTTGTGGAATGTCATGGACATCCATTAGATGGTGTCTAAGGGAAGTCTCATAGAATCATAGAATAGTAGAGTTGGAAGGAGCCTATAAGGCCATCGAGTCTAACCCTCTGCTCAATGCAGGAATCCAATTTAAAGCATTCCCGACAGATGGCTGTGCAGCTGCCTCTTGAATGCCTCCAGTGTTGGAGAGCCCACCACCTCCCTAGGTAATTGGTTCCATTGATGTACCGCCCTAACAGTGAGGAAGTTCTTCCTGATGTTCAGCTGAAATCTGGCTTCCTGCAACTTGAGCCCATTACTCCATGTTTGCACTCTGGGGGTGATTGAGAAGAGATCCTGGCCCCCCTCTATCTGACAACCTTTCAAGTTCTTGAAGAGAACCAGTGTGATGTAGTGGTTAGAGCAGCCTTTCCCAACCAGTGTGCCTCCAGATGTTGTTGGACCACAACTCCCATCAGCCTCAGCCAGCATTGCCAATGGTCAGGAAAGATGGAAATTGTGGTCCAACAACATCTGGAGGCACACTGGTTGGGAAAGTCTGGGTTAGAGTGTTGGACTACGACCTGGGAGACCAGGGTTTGAATCTCCACTCGCCCATGAAGCTCACTGGGTGACCTTGGGCCAGTCACTGCCTCTCAGTCTTAGAGATGTAAAATTTCCGGAAATTTTGAAGCCACAGAGAAAAACTGTTTTTGCCTGGTTTTTGTCAGAAAAAAATGGAAATTTTCAGAAAAATTAAAAAAATGCAATATTAGCACTTTTTACTGATTGAAAATCACTTTGTTACTTCAGGAACATTAAAATGTAATTATGTACAAGTTGGCTTGGCATAAAATTATCACATTTGGTATATTAAAAGTACATTTTATTCAAACAGTTATTACAAATTGAATTTACTTTTTAAAATTTTTACTTTTTTTGGTAACAAATGGATCTACAAGATCCTGAACTGTAAGGAACACCTGAACTGTAAAGAACCCCTTTCATTTTGCCAGTTTATGAGGAGCAGGCAAAAAACAATTTAAAAAAAGAAGAAACCATCAACATTAATAACAAAGAAAATTATTTATGTCTCAACTAGTCTTCCACAGTGTCAGGCAGACATAAAGCATCCATTCCCATAAAAAGAACTGAGAAAAATGGGGGGGGGGAGATTCAACGAAACATTCTATTCATCATGCTAAAATAAAACATTCCATAATCCATTTTTTCTTCATTTTTTCAATTTTTCCAGTTTTTCAGGAAAAAAACAAAAATTGCTTTGGAAAAAACATTTTTTTTCCTGATTTTTTCCAGTTTTTCCTGGCCTTCACATCTCTACTCAGCCTAACCTACCTTACAGGGTTGTTGTGGGGAATAAATGAGGAGGGGGAGAGCCATGTACACCACCTTCAGCTCCTTGGAGAACATATGAGATATAAATGTAACAAAACAAATAAAATAAGTAAGAGTGTTATATCTCGCCTCACTCTTCTCTTCTCAAGGCTAAATATGCCTATTTCTTTCAGTCTCTCCTCAATTTGTCTGCATCCTTCTTAAAGCGTTATGTCCAGAACTGGACACAGTACCTAAGATGAGGCCTAACCAGTGCCAAATAGAGAGGAACTAGTACTTCATGTGATATAGAAACTGTATTTCTATTAATGCAGCCTAAAATAGCATTTCCCTTTGTTACAGCTGCATCACACTGTTGACTCATATTCAGCTTGTGATCAACAACCATTCCAAGATGCTTCTCCCATGTAGCAAAGTACCCCCCATTTATAGCTTTGCATTTGGTTTCTTTTTCCTAGGTGTAGAAGCTTGCACTTATCTGTAAAATTTCATTCTGTTAGACTGGAATATTGGGCTGAAACTATCAAGATCACCTTGAATTTTGTTTCTGTCCTCTAGGGTATTAGCTGTCCCTCCCAATTTTGTGTCATCTGCAAATCTGATGAGCATTCCCTGCGCCTTCTCATCCGAATCGTTGTTTAAAATGTTGAAGAGCACTGGGCCGAGGACTGAGACCTGTGGTACCCTGCTTGTTACTTCCCCCCACTTTGAGAAGGAATGATCGATAAGTTTGAGAAGGAATCATTGATAAAGCACTCTTTGAGTACAGTTCTGTAGTCAACTCTGTATCCACCTGATAGTTGTTCCATCCAGCCCACATTTAGCTAGCTTGCTAATCAGAATATTATAAGGCACTTGGTCAAACATTTTGCTGAAGTCAAGATATATACATCCACAGTCTACCATGGAGATTCCCTAATCAAAAAATAAGATTACTCTGTCAGGATTTGTTTTGGACAAATGCATGTTGGCAGCTTGTAATCAGTGCATTGTTTTCAAGGTGCTTACAGACTGGCCGCTTTATAATCTGCTCCAGAATTTTCCCAGGGACTGATGTTAACTGACTGGTCTGTAGTTCCCAGCTTCCTCCTTTTTGAACATAGGGACAACATTACCCCTTCTCCAGTCATCCAACACTTCACCCATCCTCCATGATTTCTCAAAGATAATAGACAGTGCTTCCAAGAGTTCTTCAGCCAGTACTCTAGGATGCAATTCATCAGGTCCTGGAGATTTGAACTTGTTCAAAGTAATTCAGTATTCCTTGATCATTGTCTATCAATCTCAAGCTGCAATCCTACCCCTTCAACTTGTACTGTTTGTCAGGAGGGTCATAGACCCTCTTTTGAGAGAAGACTGAACCAAAGTAGGACTCGAACACTTCTGCTTTTTCTTTATCATCAGTTACCATTTTGTTATCCTCATTGAGTAGCTGAACCACCATTTCTTTTCTTTCAGTATGCTTGTTTGTTGCTTTTAGCATCCCTCACTAACCTCAGCTCATTCTCAGCTTTAGTCTTCCTGATGCCATCCCTGCAATTCTGTGCTACCTGTTTGTACTTTCCTTTGTAGCCTGGCCTTCCTTCTGCTTTCCATATGTGTGATTTTTTTGTTTTCAGGTCATCTGTAAGCTTTTTGTGAAGCCACATTGGCTTTTTCTGCTGTCTTCCACCTTTTTTCCTTGTTGGAATTGTTTGCCATTGTGCCATTAGAATTTCCCTTTTTAGAAACCCCACACCTATCTTGGACTCCTTTTCTCATTAGGGTAGCTTGCCATGGAACCTCACTTATCATTGCTCTGAGTTTGTTAAAATTGGCTTTCCTGAAGTCCAGGATATGTGTATAGCTTCGCTCAGCTTTTGTCCTTTAAAATCAAGAAGTCAAGTATAATATGGTCACTTTTGCCCAGAATTCCCAGGTTAGAATCAAGTCAAGGATAGCTGATCCTATAGTTCCTTCTTCCACTCTCTGTAGGGGAAAGTCATCAGCAACACAAGTCAGGAATTTCTTGGAGGGGCCTGGCTTGGCAGAATTTTTCTCCCAACAGATAACAGGGTAATTGAAGTCCCCCATTACATTTCATGCCTCCTTGAAACATGGGCAATTTGCTTTGCAAAAATTCCATTCTCGTCGTCTTCTCTTTGATTGGTAGTTGGTAGTAGATTCCAACCACCATGGTCCTTTTATTCCTTCCCCCATTTATTGTAATCCAGGTACTCTTGGTGAGGCTACCAAGATCATCTTACTGTATTTCTGTGCAGGGATATATATTTTTAACAAATTGTGCAATTCCACCTCCTTTTCTATTCCTTCTGTTCCTGTTGAACAAGTTATATCCTTCAGTTGCTGTATTGCATCATGGGGGTCATCCCACCAAGTCCCAGTTATACCTATCAACTCATATTTACCCTCCTGTATTAAAAGTTCAAGTTTGTCCTGTTTGTTTCTCATACTCTGGTCATTAATATACAGACATGGAAGACCATGTGATTTATGATCTGGCATTCTTCCTACACTTATATGAAGACTGTTATTGGGCCCCATTAGAGCTGTTCTCACAGTTCCTGTCAGGGTTGATTTAAATCAAATTGATTTAAATAATGATTTAAATCACTTCTCTGAGACTCAGTTTTAATGATTTAAATCAGTTTAAGTCACTAGTGAGGAAGATTCTATTTAGTCATTTTTAAGAGAAGTACATTATTGTTTAATATAAACTTAATACATATTCAGAAATTTAGGTTTCATTACAAGGTGGGTACACAATAAGCAATTCTGAATTGTTTTCAGATTAATTTAATCAAAAATGGGATGGATAGTTTGGTTATTTTAGTACTAAAGCAGAATGAACTTGTGAAGTCATTCAGGAGATGAACCAGCTACATCTGTTCAATTAATCATGATATTTTTGTCAAGATGTGCCAGAATCACCACCACCAAACAGGCTTTTAAATTGTACTAGTATAATTATTTGTTCTTCTGGTTAGTTTTCTTCTTCAACAAACATTAACAAAATATGGACATGGATGTTTGAATGGTTAATTCAGTTTTTAGAGAAACGTAACATTCTTTAAAAAGATGTAGGCCATTTCTACCAAGTTAACATGAGAAACTTATAATATTGGGTGGTACAGTTAACTCAGTCTTCTTCACCTTTGGCTTCTCTGGAAAAGTATACAAGCTTTCCTGCTTTTTCAATTCCCAGTTTCTCAAATTAGAATGAATTAGTCCAAAGGAAGAAAAGTTCTTTCTACCCCTGGAGAAGAGGCTGCTGCTGTTAAGAGATGGTTTTCCACTTCAGAAGTCTAGTCCTTGTTCAGATCTACTCCATCTCCCCAAATGCTGTATTCATTGACCTTCTCTATGTTTGCACTTAGAGGCAAGGCCTACAGAGAGAGCGAGAGAGAGAGCATGTGCGTTTCATGTACACCACCTGCAGAATAAGATTGATCAGGTTATCTTTCATCTCTATAAACTGTTGTTAACATATTCATGCAACATAATTAGAAGTTGTATAATTAGTATTCATGATGATATTTTTGACCTTGGCTCTTTTTTTACTGATTGTTTTAACAAAAACTGTCTGGGCCACAAAGTCCTTGAGTTTCCTTCCCAGAGCTTCAAAGTCTGACATGTTTTTTTTTGTAGCTTCACTTAGCAGTATCATTTGTTCCCACATGAATGAGAAGAAAGGGATGCAAGTCAGTGGACTTCATGAGTGTTTGCAACCCTTGAGTCACATCTCTAACCTATCCTCAATTGACACTGCATACCCGGCGAGTCCATGGATGGTCTTAGCATACTCGGCTTTCAGTCCCACGCAGTACGGAGTCTCACACTATTATTGCTCTTCTCTTCTTCTTGTTGCAGGGTATGTTTTCATTGTCCCTGCTTGACTGAGCTTCAGCCTCTTGCTCGCTGTCCTGCAGAGTCTCCTGTAATTCTTCCTCTGCAGGCTGTCTCCCAGTCTCATTCTCAAATGTCTGAAAGCAGTTCCATAGTTCCACTGGTGCAGAGTGTCTTCTAGCTCTTCTACTCATGTCACCCTTTTCAACAGTTTCCTCCACTTTGTTGTTTCTCTCAACATTCTTCCCTTCTGCTTCAACTTGCTGTTGTTCTTCCATCTCCTGTACATCTCTTTGCTGTTGCTCCAGCATTCTGTCTAAAAACTCTTTGTTTTCTCTTATACTCTTCAGTGTGGCCACCCCCGCTACAAACCTCTTACTTTTTCTTCCAACAGTGCAACCAGCTTGCACTTGTATGCTGCCATGTTGTCAGGCAAGAAAACACTGCACAGGTCACCGCTGGAGTGTCCTTTCCATTCACAGTCATTCCTACCTTTTCTTTCTATCTTTCTACTCATTTTGGAATGGCCTGTGCTTTGACATGTTCTCCTTGAAGGTTAACTGGAGAGTCCCACTGGTATATGATGTGCGCTACAAGGAATTAATTTTTTTAGGGATCTCCTGTGCTGCCAAACTCATGTTAACTTTCCCTGTTCACTTGCTCTCAGAGAGCTAGCTCACTTGTATATCCTCTGGACCAGCTGAGGCAGCTCCCTCTGCTCTGCTTTTTTAGAAGTCAGAACAAACCTTCCAGCATTTGCAGCTGGCCATGCCCCTTGCACTCACAGCTATCAGGCCACGTCCCTTTCACCCACATTCAAGAGGCAGCTGGATAGCTATTTGTTGGGTATGCTTTAAGTTGGATTCCTGCATTGAGCAGGGGGTTGGTCTCAAGGGCCTTATAGGCCCTTCCAGCTCCTATAATCTATGGCTCTATGACTTGTGTTCCTGCTGTCCCAGCTATTTCTGTAGTTCAGGAACTGAATTCCTGGATTGCTGATTTCAGCATCCATGCAGGGACAATTTGGACTGCTTAAAATCCTTAACACTGGTGTCCAGAATTTTAAGGAAGTGCAAGCAACAAGTGAGCTCTGGTATGATATCTTGCTTCTTGGGGCAAGAATGGTGGAAGAACATCTTGATTATCCAAAAAAAGTGAATTAATCCATGAACGAGGATATTAACTTGCCTTTGAGCTTGGGTGTGTACCTTGAAATTTTAATAAATTAGTGGCTGTCTTCTTGCAGCCTGTAGAATGAGCTTTTATCTACCTTAATTACTACTAAAAGATTTGAAATCATGAGCTTGGTATAACAACTTTCCCAGGTCCCTCCCTTTACCATTAAGCTTTCATTAGGCAAATTGTGTTTACTATTAAGTAGGCAAAGGCTACAGAAGAGCAAGGTACTAATTAATTTTAACTTTTCTATAATTCCGCAGGATATATAATGGCTGCCCCTTAGACATATTCTTGCTGTCGCTGATGTGACTACTGCCTTAAACACTTGTGCTGTAACCCTACATAACGCTAGATGAAAATGCCAGTGGCAACAGTCATACATCAGAACAATGGAATTCAACATTTTGTCCTACATAAATGGAAGCACTCATTAAGGCATACTATACATGTACTTTGCATATTTATAAGGGTGTCTATAAAATATATGGCAAGTCAGTGATTCATTTTGTTTTAAGCATCTACAGGTGACACTACAAACATAGCGGAACTGGGGGACCTGTCAGACCTCTAGAAGCTGAGGGACTCCAGCTCCCACCATCCTGACCATTGGTCATGTTGGCTGGGGCTAATGGGAACTGGAGTCCAACAACTTCTGGAAGGATGCAGGATCCCCATCCTCGCCCTACAAAGACTAATCTAGGTTGGCCACAGTGAACATTCAACAGGGAGTGGTAACCAATTGCCACTCCCCAGAAAGTGTGTACCTGTGCAGTGTGAACAGTGTATGTTGTATTAACACTTTGCATTTTTAGGTGTATGATTAAAATATCGTAGGTGTTCACCTACAAACAGTAACATGAAGTGAACAAAGTTGAATATTTTAGTGTTAAGGTGGTCTGCTTTCTTGTACACAATTTTAAGGTATTTGAGAGAGAATAACTATAATCTCTCTAGATATGGGTGTGGGAGAGAATACTAGCATCTTTTTTTGCCAAGCCATGCTCCAGAAGCTTAGATTTCTAATCAGAAAGACTGATCCATGTCATTATACAACCACAAGAGTGAATGTGTACTATAGTCAGCATGGATTTTTCACATTCCACAATGTTAAATTGAAAATACCCCCATGCCATTATGATGCTTCCTATACACTCATTTCAAAACAAAACCTTACAAGCTTATAGTCCTGAACTCAGAAACGCTTGCTTAACAACCCTGTAAATTTTCCACAGGTAGCCTGCCATCAAGCGGGTACCATAGCTCCACCTAGCGTCCGAAGGCAAGAATGTTCTAAAGTCAAGACTAGGGGCCTCAGGCCCCTCCCACTCTCCAGTTCATTCTTGCCTTCATCCGTTGGCAGTTGGATATCTTCATAGCGTAGCGTATAGCTAAGTTTTGTGTGCATATTTGTGTGAGAGAGTGTGTGTCTGATTGTTGTTATTTCCTATCGTTCCCTTCCCTCTGTATGGGACTGATTGTTTTCACTTCGTTCCCTTACTGTTTGTCGTTTTTCCTTTGTCTTTGCCGGAGTTTTTTTTGGGGGGTTGGGGTTTTGCCTTCCATCTCCCCCTTAGTCCCTTGTTGGGGACTGCCGCCACTTGAGACTGCATCCGCGGTTCTCCCTTTTCTCTCCTTTAGTCCCTTGGGGACTACTGCCGCTCACCCCTCGTTGGTTGAGAGACTGCGTCTGCGGCTCTCCCTTCTCAGGCAGTGGCGGCGGCTTGGATTTTTATAGCAGGAGCCTGCGGGTGTTCATTGTTTTCTCTGTGCTGCCTGCTTCGGCGGCGGCCGGGTTGCGGTGACTGTGGATCTTTTTCTAGGGAAGGGGACCCTAGTAGCCTTCGGCCCCACAACCATCAGCGTGGTGCCTTGCATTTTTGGGCATTTTGTTTGCCTAATCCGCCCCCCCACCTTGGCTCACTATTGCGGCCGTTTTTTACAAAATGTCTGCTGCCGTTGTTTTCCTAGCTCCTTTCCGTTGCTGTAAGGAGCACGCGGACGCCGTTCCTTTGTTTTTGACGGCAGCGCTTTTCTCTTTGTTGGCCTTTTATAGGTCTCAGGCTTCTTCTCTGACTGCCATTGCCCCTTGTTCTTCCCGGCTGCCATTTTGTTTACTGTTTTTTCCCGCCCTTTCTTTGCGGGCGCCATTTTATTTTGACTTTTTCCCTCTCTTTTTGTTAAGCCCTGTGTGAGCGCTCCTTGTAATACTTTACAGTTGAGCCTTATTTACAGTTGAGCCTTATGTGATTTAAAGTGCTGTTCCTCTCCTCCTGTGGGGTACTAAAGAAACTTGGAACTGTACATTCTCCCCCATCCGTGAGCGTCTACTGAGGCTGTTTGAAACTGTACATTCTCCCCCATCCGTGGGCATGTACTCAGGCTATTTTGAGACTGGCTATTTTGGGACTGTACATTCTCCCCCATCTGTGGGCATGTACTAAAGCCTTTTGGGTCTGTATATTCTCCCCCATCCGTGGGCTGAATCCCCTATCCACACGGTACATTCTTCCCCATCTGTGGGCATGTACTGAAACCATATGATGGCAGATCAACAACTTGTAGCAGCTCAGGCAACAATGGCGAAACAATCATGTAAAGCCACTTCGCATCATAAGTCGGCTAAACACAAGCATCTCAGACTATACACCAAGGCTGTTGCCAAAACCAAGCATCTCTCCAGCGACAGCGCTTCCAAGAGAGCGTGTTACATGTCTGTTCCGGTTCCTGAGGATGCAGGCCAAGAACAATTAACAGCCCTTTTTCATTCTCCTGCTGGGTCCTCTGAGGAGGACTTTGAAGGGTTCCCGGCCCAGCCAGCAACCAGCTGTCCGCCTCCACCCATGCTGCCTCCTAGGGCTCATTCATCTCTCCAGCCTGATGAGCCTCCTATATCTTTACTTCAACAAGTTCAACCGTCATTGCATCAGCCAGACCATCCTCCCCCACCGGGGTTACAGTTGTCTTCGGAATTCCTTTCACTGTTACAGGACATGCTAATATTCTTTTCCCATGCACAGTCGCCATCACAGGTCACTGCCCCTCAGCGGAACGTGCAAAGACAACTTAGCGCTATGGGACATTGCACAGGCAACGAGATAGATCCACCATTCTCACCAAATCCATTCGACGTTGCCAGGGGTAGAATTGGTGATGACTTTACTGGTTTGGAGGATCCATCGTATCCTCTTCACGCCAAAGGAGATGAGTGGAGTGATCAGTCAGAACAAGAGGAGGACGCATCCTATCGTCTGTTTGATGCAGCTGATTATCATCCCCTGGCTCGTAGAGTTTTGAACACCTTAGGCCTCCAACCTCTACAACCCGCAGTTACCACTCCCCCTGTTAAGGGGGCCAGGGTCTTGAAATCCCCCAAATCTACTGAGCACTAACTCCCTGTGCCAACCCTCTCGACAAACTGGCCAAGGAAGAATGGTCTTGCCCGCTGCAGACATGACATTTTATGGCCCTTGCTGACAAGCTTTATACCTTGGCTCCGGAGTTTACATCTCGGCTCGCTGTCCCCGGGATAGACGAGCCGATTTCTAGTTTGGTTTCTCAATCCCTCCTGCCCAGGGAAGGAGATTCACAGCTGAAGGATGCCTCTGAGCGGCGGCTGGACTTTGCCTTACATAAGAACCACGTGGCTACCACCTTTGCTATGCGGGCCTCTGCCTCAGCTTCCATTTTCTCAAGGGCCTCAATGATGTGGCTGGATGATCTTTTAGATGACCCCAATCCTAACCCGGTCTCTCTAAGAAAGGCCCTGGTGAAACTTCGCAAGACGGCGGCATTTGTAGCGGATGCTACCTTGGATGCAACTTAGCTGGGAGCAAGAGCTATGGCTGCTCAGGTGGTGGCTCAGCGAACTCTCTGTCTCCGGCACTGGGATGCGGACTCGACAGCCAGGGTCAATTTGTCGAGAGCCCCTTTTGCTGGATCATCATGTTTGGGGGAAGAAGCCCTAAAAGCAGTATTAGTGGACCCCAAGGATGCTAGGAAGCCTGTTTTGGCCACTGCCAGGAATGATGATCGGACGCTGTTCAGACGCTGTTCAGACGCTTCACCCCATATCGCCTGTTCCAGCTCTTTCGAGGTGCGCAGCCCGGGGGACGAGGCCTCGATTTTCGAGCCACTGACTTCTGTTCCTCCAGGGGAGTTTGGCACAGACAATGTTACCCAGGCAGAGGTCAGTACCAAGGACGTAGAGGAACCTCAACATCTTCCTTTTGTGGAACGGCTCGCCAGTGCAGACAATACTGACGTGATCACGGTCAGGGGCAGATTGCTTCTGTTTGCAAACCACTGGCTGCGTCTGACTCAGGTCACATGGATGCGGGATCTTTTTCATCATGGCTATGCACTAGAGTTTTGGGCAACCCCCCTGGACAGATTTCATCCCTGTCCCAAGGATCCGTACAGGCACGGCATCATGCAGCAAACCATACATCACCTCTTGGGCATAGCTGCCATAGAGCCAGTTCCCACAACAGAGAGGTTGGAGGGGGTTTACTCCCTCCTGTTTGCAGTTCCCAAACGAGATCTGTCATGGAGGGCGGTGTTGGACCTCAAGTTCATCAACCGTTTCGTAAAATATCGCAAATTCAAAATTGAATCCCTCCACTCCATTATAGAAAGCCTTCACAAAGGAGACTTCCTGGCTTCTGTCAACCTAAAGGAAGCCTACCTCCACGTGCCTATTTGCATAGCCCACAGGAAGTTCCAATGGTTTGCCTTCGGCCCCCAACATTTTCAATACCGAGCGATGCCCTTCAGTCTCTCGTCCACCCCGAGGGTCTTCACCAAGGTGCTACTCACTTTGGTAAGTGTATCTTCGCCTACAAGGGGTGCATATCTACTCCTACTTGGACGATCTATTAATACGGGCAAGTTCCAGGGAGCTGGTTCGTCTCCATCTGACCCTCTCTCTTCATATCCTGCGGACCCATGGTTGGCTAGTCAACCTCGACAAAAGTCATCTCCAGCCAACCCAGCGACTACAACATCTAGGGGCAATGTTAGACACCATACAGGCGACAGTCTTTTTATGCACAGACTGCATCGTAGCCATCAGAGACATGGCACGCCTTTTGATGCGTCACTCAAGTGCGGATGTGATGCTGCTAGCAAAGGCTCTGGGAATGTTGGTGTCCACCATCCACATTGTACCGTGGGCTTGGTTCCATACATGCCGACTTCAGTGGGCTCTACTACCATTCCAACAAGACATTGCCAGATCCAACCACCACACAATTCACTTGGATCCCGCACTACGTCTTTCCGCTGGTGGGTGATAGTCCAAAATCTCAATGGGTACTCCATTCCGCAATCCCCACAGGATTGTTATAACCACAGACGCCAGCCTCACCGGCTGGGGAGCCCACTGCAACTCCCAGTTTGTTCAAGGGGTTTGGTCCAATGTCGAGCGGAGTCAGAGTATCAATTGGCTGGAGCTGAGAGCTGCTTACTTAGCTCTTCTTCACTTTCAGTCTGTCTTCCCCTTGGACCATGTTCTCATTCGAACAGACAAGGGGGAACTAGGTCTCATTTCTTACAGAACCTAGCCTACCAAATCTTCGAATGGGCAGAAAAACATCTGAAATCCTTGAAAGCAGAACATCTCAGGGGAATCTGGAATGTGACAGCCAACCGGCTCAGCAGACAGCAGGTCTTTCCGGGGGAATGGAAACTTCACCCGGTGATATTCCATTTTCTTCAACGTCGGTTCTGAGTTTTCTCAGTGGATCTGTTTGCCTCCAGTCTCAATTTCCAGCCACCCAGGTATTTTGCACAGTACCTGGACTCAACAACGGAAGCAGTGGATGCACTATCGATTCCATGGCTGGACATACTGCTGTACGCGTTTCCTCCAATACTACTCCTGGCCAGGACTCTGAGGAAAGTTAGACACGAAAGGGCCAGGCTGGTTCTGTATTGGCCACGCCGACTGTGGTTTTTGGACCTCCTTGCCATGTCAGTGATGGACCCCTGGACACTTCCAGTCAGGCCAGACCTTTTATCACAGGTTCCAATATGGCATCAGGACCCCAGTTGGCTCAACCTAATAGCTTGGCTTTTGAACGGGGACATTTGATGCGTATAGGCCTATCTAAGGAGGCCATTGACATTATATTGGCCTCTAGACGACCGTCAACCATGCATATATACTTGGTTGTCATTCTCCAAGTGGTGTGATTCCCAGAAAATCCACCCTTCTCAAGCCATGATTCAACAGGTGTTGCAATTCCTTCATAAAGGCCTAAAGATGGGGCTTAAGCCCAACACCTTACGTCGACATGCGTCCACTTTATTGTCCATTCTATTAGTTTCATCCACTGCTACTCCTATTGCCTCGCATCCTCTTATTAAATGTTTTCTGAGGGGGGCTGCTGTACTTTCGCCGGCTGTCTCCCATCGCTTTCCTTCGTGGAGTTTGTCAAAGGTTCTGCAAGCTCTACAACGTCCTCCATTTGAGCCCCTTAGGACTGTGCCATTACGTCTGTTGTCTTTCAAGGTCCTGTTCCTGATAGCGGTCACTTCCGTGAGAAGAGTCTCGGAGTTGGGCGCATTGTCTTCCGCCCGCCATCTCTGTGTTTTTCATAAGGACTCTGTTGTGCTACGGACAGATCCCGCCTTTCACCCCAAGGTCAATTCGGTCTTTCATTGCAACCAGGACATCGTTCTTCCTTCCTTTTGCCCGAATCCCATCCATCCCCTGGAGAAGGCTTGGCATTCGTTAGATGTCCAGAGGGCCCTCAAGACCTACCTGTCTCGAACCCAGGATATGAGACTAACTGAGTCCTTGTTTGTATCCTTTCATCCACAATTTATGGGGAAGAAAGTAGCTAATTCCACCTTGTCTTGCTGGTTGCGCGCTTGTATAGCCTTAGCTTATGAGTCTCTTAAGCTTCCAGTACCCTCTAAGATTACAGCGCATTCCACTAGATCAGCAGCCACCACGGCTGCTTTTGCAACCAACGCTCCTCTTGCAGATATCTGCAGAGCGGCTGTTTGGTCTACCCCAGATTCGTTTATAAGGCACTACAAAATAGATGGTTATGCCTCTGCCGATGCCTCTTTTGGTAGGCGGGTGTTGCAACAGGTTCTCAATGATGATTAGGATGTGGGTGGTCCCTCCCTGTTATGGGCTGCTTTGGTACATCCCACTTGATGGCAGGCTACCTGTGGAAAATGGAACATTGGTCTCACCTGAAGGGTGATTTTCACAGGTAGCCTGCCATCATGACCCTCCTCTTTGGAGGACTTCTGGGGATTTTCCATTGGTTCTATATATTTCTGTTTACACTATAACTTTTTTTTCTGTATTGCTAAGTCAAGACTTTTCTAAATCTGTTATATTGAAGCTTTTTATTATTGTATTATTATGGAATCGCAAGTTTGTTATTTCCTTGCTAGCAGGCCCGTTGCCCTTTTTTCATACATTTTTAGATATCTCTCTGGACTTGTCGCGAATGAACTGGAGAGTGGGAGGGGCCTGAGGCCCCTAGTCTTGACTTTAGAACATTCTTGCCTTCGGACGCTAGGTGTAGCTATAATAACTGCTTGATTGCAGGCTACCTGTGAAAATCACCCTTCAGGTGAGACCAATGGTTCATTTTCATGGTGATACACAAAACAGTCAGAAAATCAAACTCAAAAGTGTAAAACGAGAAAAAAATCCAAACCCCTGTTAAACTTTTTTCTGTCATTGGTCTCATAATCTGTTGAAATTAATTAAAAATCAGAGAACCTGTAATGCTATTACTGACTTTGCCCTATACACTAATCTTCACCTTTTACAGTTTAAAAGTTTTAAAGAATGCATAGCTGATTTTGATTTAAGAAATTTAAGATTGATAAGCACGGGCATGCTCAGTAAGAACCAACTATCAGTGTTCTAAAAGCCAGACTCACAGCTGTTTGGCTTGGATGATCAGGTGGCCACACCCAGGCCAGACATTGATTCCACTTTAGACCTCAAAGAATCCTGGGAAGTGTAGTTTGTGAAGGGTGTTGAGAGTTGTTAGAAGTCTCCTGTTCCCCTGACAGAGCTCCAGTGGCCAGAGTGGTTTAACAATCAGCCCCTCTTCTGGGGATTGTAGTTCTGTGAGGGGGAAAAGGGCATCTCCTAGCAATTCTCAGCACCCTTCACAAACTATACTTCCCAGGATTCTTTGGGAGAAGCCATGACTGTCTAAAGTGAAATAAAGGTCTGGTGTGGATGGGGCCAGGGACAGTTTTGGTTTAAATTTGGGTGGGAGGCTACATGTGCCCTCTGTAGAATAAAAAGGTGGGGGAAACCCTGAAAAAGAATGATACTGTTCACAATGTTTTCCTTTTGAAAAAGAAAGGGGCTTTCCCTCTGCCCAAGGCCCACCCATCCAATCTCCTCCCCTTCCTCCCTCCCCCTACCCTTGTCTCCTCCTTCCCCCTCCTCCTATCAGATGCACATGTTACCAAATTCTTCCAACCTACACAGGAAGTGGATTGGACTGTGAAAGACCAACTCAAATTGTGTTGGCATTCTGACATATTTGTAGGGCAGTACAATATCTCAGAGAGGAGGTCAGGTCTCCTGTATTCATTATAGCTGCCCAATTTCCCTGCTTTTTAGAGTTTGATAGAAATATCTGTGGGCTATAGGTATATTCTTAAACTGCAGGGTTTTTTTGCCTGTTGGTGAATAGCATTCTATCACAGTATACAAATCTGTTGGAGCTTTCATAGTTTATATAGATGCTAGGAGGGGCTGTAGCTCAGCAGTAGAGCACCTGCTTTGCATGCAGAAGGTCTTGGGGGGGTCAATCCCTGGCATCTCCAGGTAGGCCTGGGAGAGACCTCTCCCTGAAATCCTGGAGGGCTGCTGCCAGTCAGAGTAGACAATACTGAGATGGACAGTTGGCCTGATTCAGTATAAGGCAACTTCCTATGTTCACTTTTAGTTTGTCAGATGTTAGAAGTACAAAAGGGCCAGCTAGTTATCAGTTTTTTCCAACCTGTCTCCTGTTATCATAAGCTGCATAGGAAAGGGGAAAACTTGTTTTGCACAAAACATGGTCTCTGAATGAAATACTCCAGTTTATAACAGAACTTAGGCAGCTGCCTTATGCTGTCAGACCACTGGTATATCTAGCTCCATATAGTCAACACTGACTGGCAGCTGCTCTCCATGGTTTCCAGCCCCTGGAGATTCTGAGGATTGGACTTAGGACCTTCCGCATGCAAAGCAGATGCTCTACCATTGAGCTATGGCCCTCCTTGTAATCTTGTGCCAGGAGATTGCCCTAGCTATTTCTGTAAAAATGGGAATCCCAATATAGGAGTGTCTGGTTCTTTGCTACAGGTTAGAAATGGTGGGGTATGTTGTAAATGGATCTGAAGAGTTGTGACTATAAAGTGTTTTTTTAATCAAATCTCTTGGAATTTTTTTAAAAGAAGCAGATTGCTTGTAATACATGCTTAACAAGGAAAGCAAAACATCCGTATGAGTTAACAGTGTTCTGTTCAGAGATGAAAGGATGGCCTTGAAATGGAAGAATATGGCTTGAGGGCCTGTACACACTAGGAATCACCAAAAGCACATTTTGAGAGAACTTGACTAATTTCATTGAATAGAATTAAATCAACTGAATGCAAAGATCCTTATTTTTCACAGCAGATAAAAGTAAAAAACTAAAACAGTTTGACACACATCTGACCAATTTCAGTTACTGATCTTGCTGTAAGTGTCAAAGTCATAGTAGTTATGCACCAGAAGTATGCATTTAATTCAGGCATAGACAGTTTGATGGGTATTTAAGGCATCTTGATGTTCTAGAGAGACTGAATTTGTTGCCCATGTCTCTCCCAACATGTAAGTGCCTGGGGTAGACATCTCTTAAAGGGTGCCACTTGGACCTCAGGGTGAAGTACCCTTCTCAGATTTCTCCTTGGCAATTCCCTTTAAAACAGTTGGACTCTATCCAAAAGGTTACGGAAACAGAAAATACACTAAGAACGAAAGTAACAGTTTCCCCCTTCCCCACTCCACTATGCTATGGTGAGGTGAATCTCAGTATATGTAGAAATAGAAAACCAAACCCAAAGGGGGCAAAGCCCTCTCAAATAACTCTGCCCAATGAGGACTAGCCTGCTCAGTGGCCTCCAGGAGCCAAGAAATGTTGAATGCCAGTTGGAAAATAAAAATGGAAAAGCTGGAGGGTGAAGAGTAAATTGGCCTGCTTGAATCCCTAATAGTTTATATGTTAATGTTCTGGAAGAAGGTATGGCTGGTTGGAAGCCTGAATAGAAATACGCTTTGTTAGGGTGTGAGTACCCTGCAGGTACCACTTGCCAAAAGGTATTGGAACCAGCCACCTTGTCAACATGATAGGATTGTGGAGTTAATGTTTCAGACCTCCAGATGTTGTTGAACTACAACTCCCATTCTTGATCATAGGCCATGCTGGCTGTGACTGATGGGAATTATAGTCCAACATGTGGAGTGATGCAGGTTCCTTTCTCCTGCTCTAAAGTGTGTCTCTTGAGCATAGTGGATTCCTTATGGAAATAAAGTGTGTGCTGACTAGCAGTCCACTCAGATGTAAGGGTTTGGTCCATCTTGGGCTATTCACGCTCTCTGTAACTGAGATGTGATTTCATTGGAGAACACTGGAGAACCAGTGTGTTGTATGTAACATCTGTTGGTGGAGGGTGGAGTTTCAGCTTCATCTCTGAATTTCCTAGGAACTGTCAGTTTAGGCCACACATGACAACAAATGTTGCCTGTTAATAGGCTAAAATATTCTAGGCTGCCATGTATAGGTTTAAGCAATGCTCTCTTATACTGGTACAAATTTAATTATTTTCTTGTGTGAAATATATCTGCAATTTAAATGACTAATTGTATTGTAGCTTTGGGCTAAACATATTGATAACACAAATGTTGATGGCATGTGAAGGGTCAAGAGTTTTATAATGTTGTTGATGATATATTGCCTAAAATGATGTGGCAGAGATCCAGAAAAAAATCAGTTTAATAATTGTCTATTAAGTTAACATGACACATTTTGTACGGTATTTGTTACCTCCAGGTACAGATTAAGGATCTGATGTAGCCACAGAAAGTGACATGCAAGCATGAATCTTGAGCATAATCGGGAATAAACTGACACTACATTTCCAGTAATTTGTCTCAATACGTAAAACACTCTGTTGGTTACATTTGAAAGGACTTGTAGAAATGTCACAATAGAAATTGGGGGAAGAAAACTACACAGCAGAATATTAACTTTAGTCTCTTGTAAATGCTTGACAGTTTAGTGAAGTTCTAGCCTGAACAATATTGTAAACATACACACTTATTCTTGAGTTGTTCAAGTGAAAACATGTCCCTGCTACTGCATGATCTGTCCCCGGAGTTTTCATTCTTCTTTTCTGTTTAAAATAAAAAGTGCTGTGTTCTCAAATACTTGTTTTACTGTCATAAAGCTGTCTTAAAGACTTTTTCATCCCAGTTAGAGTTTCTCTTGAGCTTTTGAGGGTCAACTTAAGCTTGTCTTTTTTCTATATATTGGCCTTTGGGATGACACACCATTGTAACAGTTTACAGTGGAGCTTTATATTGTAATTGTAGGGATGTGGGTACTCAGCTGGGGGGGGGAATAGGAATTCTTCAGTTTGAAGAATGTTTCCAACAATCTCTTGCTGACTGAAGTTTTTCATTTTGGGGGGGGGGCTCTCATTTCATTGCCAGTTGTGAAATCTTAACCATGCAATTGTATCAGCTAATCAGAACTTAAAGGAATTACCTTAAATGAGGCTTCTATTGGTTTTATGTTAAAACCTACCCTGGCTTTTTTTGTTTAACGCTTTACATTATTTGTAAATTTCTTGTAAAAAATCAAAACCCAGCATAGCATAAACTCATAGTGAAAAAAATTAAGCCCTCTACGTAAAATAAGCAGAAAACAAATCTACAACATGGTGAACACTTCTAAACATAAAAGTGAACAAGTTAAAGGCTGAAATTACAAGGGTAGTCTGGCCACAGTAATTCATGTCTTGGTAATCTCAAGATTCCTATTACAATGCACTCTCTGTGTGGCTACCCTTGGAGCTGTTCTGCAGGTTTCAGCTGGTACAAAGCCCTGAGGCCAGTTTGTTACTGGGGACAGACTATTGCCAGTGCATAACACCAGTGCTCAAAAGCTTGCACTGAGCCAAGTTCAAAGTTCTTGTATTAATTTACAGGTCCCTTAACATCTTGGGTCCAGAATACCTCAAGGACCGCCTGATTCTTTATATCCCTGCCCAGTCACTGAGGTCTTTGGAGGAGTCACTGTTAGTGGCCCCCAATAGCTTGGATGTATGGCTCATATCCACAAGAATTTGTGCATTCAGCATTGTGGGCCCTGTTTAATGGAACTCCCTTCCATTTGAGATTGGACAGGCCCCTTTCCTGTTGAACTTTCAGCATCTGCTGAATACTTTTTTATTCTAGCAGGTATTTAAAATGAATTCTGACTTTAGTTTGAACCAATTTTTATTTTCATTCTATTACATTCCACTTAACTGTAGTTAAGTGGCATATTAATTGTCTTAATAAAATACACATTTTTAATAGGAGTATCTAGTTCTGTATCTTTTTGGCTATGCTACTCTTCTATCAAGATCTATGGCCTGGTTTTAAAAAAATTCTGGTTAGCTCTTTCCCTGGGGGTGGGCAACCTGCTGCCCTAGAGCCACACAGCCCTTGTCTCGATTCATGTTGGAGGCAAGGAGGGAGGAAATTGGAAGAGAAAAGAGTATCGGAAAGGGACAGGTGGCTCCATCAATTTTTGGCTCTGTCACTGTTCACCACTGGTATGCAAACTCTCAGCAGTTAACTCTCAAGGCAATGGAACCCTCAGCAGGGAACCACTCCTGTTCTATTCATACAATTTTTTTAATTCGGTACATAAACTTCTCACCAAAACAACGCTATCACTGTGGAAATATGGGAATCACACTACAGTAAGTTGTTTAATACTACAGAAATGATAAATACTCCATCCATCTTAATAGACCCTAGTGAAACACCAGAATGGGTCTTAGTTGAATCTGAAACGGTTGTCGAAATAGTTGCAAAGCTAAAAAATGGAAAAGCAGCTGGGCCAGACAGGATTGCTCCAGATCTTCTTAAAAGCGGCATTTTCTGGTCGGCACCCAGGCTTGCTACTCTTTTCACAATAATTAACAGTACCGGAAGAATTCCTACCTCTTGGCTTAAGGCTTACATAATTCCAATACATAAGAAAGGACCTAGAGATGATCCAAACAACTATCGACCCATCAGTCTACTGTCTGTGGTGGGAAAGGTTTATGCTACCTTTCTGAGCACAATCTTGAAAACATGGGTCAAATCTAATAACATTTTAAACCAAGCACAGATAGGTTTTATATCGGGTCAGTCTGCGGTAGATCATTGTCTACTGCTGTCACAACTAGTAGCCAAATATACTAAACCAAATCGTGGCAAATTGTATGTCGCGTTTATAGACCTAAAAGCAGCGTTCGATTCTATTTCTCGCGAATGTCTGTGGAATAAATTAGAATCATATCGAAAAGAGATTACTTCAATTGATAGTAACATTATATCAAAATACCACAATTCAGATTCGATGCTCCCATCAGGGACATCTTACTAGTGAAATTCCATCTACACAGGGAGTGCGACAAGGATGTGTTCTAGCCCCAATGCTGTTTAACCTATATTTGGCGGATCTTCCCACCATTCTGGAGGATACCCAATTTCATGCCCCCAAAATAGGCTCAGCAAAGGACCCAATTTTACTATATGCCGATGACACAGTATTAATATCTATTGTGACGAAAATACTCTAGAGATAAACTACGCAAAGACCAAGGTTATGATATTTTCAAGGAGGAAACATAGACATAACTGGAAGTTGGGTCACACAAAAATCGAACAGGTAAATTCATACAAATACTTGGGAATCTGGTTCCAGGAGTCGGGTCTGTGGAATACGCATATACTTTATTTAAAAGCCAAGGCAAATAAAAAATTAGGAGCTATAATACGATTCTTCTTTACCAACGGAGGAAATTATATCCCGGCTGCTATAAGGCTTATTAAATTTAAAATTATTCCATTGCTGACTTATGGGGCTCCCGTCTGGTTCCCATACTATAAAGGGAAACTGGATGGAACAATACATTCCGCACTGAGATCTTTATTTGGAGTCCCTGGTTGTGTATCAGGAGCGTCTTTATTGTTGGAAGCCGGGATGAATTCCTTGTCTTGCATATTATGGACACATACTATCTATTTCTGGATCCGCTGTTGTAAAGTATTATCTCCTGAATCTTACCTGTCCTGCTTTTTAAAAGACCCTTTCTCAAAAGAAACATGGACAGGTAAGGTAATGGAAAAGTTATCACAGACGGGCCTCCACCCCCCCGAACTTTTAGCGGGGGATTTCAATAAGGCCAGGGCGACGATTAAACTTAGACTTACCGATATTGATAACCAGATCCTACTCAGTTTGACAAAAGGCCCTTGTTGCCCGAGGGCTCTGGGTATTAATATTGTTCCAAATCCAGAAGGGATGAAATACCAATATTGGTTAACGGTCCCCAAATATAGACGGGCTTTCACATTAGCCCGTTTCAATGTTCTACCATCCAATTTTTTATCTGGCAGGTTTAAAAAAATTCTGAGTATGAATAGGTACTGTCTTTGTAATGACTCAGAAATTGAGACTATTTCTCATGTTTTATTTTCCTGTAAACTATATAACAAAATCAGAAAAGATCTTCTCCACCCAATTCTGTCAAAATACCCTGGACGATCCAATGACGCATTATTAATAACCCTTTTACAGGGTTACAATGAAAACATCACCCTAACTGTGGCCAAATTTATAAACTTGGCCATTCAGCAAAGGAAGAAATTAGGCTGTCTTTAATACAGAGGACCAAATATGAACTTGGCCCCGCAACTCTATTTGATAAACAATTTTAACCTAAAATTGTATCCTATGGTGTATAGATGTTCTGGAGTTGGGCCTATAGAGACAAACAGACTAACCTAGTTCTGTTATTGTATTGTTATTGTCATCCTTACACTATATACAAGTAAGTTTTATATTCCTTGATATATTGTATTTTAATATTTTATGTTCGCATCCATGTATATATGTTATTCATTGGCTTAAAGGTCTGTTGACTTCAGAATAAACAATAATAAATAATAATAAAAAATTTAATTTTTGTGTCGCCTATCTGGCCGAAGCCACTCTAGGCGACGTACACATTAAAATTCAACAGTACAATATAGATACATAATAAAATACAGTGCAGTCAACAATAACCATTTTAAAAAGCAGCAGTACAGAACAGTTTAGGGCCATCAATAGACAATTTTAAAACAATATAGAGAAATTAGCCCACCCCGGGGATCCCAAAGGCCTGTCCAAAGAGCCATGTTTTTAAGGCTCGGCGAAATGTATCCAGGGAAGGGGCATGGCGAAGATCGAACGGGAGGGAGTTCCAGAGAGTGGGGGCCGCCACTGAGAATGCCCTCTCTCTAGTCCCCACCAACCTAGCTGTTTTCGTTGGTGGGACGGAGAGAAGGCCCTGTGTGGCTGATCTAGTCGGGCGGCTTAGTTGGTGGTACTGGAGGTGCTCCTTCAGGTAAGCTGGGCCGAGACTGTATAGGGATTTAAAGGTTAAGACCAACACCTTGAATTGGGCCCGGAAAACAACTGGAAGCCAATGTAGATGAAATAACACCGGCGTGATGTGATCACGGCGGCGACTGTTTGTAAGCAAACGTGCCGCCGCATTCTGCACCAGTTGTAGTTTCCGGACCGTTTTCAAGGGTAACCCCACGTAGAGCGCATTGCAGTAGTCTAATCGAGAGGTGACCAGGGCATGTACCACCAGTGAGAGCTGATGAATAGGGAGGTAGGGTTGCAACCTCCGTATGAGGTGTAGTTGATACCAAGCTGCCCAGCTTACTGCCGAAATCTGAGCCTCCATGGACAGCTTGGAATCAAGAACAACCCCGAGGCTGTGGACCTGATCCTTCAGGGGTAGTCTTACCCCATTAAGATTCAGGTCAACAACACCCAACTTTCCTCTGTCACCCACAAGTAGCACCTCGGTCTTATCAGGATTGAGCTTCAGCCTGTTCCTTCCCATCCACCCACTCACGGATTCCAGGCACTTGGACAAGGTCTCTGCAGCCAACTCCGGTGAGGATTTAAAGGAGAGATAGAGCTGCATGTCATCAGCATATTGGTGACACCGCAGCCCAAAACTCCTGATGATGGCTCCCAGCGGTTTTACATAGATGTTAAATAGCATGGGAGAGAGGATAGAACCCTGTGGCACTCCACAAGTGAGGGGCCAAGGGTCTGAAACCTCATCTCCCAATGCTACCTGTTGATGCCTGTCAGAGAGAAAGGAACGGAACCACTGTAAAACAGTGCCTCCTATTCCCAATCCCTCCAGGCGATCTAACAGGATACCGTGGTCGACGGTATCAAAAGCCGCTGAGAGATTGAGAAGGACAAGAAAGGTGAATTCTCCCCTGTCTAATGCCCTCCTCATATCATCTACCATAGCGACCAAGGCTGTTTCAGTACCATGTCCAGTCCTGAAACCCGATTGGTATGGATCCAAATAATCCGTTTCATCCAAGTGTGCTGACAACTGGCTAGCCACCACTCACTCAATGATCTTGCCTAAAAATGGCAAATTCGAAATGGGGCGAAAGTTGTTCAAAACTTGGGGATCCAAGGAGGACTTTTTTAGGATGGGTTTTATAATTGCCTCCTTGAGGGTCGGTGGCATTACACCCTCCTTCAAGGATGTATTTACCACCGCCCTGATCCCTTCGCCCAATTTCTCCTTGCAGTTCATAAGGAACCAGGATGGGCAAGGATCAGTCAGACAGGTGGTAGGCTTCACCGTTGAAAGTACCTTGTCCACATCCTCAGAAGGAAGAGGCCGGAACCGATCCCACTGAACCGGATTGCAACTGGTCAACTCTGGATCCTCTACTGCATCCACAGCGTACGGAATCGAGTTCTTCAGGTGTTCGACTTTATCGGCAAAGTGCCTTGCCAATTTGTCACAGGAAGCCTTTGAATGCTCCAAGGGTTCCTGAGCAACTGGACCGACCAGGCTTCGGACCACTTGGAACAGCTTCCTGGGACAGCACTCTGCGGATGCAATAGAGGCAGCAAAGAAATCCTTCTTTGTTGCCTTTATTGCCACCTGGTAGGCAGCTATTGCTGCTCTAACCTGTGTCCGAGCATCTTCAGAGCGGGATTTCCGCCACCGGCGTTCTAGTCGTCTCACCTCCTGTCTCAGACTTCGCAACCGAGGTGTGTACCACGGTGCTGTCTGAGTTCTGTTCAGGGGGAGATGACGTTTCGGAGCCACCCGGTCTAATGCCCTGGTGATTCCCTCGTTCCACTCCGTCACCAGGGTTTCGACCGGATGACCTTCAGCAGGTTCCAAGTCCCCCAGCGCAGTCAGGAATCCATCTGGATCCATCAGGCGCCTGGGGCGGACCATTCTAATAGGTCCTTTACCCCTGCGGAGGGTGTGTGGCATCGAGAAGTCAAAATACACCAGATAGTGATCTGACCATGACACGGGGGTAAAAGAAATGGCCCCCAACTTCAGAACACTCCCCACCACTCCCAGGACAAATACAAGGTCGAGAGCATGACCGGCTACATGGGTGGGCTCAGTGTTACTAAGGTGCAGTTCCCAGGAAGCCATGGTTTCCAGGAAATCCCGAGGGGCTCCAATGAGAGTGGTCTCAGTGTGTACGTTAAAATCCCCCAGTACTAACAGTTCTGGGGTCAATGTTCGCACATCCGAGACCATCTCCAGCACCTTGGTCAGGGAGTCTGCTGTGCAGCGAGGCAGGCGGTACACAAGCAGGATCCCCAAACTGCCCTTCGGGCCCAACCTCCAGTACATGCAATCAACAAACTTGGTCCTTGGGAGTGGAGGCCTGGTGAACATCAAGGACTCCCGATAGATGACTGCCACTCCTCCTCCCCGCCTTCCTACCCTCGGTTGCTGCGCATAACGGAAACCTGGCGGACACATGGCCTCAAGAGTGGGAGCTGAGGCCTCGTCCAGCCAGGTCTCTGTAATACATACCAGGTCTGCACACTCATCCAGTATCATATCATGGATGACAGATGTTTTTTGTGTCACAGACCTGGCATTACATAGCAGCAGTCGAAGGTCGGTAGGAATCCTGCATCCCCCAGTTAACTTCTGGTTTTGGGCAGACCCAGAACAGGGGATGGGTATTACGCATCTATCCCCTGTTCTTCTGAATTGACGTGGTTTGCCCTTAGCATCAGTCCAGTGCCTGCCGCCCAATCTTGATATAACTTGGCCCCCATCCTTCTCTGTTCCATCCCCCCTTGGTTTACACATGCCCCTATCCCTGCAGCCTAATGGACAGGCCTATCCTAAGACAATAATAAAAGCAAGACCCACCCCGTACACCCCGGAGACTACCAGCCACTCCTTTAAGACTGCAGTAAAAATGAAATAGTTTAAATCACAGACTATCCACTTATATGTGCAAACAATTTATAAATGCAGACATACACACTCACTCACAACATACACTCATATGCACGCTCACTCCTCCAATTCAAACCAACACGTCAGACATAGTCCCGTACTCTGTGCACGCAAACGCCGGCTCCAGAATCTCTCTTCTTCCCACGGCAACGCCACCCTCGGAAATCCAGACGATAGTGGTGGCAAGGAGGCATGGGCCACCAATAACAATCAACTTCTCACCAATCAGAATTCTGTAATTTATCAAACCACTGAATTGAGGCAAGCTTAGCTGCCAACAGTATATGAGAAGCGAGGGTGGATCACCTGGTGTGACTTTATTACATATGTGAACAATACACAAATGACAAGAAATCGCTTTGTACTGGAGTCCATTGTGGATTTTCTTTTTCCTTGATTCATTAACTTGTTTGTTCTTACTGTCTTTTGAGAAGTGATAGTACTTAATTGTATTTTTGCCATTTGGGTACTACTTGGACTAGTACTATTTAGGTTAGCCCACAGAATATGTAACATTACTGCAATTGTTAATTTTGTATTTGTCATATTTTTCCATGCTAACATCTTTTTTAACAAATGCAGCAAAAAGTAGGCTGAACTTAAAGGAGTGGTGGCGCCTGTAATATGACCAATCAGGCCTAATATATACTGGCAGTAAAAAGCTCTGTACAACTTCACATTCTTACCATATGGAAAAGTGCCCTTGTAATTATTTATTTATTGAATTTGTATCGTCCCCTTCTTCACAAAGGACCCTGGGATGATAAACATCAAAATCTTAAAACAATACAATTTAAAGTAAAATGGAAACACATTTAAAACACTTAAAAACATCTAAGGCATCTAAATACATAAATCCATACCAGCTTAACCCAGACTCCAATCTGGTTTTATGTATTGGGGGTCCGAGGTAGAATTTTGTATGACAGCTCTTTTATTTTGGCGCATAATGAAAGCCTTGGATAAGTCTCCTAGACTGGCATAAAATCTTTCATTTAGAGTTCAGTTTGCACATCTGTTTCCAAATTGTACATGTAAGCTAAAACCTATATAGGCTTTTGTGCGCATTTGATTAAATTATCATATTTGTTTATTTTATAAAATTAATTATAGACTGCCCCTCATATAAAATATCAGGGCAGTGTGCAACAAAATTTACAAGTACAATAAAGGAAAATACCATAAAACAAAATAAGATAATCATGAAAATGATTGGCTCATCTTGGAAAAGTTTAAACTAGTATAACATACAGTGTGAGGGAGGCTCAAAGGGTTTTTTTTAGTGTCTTGTGAAAGTTCCCTTAGATGGATTCAAATATTGCTTGGCTAAGTAGATGTCTGAGGCGAACTTCGCAGGTTAATTTTAGAAGAATCAGCAGCTATTCCAAGTGATTAAACATAGTGGTTTTGAAATCACTATACATCCTTAGATGCAGCTTCAATTCACTTTTATTGGTGGTGCTGTCTCCTGCAGTAGGTTGTAGAAACTCCAGGCAGGACTAGGTAGCTAAAGCACTGGGCAAGTGAGGAGGATGAGACAATAGAGAGTTATCAGGGAATCAGCCAAACATTGTAATAGTGGAACAACCAAGGGCCTTCGCCTTCAGTCCTCAAAGAGACCGAGGCTAGGTCTCCCATCATCTTGGCCTTCTCAGTTCCTTCCCACTGAGGTCTTTTTCTCATCATAAGCCTACAAACTCACTGGACTCTATACTTTGAGCAGGACAAATTCTCTGCTCTGTTTCATCTGCTACCCAAATGCTCTCACCCGCTACCAAAACAACCCATAAGTCATTTTGAAATGGGGAAATAATGTTTTTATTTTCCTGCAGGAAAACCATGCGGCAAGAAGACTTAGACAAATTCATGGTGGATAGGCCTGTCAGCAGCTGTTAGCCATAATACCTGATACTTCCTGCATTTAGAGACAGTTCAGCCCTGAATACCAAATACTAGGGACATAAAAGGGGAGGGCGGTTTTGATCATCCTCTGAAGTTGTGCACTACAACTTCCTTCAGTCTCAGCCAGAATGGCCGATGGTCAGGTATTATTGGAGCTGTAGTCCATGGCATCTGGAGGGCACCATGTTGGCTACCTTTATTGGCATCCAGCTGACTGTTCTTGGAAGTAGGCTGCTGGACTAGATCAACACTCAAGTCTGATTCAACAGTTCTTTTCTTGTGGACTTACAATATTAAGTAGGAAAGGGTGTAGATCTTTGCCGCTCTTAAATAACAGTATGATTGGTAAGTAAGTTCCATTTTTGACAGCAAGTTGATTTTCACTGAACAAACTATAAAACAGCATATGTAGTGTTAAAGCTGTTTCGGGGTTTGCCTTGGTGCATGTGTCACTCTTGATTTTCTCTTTAGATTAAGTTCATGGAGAAGGGTTTCCTGGTTGATTTTGTGGCTTATTTGTCATTCCTGACAGACAAGGAGTTGTTGCCTAGAAAAAACAAATGAAATCCAGGATTTTTGTGTAATGATATTAACATTAATATTTTGATGTCCATCCTGCCCTTTTCCCCAGAAGGAGCCCAGGGTGGCAAACAAGGGACAAAACTCTAAAAACAACTTCTAAAATCTTAAATAAAACATCTTTAAAAAAAAAAAATCTTTGAAAACATCTTAAAAAGCAATTCCAGCACAGACACAGACTGGGATAAGGTTTCTACTTAAAAGGATTGTTGAAAGAAGGAGGTCTCAACCCAGAAGCAAAAGGTAGCAAAGACTGGGAGTTCATCCTGTTTCTAACGTGGCTGTAATTTCATGGGAAATACATCTCTGAATAAGTATAAATAAATAAAACCCTGCTAATGTAAAAGGAAAAAGCATCCATCAGTAGTATATCCACAGTGCAAGGGGCAGTCCCTGTGGTTGAGCGAGCATTGCTGCGTGAGTCCAACAAAACAGCCCACTGTTACTGTACCAATGAGGGGGAAGAGAGAGCATGATGTATGACAGCCCTGCAGTGTACTCCGTATTATCAAGTCTCTTGGCAGGCTGAGTTCTCTTCTAAGGAAATGCACTTGGAGGAGATGCTGTTAAGTTGATTGTAGCAGCAAAATGGGGAAAGGAGCGGTTAATTGCTTTCCAACTCATGAGGGGTGGGAAGTAGGGAGATTCTTGGGGTGGGCTGTTGTTACAGGTATAAACACTAAAATGGGCATATTCATGTCAAAGCTCAAATCTTTTTGTAAAAATGACCTGCACTCATAACATTGTTGTTTATTAAGTATAAATAACCACAGCAAATGTTATGGTTTGCAACTAATGATATTTGAGGTCCTTGCATGGTTTAGGGCCAGCACTAGAGGAAGGCTCTTGTGCTTTTAACAGCTGTATGGCAGGCAGAAATTGAACAGGATTCCTGCACTGAGCAGGGGGTTGAACTCAGTGTCCTTATAGGTCCCTTCCGATTCTACTATTCTTTGAGTCTAGGTTAAGCCCTTTCTAGTATGGAAATAGAATTCTGGGAAACGCTTCACCTATTAACATTCTGTCAGACATCTTATTTACTTCCATGTTGCTCCTGGTTTATTTTTGGGCTCTCTACAAGAAGATACAAATTTGCATATGACACAAACCATATGCATGTCTGTGTTCTTGTTTGCAAATTGGGCAGAGCCCAATCCACATACAGTATACTGGTCCCAGAAAATCCTATGGGCACCCTTGCCTCAAAAGCTTTCCTCTGAGGGATGCTGCTCTCAGGCTAAAAATGTTTCCTAATCCTTGTAGTACACACTTATCCACAAGATAGCCCCATTGAACTTGCACATCCAAGTAAACTGTACATAGGGTGAAGCTCTAACTATTGTCAGCAGTGGCTGAGAAACAGATCCAGATATTGGGGGGGGGAAGAGATTGCTGGTTGGGAGTCAGAAGTTTTTGTCATGTACATTCTGAGAATAGGTAAGCTTGTTTGTGAATGCTGAATATTAAGTCTTCTAAGCTGGTATCTGTTTAGGGAGGGGAGAGTATTTACTTTCTAAAGTTCTTTGACTTCTGAAGGACATG
This sequence comes from Rhineura floridana, assembly GCF_030035675.1. Lineage (NCBI taxonomy): Eukaryota > Metazoa > Chordata > Lepidosauria > Squamata > Rhineuridae > Rhineura > Rhineura floridana. The sequence goes on from NC_084480.1 coordinate 248,391,052, forward strand.
ACTATTGGATTGCTGAGAAAATCCCCTGGGGCTTGTTTCATTTATAATAATGCCTTTGGGCCTTCTGATGCATCCTGCTGGATTGACCTCTTTTTCAACCCTGTAATGGCAGCTGTGCTACAAAGCTAGTCCCCGCCCCCCGCTTAAGGAGTTGTCTTACTTTGAACTGTGTCTCTTTTGTGTCCTTTTGGGCCCTCTCTATCCCTGGTACATGGCCAGCAATCTTTCTTCCATGCCTATTTTATGCCCAGCATTGAACAAATTGAAAGCTTCAAAATGATGGCATTTTTACTGTTTTGGTTTTAAATTGGTGAAAGGTGCTGTATCATGTTAGCAGGAAAAATAGCTTTCCTTTATGAAAAAAGCAGATAGGAACTTTTCAAAGTGCTTTTTAAAGTCCGTTTGACACTAAATTATTTGCATGTTTTATTTCCTACATATTTCCAAACGTTTAAGTGTGTTGGCTTTAAATTGTTTCAACTGATACTTGCTAAGCAAGGTTGAAATTACCTTTGTTAGATAGCATCTTGGATAAATAATAGATTTCTATCTGACTGACAGCACCTTGCAACATGGTACTAAAGTTATACGGTCAACTCTAAAAGCAATGTGGTACAGATAATGTGAAGCCTGCGAAAGTGTTCAGTGTTCCCCTAAAAATGAAAGAGGAGCTAGCCACCACATAACCCCTAGGTAGTTCTACCCCTAGGTAGTTCCATGTGCTACCATGGATAAGTCCATGCATCTAGGCCATCATATGTTTGCCGCCCTGGGCTCCTGCTGGGAGGACAGGTCAGATATAAATTAAATAATAAATAAATAAGTTAAGGGTATTAATAGGGCCTCTCAAACAGTTCTTAAGGCTGGGATGGAGTCTTATCTGACATCTTCCATCAGTTATTCAGGACCAGACCATTTAGGGCTTTCTATTATTTGTGCCTGAAGATGCTGAATTCAGTTCTTTGAAAAATGAATGTTGTCATTCAGCAACTGTGCTGCAGCATTTGGAACTGAATGTGTTTCCTGAACCCTTCTCAACAGTAGCTACAGAGACTGCATTTCAGCAGTCCAGTCTAGTGTCAGTTGCTTACAGGAGGCCTCAGTATATGTAGGGCAAATATTGAGAGGGTGAAGCTCGTGCAACACACTTGCATACCTGTTCAAGTTGCTCTTATGCTGTACATTGTGTTTTAATTTTGAATGCCTACTCACCTTTTTTCCTCTTCTCCTGTCTTAGGGCTTGAACAGATCACCCAATCTTGCAAAACCGTGTCTTCGTCCAAGAGTAACACGTATCTGTCTCAGGGACATGATATTTTGTATGGAACAAGAGAGAGAGATGAAACATTCTTTAGCCTTCTACCAGGCTCTTATGAAGTAATGGCTAGACTCTTTACATCTCAGCTTGCCACCATTTGTTGCCAAAGAACACCTATTTGCACTGTCTTGAAGTCTGTTCTTGAATAAGCACTTGTTTACACTGATAAAAAATGAATGAAGAGAGTTGCCTAGAATAGTTGGTAGTCACTGAACACAAGCAGGCTGGCTGAATGTACTGGAGACACAGGGCTAAAGGAGCCTGCTAAGTTCAGTGTCACTTCTGTCAGTATTTCAATCTGCAATATTATCCTATGAATATTGTGCCTTGTAATGCTGCAGTTGGGGAAAGATGGCATGACAAATGTATTTAATCACAAACCAGCAGGCATTTGTAGTGCATTGTCTACAGGATTCAACCTCTCTAAATGTCCTAGTTTTTTGAGTTTGTTGTAGAAAGCTGGAAAAGAAACCACTCTGGAGGAAGCCAAAGAAGTGCCGAAGTGAGTTCTATAATCTACTGCCTTCAAAGGAAGATAGAGAAAAAGGGATACTTGCTTGTATTGCCAGTACTATTGGAGAGATCTACAAGCAAGTTGGAGATGTAAGAGTTGGAATGAGCAGCTTTTGGAAATGTAGGTGCTTCAATTTAAAAGGTAATCTGGTAGAACACTTAACATCAGCAGATTACCCTTTTGCATTTTCATCATAACAATGACTTTAGATGCATTTAATTTTGCATCTGTGTGGATTTAAAGCAGGGGACTATCCCTGAAGATCATGCAATTTGAAAGACATCCCCTGGTTTATATAAAGTATAGAATTATTTGATAACCTTCCTACATTATGGGAGTTGAAGAATATATATAATTATCAGGGATTTGATCACTTTATCTTAAGCACAAGACTTGGAAATGACACTAAAATCTGCTGCTTAATAGGGAAAAAATTCTGCTGTGGCATTTGTAGAAGAGCACAAACCTGTTCAGGGAGCTGAAGTGATAGTTCTGCTGAATTTCAAAAAGAGCCTGCCTGTTAGCCGTCCTGGATCACTTCAGAAGATGTTGGTTGCGGAGAGCTACATGAAGATGTCTTTTGCACTTTCCTACAAATTCTACACTTTCCTGTACACTTAATGTACCGCTGCATAACATTGGGTATATAATGGATTGTTTGAGAGACAGCAACTGAATGCCTTTACAATTAAAGTCTTTATTTTTAAAGGTTCTTAAGCCTTTTTGGTATGCCATTCTACAAACTGGGGAATAGAAGTGGAAAACCACCTAACTTTGAGATCAGGACCACTGCAGAATGTTGAGAGGTTCTAATCCAGTTCTGGTTTCTCTGTTAGCAAAACTGTGAACTAAGTTAGTTAAACCAATGCAGTAAATTACTTTTGTGTGTGATATGTCAGTACTCTGGACTATGAAGCACTAAGCAGCAAGATCTTGATTGTATTAGGCAAAAAAAAAGTGTAATAAAATGCTTAACTTTACTACGTGTGAAGTACAGCATTTTCCTTGGTTATGTATTCAGTCTTACTGACAGATGCTTAAAATTATTTTAAATACTGCATTAAAGTAACTATTTTATTAAAAATGTTAAGAGTATTTACTCCATTAAACATCAGAAATGTTATTATTACATCCAGCAGTGCAAACATGAATATCTAGCTATTAGCACATTAAAGCATAATGCCCTCAACAGCGTAGACATACATAAGAAGAGCCTGCTGGATCAGGCCAATGGCCCATCTAGTCCAGCATCCATACTTTAAGCTCAGTTTTTGAGTTCTTTTGCTCATACAGCAAATTTTCCTATTTGTGGCATACAGAATTGGGGACAAACGAGACATGGTATAACTATGTGTTTGCTATCCAAGGGTTTTGCTCTGTTCACATACAAAGTGGGAGGTGAGATCTTTTTGCTCAAAAGCCAATGTGTGAGAACTGAATCCAGCCTCTCTCTCCCCAGCCCATTTAATTACATTTATATCATACCTCTCATCATGGAACTCAAAGCTGTGTAGATGGGTCTCCTACAGAGTCTTTTATCCAGGCACTAATCAGACTCAGACCTGCTTAGCTTCTGCAAGATAACTGTACCACTTGATCTCTGCTAGTGGGTTCATTTGCACTCAGCTCCGCACTCTTCCCGGGTGTAATAAGCGAGTTGGGGTAGACAGGGCGGCTTGCGTGTTGGGTTTGGACCTAACATCCTCAAACTAGGCCCATAAGCTGCTTACACAATTATCTCTCTACCTGACTCACTTTCACTACTGGAACTGAGCTGCATAAAAATTAAAGGCAGCGTAGCACAACAATGTAAGGGTAAATTGATTTTGTTCCTCTCCTGCCATATGTGCTATGGTCTGAAGGCACATAAAGCCAGCTCCCTGATGAAGCTAAGCAGGGTCAGGTCTGGTCAGTGCCTGGATGGGAGACCGCCTGGGAACCATATGTAAGCCACCTTGGGTTTCAATCATGAAAAAGAAAGGTGGGGTATAGATGTAATAAATAAATAATAATAAATTGTTGTTATTATTATTATTTATTATTATTTCAACATATCTTGCCCTTCCTCCAAGCCGGTGGTTCCCAAACTCTAGCAGGGTGGACAAAGGTGGAATGTGAAATGTTTCCATGTGAGCCCCAACATACCCATTGATAAAGAAGGCTGGACACTACAGCCCTGCACAATTTGCTATTCTCCTGTGCTGATCTCAGGTGGGTAGCTAGCTCCATCTAGCAGTTGAAGGCAGAAGAGTGCTAATAGATTTTTTTTACAAGGACTTCCTGATCTGCACAGCTCCTTACTTCAGTTCTCTTCTGCCTTCTGCCAACAATGGTTGATCTAGCTCCTCTCTGCATTCAGGCCTGTATACTTTCGTGTTATTTCTATTGTGTGTCTTTACATTTTTCCTTCCATTACTGTATTTCCTACATGTCTTGTTTTACAAAAAAAAGGGGGCTGTACTTTTAAGTTTCCTTCCCCCATGAGACTTCGCGGCAGCAGTAGCCGACCGCAATTTTATCTTCGAGACCACTTTTTATTGTTTGTTGGATCCTCCTCCCCCTCACCAGCCTCATAAGAACATAAGAAGTGCCTGCTGGATCAGGCCAGTGGCCCATCTAGTCCAGCATCCTGTTCTCACAGTGGCCAACCATGTGCCTGGGGGAAGCCCGCAAGCAGGACCCGAGTGCAAGAACACTCTTTCCTCCTGAGGCTTCCGGCAACTGGTTTTCAGAGCATGCTGCCTCTGACTAGGGTGGCAGAGCACAGCCATCACGGCTAGTAGCCATTGATAGCCCTGTCCTCCATGAATTTGTCTAATCTTCTTTTAAAGCCATCCAAGCTGGTGGCCATTACTGCATCTTGTGGGAGCAAATTCCATCGTTTAACTATGCGCTGAGTAAAGAAGTACTTCCTTTTGTCTGTCCTGAATCTTCCAACATTCAGCTTCTTTGAATGTCCACGAGTTCTAGTATTATGAGAGAGGGAGAAGAACTTTTCTCTATCCACTTTCTCAATGCCATGCATAATTTTATACACTTCTATCATGTCTCCTCTGACCCGCCTTTTCTCTAAACTAAAAAGCCCCAAATGCTGCAACCTTTCCTCGTAAGGGAGTCGCTCCATCCCCTTGATCATTCTGGTTGCCCTCTTCTGAACCTTCTCCAACTCTATAATATCCTTTTTGAGATGAGGCGACCAGAACTGTACACAGTATTCCAAATGCGGCCGCACCATAGATTTATACAACGGCATTATGATATTGGCTGTTTTATTTTCAGTACCTTTCCTAATTATCGCTAGCATGGAATTTGCCTTTTTCACAGCTGCCGCACACTGGGTCGACATTTTCATCATGCTGTCCACTACAACCCCGAGGTCTCTCTCCTGGTCGGTCACCGCCAATTCAGACCCCATGAGCGTATATGTGAAATTAAGATTTTTTGCTCCAATATGCATAATTTTACACTTGTTTATATTGAATTGCATTTGCCATTTTTCCGCCCATTCACTCAGTTTGGAGAGGTCTTTTTGGAGCTCTTCGCAATCCCTTTTTGTTTTAACAACCCTGAACAATTTAATGTTGTCAGCAAACTTGGCCACTTCACTGCTCACTCCTAATTTTAGGTCATTAATGAACAAGTTGAAAAGTACACGTCTCAATACCGATCCTTGAGGGACTCCACTTTCTACAGCCCTCCATTGGGAGAACTGTCCGTTTATTCCTACTCTCTGCTTTCTGCTTCTTAACCAATTCCTTATCCACAAGAGGACCTCTCCTCTTATTCCATGACTGCTAAGCTTCCTCAGAAGTCTTTGGTGAGGTATCTTGTCAAACGCTTTTTGAAAGTCTAAGTACACTATGTCCACTGGATCACCTCTATATATATGCTTGTTGACACTCTCAAAGAATTCTAATAGGTTACTGAGACAGGACTTTCCCTTGCAGAAGCCATGCTGGCTCTGCTTCAACAAGGCTTGTTCTTCTATGTGCTTAGTTAATCTAGCTTTAATCATACTTTCTACCAGTTTTCCAGGGACAGAAGTTAAGCTAACTGGCCTGTAATTTCCGGGATCCCCTCTGGATCCCTTTTTGAAGATTGGCGTTACATTTGCCACTTTCCAGTCCTCAGGCACGGAGGAGGACCCGAGGGACAAGTTACATATTTTAGTTAGCAGATCAGCAATTTCACCTTTGAGTTCTTTGAGAACTCTCGGGTGGATGCCATCCGGGCCCGGTGATTTGTCAGTTTTTATATTGTCCATTAAGCCTAGAACTTCCTCTCTCATTACCACTATTTGTCTCAGTTCCTCAGAATCCCTTCCTGCAAATGTTAGTTCAGGTTCAGGGATCTGCCCTATATCTTCCACTGTGAAGACAGATGCAAAGAATTCATTTAGCTTCTCTGCAATCTCCTTAGTGTTCTTTAGTACACCTTTGACTCCCTTATCATCCAAGGGTCCAATCGCCTCCCTAGATGGTCTCCTGCTTTGAATGTATTTATAGAATTTTTTGTTGTTGGTTTTTATGTTCTTAGCAATGTGCTCCTCAAATTCTTTTTTAGCATCCCTTATTGTCTTCTTGCATTTCTTTTGCCAGAGTTTGTGTTCTTTTTTATTTTCTTCATTCGGGCAAGACTTCCATTTTCTGAAGGAAGACTTTTTGCCTCTAAGAGCTTCCTTGACTTTGCTCGTTAACCATGCTGGCATCTTCTTGGCCCTGGTGGTACCTTTTCTGATCTGCGGTATGCATTCCAGTTGAGCTTCTAATATAATGTTTTTATCTCAGCTGCATCTGGGCTTCCTACCGGCAAACACCTGAGCGGCCTCCTCCATTCACAATGTGAGCGGGACACCTCTTGCGGCGTGCTCCCCAGGATGCCGAGTGCCTTCCACCCCGTCCTACATATTCCTGCCCACAAGAGGCCACAGCGGGACACTCCAGATACAGGGGAAGCGTTTTTGGCCTCCCCCCCCCACAGTACGTCAGCTCCTGGCTTGGCTATCATCGCAGCCCTTAGCCCTTATAAGACCCACAGGGAAAGCAACTCGCAAATTGGACCACCCACCAATGAAACCTAAGCCACTCCAGCCTCACGCTAGAATGGAACTCTCAACTCTGCCATTGTCTAACCAGGCCTTAGGGCCTTTACATTCTATTAAAATTAAATTATTATTATTTTATTATTCAATCTCAGGCAGAGGCAACCATAGCCCACCCCTCTACCAGCAGGCAAGAGGTGGCTGAGGCATGTACTGTGGCAGGCAGGGTGGCTCCACAGCGACTGATACATAAGAGAATTAGGAGAACCAGTCACGACAGGCAATGACCTGATGATCCACAGGGGGCTGCAGCAAAGGAGGCTCGTAGCACCACTTGCAGGTCACAGAGGGACCAAGAATCCCTGTCTGAGGAGGAAGGCACACAGCTTCAGCCCAACTTGGAGATGATTTTTTCCTACATCATCTTCCCCTGAGGATTTTGCAGGCTTCCTAGAGACCACTATGTCTCACTATCCGTTACAGGAGGATAGGGGAGAGGCATTCGTCATTTCACCCTCTTCGCGTCAAGAGCTCCACATTCAGAGGGTGGCGCACAGTCCACACTGTTCTCATGCTCAACCTCTACAGTTTCAGCTATCACCGCACATGCTCCAACAATTAAAGGAACAACTGAGAGATTCCCTCCTAATGGATCTAGCCAGAGATCTTTCTACATCCCCAGCTGCTGCTAGACACCCCACACAGGACACGTCAGCCACAGCATCTACTCTGCCATCTTCAGGAACACAGGTGGCACAGGGCCTCACTACTCTCTGCCCCGACGCACCAGAACCACTGGGCAGGGCATCACCTGACCCTCATGCTGCCTCACAAGGCAGGTATACTCAACTTCCGGAGGAGACAATGATGGATCCAGACAACGAGCTCATTTCCCTCGATGAGCTGAGATTTGGAGTCAGAGGAGGTAGTGACCAATAGGATTTTCCAGGAGGCTCATTTCCTTCCACTCCTGTGCAAGGCAATGGAAGTTCTTAACCTAAATTCTCCAGAAGATTCTCCAGTTCCCTCAGCGTCTAGAGTTTTGGCCGTGTGTCCGGACTTGAAACCCAAGTCAAGGGTGCTAAAACTTCCATCACTGCTATCTAAAGTGATCAACTCTGAATTTGATGCTCCACTGCAGTTCAAGAAATCTGTTGCAGCTGCCAACAAATACTATACGTTGGAACAAAATATCATGGACCAACTCAAGGTCCCACTGGTGGATGCTCCCATAGTCAATTTACTAAATCCGTCCTTGAATCCAAAAGACTCGGATGCCCACCTCAAAGATCCGTCAGAGCGCAAGCTGGTTCTGGGTCTTAGGAGGATTCATGAGGCCAGTACGCTCTCTATCAGAGCAGCAGCAGCCTCCTCGGTCTTCGCAAGAGCATCTCTGCTGTGGCTATAGGACCTATTGGATGGCCCGCAGCAGGATCCGTCTTGAACCTGGATGTCTCTTCTCAAGGTCTCGAGAGCAGTGACCTTTATGGCGGATGCATCCATGGATGCCATGCAGTTTTTGCAAGGTCATTAGCAGCAAGTGTTTTCTCTCAAAGGATCCTCTGGTTACACCATTGGGGGGCTGATACTGCAGCCTGCTCTAACCTCGCATCTGAGCTCTATGTGTGTTTGGGTCTATGACCGTAATAAAGTTGTATGTATGAGCCCTATGTGGGTGGCAAACTATTTGGCGATGACACCCTAGCTGGAGTCCTGGAATCAAAGGAAAAGAAGAAAACTATGCCTTCTACCAAGAAACGGGATGACAAAAGATTCTTTCGCAAACCATTCCTTCCTTATTTGCCCTCCCAGTACTTTCGAGGTTCCAGGGCATTCAGAAGAGCAAAGGATTCCCATACCAGCCGTTGCTTCTGGAACAGGCAGTGTACGCAGTCTAAAGGACAAGAACCTTTCCCCAGTAGAAGGTTTTGGAGCCCAGTCTTGAGGGAATAAGCATCAATTCTGACACCAGGGCCCCTAAGGTGGTAGGACGCCTTCAACACTTTGCCCACCGCTGGAGGGACACGTCTTTGGACCAATACGTACTGTACACCCTCAGATACGGACTAAGGCTGGAATTCATCTCCCTCCAACCAAATTCATCCCCTCCACCCTCTCAACGTCTCCAGACAAACAGGAAAGGATCCTACTGTCAGCTCTACACTGCATCAGCAGTGTCGGGGGGGCTGGAAATTCCTGGGTCTTTGGCAGGGAAGGAAAGTCCTTAGCCAGCAGTCGGGTTGTAAATCTGCCAGGCCTATCCGAAGCGTACTTGCTGAGTCAGAAGTCCAGAAGCGAGGTCAGTGGAGGTCCGGGATCAATTGCCAAGGAGGTCAGTCAAAGAGATGCTGCAGGGAAACTAGGTCTACACAAATCCACGCCTGACGTTGCAGTCAGCAACAAGCTGCAGCCAAGGTGTGCCTTATAAAGAGCAGGATGGACAGCAGGTGGATCTTATGCATCTGGCAGGTATCTTGGGGTTGATAGTCTCAACCTATCAAAGTACCCCATGGACTCGTCACCACTCCCAACCACTCCAGTGGGCACTTCTACCTTTTCAGAGCGACACTGCGGCCAGGTATCACCAAAAATGTGACACTATCATTAGTGGTTCATTGCTCTCTGCTATGGTGGATGCACGGACCAAACCTACTAAAGAGAGTGCCGTTCCAGGACCCTCTACAGACCCTGATCACCTCAGGTGCCAGCCTGACTGGCTGGGGAGCCATTTGCGATGGTCAGATGGTACAAGGGACATGGTCACCACAGGAGTCAGCACTTCCAATCAATCTGCTGGAACTTCATGCAGTTCGACTGGCCCTGGGGCACTTCACGAGGATCAGGCAGTTGGGGGTGGTGCTGGTCAGGACAGACAACATATCAGCCAAATGTCATTTGAATCATCAGGGAGGCACATGCTCCCCACAACAGAAGGAAGCTGCCCTACTATTTCAGTGGGCGGAGACACGTGGACTTGATCCTCGCGGAGTACCTCAAGGGGGAGGACAACTGCCAAACAGATTGGCTCAGCAGACAGAAGGTACATCAGGGAGAATGTAAGCTTCACCTGATGGCCTTTCAGGAAATTGTGAGACACTTTGGCAGAGTCAAAGTGGACCTATTTGCCACCCACCTCAACCGCCAGGTAAAAAGATTTTTCTCCAGATACATGACACCAGAGGCGGAAGGCATAGATGCTCTGATGTCCCAGTGGCCTCAAGGACAACTCTACGCCTTCCCACCATTTCCAATCATTCCCAGGGTATTTCAAAAGATCAGAGCCGAAAGGGCAACAGTTCTACTGATAGCTCCTTGGTGGCCAAGAAGACCCTGATTCCCAGAACTCCTCAATCTGTCGATCAATCCCCCGTGGCAAATTCCCCTCAGGGAAGACCTGTTGTTGCAGGGACAGCTTTGCCATCCAGACCCAGGATGGTGGGCACTTCATGTCTGGAGATTGAGAGGTGACACCTCTTAAAGTGAGGCATTCCAGCTCAAGTGGTGGAAACTATGATGGCCTCAAGATGCCCTTCCACAATTAGAATATATGTGACTACATGGAAAGCCTTCTCAACGTGGTTGCAAAAGAAGGGTCTGACCCCAAGAAAAGCAGGTATCAATGAGATCCTCTGCTTCCTGCAAGATGGCTTATCTTTAGGTCTTAGGCCAAACACTCTCAGATATCAGGCTTCAGCCGTTTCAGCGGTTCTGTCCACATCTCCTGAGAAACTGCTGGGATCTCACCTGTTACTCAAGCGCTTTCTTTGTGGGGCAACGGTATTGGCACCTCCTACGATCCATCATTACCCAACTTGGGATCTACACAAGGTGTTAATAGCCCTACAAAAGCCCCCATTTGAACTACTAAGTCAAATTTCTTTACATCTTCTTTTAATGTCTTGTTTCTTGTGGCCATTACTTCGGCCCATAGAGTGTCTGAGCTGAATGCCCTGTCTGTCAATAAGAATTTCTGTGTGTTTCAGAAGGATAGAGTCGTTCTACGTACTGTCCCTTCATTTCGTCCTAAAGTACTGTCTTCCTTCCACTGTCAGCAAGAGCTGGTGTTGCCTTCCTTTTGTCCTAATGCTATCCACCCCACAGAGAGAGCTTGGCATTTGCTGGATTTGCGAAGAGCCCTGAAAGTATATATCTCTAAAACAAAACACCTCCGTGAGACAGATAGCTTATTTGTGTCCTTTCACCCAGCATCTTTAGGGAGGAAGGTGTCTTCATCCACTCTCATTAGGTGGATGAAGGCATGTATCACGCTAGCCTACACCTTACTAAAGTTAGCTCGGCTGGCCATGGTAGTGGTCCAGTCTTTGAGGGCAGCAGCCACATCGGCAGCATTCTCACACTATGCATCTCTCATTGAGATTTGTAGAGCAGCTACTTGGACCACACCCAATACATTTATTAAGCATTATAACATTAGCACACATGCCTCAGCAGAGGCAGACTTTGGGAGGAGAGTGCTACAGCACATTCTCCCAGATCACTAGTATACTCAGCCCAGTGATATTCCCACCCTACAAGGGTAAGCTTTGGTATGCCCCATCTGAGATCAGCTTTTCCATGCACAGAAGAAAAGAGATTTGGTCTTACCATAAAATGGTTTTCTCTGTGCATGTCAAAAGCTGATCTCAGGGCCGCTCCCTAGGAGAGCTGGGCTGCCATCACTGTGTTTCATCTTTGGCCTACAGCAGACAGCATATGAGTGCTATTGTCTACTGTTTCGTTTCTGTGGTTTCTATTCTTTTTTCTATGTGTTGGCTTGTTATCAATAACTGAAGTAAGGAGCTGCGCAGAGCAGGAAGTCCTTGTAAAAAAAATCTATTAGCACTCTTCTGCCTTCAACTGCTAGGTGGAGCTAGCTACCCACCTGAGATCAGCTTTTGACATGCACAAACTGTTTTACAGTAAGACCAAATGTCTTTTCTAACCTTCCAGCCAGCCTCTGTGAGTAGGTAATCCCTTATGCTAGGGATGGGGAACCTGTAATCCTACAAAAGATGTTCGATTACATCTCCATGGCTGATAGGATGTCAGAAGCCGTTTGCTGCGCAATTGGGAGCAAATCTACACATGTAGACTCCCTGGACCTTTTGCACAGATCATTAGCCAGATAAGAGGACTGGTTCACATAATCTGCAGACCAGTGCTGCATGTCTGACAACATGAGTGATGCACATATCCTTGAAACATTGTACAAGAAAAAAGATGGCTGCCCTCATAGGTACTTGGTGGGGGGTGGGGAACAGTCATGTTTATCTCTGTACAATTCCCCAGGAAGGAACTGTATGCTATGATGTGCAGTTCCTTCCTGGGAGAATTTTTAAGAACTTTTTGTACTGTGTGGACACAGTAAAGTTACTAGCTGCTCTAAGCAGCTGTAAAATCTAAAAGAAAGAAGGCGGCCCTTAGACCACCTGGTAAGTACTTTGTTTTTATTTTAATTTTAATATAATTGTGTAGATTTTTAAAGATTGCTTTTTTAAAAATCTGCATGCAAGTGAAACAAAGGGCTGTCCTTGCATCTAGAAGAAACAGTGAAATAAATAGGCTGATTTGCCATCCTAGTCCCTGATCATTTGCCATGTTGGCTGAGGATGGAGTTGTAGTTCCTGGGACGTTTGGTTGAAGAGCAGACAATTGATGAGGAGGAGGAGGAGGAGATCTGGAGGGCCACAGGTTCTCCATCCCTCCCTTATGAAGAGCTACAGCACAATAATGCAACAGAATTGTCTGCCTTCAGTGATGTCATAGGAAGCTGCCCTATACATAGACCATTTGTTCTTCTAACTTTGTAATGTATATGTTGACTGGCAATGGCTCTCACGGAGTTCAGACTTAAGACATGCCCAGCCCTACCTGGAGTTGTGCCAGAATTAACATGTCACACTTGGCATGCAAAACGTGTTCTACCACTAAAGATAGGGTTTGAGGGTAGCTATTTCTTACTTGCACTGTTCTTCACTCTCACCAGAAAAAAATGTTATTGTTGATTATTCATTTATATACTGCTTAGCAGTTTACAAGTGTATAATCGTAAAATATCCATACATAATTAAAATACAAAATAAAACAATTCCTTCAAAACATTAAAAACAGACATAATTAAAATATACAATAAAACAAACCTGTTAAAAGGCATAGCGGCTAAAAGAGTTAACAGTGTAAGACAATTAGATCAGAAAGTTCCAGTCCAGGGGAATGCTTGTCTTAAACGTGTCTTCAAGAACCAGTGGCATGCCGATACTGATAGGGCCTCTCAACTTTCAGCAGAGAGCATTTTACAATACCGGTGCCACCAGTGAAAGAGCCCACCTCTGTGTTACTGTTATGTGTGCCTCCCATTTTAATTCAGCTCAACTACCAGAAGTTGGGAGAAAACTAGGTATATGGAGGCTTAAAAGAGTCAGGTGTATCTCAAACACCAGTTCTTTCCACTTACTCTGTTTGGGATTGGCCCAAAGTTCTTTCCTGATGGTAACATTCTTCATAATCATCAAACCTTTTTATTATGGGACTAAGTGATTACTTGCGGAGGCTGATGTTCAGATAGGGATGACCTGTTTGTTATTCCTTGATTGCTACAATTTAAGGAGATAACTTGTCTCCAGTAACACACTGTAATCTTTAATTTGGAGGCACTGGAACTTAGATTTTCTTGGACCCGACTGTGTTGACTACAAAGATTTCCAAAGTCTTTGCTATTGGTTATGGTAGCCTGAGATTATTTCCTGCTGTCAACTCCTTAGGTGTACATGTAAAACAAGTTTTTAAGAGGGAAGCGTTCGATGAGAAAAGTAGTTTGCATCTCAGAGTGGCTAGTGAACAGAGATTTCTCTAATGGGAGACCAGATGAATAAAATTGTAGATCCTGCACTTGAGTTGGCCCCTTGAATAACTTAATATGTTATTCATCTTAATTTGTTCATTCCCAAGTTTAACAGGTGCAGCACAATCTTTTGCCTGTTTACTCAGAAGTCCCCAGTGTTCAATGGAATGTAATTCCTAGTTGTTTCTGCTTTTTTAATGGATTGTTTATTAATACTTTATCCTTTCTATAGGCCATCTCGATTGCTTCTTTACAAGTGGAAAGGCAAGGAACAAATCAATTAATTGTGAGCTTTCTCCTAAATTTGGTACTGGGACAGTATTCAACTAAATTGCGTGAGCACAATAATTACCACAAATGCAACAAGACCTCCCCCCTCCTCCCCCTTCAGAACAGATTTATGGGGCACATGGGGAGGAGAGGGGAGAAATCCTTGCCCTGACAGAATGTTAGTCTTTGTGCTACATTGAATACAACCCTAAGTTTGTCTGGGAACAGTTCTGTTGGAGAACACATGATTTCTGAATTCATAACATCCGCGTTAAGGGACTTGTGTTCTGATTCTTATGAGCTTTTTTTCTTCTGCCAAATGTCTTGGTGTTTTTCTTGCCTGAGGATACAAGATGATGGATATCTGAAAACTATGGCTGCAGACTTTTTTATGTGAAGCCCTTGGGACTGTATAAGTCTATCCCTTAGGAAGAAGTGTCATATTCCTACTTATACTTGAAAATGGCTGCTTGGAATGCTAAGATTTTTCTTGTTCTTAGACTTGCAGAAAGCTCTTTGAATGAAACTGTGTAACAGCGTTAGACACTTCTGATGCTGCCAGCTGAGTACTGTTCCCCAATCCTGACTTATTCAATATGGAGGTTCAATAATCGACTTAAGAGCAGGACCACCTGTCCGCTAGTAGAGATGAAGATGCCCAAGGTGCTATCTTAGCTGGAATAGTGTACAGAGGGGGTTAATCTTGGAAAGCAATTTGGGAAAACAGTTACTGGGGCTGATCCCTGTTGTAGACTGTGGTGACTCTTAAAGAGTAAGCTTGGGCTCAGGAAGAGTTTAGAATTTAAGTTCAAAACTATAAATTTAGCATGAGGTTGACCATGCTTCTCCAAAATGGAATGCCTTCCCACACCCAAGCATTACTCAGCCCTGGTCTTGGTGTGAAGTGTTCCTTGCTTGCCATTGGCTAAGAAATCACCAACACCTGGGCTTTTACGGTTGCAGGGTTAATAGCGGGAGTTGGCTCTTAGGAGTGGAACCAGGTTTCTTGTAACATCCTATGGCACAATAATCCCAATAGCTGCGATATCCAGGGTTTGGGATGCTGTAAAGGCATGGGGGAAATGCAGCAGCTTCACTAATAATTCTATCACAGGTAAGGTGCAGCTAAAGCGCTGCTGTCTCGGCATGGGAGGAGAAGCAGATATTCCAAGATTGCCTATTACCCATATGAATCATTCACCTCTGAGGGACACAAGGGTATATGACACTCATAGACAGTCTGTAGAATGTAATCGAGCGTAATTGCTCTTCATTTTGGTAGTTTAGCTTTATTTTAACTTGGAATCTTGCTCTTCCTCCAGGAGCTCTAAGCTACCTCTTGGCTTCTCAACCACTCTGTTGTAAGGTAGCTTAGGTTGAGTGTGGACTGCCTGAAACCTGGGTTTCCCCGCATCCAAATTCATTGTTCTTGCTGTTGTCCAACATGTGGCTGCATTTTTAGTTTGGTGTATAATTTATAAAGGGGAAGTGTTAAGTGTGTTGAGTTATTACATTTCTGCACACCTTGTGGTCAAAACTACTATGTCCTGTGGAGGTTCCATGACTAGGACTTTCCACTGTGCATTAAAAAGCAGCGGTGAAAGGGTAGGAGGCACCTAACTCACTGCACCCCAAATCCAAATGGGTGTCTCTGAAATGGCCGCTTTTCAAAGGGGAGGAGAGATTCAGTTGATGTATGGAGCACCAGTAAACTCAGACCAGGTAAGATGGAGATGCTGTTTCTGGACGGCTCATTTGTGCAGAAAAGTGGTGTTCACCCTGTTCAAGATGGTGTTGCACTTGGTACTCTCCTTGAAAGCTTGAGGGTGGTCCTTGCTTAAGCTCTGCTGCAAGTTTTTTTTGTAGAACAAAAAGCCTTTTACCAGCCAAGACCATTTCTGGACAAAGACAGCCAAGCCACAGTCCATGCCCTGGTAACTTCAGGTTTTTAATTTTTAATTTATTTAATAGGGTTTAAATTATTTTTAAAAAATATATGCTGTCTTTCATTTCAAGAAGAAATACAAAAACTCACAGCAAACTATACTACTTAATCATATAATATCTAGGCAGTCTGCATATTATATATTAAAATTGCACTAAGATTAGATGCTAAATACAATTTAGCCTAAATTTTTTCAAAATAAAATCAGGGTTTTTTTTTTTTTAAAAATACAATATAAAATAAAATTACACATTAACCTGTGTCAATGTCTGAGTAGGCTTGTTTAAACAAGGTTTTCAGGGGGGCTGTGCACAGCCTTTCAACCCGCTCTGGAACCCCAGATTGGCCCTGACCCAGGGTACCCCTGACCTGGATCTGGGATTGAATTGGGGGGGCGGAGCTAATGTTTAATTTGCATTTTAAAAACCCAATTAAACATGTAGTCAGGAAGGGGAGGAAGAGCATGCAGCATCTTCCCCCCCTTCCCACTGCACTGCAGAGAGAGGAGGGTTCAATCCTGCTGGGTGCTGTTTCCCCAGCATGTTCCCTGCAATGCATGAGCACATCCCTTCTTTAGAAATGTGTCATACTGATACAATGGTAACACTTGCTTTTGTAAAAATAGCAATATTGTTGCCATTATATACAAATATAGCCACATTGTTACATTGAGGAATTCTGTTTCCTGATGAGACATTCAGTTTACTTTCCAACTGAACAACTGTGTGTATTCAGAGAACATGGGAAGTAAGAAATGGCTCAATATTTTAACCTCCTTTGAACTACATGGGTGTAGTCTTTCCTGCATAAAGGAGCCATTTATAGCTACCTTCAAGGACTACTGTAATAATTGTTTAGGACATTGCAAAGCTAAAATCTCTTTTTAGCTTTAGAATGGGGAGCTCTGCTGCATCAGACTAAAAGCCTATCTAGACTAGCATCGTGTTTTCCACAGTGGCCAACCAGATGTCTTTAGGAAGCCCACTAGGGCATGAGAACAATAGCCCTCTCCCACCATTGTCCCCAGCAATTGGCATTCAGAGGCATACTGTCTCTTATACCGGGGGTAGCATATCATCATCAGAACTAGTCAACATTGATAACCTACAAGAATTTGTCTTTTAGAAGCCATCAAGCTGGTGATCAATGCTATACCTTGGTAGTAGCAACTTCCATAGCTGACATGCTGTGTGTGATGTATTCTTCCTCATCAACACAGTACTTTGTAACTTTTTATTTAATAATGCTTCCACCAGTATTCCTGGAACAGATATTCAGCTAACCACCTGGTAATTTTGTGGATCTGCTCTGGATTTAGAAGGTAAGTTATATGCTACATTTCAGCCGTGTTTTCATTTTCATGGGGAAAAAAAAAGTATAAAGAACTTTCTGAGTGAAATAGCTCAATATTTGAAGACCAAACTAGATGTGTCATTTGTCACATGGTTTGCCCTTGTATGGTTGATTTTTTTAAGCAAATAGCGGGGGAGGGGGAGCAGGATGACGACTGGAGTGGAGGTCTTTTTAACCCTTTGTGTCCTGCTATTATGATTGGAATTGGCCTTGCTTGTCTTTCTTAATGAGAGGGAAGCTCCCACTAGCACCAATGAGAGCTTGCATCCCATTGTAGTTAGCAGACATGGGGGACTAGTCCAACAATGACTCTAACAGGGAATAAAGAGTTAAAGCCCTGGACCCTCCAGCTTGATCCTCTACATACACATCCCGCCTATTTGTTCTAAAGAATAGTGCAAGGAAAAACACGTGACAAAACGTCCAGTTTGACCGTGTGTTACTAGAAGGGTTTCTTCCTAATGCACATCTGGGCAATGAATGTGATACACAAAAATTACCTTGCTGGATTGGGCCAAGATCAATTTAGTCCAGCAACAGCTAGCCAGATACCTTTGAGTATTCTCAAGCAAGGGGTGAAGTCTACCTTCCCCTACTTCTGGTATTCAGCAGTACATAGATAGCTCCATTTAGCTTTATTGGCTATAGCTGCTGTTAGACCTATAGCATGTATTCTCTAAGGATATAGAAGAGCATCTTCAGAAGAGGTGAGTCTGGGAATACACTGGGAAGCAGCTCACCTTTTACATTCTACATCATGGGTGCAGCTGTGGGTGATTCTCTGTTGGTGGAGCCCTCCAGCATTAATCCTGCAGTGTGTGTGTGTCCCGTAGTCTTGTTTTACGCATTCCCAGGTGGTGGTCCTTTAATGCAGTAGTATATGGACTCTAGAACAAAACCTGCCACATCTGTGCCATTACAAGTGATCATCAAGAGATGATGAGGGAAGAATTCTACAGTGTAGGAATGCTTGAAGGACAAATCAGGTGTGTGGTTCCCCTTCCCTTTAGCACTGAAGTGCTTTAGGGGGAACAGAAGCTTCAGCGTTCTTAAGCTCCTCTGCTCCAGCCATCAATGTACATAGTACACTTGCTTGTCCCTTGCTGCTTTCACTTGTTTGGCAAATGCTATTGTGGCATTTAAAAAAATTTATTACCTTTTTGTCTCTGTCCTTTGCACATAATACAAAGATGTCATCAAAATTTAAAACTCGGTGTGAACCACCTTGACTGTGTGCAGCTTATGTGTGTGTATGAGTGCACAGGCCTGAGGCCTCCAAGATAAATCTAATACTTGGAGATCCTTTGATAAAAGGTACTATATATGCAAAGTACTTTATAAACATTCATTAGCTAACGCTGGAAACTTTGCCACTAGCAAAAATCTTTTCCTTTCTCCCTTAGGTCCCTAACAACACAAAGTTAATGATTCTTCTGTGGGAGCACATTTTAATTTGCACACTGTGGGTTTGGTGGGAGCACCGCATTGCCAGAGCTTTGATGGGTTGTACCTCACTAGGTCAATTAATCTGTAAGAATATGGTTCATCTATTGCATCTTAGTTAGAGAATGTGCACTCGGCTTAGCCATGGTCTCGAGCAAGTTGCTATCCAACTCTGTAAAATGGAGCTAATTGTGACCTATTATTGTAAGGAATTTGTGGAAGAAATCATTACTACATCTCGTTGTAGCAAATTCCACAGTTTTAACTATGCACTGGTAAAGGCTTCTGTGAGGTGTCTGAAGACAAAATGGCCTCCACACATCAGCAGTGCCTGTTTGTCTATACAGCACAATCAGGCCAAGTATGGTTGAATAAGATGATGAACAAAGGTACAGTTTCTGTGCTTGACTCTTGCCCATCTTTGCCATGCTGGCTGTGGCTGATGGGGGCTATGTCCCAGAGCAGGGGTTGCCAAGTTTTTAGGCCCAGGTGCATATTTAAATTTTTTAAGTCCCATGAGAGTGATTCCCTCTAGTCACTTCTCTCTCCCCCCCAGCCCTCAGATCAGTCCCATGTGAGAGACAAAAAGAGAAAGTGTGCACTCACAGGCATCCCTTTTACAAGGGGCATGGGTAAAAGTTGGATCCAGCAGAATTAAGCTGAGCCTTGAAAAGAGCACTGAGCTGAAAGAAGTGGGAAAGGGTGTTACTCTTCCAACTTCCTCCTCAATGGAGAAAAAAATAACCACCCTCATCACCTCATGACCAAGGGGGCAGTGGATGGGTGGTGTTCATAGGCTTTTGGGCACCAGGGAAGTCCTCAAGGGCACCATTGGACCTACAGGTGGAGCACTGGTGCCCCCTGTCCTAGAGATATACATTGTGTGAGGAGGTGATCCCAGCTGTGAAGGAGGCAGTTGTGTGGCCACTTCTGAAGAAATCGGTGATCAGCTTGGAGAATTATGGCAACTACCAACTGTCACCAATGTATTTGATCTTGTGATTTGCAGCTCTTATTTGTATAAAATAGGCCTGCTCAAGTCAGCACAGAGGTGTACCATTCAGTGACTGTCCCGTCTTCATAAGACAATCCATCCTAAAAACTTCATCATTTTGACTTCCATAATATGCTGAACTTGTTTGACTGTACCTTGGTGGCACTAGTAGTAAATAGGGCTGTGCTGAAATTTGTCTTCCACTATCTTGAATCTGTCCTTTGCAAAAGGGACTTCCATTTTGCTGTCTCTTTTTTGCTGGGGCACTTGAGGATTTCTTTTAGCTTTTTAGTGAATGCGGAATTTTGAGCTTACCTTACTGTTACAAGGTGGCCAAGCGCGGTGTGTGCTTTTTCCAACAGTAAACGTTGTTCCAGTGCTCTCTGCAGCCTCGCTGGCTGTCCATTCTTCCTGGTTTGGGGGAAAAAAGCCCCATGAGAGGGGTTACCTTGAGATGTCTTCCCCTGGGCTTTGACTGAAGTATGGATACCCAGGAAGGAAACTGAATACAGACCCCTGGTGGGATGCTTTGTAGAATGAAAGAGGACACTAACACCCCTCGGTCACCTCAAAAGAAAAGGTAAATGCATCACAAATGCTGCACTGCACCCATGAGAACTGCACAAATTTTTCCCCTCCCCTTGATTTCTTGAATACAATTTTCTCATTTTGTTGGCACACCATTATTGGTAAGAGCAATGTATGGAGCAGAGGGTGGTAGCAGATGCAAGGCTAGTACCTGAAACTATAATTTTGACCTCTCCTAGGCACCCTACTCTCCACAAGTTCCTCCTGCCTAAGGCTGATCACTAGGAAGTAGTGTGACTTGTCAAAGCCAATACTGTAATTGTTAGAATAAGCAAACTTGCATGTTCCCTTTAAGGGATATTTGGGAAATATTCCATGTACCTGTTTACCAGTGATGTAACTTCCTAAAGGGTGGGGTTACCTGGCTTTCTCTTCCTCCTCCTTTGTCTGGTAGTTCTTGCATATTCTCCATTAAGCCCGAGGAGAGTGAAGCATGCACATGCTCCTCTTCCAAGATGACCATTATTATGGACTGAGACTCCTTTTATTTCATCTAAGCTAGAGCCTATGTTTCCTGAACATATGAAAGGTCATGAGTAAACATTCTCTATCTTATACTTAAGAAGATTGTGTCTGTTACTATTTGTGTCTTAGGGAAAGGGTGAACTGGTTGATTCTCATCCCGCTGTTTGCATTTATATCTCTGGTAAGAAATAGGACCACGAAAATCTTCCTATTTCACACACATTTTTAAAATACCAAACAGTAATTGCCCTTTTTACTTTCAAAGCCAAGCATTTCTTAGGAGGAGGGCACTCTTAATCATGGCAACTCCACATACTTCAATTATGTTCTGTTCATTTTTATCCAGTGACATAATTCTGAGAACAACTCCCATTGCCAGTGGTGTAAACCAGGTCAATATTGCCAGTAGAACGTTTCAGATCTGGTGTCTTTCTGATGGGAAACTGTCTTCAGGTCTTTTAGGGCAGGTGGTGGGAACTCTTGCCCCTCCAGATGTTGCTGGACTACGACTCCCAGCATCCCTGACCATTGGCTATGCTTGCCCTAGCAAGTTCGCTGTCCCCCATGTTAGTGATGGACCTGATACCTCTTCTAGCTACACAGTATGGCTGTGTCCAGCCTGTATGCAGGTAAATTTCCAAGTGAAGAGGTCATACATTTGTTATGTGCCTTCAAGTCAATTACAACTTATGGTGACCCTGTGAATCAGCGACCTCCAAGAGCATCTGTCATGAACCACCCTGCTCAGATCTTGTAAGTTCAGGTCTGTGGCTTCCTTTATGGAATCAATCCATCTCTTGTTTGGCCTTCCTCTTTTTCTACTCCCTTCTGTTTTTCCCACCATTATTGTCTTTTCTAGTGAATCATGTCTTCTCATTGTGTCCAAAGTATGATAACTTCAGTTTCATCATTTTAGCTTCTAATGATAGTTCTCATTTAATTTGTGCTGACAACCAATTATTTGTCTTTTTCGTGATCGCTGGTATCCACAAAGCTCTCCTCCGACACCACATTTCAAATGAGTTTATTTTTCTCTTACCTGCTTTTTTCGCTGGCCAACTTGAACAAAAATACTTACTAATTCTATATTATAATACTGTAATGTTGTTCTGTCCAGAAGACTGTAAAATATATGAAATATCTCTCACTGACTTGTGAAACTTTACACTGAACATCTATGCTAAATGAGGCAGGCAGAATTGTTACTGGGAACAGTATCAATATATTCCAGGGCTATGGGAAATTCTGATCATATCCTCAGTAAGAGGTAGTGAAAGAAAATGAACAAAATCTATTTGAATTACTTCCCATGTCTCTTTTCTTAAAAAATATACATAGCAAATCTAACAAACATAAAAATAAGGCTGTGATCCAATATACACTTACCTGGGAGTAAATCTCATTGAACCCAATGGAGCTTAGTTGAGTAGACATGTATTGGATTGCACTGTAAATGATACAAGTTTACTAGTCTCAAAAAGCACATATAAAAGTACATCTAAAGAGACAATCTGATCATATATTCTACTGCAGTAATCAACACATTTATTCTATTTTTCTAAAAAGATACATTTTGTCCCTCTACATTTAATAATGGCTATAATATGTGATCAATGCAGTTTGTAGCAGTGTACTACACAGGAGAATGTTATTATAAACTATGAATCAAAGTCTAAGTAGAGCATTGGTGTGATATTTATTTATTTATTGCATTTTATACTGCCCCATAGCCAAAGCTCTCTGGGTGGTTTACAACAATTAACATTAAAAGCAAGTATACAAATTTAAACCATTAAAACCCATAAAAACCGATAAGCAAGTTAAAAACACATGTTGTTGAAATGCTGTTAAAATTCCTGGGAGAAGAGGAAAGTCTTGACCTGGTGCCGAAAAGATAACAGGATTGA